>NC_090450.1:620607041-621267514 GCF_031143425.1 Pleurodeles waltl
CGGTGCTGCAAGCAGCGCCACCATGGCGGATTCCCTGGGCCAGCGGGAAACCGCCGGCTCCCCTTTTCCGACCGCGGCTTTACCGCCGCGGTCAGAATCGCCCAAGAAGCACCGCCAGCCTGTTGGCGGTGCTTCCGCCGCACTCCGCCATGGCGGTCATGGACCGCCAAGGTCAGAATGACCCCCAAAATGTTGTCCTATGGAGAACACACACACACCCTATGAAAATCTTTACAGCAACAAACATCCTTGCAAGGCATGATATTACCCCACCAAAATACACTTTTTGAAGAAAAAAAGTTAAATACAAAAAATACTTTGTTCATTTAATTGACAAATTGGCTTAAATCATATATGTTTTAAAACAACATACACCACAGAAACAGTTGTTTTATATACCCAATGGCTAATACTGACTAGATGGCCCTTCAGCAGGGTAACCCACGTAGTAAAATAAATGAATAGTGCAAACATAACAAACCTGAATAAAATATACTTAGCTGTGCAACCCTTTTCACTTATAACAAATGCAAAAATAAATGCAAACAATACTATGCCCCTACTGCAACTCCAGGCCACCCACTACAACCACAATTAAATGTAAAAACTGAATAAAAGTACAAATAAAAATACTGGTGCATGCCATCTGTCAAACAACACCCAAAGGTTTTTTTTAACTGTTGAGATGTCACAAAACAAAGTCCTTAAAATCCAAAAGCATATATGTAGCAGGGATTGCAGACAAAGAGAGTCATACTTTCCCCTTGAAATCCAAATAAATAATTACCAAAAGATGGTCAAAGTGCTGGAATTAACCTTCTGGACAAGAAGAGGAATTTGCAGTCTCTGGGGCGCTTCCTTCCTTTTGAAAAATAAGTACAATTCTAAAACAACCTGTATTGTCTATCTGAGTCGAACATCAACTCAAAAAGTTACTTTTTGTAGATGATTTACCTGTTTAATTAGTAGAAAAACTACTCAAGAAGCAGCCATGACTGTTCGCAATCATAGGTGTCACATAATGGTGCTCTGAAGGCTCAGTGGTGGCTGGAAATTGCTCTTGTGGGAGGCAAATATCATTCACGCTCACAAGTTTACCAAGCCTCGCGTGCACAATTGGGAATATAATTCTGCCACACGCCAGATGGCAGGATTTGACAGGAACTGTGCATTACACGCGTAAAAGGAGTCACTAAATCCTCATGCACAATTATATTTCCAATCAGGCCTATACAATACTCCTTGCTCACCTCCCATGTCAAAATCTCAACAGGCGCTAGCATTTGGATAAGACACTTTTCAAACCTCCATTTTCAATTTATATTGTCATGGCTTTGGTTGTAACATCCTGATAGACCTGCCATCCATGATGTGGTCTCCCCTAACTTTTTGCCTCTATTTTCCAGGTTGTTGCTGTGTGCTGGACTCCGTTTTGCTGTTTTTGATACTCTGGGCACTTTACCACTGCTGACCAGTGCAAAAATGCAAGTGCTCCCTATGTGAAATCGTATGTGTAGTTGGCTTTGCCATAATTGGCATGTTTGATTTACTAGTAAATCCCTAGTAAAGTGCACTAGAGGTGCCTAGGGCCTGTAAATCAACTGCTACTAGTGGGTGTGCAGCACTGATTGTGCCACCCACATAAGTAGCCCTTTAAACATGACTCAAACCTGCCACTGCAGTGTCTTTGTGTGCAGTTTTAAACTGCCAATTCGACCTGGCAAGTGTACCCACTTGCCAGGCCCAAACCTTTCCTTTTTGTGCATGTAAGCACCCCTACGGTGGGCCCTAGGTAGCCACAGGGGCAGGGTGCAGTGTATCTTAAATGTGGGACATGCAAATTTGTTTTTCACTGTTGCAAGGCCTATCTGTCTCATAGGTTAACATGAGGGCTGCCTTTAAATATTCTTATAGTGCATTTCCTTTGAGAGCAAATAGAAATGAGGAGTTTGGGGTCTCTGAACTCACAATTTAAACATACATCTGTTAGTGAAGTTGTTTTTTGGATTCTTAGTTTGAAAATGTCACTTTTAGAAAGTGGGCATTGTAGGAGGCTGGCCTGGCTTGTAGTGGGTACCAAGGGGTACTTACACTCTGTACCAGGTTCAGTTATCCCTTATTAGTGTAGAAGAGGTGTTTCTAGCAGCTTATGCTGATAGAAGGTAGCTATAGCAGAGCAGCTTAGGCTGAACTAGGTGACATGCAAAGCTCCTACTATACCACTGGTGTCATATGCACAATATCATAAGAAAACACAATACACAGATATACTAAAAATAAAGGTACTTTATTTTTATGACAATATGCCAAAAGTATCTCAGTGAGTACCCTCAGTATGAGGATGCCAAATATACACAAGATATATGTACACAATACCAAAAATATGCAGTAATAGCAAAAGGAAGTAATGCAAGCAGTGTAAAGTTACAATAGATTGCAATAGGAGCACATAGGTATAGGGGCAACACAAACCATATCCTCCAAAAGTGGAATGCGAACCACGAATGGACCCCAAACCTATGTGAGCTTTTAGAGGGTCGCTGGGACTGTAAGAAAACAGTGAGGGTTAGAAAAATAGCCCACCCAAAGACCCTGAAAAGTAGGTGTAAAGTGCACCTATAACCCCCAAAGAGCACAGAAGTCGTGATAGGGGGTTTCTGCAAGGAAGACCAACACCAGCAATGCAACAACAGTGGAATTCCGGACCTGAGTACCTGAGAAACAAGGGGACCAAGTCCAAGAGTCGCGACAATGTCGAGAGAGGGCAGATGCCCAGGAAATGCCAGCTGAGGGTGCAAAGAAGCTGACACAGGATGGTAGAAGCTGTGGATTCTGCAAGAACGAAGAGGGCTAGAAACTTTCCCTTTGGAGGATGGATGTCCCACGTCATGAGGAAGCTTGCAGAGGTGTTCCCATGCAGAAAGACTGCAAACAAGCCTTGCTAGCTGCAAGGGTCGCGGTTAGGGTTTTTGGATGCTGCTGTGGCCCAGGAGGGACTAGGATGTATCCACTTGGATGAGGAGACAGAGGGAGCACCCAGCAAAGCAGGGAGCCCTCACAGAAGCAGGCAGCACCCGCAGAAGTACCAGAACAGGCACTTGGAAGAGGAGTGAACTGGAGTCTACCCGAAGTCAGAAAAGGGAGTCCCACGATGCCGGAGGACAACTCAGAAGGTTGTGCACTGCAGGTTAGAGTGTCGGGGACCCAGGCTTGGCTGTGCATGAAGAAAATCCTGGAAGAGTGCACAGGAGCCGGAGCAGTTGCAAATCACGCGGTACCCAGCAATGCAGTCTAGCGTGGGGAGGCAAGGACTTACCTCCACCAAACTTGGACTGAAGAGTCACTGGACTGTGGGAGTCACTTGGACTGAGTTGCTGAGTTCCAGGGACCACGCTCGTCGTGCTGAGAGGGGACCCAGAGGACCAGTGATGCAGTCTTTTGTTGCCTGCGGTTGCAGGGGGAAGATTCCGTCGACCCACGGGAGATTTCTTCAGAGCTCCTGGTGCAGAAAGGAGGCAGGCTACCCCCAGAGCATGCACCACCAGGAAACAGTCAAGAGAGCCAGCAGGATGAAGCGATACAAGGTTGCAGTAATCGTTTTTGCTACTTTGTTGCAGTTTTGCAGGCGTCCTGAGCAGTCAGTGGTCGATCCTTTGGCAGAAGGTGAAGAGAGAGATGCAGAGGAACTCTGATGAGCTCTTGCATTCGGTATCTGAAGAATTCCCCAAAGCAGAGACCCTAAATAGCCAGAAAAGGAGGTTTGGCTACCTAGGAAGAAGGATAGGCTAGTAACACAGGTAAGAGCCTATCAGAAGGAGTCTCTGACGTCACCTGCTAGCCCTGGCCACTCAGAGCAGTCCAGTGTGCTAGCACACCTCTGAATCCAAGATGGCAGAGGTCTGGGGCACGCTGGAGGAGCTCTGGGCACCTCCCCTGGGAGGTGCAGGTCAGGGGAGTGGTCACTCCCCTTTCCTTTGTCCAGTTTCGCGCCAGAGCAGGGCTGGGGGATCCCTGAACCAGTGTAGACTGGCTTATGCAGAGATGGGCACCATCTGTGCCTATCAAAGCATTTCCAGAGGCTGGGGGAGGCTACTCCTCCCCAGCCCCGACGCCTTTTTCCAAAGGGAGAGGGTGTAACACCCTCTCCCTGAGGAAGTCCTTTGTTCTGCCTTCCTGGGCCAGGCCTGGCTGGACCCCAGGAGGGCAGAAACCTGTCTGAGGGGTTGGCAGCAGCAGCAGCTGCAGTGAAACCTACTAAAGAAACCTACGGCTGACCCGAGCGACATGAAAAACTTCCGCCCCATCTCTCTTCTGCCTTTCCCAGCCAAAGTAATAGAGAAGATGGTCAACAAACAGCTTACCACCTTCCTGGAAGACAACAACCTGCTCGACCCCTCACAAACCGGATTCCGAACCAACCACAGCACTGAAACCGCCCTCATCTCAGTCACAGACGACATCAGAACCCTGATGGACAACGGTGAAACAGTCGCCCTCATTCTTCTCGACCTCTCGGCTGCCTTTGAAACCGTCTGTCACCGCACCCTAATCACCCCCCTCCGCTCCACCGGGATCCAAGGCCAGGCCCTGGACTGGATCGGCTCCTTCCTTGCAAACCGTTCCCAAAGAGTTTACCTCCCTCCGTTTCGCTCAGAACCCACCGAGATCATCTGCGGCGTACCTCAAGGCTCATCACTCAGCCCGACACTCTTCAATGTCTACATGAGCCCCCTCGCCAGCATCGTACGCAAGCACGACATCATCATCACCTCCTATGCCGACGACACCCAACTTATACTCTCCCTCACCAAGGACCCCGCCAGCGCCAAGACCAACCTACAAGAGGGTATGAAGGACGTCGCAGATTGGATGAGGCTCAGCCGCCTAAAGCTGAACTCTGAAAAAACGGAAGTCCTCATCCTCGGCAACACCCCGTCCGCCTGGGACGACTCCTGGTGGCCCACGGCCCTCGGCACCGCACCGACCCCCACAGACCACGCCCGCAACCTCGGCTTCATCTTGGACCCTCTTCTCACCATGACCAAGCAAGTCAACGCCGTGTCCTCCGCCTGCTTCCTCACCCTCCGCATGCTCCGCAAGATCTTCTGCTGGATCCCCGCCGACACCAGAAAAACCGTGACCCACGCCCTCGTCACGAGCTGCCTGGACTACAGCAACACCCTCTACGCCGGGACCACAGCCAAACTCCAAAATCGCCTGCAACGCATTCAAAACGCCTCGGCCCGCCTCATCCTCGACGTACCCCGCAGCAGCCACATCTCCGCACACCTGAGACACCTGCATTGGCTCCCAGTCAGCAAAAGGATCACCTTCCGACTTCTCACCCACGCACACAAAGCCCTCCACGACAAGGGACCGGAATACCTCAACAGACGCCTCAGCTTCTACGTCCCCACCCGCCTCCTCCGCTCCTCTGGCCTCGCACTCGCTGCTGTCCCTCGCATCCGCCGCTCCACGGCGGGTGGGAGATCTTTCTCCTTCCTGGCGGCCAAGACCTGGAACTCCCTCCCCACCAGCCTCAGGACCACCCAGGACCACTCCGCTTTCCGGAGACTCCTAAAGACCTGGCTGTTCGAGCAGCGATAACCCCCCCTTTTCCCCTAGCGCCTTGAGACCCGCACGGGTGAGTAGCGTGCTTTATAAATGTTAATGATTTGATTTGATTTGATTTGAAACCCCGGGAAAGGCAGTTTGGCAGTACCCGGGTCTGTGCTAGAGACTCAGGGGATCATGGAATTGTCTCCCCAATGCCAGAATGGCATTGGGATGACAGTTCCATGATCTTAGACATGTTACATGGCCATGTTCGGAGTTACCATTGTGACGCTATACATAGGTAGTGACCTATGTATAGTGCACGCGTGTAATGGTGTCCCCGCACTCACAAAGTCCGGGGAATTTGCCGTGAACAATGTGGGGGCACCTTGGCTAGTGCCAGGGTGCCCACACACTAAGTAACTTAGCACCCAACCTTCACCAGGTGAAGGTTAGACATATAGGTGACTTATAAGTTACTTAAGTGCAGTGGTAAATGGCTGTGAAATAACGTGGACGTTATTTCACTCAGGCTGCAGTGGCAGGCCTGTGTAAGAATTGTCAGAGCTCCCTATGGGTGGCAAAAGAAATGCTGCAGCCCATAGGGATCTCCTGGAACCCCAATACCCTGGGTACCTCAGTACCATATACTAGGGAATTATAAGGGTGTTCCAGTATGCCAATGTGAATTGGTGAAATTGGTCACTAGCCTGTTAGTGACAATTTGGAAAGCAGAGAGAGCATAACCACTGAGGTTCTGGTTAGCAGAGCCTCAGTGAGACAGTTAGTCATCACACAGGGAACACATACAGGGCACACTTATGAGCACTGGGGCCCTGGCTGGCAGGGTCCCAGTGACACATACACTAAAACAACATATATACAGTGAAATATGGGGGTAACATGCCAGGCAAGATGGTACTTTCCTACAGGCATTTTCTTGCTTTAAACATTCTGTGACTCTGCCTGTTTGTGGATTCCCTGTCTTGATCAGACAGACAGTTGGGCTGTTTGTGAATCACCTCTAGACAGTGACACAAAGGAAGCTGGGGTGTAGCCTGCATATCCTGATGAGCCATCTGGGCTGGAGGGGAGCGAGGAGTGGTCACTGACACCTGAAAGGGCTGTGCCTGTCCTCACACAATGTAGTCTCCAATACCCTGGTGTGTGTCTGGGGCCTGGCTTGGGCAATGCAGGATCCTGTAAATGACAGAGACTTTTCTTTGAAGTTATGCAACTTCAAAGGCAGAAAGGGGTATAAGTATTGGACCCAAAACCCCAGACTTTAGATCACTTCTGGATTCAAGAGGAACCTCTGCCAAGCAGAACAGCTGAAGAGCTGAGGATAAGTGCTGCCCCTGCCTGTGCTTTATTGAGCTATCCTGCAGTTGCTGCTTCTGCCTGTAAAAGGGGACAAAGACTGGACTTTGTTGTGCATTCCTGCTTGAGAAGATTCTCCAAGTCGTGTCCATTTTGTAGTATTTTTACTGTGTTACTCTGTGTGTTGGTACAAATACTTTACACATTGCCTTTGAGATAAGCCTGACTACTTGTGCCAAGCTACCAATTGGGTGAGCAGGGGTTATCTTAAGTGTGTACCTCCATTGCCCTGACTCAAGTGAGGGTCCCTGCTTGGACAGAGTGCAAACTGACTGTCATCCAGAAACCCTATTTCTAACACATCCTCTGTCCTCTGTAGTACATATTCAATGATAGACCTGTGTTTTTCTCAAACAAATATTGCAGCATGTGGACTGTGGAGTTTCAATGGGTTGTGACTTCCTGTATGAAAAATTTGATGTGAATTCTTTTAGTATGCTGAATGATTCTGGGCTGCTTTTGTATTTTGAAGGAATGCCCAAAATGTGTGTAAATCCTGCCACAGGCAACCTATATATTGTGGACTGCTTATTTTTTTAGGAGGTCCTGTACAATTAGGGAGGTACAATGATCTAAACATAATTTTCTAATGTATTATCCATTAGCTATAGATTTGACAATATTACTACTAATGTCAGCATGAACAAATCCAATGCTACAACCTATTGATTGAAGCCATTCATAGACTTTCATGTTGAATCCTTCAATGATGTTGACAGCTGTGTGTGCTTTTGTCATTAGAATATTGCAGTGGTTTCATACTTACAAATGCCTTGAAAAGCATCAGCAATGGGGATACCAGTGGATTTGCTTAACCTCCTTGAAGGAGACCCAATGTTCAGTGAAACATGTGTAGTCTGCTGCGTGACAAGTGGGCCACGTGTCTATAGTGAAATAGATAACTACACAGGGCTCTTCGTTACTGCGTCATCAACCAATTCTAGCACTTGATGGTGAGGCTGTGACACTGCAACAGTTGAATGTAGGTCTTGCTTGAAACCTTCTACCTTGGTCAACAATTCTCCACAATTTCCAGAAACCCCTCTTCTTCCATCAAAGAGAGGAGTTCAAGTACAAACATTTTGGTTGCTTTCTCATTGTAAAAATTGACCCGCCAAGGGCTCAGTATTAAGGGGACTTTGTGAAAAACAGAAACTTGATAGTGGACAGCTGTGAATTCTTTTGTGATTAACCCACTTCAATGACCTACATGCAGAAGATCGGCTATTTGCACCCTCTGGGAGGCCGTGACATCCCTCTTTTTCTTGTGCCAAGCTGAAGAGTGACAGAGCTTCTTCTAATAATCGCAAAATGTTCATTATCAACACCTCCTTCTAAATGTTCTGGTGCTTCTCTCTCAGCAAAAGACATCTTTTGGGTGTTTTCTCTAAAGGATTTAATTTTGGTTTTTCATATCGGGCGATGGGCCCAAGTACCAGAATGTACACCTGGCTTTCCATAGCAGACTGGTCCATATCACACTGTGCAACCTGCAATGTGGTCCTCATGAGGCGTATGAGTAAATAAGTCCTAAAATGGAGAGAACGCCTCCTTGTACAGCCAAAGCCAGAACTTGTTGATTATTTTCTATAGTTCTTGTTGTGGTGAAGTTTGCTTGCTCTGAAGTCTTGCTGTGACAGTGGTAAGGGCAGTGGTTGGTGCTCATTTTATTGTATTGAGAAGACAGAGGCATGTGGTTTTGGTGGTAATACAGGAGCAGGCTGAATGAAAATGATCTGCACTTCCTTTTTGCCATTCTCGACATAAACAATCACTGGCTTATTTTTCTCACTGTCGACAAGGCTTTACAGCATCATCTTTTCCCTTGTCTCGTGTTGCGAAACTTGGGGATCCATTCCAAGGCACCTTCAACTATAGAGGGCTTGAAACGATGGGAAGTGTTTTTTTTTTCCTCAGAGTAAATAGTAAAGATACTGTGTACAGTGGAAAGGCAGTCAAAACACCCAGTTGTGCAGCAAGCTCAACTTCCTTGTCTGCTCCTACCTCTGGATGGTGAGGTGTAGCAGTAGCAGATTCCTGTTTCTGTTGAGGTTCTAGGGAAGATTCAGTGTGCTTGTTCAATCCAGTTTTGGACTCACTGGTCTCAGTCATGACTACGGTCATTGCAGTGCCTAGAGACCTTCCTTTGGGCATGGTTATGGCTTAACTGTTTTTGATACAGGAGTGATTCTCCCACCAAAGTCTTCCTGCCCAGTGCCATCTTCTTTGCTTTTGGTCAGCAACACAAGCAGAAGCTCTTAGCAGAGAAGTCTCTTGGTTCTGTTGTTAGCAATTTCTCATACTTCTCTCCATCTCAGTCTTAGTCTTGTACATTCGCAGGTAATGAAATATTAGAATTAAGAGCAAGATTTGGCCATTTTAGTACACGTAATACAAGTCAAGATCATTGTATCAATTATATATCCACCTGACATGTAATTAACTTTTTTGTTAGACAGGGCGCTACTTAAATTCATTGAAAAGCTACATGATAAAAGCCTTGAGTCCCTCCATGGGACCCACTATGGGAGCCAGAGGGAGGCTGACATAATACAACTAAATAACTTACTACAACCATAGCCATCAGGGGGCAGTCCATGCAGCAAAAAGTGTAGAAAGAAACACACTAATTGCAGAATAGTGACACGAAGTCATACCCTGATCCCACAGACTGGCTGGAATAGCCAAATGCCATTCTAAGTAGATTTATATGTCATAGACAATGAAATTATGTGTATGGCCTAGGGTCATTCCCTGTGTTCTGAATTTTCTGGACCTGTGCTAATGGCTATACCCTGTGGACTATGGGGGTATGTAAGCTGGGAAATGGTCAGGGTCAAATGTCATAATAGGCTCTGAGGTACGAGTGCTCACCGTGAGTTGTGGTTGAAGACCATTTACTGCTCCCACAGCACATAAAGCTTGCCTAAACTAATTTTTATATACAGGGGAGCAATATATTTTGCCCTGAGTAACACATTTTTTTCGGTTAAGTGCTGAGGCCAGGCTTAGAATGTGTTCTTTGGTTCAAAACCAGCCTGTACCACCTAGAAAAAAGTTACTGTTTGAAATAGCTGTGAAGAACCCACGGCCAAATTTATCAAGTTTTTGCATCGCCACTCCTCCACGCATAACAAGGAGAAATATCTTTATTTATCCTTGTTTGTTCCTCTTTCTACATGTGCTGCATTCTGCTAGAAAGAGGAAATGCCTCTCATGATTGTTTTTGCAGAGGAGAGTGCCCTTCCTGCACAAAAACAATCCTGCCTACAAAGCAGGCACCCTTGCACCATGATTCAAGGATACCTGCGTTGGTGATAGGCAGCCAGGAAAGGGCAGAAATGTGCCATTTAATGTTAAATACGTTGCATTCTTACACATTCACGCAGTGTGGCAAGGTTCCATGCTTCGTTGCGCTGCATGAAAGAATGCTAACTCTGGCCCCTAATGTCTACCATATTTCTGCTTTCCTGGAGGTAATGATGATTACACAAATTCCAATCCCATAAAGAATCCTTCTTGAGATACAATACCGCAGCATGCACCTGCTCTTGCATTTGATGCCTGGGAGCTGTTTAACCATATGAGAGGCAAAGTGTTGTATATATTTTTATTAAGTCTTATAGATAAGTTATTCTATAGATGGAATGCTAATTTTGATCTAAGAGTGAGAGTTTGTACAGAGCAAAGTATTGATAGCGTCGCAGATCAACACTCACTGGAAATAATCTGTAACAATAAACTATAAAATATAAACACCATTTGTAGTAGCATTTTCAGGTAAAAAAATGATAATTGTGTAAGTTTCGAAGTCGTCGGGATGCGAGTGAGAAAGTGCCTCACCATGTATTGCAGCGACCATTTTGCTCGCCTCTGTAGCGCCTGATGAAGCAGAAAATGAAGGTTTTGATTAATTAACGCTTAAACGTAGTGCTGAAATAATCATGTGTGACATTAACTGAATTAATAAAGATTGTACGGGGTCAAAATGTGCCCTCAGAGTAGTTTGCCATCATTTATACGCGTGCTTTATATAACGTGGTGTATTAGAATTGCACTAATCCGACATAATCATAAACGTATGCTACGATTTGCTTGTTTGAAATACTTTAGCTTAGCATTACTTTAGCGGAGGCTTTGGCCTAGTTGCCCGGTCTCACGGTTTAGATGCTCGTATTTTTCCACTGTGCTAATAAACGTGTATTTTTGCTTGAAGCTGTACTTTTCCACAGAAACTGTTCACATGCTTATCTTAAAGTTAGTGCCAGCCTGGCATATTTTCTCTTTAATTCAAGGTCGACTTGCAGGTGCGGACAATGGAGGCTCTGAGAGTAAGCTAATTGGGAGACAATGTTGCGATTTGCGTACCCATCTCCAAGGATAATGTATGCTTAAGTAAAAGCTTGAGAACTGTCGTTTTTGATTGGTCAATTTGAAGCTAACCTATGAACCCTCCAATGGAGACCCTACAGGACTTGAACTGTTGTCTATAAAACCCAGGTGCACGAGAAGAAGGTAGCCATTATGCGCTATGATTGCCATTGGGAGTATTACTCTCTATCATCGGACATCCTGCCATTTTGACTTCGTAGCTATTATGGCCCACTTTGCTGCGACGCCATTTTGAGAGACTTTGATTCTTTCTCTAATTGAGAGAAAGAGACTTTAAATGATTCTTGCCCTAGAGACTGTAACTTTGATTTGATTCCTTTGCATGAAGTAATAGTTTTATCTTGCCGCCGTGAGGCATTTGCCCCGTCCACCCCTGCCCCTTTGTCCCGTCCCATGCTGATCGAGAAACGGTACCCATGATGACTGAAGAACGGTACCTGTGAGACGAAGACTTCCTTGTATGCTGATCGTAATTGGTAAATATGAAAGGAAATTGTAAAATTGCATTGTGTTTCTTTTAGGTAACCAACTGCTGATTTTTGGTAAGATCCCTAGTTAGGAGTTTTCTAAATTAATGTTGCTAAATTGTTTTTTTGCATGAAGTCCCACATGCCGATGCTAATTTGAGGTTAGACGAGGATTCCATATGTCGCACGATGCAATTTGAGATCTTGTTATGCTGACTAAATGTATGCAATTAGTTCATTACAGATTATCGTATTAGTGATTTGCATTGCTATTATCGAATGCCTTGTGATTCAAATGCTTCATAGATTACACTTGTTTCGACGTTATGGACAGCTATTAATGTTCATATATGTTTATCATTTGGTGTTGAGACACATTTATATTGTGCTAGCTTTGTTAATATAGGGAAATAAAATTCACTAACTTCGCAATAAACTGGTGTGATTATTCCTGACTGAAAGGTCAGGGTTCGCCGAAATGTATTCTGGATTAATTGTTAAGTGTTATGTTGTTCAAGGTGTTGCTTATGTTCGTTATTGATTATTGATTTTGATGAGATTGATCGATTAAGAGTACGGAGAGTTCCCACTAAGTCAAAAGATTCATCGGCCTAAAGAGCGTCCGAACACAGGTAAAATTATTACTACGGACCGCTCTATCAGTAGATGGTAGCAGAGGACGGTTACGTCTTTTGGGACCCCGTATTATTAGAGTACATGGTGTTGAATTAACGGTTACGCATTTTGAGACCCCACTCGAGAAGTTGAATTAGATTTTCTTGGATAAAACGGATTGACAAGATGATGATGGGCTAGGTCCACCGCGACTTTCCCGGGATCTCGGAGCTTGCGAATGGAGAGAACGGAGGTGTGGAATCAGCGCTGGCGGTACTAGTGATGGTATGAGTGGAGTTAGGGTTTTGCGCTTGCACAGCTTATTGCCGCAGGGTGTGTGAAAAGGTTGCGAGGATTTTTTCCTTTTGAGGATAGCGGAGGTGCGACTCCGAGTGTAGAAGTAGTGAAGTCGTCGAACTTCATAGAAATAACGGAGGTGCGGCTCCGAGTGTGAGAGTAGGGAAGTCGTCGAACTTCATGTGCGTGTGGCGCTTTGTGCATAAAAAGGTCCACGTGGTTGTTGTTGTTGAGACGGGCCCTGCGAGGTCAAGAGACTCCGGAGTATGTTGATCCATGTTGTGGTCTGGGCGGTTTAGTAGGTTGATCGGGCGTGGTCAACAAGTCGGGTATGTGTGTTAGGGAGTGAAAGAAACTTCGACTTCGGGCTTTGACAAGATTCTAAGTGCACTAGAACAGATCATTGACAAGTTGAGAGTAGGTCTGCGGGTCAGATTTGCTTGCCAATGTGGGGACTGAGAAAGACGGAATAGCGGCCAGAGGCTAGTGAAAAGTCCCGAGGCTAGTGAAAGGTCCCTAAGGTCCTGAAGCAACTGTGTTACCCTTCCTGTAGTAAACCGACAGATCTGTTTTATTTTTTGGTAGCTCGCAATATATGCAGAAGTTGTTACGAGAGGAGGTGAGTGAAGGAAGACTAGCCGCGAGGCTTTGTCAGCCGCAGTGTGTGTGAGTGTGACGTCACTAAGAGCCGCGCTGGGATAGGTTGGTTGCAGGGAAGGGTCGCGCACGGATTGGACGC
The DNA here is from genome assembly GCF_031143425.1 of Pleurodeles waltl. NCBI lineage: Eukaryota > Metazoa > Chordata > Amphibia > Caudata > Salamandridae > Pleurodeles > Pleurodeles waltl. Next base: position 620,620,488 of record NC_090450.1, read on the forward strand.
AGTCCGTGGGACTCGATTGGAAGGGGAAAGGCAGGTGAAGAGTATTCCGGGAATTAAAGTCACCTATTGATTACTAATTTTGTGGAATTAAAGTTACCTATTGACTAAAGTTTTGTGGAATTGAAGTGAAATATTGGTTATAAACTTGGTTAAATAAAAGACGAGAAAATGAAATTCCTTAAAGCATTTAGGAGCGCAATGAAGGGGGAGTCTTACATTAAAGCGAGCGTAGGAGAGGAGACGCCGCCCGAAGGTACACCAGCTTACATTGTAATGGAAGAAAAGGGGGTAGCTCCGTGCCTTTGACTAAAGCAATGGCACAAGTTGACAGAGAAACATGGGAGCGTAGCGTTCCCGATATATGGGACATTCAATATAAAGATTTTAGAGAATTTGAGATTCACGATGTACGACATGAAGGTGCCTCCAAGGCCAGCACAGTTTGAGGCTCTAGCAATTTGGGAACTAATGGCCAGACAGCAACAGCAAAAGAAGTTCGAGACCAGAATGAGGAAGGTAGAAAAGACATTAGCGGATGCTAGGTGGGATAATGCACAGAAAGTGTGGAGGTCAGATGTATTGCAGGGGATAAAATTGTTCCCCGCAATTACTAAGGAAGGAGAAGAGACAGGTAAGAAAGCTACCTGTAAGACGGACAGAAAGTGTTCCAAGGATAGGGAGGACGAGGAAAAGTTGAGAAGAGAAGAGGAGTTAGAGGATGAGGAGTTGATAATGCAATTGCTGAACGACCGTCCACCGCCTTATGCAGAGAATGGACAAGGTCCAAGTACCAGTTCTGCCCCTCCAGCACCGGTACAGAGCAATGAAACACAGAGTTCAGGAGCGTCATCGGGATCAAAGGAACCGAGTCTGCTGTTCACCCCGCAGATACCGCAGGTTAGGAGAATATATCCAGATGTGCCCGTGTTGAAACCAGCAGAAGATTATCAGCCACAGATGCCAGGGTACTACAGTAGTGATAACAGTGCAGGAATGATTCTAGATCCAACCGTAAGGGGAGTACAGAATGGTTACAACCAAACAATGGCACAAGCCGAATCAACTCAGTTTATGCTGCCCCAGAAGCAGATGCAGGGAGGAAACGTACATGCTCAAATGACGGGGAGCCAGATGGGCATGCCGGCAATGATGACCCATGGTGTGGGAATGAACATGCCGCAGAACATGGGGAATGGACAGAACCCAGACGCGATATCCTTACCCATTACCGTAGGTCCAGCGGTACCTCTGTATAGTCAGCCTAATTCGGGTCTGAACAGTCAGGGATCAATGCTGCAGAATGGGACAGAAAGAAGGTGCATAGAAAACACTCCAGGGATAACTCCGATAGCGGCTCAGCCAACCGGGTCTGGGTCCTTGATGGAGTTTAGTCCCATATGTGCTCAGTCAACCCTGGTGAGGTCGAGCCCCCCACTGATAATACCTCTCACATCGAACACTGAGAAGCTGCCGCAGCCATCGATGGCAGTCGATGTGAACGCTACCCTGATGGGGGTGAATGCGCAACAGCTGACACAGTGGTTCAACAGTCTGAATTCCACACAAAATTCAGCTAGTGGGAAAGGAGAAGACTATATGAATAGGGTCAGGTTGAACATGGAAGCACAAGAATTGGTGGAAGGGACTATGGGTGTGAACAGGTTAGAGTCCTACACGGAAGAAGAGCTGAGGTATCTATGTCCCAGGATTACGAAGGAAGTGAATAAGATACATAAGAGCTTGCAGGAAGCAGCTGACAGAAATGGGGTTGACATAGACAAGACGAAGCACTTGAGCAGGAGCTACAGGTTAGATTTTGGGACCACAGATTTTGAACACATGAGGTCAGCAGGCATGAAGACACACCTTAGAGAATTGCTGCAAAGTGCACAAGTGTGGAGGTGCTTAGACAAGTGGGAAAGCAGATGGGTAAAGAGGAAGGAAAAGAGGAGGGACAGTGCTACAGAACACAATGAGAAAAGACCGCAGAGTAGTGATACAGTAACAATGTTACCAATGAGGGAGACAGCAGGGGGAAAATTAGTACATGTACCATGGCACAGAAGCGACATTCAGTCCTTTACGGACGATTTTCCCAAACTAAGAGAGAAGCCAATTGAATGGTACCAGCAGACTGATAGGTTTGTGAAGCTTGCAAAATGTCTTTGGGAGGACCTGAACACTCTCTTTGAGATTGTGGTTCCGGCAGATTTGTGGGAGGATTGCAAAAGAGCTGTAGGTTGGCCGACAAGTGAAACAGAGAGGGACAGGGAGACAGGTGCACCATCACCTTTGGTGATGAGCTTGTACTATAAGGTGATTGAGCATTTGAAGACTAAGGTACCCGCGAAAAACGTGGATTGGCAGAAGATTGATCGAACTGCCCAAGAGACTAAAGAATCGATTCATAGTTACTATGAGAGGTTGTTGAAGGCGTTCAAGAATTACAGTGGCACGGAAACAATAGAGGCGAAGGACATGCTCCATTTTGTCTTCAGATTTGTGGAAGGGCTGAGGCCAGAGATAAGTCAAATGATAAAGTCGCATTTGATTTGTTGGCAGTCTAAACCGATTGACGAGGTCTTGACTTATGCGAAATACTGTAGCGACGAAATTGAAGTGAAACAGAAAAGGCTGAAAGAGAAGGTGATGATGATGCAGCTTAAGGCAGCTCAAACAGGTTTGCAAGGTCTGCAAGGTCTGCAAGGCTTGCAAGGGATGCAAGGGTTCCAACAGCCGGTACCGCAACAGCAGTTGCAGTCGCAGGGAAACATGGCGTTTCAGCCACAGGCCAGAGGCAGAGGCAGAGGAGGTTTTGTGAATAATGGTCCGGATTTGAACACTGTTGTGACGGGTGTGCAGGCAATGAAGAAGGTGATGCCGTGTCACGTGTGCGGAATCGTCGGTCATTGGAAACGCGAGTGCCCGATGGTGGTGCAGGAAGGTGTAGGTGCAGGTGCAGGTGCAGGTGTAGGTGTTGGCCAGCAAAACAATGATGTCAATGCATTTCAGATAATGAGGGGACCGAAAATGAGAGGTCCAAGCCCAAATTTTCAGACTGTAAATCAATTGCAGGGATTACAACCTATGCAGCCGCAGCAGATGCAGATGCCTCGTGTGCAAATGACGCAAATGCAGCCAATGCAACAGCAGTTACCTATGGTACCTAATCAGCAAATGCAAATACCCTTGGCACCAATGAGTCAGCAGCAAGTGATGGTTCCTCCACAGGTAACGGGTCAGGTAATGAGTACAAATGGCACCGTACAACAGTTCCCATTACACAGTGAGAGTGGAATAAATAACGTATGGGAGAGTGAAAGTTTAGGAGAAGAAGGAGATTGTGTGCTTGCGGCATCCTTGGAAGTTGATCAAAGGGGTCCGTACGTAGAGGGAAGAGTAATGGGTCATCGTGTCTCATTCTTGGTTGACACGGGAGCCACACGTTCAACAGTTAAGAGCAGTGAAGTTCCAAATTTGCCACTCTCAGGGAGGACAGTTCAAGTGGTGGGAGTAGCAAACAGACATCTGACGAACCCAATAACAGATCCGGTACCAGTCAACATTGGTAACTATCAAGGGGTACATCAGTTTGTGGTGTGTGACTCAAGCCCGATAGCACTGTTAGGAAGAGACCTATTGTGTAAATTGGGTTGTTCGATAATGTGTTCAAACGAAGGAATAACAATACAAACGAGCAATGATGGGGAAGAAGAGGACAGTGTAGAGGGGGATGAGATGGAAACTGTAGATGAAGAGTATCCTCTGATTTGTCTTTTCCCGATGATAACTGAAGAAGATATCCCAGCAGAATTATGGGAAACAGTCAGAAAGGAAGTGTGGGACATGACAGGGAAAGAGGTGGGATTGATGAAAGGAGTGGAACCAGTAAAAGTGATGGTAAAGCCCAATGCGATCTTTCCACAGACCCCACAATACCACATGCCACAAGATACTCTCATGAAAGTTGCTCAACTTATTGACGAATTTGTAAAACAGGGGGTACTGAAAGAAGTGCTAAGCAGTCCATGTAATTCACCGATAATGGGACTAATAAAGCCAAGTGGGAAAGTCCGACTCGTGCAGGATTTGAGGAAAATAAATGACATCATAATAAAGTGCTGCCCTGTCGTGCCGAATCCAGCTGTGATAATGTTTCAAGTCCCTTGCGATGCTGAATGGTTCTCAGTCATCGACTTGTCACAGGCATTCTTTTCTGTGCCTCTTCATGAGGACAGCCAATTCCTCTTTTGTTTCAAATTCCTAGACAGAGTGTACAGTTGGTGTCGAATCCCTCAAGGGTTTTCTGAGTCACCGTCAATATTCAATCAAGTTCTAAAGAAAGATTTGGAAGAATTAGAATTGCCATTCGAGTCAATTCTAGTACAGTACATTGATGACTTACTGGTTTCATCCAAAACGGAAAATGGCTGCACAGCCGATACCATTGCTCTGTTGAACCATTTGGGAAGGAATGGACATAAGGTGTCTCCTTCCAAATTACAGTTCTGTCAGAAGAAAGTGAAATACTTGGGGCACCAAATAGAGAAAGGGTCACAGAGAATAATGAAGGAAAGAATTACAAGTATACTCCAAATGAGTCCACCAAAGACAAGGAAGGAGGTGAGGAAGTTTTTGGGAATGGTGGGATATTGTCGCCAGTGGATTCCCAACTTCTCGTCTCTAGCAAAGCCCCTACTGAAATTGACCCAGAAGGATGCCTTGGATGAAATTGAGCTGAAAGGAGATGAGATGGATGCTTTTGTTGAACTGAAAGAATGCATGTGCAGGGCTCCAGCTTTAGGTATGCCTGATTACACAAAGCCTTTCACATTGTTTTGTCATGAGCGTGATGCATGTTCTCAGTCTGTCTTGACCCAAGCCCATGGTGGCGTGAACAGACCAGTAGCGTATTTTTCAGCTACTTTGGATCCGGTTGCAGCAGCACTCCCAGGGTGTTTGCGCGCCGTAGCAGCAGTTGGTATCAGCCTCACTCAGAGTGAAGGAATAGTGATGGGACACCCAGTAACAGTCATGGTCCCTCACTCAGTTGAGATACTTTTGACCCGCTCCCGAACGCAGCATATGACAGGAGCAAGACTCACAAGGTATGAAACGATAATTTTGGGCTCACCGAATGTGCAGCTGAAAAGGTGCACTACGTTGAATCCAGCAACCTTGCTTCCTGGAGAAAATGTTGAAATTGAGAACGCTGAAGACGTCGAGCATGACTGCCTTCAGGTGACTGAATTTTGTACAAAACCTCGACCAGACATCAAGGATACCAAGCTTGATGAAAATGACCAAATTCTTTTTGTTGATGGTTCATGTCTAAGAGATGGGATGGGGATTTTGAAAGCAGGATATGCTGTATGTACTGTAACAGGGGTCTTGGAAGCGGGATGACTTCAAGGAGTCTATTCTGCACAAGTAGCAGAACTTGTAGCCCTTACCAGAGCATGTCAACTGTCTGCATTGATGAAAGTCACCATTTACACTGATAGTCAATACGGGTTTGGGATTGTGCATGATTTTGGACAATTATGGTCGCAGAGAGGGTTCCTGACTTCTTCAGGATCTCCAGTGAAGAACGGGGAAAGAATAAGGGAATTGTTACATGCCATTCAAGTGCCAGCTGAAGTTGCAGTGGTAAAGTGCAGTGCTCACACGAAAGGACAGGACTATGTGTCTCTGGGAAATGCATATGCAGATCAAGTCGCAAGATTTTGTGCTCTGAACTGTATATTGCTAAGGGATGATTGGAATACAATAAGTGAACCAGAACTCGAACCAGCTGAAGCGTTTGCCTTGAAGGTTGTAGATACAATAGAGGAATTGAAAGCATTGCAAAATAATGTCAGGGAGGATGAAAGAGATTCCTGGATTAAATCACAATGTATAAAGAGACAAGACGAGTTATGGGTTTCACATGAGGGAAAATATGTTTTGCCAAATAGTCTCTTATCACAGCTTGCGCGGTTCTATCATGGGCAGGCTCACCTAGGGAGAGATGCCATGATAAGATTGTTCAAAACTGATTGGTTTAACCCCAGATTTCGCCAAGCTGCAGAAGCAGTTTGCCATCGATGTGTCACTTGCCAGCAGATGAACCCAGGGAAGGGAACAGTTGTGAGCGCGAGTCACATTGGTAGGGCAAGCGGTCCTTTTAGCCGCATGCAGATGGACTTCATTGAGATGCCTGTGCATGGGGGTCTGAAATATGTGTTGGTGATTGTGTGCAATTTTTGGCACTGGGTTGAGGCATACCCCACACGTAGAAATGACAGCCTTACAGTTGCCAAGCTATTGTTGAGGGAGTTGATACCACGTTTCGGATTCCCGATCTCTTTAGAATCAGATAGGGGAAGTCACTTCAATAACGAGGTGATAAAGTTACTTTGCGAAGCACTGAACATTGAGCAAAAGCTGCACTGTAGCTATCGCCCTGAAGCATCAGGACTGGTGGAGCAGATGAATGGTACGCTGAAATCGAGAATGGCAAAAATATGTGCATCGACAAATTTTAAATGGCCTGACGCATTGCCCTTAGTGCTAATGTCAATGAGAAACACTCCTGATAGAAAGACTGGATTGTCTCCGCATGAAATTCTCATGGGCAGGGCTATGAGACTTCCTGCAGTTCCCGCAAATATGCTTTTGAATATTACGGATGATATGGTGTTAGACTACTGCAAAGGACTGGCTGACGTGGTTCGCTCTTTCTCTCACCAGGTGGAAGCGACCACCTTGCCACCGATCCAAGGTCCAGGACACGCACTGAAAGCAGGTGACTGGGTCGTGGTAAAGAAGCACGTGAGAAAATCGTGTTTGGAACCCCGTTGGAAAGGCCCTTTCCAAGTGATCCTGACGACAACTACCGCTGTGAAGTGTGCGGGGGTTCCCAACTGGATTCACGCCAGTCACACAAAGAAGGTGTTGTGTCCCACAGATGAGGAAGTTGAAGCGCTGAAACTACCAATGCCTGATAAAGCAGTGCCGAGTGCTGAGACAGAACAAAAGCGAACTGAAAGCGAACAAGCAGAAGCAGGAGAGAAAGAAATATTCTCTGACGACGAAGACACCAACTCACTTGGGGGAAACCAAGTAGAAAGTTCAGACAGCGACGCAGAAGCTGCAGGTGACAAAGATCCTGAAGCAGCTGAGGGTAGCAAAAAGCCTGAAGCAGCTGAAGGTGACAAAGAACCTGAAGCAGCTGAAAGTGATACAGAGCCTGAAGAAAGTAACGGTGACGAAGGGCTCAAGAAAGGTGAAAAAGCAGGAGAGCCTGATCAGAGGAGGGCTTTCCCAGAAGCAGACGACACAGAAAAAGAAAAGGAGAACGTGATCGGTTCCCCGGAAGAAGGGGATAAGGGAGAAAAGAACGAAAAGGTTCAAGCTTCCACAGAAAAGATCGCAGGTCCATCAAATGGACATGGTGCAAAGAGAAGACTGAGTATCTCACCAATAAAAGAGAAGGGGAAAGAAAGTTTGAACGAGGGAGGAAGGCCGAAAGTGAAAGAGAAAAGAAAGGAAGTGACTGTTGTGGAACAATCGTCAAGTGAGGAAAAAGACTTGACAAAAGAGGAAAGTACCAGAGAAGCAGAGTCGAAAAGAGAAGCAAAATTGAAAAGGAAAAGGATACCGAACAGAAGGTATTCCGGTCCTGAATGGGCATATGCAGTAAATGATGATTGGACTGACGAGTTTGTATCTCTAAGCATCGAGAACGAAGAAGAAGAAGAGATACCAATAGAAAAGAAAAGTTTCATAGACTCTGTCGATTGAAAGAGTAAATGATATTGCTTGCTACAATATAACGTGAAAGAAACAACCAGCTGAGACATTGCTAAACCGGATGAGACTTGCTAAACTGATAAAGACTGAGTTATTGCCGAATTGAGACAAATGCTGCTAACCGATAAGTGACTGGCCTTTTGAAGAAGACGGTGTGAACATTGCGCTTGTTCAGCTTTGTAACTGAATTGCTAAATAGTTTCATTTATAGGTGCTTCTAGCTCTCTGATTCTATACAGATCATGACGCAATACAATAGAAAGAAATATTGTAAATACGTGTGTATAGGCTTGGTAGTAACATGTGTAATAATAATAATGGCAATTGTGTTTGGAATGCATGGAAAGGGTGAGAATGAGACTATTGCTGCTTCTACCATTGCTCCTGTTACTGTCACTGAACTAACACCATTGAAAAGACTGGCATTGGATGAGAGACTCTTGCATGATAAGAAAGAGCTTTCGTATAACGTTTTCTATCGCTTACTAACAGAGTATGTTGAGACTATGGATGCGAAGGATTGTTATGTGTGTACACAGATACCGACATCAGTAAAGGAAGGGGTGACTTATCACCACATGCCTCTTACATATGGGATTACATGTAGTATAGTAATGTCTAGGTTTTATGGTCAATCTAACATACAGTATTTTTACTCGAATTATGATGTTACCTTTGCTTATGTTCCTATAATAGCGCAGCTAAACCAGACTGCAAAATATTGGGATTATAAAATTATGGGGGAATTTTTCGAGCCAATGCAACCTTTTGAAACGGCTCATGCTCATAGGGAGAACCTTACTTGCTCAGTCTCTGCTGTAGAAATAAGCTTTTTAGATCACACAGATGATAGAAGGGCTCAAATGAAAGCGAAATTAGAAAAGGAGCTACATAAGAGGACTTCAGTAGATAATTATGATTTTGCTGCTATAAAAACACAAGGGAAAATAGCTTTAGATGCTTGGCATGTAGGGAAGTTTTGTATATATCGAGGTGAATCTTATTATGACAATATTTTTGTAGGAGCGAGTGAGTGTAAACATACGTTTATTTTTAAGGCCAAATGGACATTCATGATGAACGGACTTGACCCTGTCATTCCAGGTGTGTATTACATTTGTGGACATAATGCTTATTATCGTCTTCCAAAGGGATGGTGGGGGAGATGTTATTTGGGTATAGTGTTCCCAAAGGTTTATCAACTGGATGACGTATCGATGATTCAAAAGACATCTGGATCTCATAGTATCCAGAAAAGAGAGACCGCAGCTGCTGTGGTAGGTGATATATTTGGAGCCATGATTCCTTCATTGGGAGTTGTGCTGAATTCCATCAAGATACGAAAGTTGTCTACTATAGTGGATAACATGTTGACAAAGTTTTCAGGTGCTATAATCCTGATAGATGCTGAGCTTGCAGCGGAAAGAGCTATGACTCTTCAAAATAGGCTTGCTTTAGACATTCTTTTAGCAAAGGATGGAGGCGTTTGCAAAATGATTGGTGCACGTCACTGTTGCACCTATATACCGGATAATAGTGTGAAGATTAAAACTATGCTTGCTAATCTAACAAAAGAAAGTGCAGACTTGAAAGAACTGAAAGAACCAGGAGTGTGGGAGAAGGTTGGAAAGGGAATAGCTTCAGTGGGACATTGGATTGGGGGAATTTGGAATGGAATATTATTGAAAATAATAGAAGGAATATTAATAGTAATAATTTGTGTATTTGGAATTTGGGGAATAAAAAGGGGAATAATAATGATTATGGAAAGAATTAAAAGAAGAAAGGAGGAGAAAATTATGAAAAGAATGGCAGAAGAATACAAAGCGCAAACTAGGGGTACTAAAAGGAAAAGGGAACTGACAGAATTTTAATGGAATAAAATTTGTGGGCGTGGTTTGGTGTGATGACAAGTAGTCATCAGAGGAGGGATTGATGAAGCAGAAAATGAAGGTTTTGATTTATTAACGCTTAAACGTAGTGCTGAAATAATCATGTGTGACATTAACTGAATTAATAAAGATTGTACGGGGACAAAATGTGCCCTCAGAGTAGTTTGCCATCATTTATACGCGTGCTTTATATAACGTGGTGTATTAGAATTGCACTAATCCGACATAATCATAAACGTATGCTACGATTTGCTTGTTTGAAATACTTTAGCTTAGCATTACTTTAGCGGAGGCTTTGGCCTAGTTGCCCGGTCTCACGGTTTAGATGCTCGTATTTTTCCACTGTGCTAATAAACGTGTATTTTTGCTTGAAGCTGTACTTTTCCACAGAAACTGTTCACATGCTTATCTTAAAGTTAGTGCCAGCCTGGCATATTTTCTCTTTAATTCAAGGTCGACTTGCAGGTGCGGACAATGGAGGCTCTGAGAGTAAGCTAATTGGGAGACAATGTTGCGATTTGCGTACCCATCTCCAAGGATAATGTATGCTTAAGTAAAAGCTTGAGAACTGTCGTTTTTGATTGGTCAATTTGAAGCTAACCTATGAACCCTCCAATGGAGACCCTACAGGACTTGAACTGTTGTCTATAAAACCCAGGTGCACGAGAAGAAGGTAGCCATTATGCGCTATGATTGCCATTGGGAGTATTACTCTCTATCATCGGACATCCTGCCATTTTGACTTCGTAGCTATTATGGCCCACTTTGCTGCGACGCCATTTTGAGAGACTTTGATTCTTTCTCTAATTGAGAGAAAGAGACTTTAAATGATTCTTGCCCTAGAGACTGTAACTTTGATTTGATTCCTTTGCATGAAGTAATAGTTTTATCTTGCCGCCGTGAGGCATTTGCCCCGTCCACCCCTGCCCCTTTGTCCCGTCCCATGCTGATCGAGAAACGGTACCCATGATGACTGAAGAACGGTACCTGTGAGACGAAGACTTCCTTGTATGCTGATCGTAATTGGTAAATATGAAAGGAAATTGTAAAATTGCATTGTGTTTCTTTTAGGTAACCAACTGCTGATTTTTGGTAAGATCCCTAGTTAGGAGTTTTCTAAATTAATGTTGCTAAATTGTTTTTTTGCATGAAGTCCCACATGCCGATGCTAATTTGAGGTTAGACGAGGATTCCATATGTCGCACGATGCAATTTGAGATCTTGTTATGCTGACTAAATGTATGCAATTAGTTCATTACAGATTATCGTATTAGTGATTTGCATTGCTATTATCGAATGCCTTGTGATTCAAATGCTTCATAGATTACACTTGTTTCGACGTTATGGACAGCTATTAATGTTCATATATGTTTATCATTTGGTGTTGAGACACATTTATATTGTGCTAGCTTTGTTAATATAGGGAAATAAAATTCACTAACTTCGCAATAAACTGGTGTGATTATTCCTGACTGAAAGGTCAGGGTTCGCCGAAATGTATTCTGGATTAATTGTTAAGTGTTATGTTGTTCAAGGTGTTGCTTATGTTCGTTATTGATTATTGATTTTGATGAGATTGATCGATTAAGAGTACGGAGAGTTCCCACTAAGTCAAAAGATTCATCGGCCTAAAGAGCGTCCGAAACAGGTAAAATTATTACTACGGACCGCTCTATCACGCCCTCTCCTCATAGCACTGCAAGCCTGTCTCAGGTGCTGCTTTGGACAATTAGCGTTATCTCTGCAGTAGTTACTCCATCATTTGACCCATATCTGACAATAAAAGCACAACACGTCAGGTTGCCTGGCTTGTTCCCAACAGGCCTGCGAGCCCAGTTGTCGTTTTTAAACAGCCCTATTAGTGCGCCGAGACAACAGCGACCAATAACAAACAGTAACTCGACACCCGGGCGTGTTGAGGGCAGACGGCAGCCGGCGCCAAGGAGAGATGCTTGGCTGCGACGGAGACGGGCAGGAAGCAATGGGCGAGGAGCCTTATCCGCCGCTAATGGCTGCTATCTCTGAGATTAAAGCCCGGCCTCCCCTGGAAAACCACCCTGGGTCCATATCTGACCAATCAGGGCCCTCTCTGATTCTCACAACTGCACTCTGTCCAAGGAAGGGAAACTCAGGATGAGCCAAGGCAGAGGGTCACATTTTCGGTGTAAACGTCCACCCAGACGTGTGTTTGTACTTTGTTTGTTTATATATCAGTCATAGCTATTTGTATAGCGTTTTAAATCTCAGAGATCTAAGCACTTGTTTCTTCCGCTTCCAGTTTTGTTTAAATAGTAGCACTTATTACCGGCTTTTATTTTCTGAGCACTCTATTTTTTCACAGATAAGGAAACTGAGAAACTGGGCGGTGAAGTGATTTTCATAGGATAATATAATTTGGACGATCGGAAACGCGGGAAATAGATTTGATGTCTCTCGCATGCGAAGTCATGCTTTATCTACCAGGCCACGTTTGCTCTCATTTATATAGCGCCACAAATCATTGCATGGTGGCTGTGTGACGCTCTGTAGTCCCTAATCTTTTAGACGTGGTGGTTCTGGCACGAGAGGATGACTATGAATGGTGGTTCCCAAAAATATATTTTTTAAAGTTTCTGCAAAATGTGTATTTATTTGTGAGTTTCGTCTGCTCGTTCAACGTACAGTCCACAGGATAGCGCATGTTAGGAAGGGAAGTAACTCAGAGAGAAATGTTATAGAAGGCTGTGGCTACGTACAGCTTGTCCACGTACAGCTTGTCCGTCCGTATGGTGTGGAGAAATGTATCATCATGGGCCCTGCTATTGTGAACATCCACCCTACTACTGCATTCTGCTTCCACGGTACGGCTTTCGCTTCGTGATACAACTAGACCTCAGATTATGTGGTGGAATATAATCAGACCCACTGAAATTATGCGGCAATAAGGTGCTTAATTATTCAGCTCGGTTGATTAAATTAAGGGGCTTGTGAAAGACACAGTATTCTGCACAATCCAGAACAATCTATTGCAATATTTTTAGGCCTGCCGATTTTCCCCACCAAAGGGTTAGGCAAAAGAAATACGACATACCGCATTTTCCCGCTTGTGTAAAATGTTGCCAGTTAATGAATTATGGTTTGTGTTGTTTTATGATGATTCGCCGTAGTTTGCGCAGAACTGGGGAGGGTGGAGCGGCCCTCAAATTCAGTAAAATTCGATAAAATCAGTAAAATCCACCCATGATAAGCATTTGCAACAAACTAACGAATTAGTTGTGTGAGTGAAATTTCTACTGTGAACAGTTTTTGCGTTTTACATTTCGCTGAATGTTTCCCCTCCCGACACCGATATTTATTTTGTGATTTCACAATTTTAACGCATATTAACACTGTTGAGTCTGAGGTTTCATCTCATTAGTGCACGTCTAACGCTTGAATACTCTAGAAAGCAACGGAAATATGACCATTTAACCTTTGCAAGTGTTTTGCAACTGCAGAGCACCTCGCCTGCTGCTATTTCTCAAGGTACATTTTGATTTGTTTGAGCTCGAAACAACATCATTAATGGGACGTTTGCAAAGTATGCAGCAAATGGTGGGTTGTGTGGCAAGTGCGGCAAATCAAAATTACTTGGAACATTTTGTAGCCGCGGAATCTCCATAATTCCAGTGCCCTGCAATAAAGTGCATTTAAAAAACGTTTCAGTTACATCATTGACTCTGTGGGGATGAAACTATCATCTAATGGGCTACAGTACACAGTGTATCGATGTCACCAATGTACAAGAACATTTCTGGCCACAAAGAACCCTTCTACATATAGCGTTTAAATGCAAGGTCCCCCTGCACTTTTAAGTAGGAGGGTGCACGCCTTTCGTGTTGAACATTTTGTTTAGTTTACTAGTTATCTGCAATGAGAATCCAAATTGGCACTATTTCCGTTTGCGTAATTACGCAATAATTGTGGAAAATGTATGCTTAATTACTCGGAATGCAAAACCAGCCTTTGTCCCTATATTTTGGGAGAATTACATCCTCGTGTCTGTCTTGAACTGGGGACGCATTTCGTGCTAAAAACCCCCCACTAAAAACAAAAGTGCTTGAAACAACAGCGGCCGACTTTCTGGTTGTTTCTAATGCTCCCGTGTGTTCCAGCTAATTTTGTTTGCCATGAACAGGGCATAACAGTGTAATTTCAGAAGTTTTCAATAACAAGTGGAACACAACATTATAGAAGTTACGCAAGATTATATCAATGTAAATGAAATTTCGCCCGACCAATTTTTAAGCGCTTTTGGAATTCGGGTAGATTTGTTTAAGACAATTCTGTGAACTGAGATGGGGGTCCCATATTCCGCCAGTGGAAGGTCCAGTTACTTCTTGTAAGTCCTTCCTAAAAAACATATACATTTGGTTAATCTTGTCTTGGCTGATGATGTTTGCTGACTTTCGTTTAGTAAACAGTGACGATTTCTCTGGATCTGCATTGTTACCCATGTGCAGTACTTAAAATAGAGGTGTGGGTACTAGTTACTCGAGAGTACCTGTTTGCTCCTGGGATGTGCTGGTACTCTCCCAATAAAAGTGTTACACACTTGCTGACAAGTGAAGATACTCTCCCAATAGAAAGTAATACACCCTTGCTGAGATGTACAGGTGTTCTCCCATTAAACGTATTACACCCTCGCTGAGAAGTACAAATACTCTCACATTAAAAAGAATACACCTTTGCTGACAAGTTCAGATACTCTCCCATTAAAAGTATTACACTCTTGCTGAGAAGTGTATATACACTCCCATTCAAGGTATTACACTCTTGCTGAGAAATCTAGCTACTCTCCCATTAAAAGTATCACACGGTTGCTAAGAAGTGTAGATAGTCTCCCATTAAAAGTAATGCACCCTTGCTGACAAGTGTAGATACTCTCCCATTAAAGGTATTACGCTATTGCTGAGAAGTGTATATACTCTCCTATTAAAAGTACTACACACTTGCTAGGAAGTGCGAGTACTCTCTCTTCTTAACTTAAACAAGTCCAGCTACTCAGTACCTGGCGGTACCTACACATAATCTATTTAGCACACCTGAATCCTCTGGAAACCATTCCCTAACATGACGAGAAGGTTTATGTTTTAGTAGGGTCTAGCTCTGTTGATCCAGGGTAGCGCTTTTTAAAACAAATCCCTGCACTGGGAATTTGGTTGTGGATCTGAAGTTTCGGATGGAAGTGTGTGGTTTGAGTTTTTCTTGGAGCATTGGCAGCAGAGAGATAGTTACCAGTGGGACAACAGGCCCAGAGGCCTGAGGGGCCCACTAACTCCTGATTAATGTTGTATTTTTCTACCTGACCAACATTTGGGGCTATTTTCATTTGTTGCACTGGGCCCATAGCACCCTCACAACACCACTGCTAGGCAGGTTGCTGCTCTTATGATGTTATGACTTAGTATCTGCGGTCTGAATTTGTGTACAGTTCAATTCTTTGCCAGAAGAATTATGTCAGAATTGGAAATGTGTGCATAAGTTAGGAGAAATGAGATGTGGCAACTTGAATTCTAGGCCTATGTAAAACAGATTGTCCAACCCGTGGGAAGTAGCCTGGAAGTAGTTGTGCTCTTTATTTTCACATTTGTTATTTGGAAAGCCAAATGAACTGCCTAAGTCCCGCACGTGCATAAATATTTCTGTACCACTCAACAATAAAGATTCACCTTTAAAGGCGCTGCCTATAAAGTCTAAGAGAGCTTATTTTATCAGCCTTGAATGAATGAGTGAATGGCGGAGCCAGCTAGGATTCCTACTCAGACTGCAGTCTGCACAACGACCCCGCCAGCAGGTGCTCAGATCGCTGAGCTATCTTGCCATCTCGAGGTGTGGCCACAGACTCTTCAGCCTGCACTGTCTCAGGGAGAGGGTCTGAGCCCCTCCTGGAATTACCTTGAGCTCCATGACTGATGATAAGGCTTGATGTGAAAACCTGCAGTGCGGCCACATGCTTCCGGGATAAAGACAGATCCGACTAAGCGAGCTAAATAGCCCGAAGCCCATGCAGTTGTGAGTATAAATTGTAGTTTTCAGCACGTGGCTCGAGTAGAAGTAGACTCTTGATTGCATTTCCACATTCATTTATAGCTCATGGGTGTTGAATTGCCAAGGAACATTACATTTGCCCTTAGGTTACAATGCATTTATTTTATATTGTATGTGTTTTACAGTTTTTGTAAAGCGCCGCGTACCCCGGACAGTCTCAGAGCGCTGTGACGGCGCATATTAAAATATTCATATTCATCTCCACATATGCGTTGGAGTCTGAGCGCTGGGACATCGGACTCAGGACACAAACACTTCGGAGCCAGCGTCGGTGAGTGATAAGTGCGTGCGTGCGGCGTGAACCGAGGATTCTTCCGCATTCTGTAATCTTTCTTCCTGAGTGGAAGAACGAGTTGCTATTAGATTCAGAACCTTCTGGTGAGTTTCCCCTCATATATTGTCAGTATGTTGTTATTTCTAAGCTTACATGCCCTACATTTTTGCGTTTCACATGGGGTAGATGTGTCTCCATTTAACTCCTCGAACCCACTGCCTCGTTCTCATGAACACCTGGATTAAAGACCACAGGTCCTTACAGCCACCAGTTTATCCACTCGTCTTCTTGGCACCGTATGTACATGTTGACTATTTGAACCACTGTGCCACAAATGTTTGCATTGTTGCCTCTTTTCTTTCAGTCACAAGCCAGAACACGACGTTCAAGGGCCAGAAGAAACTCGGTGGTCGCAGATTCCACTGGACACAATGGAGCAGGTATTCATACCTCAGTGTGAGGGGCCTGCAGTGTCTGTTCTTTCAACAAACCATGGAAACGGCTTGTGCCACAAACGGAACTATGTCTCCTGTCTTGGATAGAAGACTTTACCCTTACTCACCTCGATGGTGCCCTTAATATTGAACTGTGACACACGCCAAGCTCAAGGAGCAAGAACCTCTCTGCAACAGGTGCTGCACCCCCTGAGCAGGTCAGGTTCAAGATACAGTGGGGAAGATGTACTAATATTCCACTCATAGCAAGAAGAAACCAAAGTTGCAGCGTTGCGTTGCTCTAGAGCAGCGATCTTCAACCCAATAAACCCTCCACTCCCCAACCCCTGGAAAAAAGTCATCACAGTGGGAAAAAGTCATCGGGGCCCCCCTCCGTCTTTTTCACAGTTATTCTATTAAAATGGCAATGTTGAAATATGTCTAGAGGTAGTTGCAGTTATGTTACAGTTTTAAATATCCGATCAAATACATGATGCCAAACATGCCATTTTTAGGCAGGCCTTAGTAGCCTGTAAAAATATCCACAACAGAGTGATCATTAGAAATGGGGTGGGGATTTTGAAGAGTATTTGGAGTCCCTTCCCTTTTGGGACATACTCCGAGCTTGGATATGAAAGAGAAACATGTTAGTGATGGCCCATTACAGCGTGGTTTGCTGCTGCTCTATTTTTTTCAGCTTACAACAAAGCCCTGTTCCTTTGGCTGAACCCTGGCACCCCCCCCCCCCCCACTCCCGGAGTATTTGAAGCCCCCCTGGGGGGGGGGGGGGCGACCCCCAAATTGAAGACCTCTGCTCTAGAGGGAAAGAGGACGACAGTACAACATCTACTATGGTGTGGCGCTGGTGCTTTCCTACCAAGGGGATTCTCACTTTCAAGGGTCCTAGCGACACACGCACACACCTTTGTACCGTAGTGCAAAAGTGTATACATGATGCCTGTCATAGGTTCACCTATTCCAAACACTATGTTTACACTACATTGAAAACGTTTTTCACTTTGTATAGGTGTTGTAAAACAAAGCACACAAAAAAATTGTAAAGTTTAGGGGGGGAAATATTTCTCTTACTTTGTGCCTGTCTCAAGGAGGCATAATTCGTTGGCACAGAGTCCGGTCCACCTTTTTACTAGATAGTGATTTGCATAAAAACAACAAGGGTGGCTGCATGGGAGCTCCCATTTACCTCCCGAGGGACACCCCCACTTGATACAAAGCAATACAAAGCGCTATTTGAAAACGTTCTATAAACCTTTCCAGCACCGGAAAGCAAATAGTTAATTAACACTTTGTGACAGTTTGTGTTACTTATTGTGACCTTGACTGGCTTAAAGCATTGATAAATCTGCCCCTTAGTGTTCAGAACACTCGTCAGAGTACGCCTGATCCTTCAGTACCCCCATGTACAGACACCTTTCACCCCCTTCCTTATTTTGCGACATGACACAGCACTTTAACCCAACTCTAACCTATGCGTTTTTTTCAAGATCTCTCATATTTGTTTAGGTTCCAGGCTCTTTTAAGAAGGCTAACATTGTGCTTTAAATGACCATGTAATGACTTATGGCAACACGACAAAGATGGGGCCCAATTTAATAATACAATCATATTTTATGTTGGACTTCATACAGCACCTGTGTGTTCTTGGTGCTATAAATGACAGTTACTATTAACCGATTTAATTGCACTCAAGCGACCCCGAAAGGATGGACGGATTGGGCTGTATGGCTGGGCCTTTATGACTTCCAAATCACTGCACGTGTCAGTGGAGAGTGTTAACTCGCTGGGTCATGTTGCTGTAGCACAGACACTGATCAGTGCAGGGTTGTTTTGCAGCAATGTTAGCGAATATTGGCCCATGCAAGAAAAACATTTGAAACAACCCACTAGTGCCAAAAAACATTGTTTGCAGTCACTTGGTACATCTGTAGAGGTGAATCAGCCAGTCTGTACAAGTGTCAGCATTTCAAGTGCAATGCACCATTGGACGGTGCAGCTGTTGATGCAAAACTGACCTACACCTTTGCGGGGCAATAACATGCTTAATTTACATTAATGCATACGTATTCGGAAACTGAAAAAGAAAATTAATTTTAAAAATCTACCTATGAAAAAAACACATGCCAATTCCTTCAGACACAGATAATTCTTGAGTGCGATTTCAGGAAAAAAGAGGATCCGTGTTGAAGGCTTTTGAAAATAAACAGAAAAAAGGCTCGGGTCCTTTTCAAAGAAACTTTACAGAGGTGCGGACAACATTGAAAACCCATTTACACCATTTCTGATGCTCATGCAGCACGAATCGGAGTAAAACTGAAATTGCATTAGGGTAAAACATGGAACAGACTGATTGCTGACTAATAATGCATGGTACATATTAAGAAAATGATAAAATACCTTTATGCCCCTCTTCAAATCTGTACTGGAGGTCATAGTTTGAGGTGATATCTCTGTGTTCTAACTACTATTACTCAACAAGCAAAAGTAGTGCAAATCCATGTTTTGTAAAGTTAATCTTAGGGTACGAAGTATTTAATGAAACCTCCACTACTCATTTAAAGTAAAAGGAATACAAGAATTTCAGGTGGGTTCACAGTCCGCCTTCTCTAAACATGGCTGTCGTAAAAATCAGTTTGTCATAGGAATGAGAGCAAGCTCTTCTTTCTTCAAACTGGTTCTGCGTAAGAAATTAAAACGACACGCTTGGATTTTCTCTGTTATTTTGCATCAGAGGAAAGCTTATGTGATGAGTCCCAGATTGAGAAATATATATTGGCACTGAAAAAGCTCCCAAAATCATTAGTAGATTCGAAACGTTTTTTTTAAATTGTTTTGTCTTAGCGTAAATGTCAAGGATTCTATTGAATTTGTGTTTTTGGTTTCTCAGAAAAAAATCAGGCAAACCATCACTTGTGGTACACTGTGTTTGAAAACATGAACGCTTTTTTTTATATCAAAACATAATAATAAAATATGTATGTCTGAAAAAAAAAAAACTGAACCGGACCTCAGTTTGTTTCACGTGTCTCTTTACCTTCAGCTTCCAAAATAAGAAAAATACATGTGTTTGGTTGGGCACATGACGGGTTTAGGGTGGAAATTAAATCTACAGGTTTATCACTCGAATGTTGGTTGTGTTTTATGGGGAAAATGTTGTTTTTCTTCCTTAATTATTCGTATTAATTAATACACGTTTTGTTAAATTCATAGATCTTTGCACATTTTATACCATGTATTGTGAAATGTAAAGACTATTGTAATTTTGTATTATTTGTCAGTACACCGAATACACTTTTTGAAAAAATGATTCGCTTTTTAATGTGGGAATACGTTGACAGAATATTGTTTTTTTAATCGAAATAAGTGCAAGAACCAGCAAAATTACACTATTCTGTCGAAGGGCGGATATGAAGATGTGGAAACCAGTGAAGGAATAAAAATATCCAGGAGTCACGAGAAAAAGACGCGAAAAAGCAAATGTAAAAACGGTTTGAGAAAAAGAACGTTTTAAATTTTTGTATTCATTCCAATATGTTCCCGCCTCAGCATTAGTTTTGCTCACCACAAGCCGCAGCGCCTCCCACGTCCCCTCAGAAGTAATTCTGAGTAGGATTTATCTAAATTCGCCTACCCTGTATTTACTCTGCTCTCTTATAGACATAATCACACATTAGGAAATTCACCAGATTCTGAATTTACCAGCCCCCCCCCCCCATCACGCGAAACAGCTTGGAGCAGAGGTAATTTTTTTGTATTGACATTTGCTAGGTGTCCATCCCCTGTGACAAACACTCAGAATTTGTGGTTGTGAAACCTTTGAGGATAATTCATTATTTTTTCCTTACAATCTGTCATTTATAGATGGCTTGTGCCGTCAATATGTTTCCAACCTCTCAAGTTTATGCAAATATACTCCTCCCTACTCCAACGTTTGTGCGCATGTTGTCGTAGAAATATGTAAAATCTGACTTTCGTTTGTCCGTGCATAGTAAACACGTTGACACCATGTGTTTTCGTGCATTTACCTGCTCGGCGAGGGAGTGGTTACACACAAGTATCTCATATGAAGCGCCTTCGGGTAATGACGTCTGTTCTGTGAGATAGATAAGCAGCGCCTTTTGATTTTACATCGCGCCACTTACTAGTGCATGCCTTTTTTTCTAGTCAGTCCCAAAACGGGGTCAGAGTTATTGTCACCATTTGCGACAGTTATTTTCTGTAAGATGAAGGGTTAACAGTGATATTTATAGAGGTCAACTAACTCTCTTTCACCATGTACAAAATCATATCAGGAAGGAGCACGCACTGAACAGCCTCTAGGCGCTTTTAGCATCTGTTACTGTTGCTTGGCTATAAAAAACGTACTTCAACCCTGGGTTTTTAAAGTGTGAGCTGCACGTTACAACGCATTTTTAGGGTCGAGCCTGCGTTGCATGCGCTCGCGCATGCGTATCGTAGCGAGACTCTTTTGTATTTAGAAAAGGGCTCGGAGCCCTCTCAACTTCACGTCAGTGTTTTTTATTGGTTCGTGGGCTTCCCTAATAAAATCTGCTTGCTTTTATTAGTCGAAGGCACGCATCTGCCATGCCTTTTCCGGTAACTAGCCCTCCTCGAGCGCAGCGACCAATTATAGAAAACATGCCAAGCTCGCTGTTTTCCATCGGGCTCGTGGACTTTTTTTTCTCTAATTTACGCCCCGTCTCGCTTGGCAGAAGTCAAGCGCTTTACATACTTGATTTCACTTTTTCGGGTTATGTACATAAATGCACTTTTGCCCGATAGGTGAAAAGTCGGGTTAAGAGTTTACAACGCGATCAGCTCTAACATCAGCAAACGCGAGACCAGTTGCATTGTAAATGCTTGTTTTAGAAGCCGCTCAACCCCCTGACCTATGTCCTCGTCTTAGTTATTACATTTCTAATGGCCTGTCCTTTACTCGGAACCATCAACAGAGCCGAATACGGCGCCGGGACGGATAGGGCTGCCGGAAAGTCTGGAGAATCATAATAAATTATAGCCAAATCGCAAGGGGAGGGGATGGTAAAATATCGCTGCTCCAAAGGTGGCTGGAATTCTAGCCAGTCTCCGCTTTTTATCTGTAAACACTTGGAGCCTGCTCAGCAATTACCCCTGAGTACAGTGGAACTTCTTCCACGCTTACATGTGAACCGCAGCAGGTGCTTTAACCTCCTGAACATTATATACAAGAGATGTGATTACCCTATCGGGCTCGGAATCAGGAAATAAAGATTTATTCCTTGATCCCTTATGTAACCTAACTAAATACCTGCTAACGTTGGAGCAGCTTAGAGACATATATACTCATCACTATTAAGAGCTGCATAAAAAATGCACTATTACGTGCCCCGTAAAAACGCACTTTTACATTTTATTGGAAATAGGCACAGATGTGTACGCGCGGCCGGACTGGGAACCCAAAGCAGCCCTAGCAAATGTTTCTGACCAGACCCTGAGGGTGCGGCGGGGGTACCTTTGCGCGTACAATGAGGTCTTAAAACTGTGCGTGCAAAGGTACCACGCACAGTTTTACGGTACCACGCACAGTTTTAAGATCTCATAGGTGGTGTGCAAGCGCGAGCTTGCTGCTGTTTTGGGGGCCGAGCTTTCCATACACAACATTAACTAGAATTGATTGTCTAAAACGGGGCATTCCTTCAGCACACAGTCATCCATAGCATTCACTCTTCAGCTACAAAGGGATTGCTCTCCTTTCGAGGTCCCAAAGCTCCCATATTTTTTAATACTCTGTCTTTTATACCTTTTCTATATTAAGTGTTACATTCAATGATCACCATTGTCTTAAGTATTGAGTTGTGGGAGGTGAAAAACAAGGGCTTTATTTCTACCACTACCAACACAATGGAAATATATACGAAATTCACCAACAACTTCATAGTCTCCCTGAGGTCAATGTTCTAGTGTTTCATTAAGCGGTTCCAGAGGTCCCACTCTCTTCTTGCTTCTAGTAGTGGTGGTGCCGCAAGGGAAAGTCCCAGGGCTCCTGTCTTAGCCCCAAACTTTGTAATATCTATGTAGCACCCCTTGCTTAAATGGTTAAGCCTTTGGATTTGAAATATTATGCTATGCTGATGATACACAGCTAATAATTTCTTTTGATAAAGATCCGAACCGAGCAAAGAATCAGTAGCCACTTGGATGACTGATAGCTATCTCGAGTTAGATACTGGAAAAACAAATTATGCTGTTTGGTAAGGCCCAACAACTTTGGCCCTCTGATTGGTTAACTTCTGGACTAGGCACCACTCCTACCCCTCAACAGGTAGTTAAGAACCTAGGTGTACAAACTGATCAATCCCTTTCATGAAAGAGCAGGTTCTGTCCATTATAGGTACCTGCTTTCATACCACACACTTGCTGAGGAGAGCCTTTCCATTCCTCCCTCTTTCTGCAAGAAAAACATTGGTGCAGGCTCTTCTCATTTCCAGTCTGGATTACGGCAATGCCTTATTGGCCTCTGCAAATGAGATGTTGTTATCTAAACTACAGGTTGTCCAAAACACCGCAGCCCAACTCATCTGCATCTTTTCCTCTGGGGTGGCTTCCGCTTCCCTTCTACACTTGCAGAAGCATAAACATTATTAATAAAATTGTGTGACTAAAACAAAATGAAAATAACGTGTGCTTTAAAAATGAAATACTGAAAACGTAGGGGTGGCTCCTCCATACGGGCGGAGGAGCGTCGCACCCCTGCCAGCAGCAACTGCTGCAAATCCTTTCAAAAGGAAGGGATAGTAACCTGCATTTATTATCCCTTCCTTTTGAAAGGGGCGGGCATTGGGGGTGACGAGCAAAGGGGAGTGCACTGTTGTAAAGAAATGGCTCCCTGTTGCAGTTACCCCCCACTTTTTGCCTGATACTGATGCTGACTTGACTGAGAAGTGTGCTGGGACCCTGCTAACCAGGCCCCAGCACCAGTGTTCTTTCACCTAAAATGTACCATTGTTTCCACAATTGGCACACCCTGGCATCCAGATAAGCCCCTTGTAACTGGTACCTCTGGTACCAAGGGCCCTGATGCCAGGGAAGGTCTTTAAGGGCTGCAGCATGTATTATGCCACCCTAGAGACCCCTCACTCAGCACAGACCCACTGCTTACCAGCTTGTGTGTGCTAGTGAGAACAAAATGGGTAAGTCGACATGGCACTCCCCTCAGGGTGCCATGCCAGCCTCTCACTGCCTATGCAGTATAGGTAAGACACCCCTCTAGCAGGCCTTACAGCCCTAAGGCAGGGTGCACTATACCATAGGTGAGGGTACCAGTGCATGAGCACTGTGCCCCTACAGTGTCTAAGCAAAACCTTAGACATTGTAAGTGCAGGGTAGCCATAAGAGTATATGGTCTGGGAGTCTGTTTTACACGAACTCCACAGCACCATAATGGCTACACTGAAAACTGGGAAGTTTGGTATCAAACTTCTCAGCACAATAAATGCACACTGATGCCAGTGTACATTTTATTGTAAAATACACCACAGAGGGCACCTTATAGGTGCCCCCTGAAACTTAACCAACTATCTGTGTAGGCTGACTGGTTCCAGCAGCCTGCCACACTAGAGACATGTTGCTGGCCCCATGGGGAGAGTGCCTTTGTCACTCTGAGGCCAGTAACAAAGCCTGCACTGGGTGGAGATGCTAACACCTCCCCCAGGCAGGAGATGTAACACCTGGCGGTGAGCCTCAAAGGCTCACCCCTTTGTCACAGCCCAGCAGGGCACTCCAGCTTAGTGGAGTTGCCCGCCCCCTCCGGCCACGGTCCCCACTTTTGGCGGCAAGGCTGGAGGGAACAAAGAAAGCAACCAGGAGGAGTCACTGGCCAGTCAGGACAGCCCCTAAGGTGTCCTGAGCTGAGGTGACTCTGACTTTTAGAAATCCTCCATCTTGTAGAAGGAGGATTCCCCCAATAGGATTAGGGATGTGACCCCCTCCCCTTGGGAGGAGGCACAAAGAGGGTGTACCCACCCTCAGGGCTGGTAGCCATTGGCTACTAACCCCCCAGACCTAAACACGCCCTTAAATTTAGTATTTAAGGGCTCTCCCTGAACCTAGAAACTAGATTCCTGCAACAACAAGAAGAAGGACTGCCTAGCTGAAAAACCCCTGCAGAGGAAGACCAGAAGACAACAACTGCCTTGGCTCCAGAAACTCACCGGCCTGTCTCCTGCCTTCCAAAGAACTCTGCTCCAGCGACGCCTTCCAAAGGGACCAGCGACCTCTGAATCCTCTGAGGACTGCCCTACTTCGACGACAACAAGAAACTCCTGAGGACAGCGGACCTGCTCCAAAAAGACTGCAACTTTATCCAACGGAGCAGCTTTAAAGAACCCTGCAATCTCCCCGCAAGAAGCGTGAGACTTGCAACACTGCACCCGGAGACCCCGACTCGGCTGGTGGAGAACCAACACCTCAGGGAGGACCCCCGGACTACTCTACGACTGTGAGTACCAAAACCTGTCCCCCCTGAGCCCCCACAGCGCCGCCTGCAGAGGGAATCCCGAGGCTTCCCCTGACCGTGACTCTCTGAAACCTAAGTCCCGACACCTGGAAAAGACCCTGCACCCGCAGCCCCCAGGACCTGAAGGACCGGACTTTCACTGCAGAAGTGACCCCCAGGAGTCCCTCTCCCTTGCCCAAGTGGAGGTTTCCCCGAGGAAGCCCCCCCTTGCCTGCCTGCAGCGCTGAAGAGATCCCTTGATCTCTCATTGACTTCCATTGCGAACCCGACGCTTGTTCTAACACTGCACCCGGCCGCCCCCGCGCCGCTGAGGGTGAAATTTCTGTGTGGGCTTGTGTCCCCCCCGGTGCCCTACAAAACCCCCCTGGTCTGCCCTCCGAAGACGCGGGTACTTACCTGCTGGCAGACTGGAACCGGGGCACCCCCTTCTCTCCATTGAAGCCTATGAGTTTTGGGCACCACTTTGAACTCTGCACCTGACCGGCCCTGAGCTGCTGGTGTGGTAACTTTGGGGTTGCTCTGAACCCCCAACGGTGGGCTACCTTGGACCAAGAACTGAACCCTGTAAGTGTCGTACTTACCTGGTAAACTAACAAAAACTTACCTCCCCCAGGAACTGTGAAAATTGCACTGTGTCCACTTTTAAAATAGCTATTTGTGAATAACTTGAAAAGTATACATGCAATTGAAATGATTCAAAGTTCCTAATGTACTTACCTGCAATACCTTTCAAACAAGATATTACATGTTAAATTTGAACCTGTGGTTCTTAAAATAAACAAAGAAAATATATTTTTCTATAACAAAACCTATTGACTGGATTTGTCTCTGAGTGTGTGTACCTCATTTATTGTCTATGTGTATGTACAACAAATGCTTAACACTACTCCTTGGATAAGCCTACTGCTCGACCACACTACCACAAAATAGAGCATTAGTATTATCTATTTTTACCACTATTTTACCTCTAAGGGGAACCCTTGGACTCTGTGCATGCTATTCCTTACTTTGAAATAGCACATACAGAGCCAACTTCCTACAACTCTGCACTCCCCTCAGAGCGCATGTGTGTTTGGCCGACTGTCTCGGGCCGCCCAGAAACACATGCGCACAGGGCTTCCTCCAGCCCAGCAACAGAGGCCCTCCCAGCCAATCCTAACACTGCTTTGAGCAGCGTTAGGATTGGCCGCAGGGCAGGCTGGGAGCATGTGCCTGCGTGTAGTGACAACGCAGGAGAAAGGAGTGGTGTGGCAAGCGAGAAGTACGTTTATTTATTTTATTTTATTAAATGTATTAATCCCCCTGCCCCCCCTCCACACACTGCCCCGCCCCCAGGAATTCCCCCGAGCTGTGACTGTGAAACCATGTGTTTCGGAAAATATGAACTCTCTGGTAGTAACCATAATCTAGGTCAGCATAATAATAATAATAATTAAATGACTAATGAAAAGTCTGTTGTATGTTTATAATTAAAAGATCAATAGTTTAAAAGTTATGAAGTGTTGTACATTGCACATTTTATTATTGCTTTAAAAAGGCCACATTAAACAGAATGCAGCGATGTTTAAACTGCTAATGTTGTAAAATGTTTTTCTAAGCATCCTGTGACATGTTCTTTGCTCTCAGTTGGAAGGTTATGTTTTTAAGTTGCATCATTTGACTGGCATCCTGAAGATAACATGTACTTGGTGAACAAAAGCATCCTGAGTTTATAAATAGGTTTGTGTCTAATTTGCAACATTTGTATTTTGCTGCGCAAACTGGTGACTGCATGGAGAAAGGAAGAACTAATGGTGAACGCAGAAAAATGAAAAGGCTACATCAGAGAAAGTGGAGTGAATTTAATTGACTTTTGACTCAAACCACCCTATAGACTGACCAATAGAGTTTTAGCTACCTGCTTTCTAGGAGTTTAATATAACAGAATTAGGTAATGTAAGTTTCATACTTCTTCTGTTCCTGTGTGACAGTGCAGTTCTGCTCAGATCCTTGCTGGGTTCAGATGTGCTTTTATAATGGCGAGTGTAATAATATGCTATGTGCTTTCTGCCACTGACAGTTCAGATGCATTAAGGCCAAACATTACTGAACTGTTTTGTGTATTGTCAGTGACAGATGAAGATGACCAGAAGATGCTCCACTGATGAGGACTTCACTGGCTGCCATTTAAGGGAGGTATAACCAAATTGCGCAATTGTCTTTCTTGCTGATTTTTATGTTTTCTTTTTTAAAAACCCAACCCCTATTTTTGGTTAGTGCCATAGTCAGATGTTTTCCAAATTAATTTTTGTCTTCTTTTCTTTTTGCATGAACCCCACACATGCTTATCTGATTAGAGTAATACTTAGGGATGCCACATTCTAAATTTGACTGTTTTATAAACTGACTGTAAACAATTCATCTGCAATAACTAAATGTATTCTGTGACTATTCATTTGCTATTGTTGTTATTCTGCATGGTGGTTCTTGAATGGATAATGAAAACTATTTTATCTAGACTGAGAATCTTGCAAAGGTTTGGTCTGCCTGTGTTATTCATGTATTTTTATCATTTGGTCTTGTTCTTAGTTTACATGATCTTAGCATTGTTAATCTAAAGGGCAATAAGTGTTTGAACTTTACTAACCTGGTGTAATGATTCATGGCCACATGGGCCCTGGTGTGTATCAGTTACTGACTCCAATATGAAAAGTGATGATTATGATTTGATTACATTGTTGTTAACCATCTCACTCCTATCTGATTCCAAAGATCCGTGTCGACCTCTAAGGGTAGTTGATGGTTACTGTTGGCCCTTTTTGCAGGGTTATCCCCAAACTTTGTGCCTTCCTCCTCCTATTTTTTTAGGTCTGTTTTTGCTGGTTTATTGTCTCTGCTCACTTTACCACTGCTAATCAGTGCTAAAGTGCAAGTTCTCCCCATATAAATTGAACTGTGGATTGGTTTATCCATAATTGGCATATTTGATTTACTAATAAGTCCCTAGTAACGTGCCCTAAAGGTGCCCAGGGCCTGTGAATCAAATGCTACTAGTGGGCCTGCAGCACTGGTTGTGCCACCCACATTAGTAGCCCTGTAAACATGACTCAGACCTGCCATTGCAGTGTCTGTGTGCGCAGTTTTAAACTCTCAATTCGACTTGGCAAGTGTCCCCACGTGCCAGGCCTCAACCTTCCCTTTTACTACATGTAAGGCACCCCTAAGTTAGGCCCTAGGTAGCCCCAGGGGCAGGGTGCAGTGTATGTTTATGGTAGGACATATACTAGTGTGTTTTATATGTCCTAACAATGAAATACTGCCAAATTCGGGGTCTACCTTTAAATATCCTTAAAACACAGATTCTCTTTGAGAGCAGATAAAAATGTGGAGTTTAGGGCCTCTAAGCTCACAATTTAAAAATACATCTTTTAGTGAGTTGGTTTTTAGATTGTTAGTTTGAAAATGGCACTTTTAGAAAGTAGACGTTTTCTTGCTTAATCCATTCTGTGACTCTGCCTGTTTGTGGATTCCCCATCTGGGTCAGTTTGACAGTTGGGCTGTTCACACCTCTCCTCCATAAATTAAATTATATGTCATTTAGGTTTTCCATCTGCAATGGTTTAGCGGATACGCTTCTTCCCTTATATTTACAAATAATTTAAGAGAGATCACATATATTTAAAGGGAGATAAATAACATGGAGGTTTGTGAGCTATCATGCTCTTCATTACACAAACAAATCAGATACAAATCACACATTTAACAAACGTAAGTGTCGCGCATTTGACACAAAGGGGGCTGGGGTGTAGCCTCCATATCTTGATTAGCCATCTGTGCTGGAGGGGAGGGGAGGAGTGGTCACTCACACCTGAAAGGACTGTGCCTGCCCTCACACAATGCCGTCTCCGACCCCCTGGTGAGTGTCTGGGGCCTGGCCTGGACAAGGAAGGATCTTGCAAACACCTGAGACTTTGCTTTGAAGTTTGCCAACTTCAAAGGCAGAACTGGGTATAAGAAGAAGACCCAAAACACCAGACTGGTGGAATCTTTCTGGAATCAAGAGGAACTTCTGCAAGGAGAAGAGCTAAAGAGCTGAAGGAGGAGTACTGCCCCTTTGCTGTGTTGCTTTGCTGGACTGGCCTACAGTTGCTGCTTCTGCCTGAAAAGAGTGCAAAGAGTGAACTTTGCTGTGTGTCCTGCTTGAGAAAATTCTCCAAGGGCTTGGAGTAGAGCTTGCTTCCTGTTGGAAGTCTCAGGGACACCAAAGACTTCAGTTTCCTCGACCTGCAGCACTGGGAACTGTGTGTTTTGTGCTGTTCAAGAGGAGAAACCACTGCGCCGCCGCCAACGACAACACTGGCCTGCACCGTGACCTGCCGACGCCACACGGAGTCGCATTGCCCCGCTTCTCACCGCGACCCTGGTCTCCCCGACGCCGTCATCGGACGACTTCACTGAGCTGCTGCTCGCACCGCGATCTGTGGGCCCTGCACTCCGGCATCACCTGCTCACACCGCAGCCTGGGCATCCCCGATGATGCCGCTCCTGCTGACACTGGTGCCGCTGCCTGCACCGTGGCCTGTGGACACTGCTCGTGAGGTACACAAAGCACCGTCCCGTCCTGCGCCGCAGCCCCGGTCCACCGACGCCAGCACCATCGACTCCGGTGTCGTCACCAGGCATCCTGCCTGCACCGTGGCCTGTGGACACCGCTCGTGAGGGTCACAAAGCACCGTCCCGCCCCGCTGGCTTGGACCTACCGCCGACAGCACTTCAGCAACGACTACGCCGCTGCCTGCACCGTGACCTGTGGACACCCCACATCACACCATCCCGCTTCACACCTCAGCCCAGGTCTCACTGATGCCGCTGGATGCCGTCACCGAGCCGCTGCCTGCTCCATGACCTGTGGGCACCGCACGTCGCATCGTCCCACTTCGCACCACAGCCCTGACGCCATCCACACCGGCGCACCTGACTTCATCAGCTTGGAGGTCGATCTGCAACGCGTGTGACCTCAAGGGCCCGACGACTCCTGCACCGACTCCGGACCTGACACCGCAACATCAGTAACGCCGCCTCCGGAGCTCACCGCGGGGATCACAACACCCTGCAAATCCAAGGTACTGTTTGCGGGTCTTCCCGACACCATAGCTGGCCCGCAACGCTGCGCCGGCCTGAAGTGTTGGTTTTGTTGATCACACCACCGTTATAGCCCCAGGTGGAGCTATCGACTTCAAGGAACTGTAGTTCTGAGTAAATCTTGCATTATTCATATTTTTCTTACTGAATGTTGGATTCTTATTATATTTGGTCTTGTTTTATATAGATAAATATTGGCTATTTTTCTAAAACTGGTGTGGTGTCCCTTTGTAGTGTTTTCACATATTACTGTGTGTTATGTGCAAATGCTTTTCACATTGTTTCTGAGATAAGCCTGACTGCTCGTGCCAAGCTACCAAGGGGTGAGCAGGGGTTATCTGAGCGGGTATCTCCCTTATCCTGACTAGAGTGAGGGTCCCTACTTGGACAGGGTGCTCACCAACTGCCATCTAGTGACCTCATTTCTAACAGTTACCCTATATGTGTCACATTATAAATAAATTATCAAAATAAATATAAGGCTAGACACACCCACACACTCCTTACATTGCGTACCAATTCTGAAAATAATTATCTTTAATATTTGCTGCCTTATCCATAACTCTTTGACTGGGAAAGGACCCAGCTATCTGTCTTCAAGGCTTACCCATCATCATCCAGCTAGACTTCTAAGATCAAGTAACAAGGCTATGCATACTGTCCCTCAGATCAGAAAGTCTCATACCAGTGGCAGATCTTTTTCCTACCTAGTCCCTATATACTGGAATAAGCTGCCTTAATATGTTCGAACTTGCATTGATCATGCCAAATTCAGGAAGCTATTGAAGGCAGTGCTGTTATAATTCTCTTTCTTCTTGCCTGTGTCTCTGCTTTGTGCTGAGATACCCTTCCTGTGGTGATTCATGCACACTATAAAGTAAATTAATAACAAATGAGAATGTTCCCCATTCACTATAGGCAACATCCAGGCTAAGCCCCACTAGTAGTCTGAGTTTCAAGAGTCTGCTATAAATCTAGTTCAACACTGCAACACTAACAAGCAGAAAGTTCTCCTGGACTGACTGGCCAGAAATCATTCTTACCTGCACTCCACAGAATTAGAGTGAACCGAGTTCCTAAGCATGCCCCTAATGCAGGTGCTGGAGCGGAAGAAGCTGATTCAGGTGAGTACCCTACATGTGGCCCAAGTGGGTTGCAGTAAGCAGTCATAGAGTCCTCACACGGGGTTGCAAGGTTTTCAGCAGCTCCTCCTTGCAGGGCAAGTCTCTGGTTCTTCCCACAATAAGGGAGGTGGCAGTGTGAAGATCCTGGTGGAAATCCTTTGTCCCTGGGAGATGTGCATGGCCCCACAGCATCCTCACTCGCTCTGGCTCAATCAACAAAGAGATACACGTGGCTCAATTCATGGTGGCCCTCCTCTGACATACAAGGGTCGCCAGCTTTATGCTGCACATAGGCAACAACCTGATTGGTGCAGCACCCGCCTCTTCACACCTCACAAAGTCAATCCTCTCAACAGAGCTCCCCACTGGACCCTGCTCCCTCCAACATTCTTCTCTTCCCAACAGGGCACACTGGGCTTGGCAAGCAGGCAGGCACTAGTGCACCAGGTTCAAAAGCAAATATTCTTGGATTAACTGGGTGATGTCCCCTCACCCAGCTGAGTGACTAGCAGGCCTTGGCCACCGTCCTGTTCACAGGCAGAAGTCTCGCTTTCCCTCCTCAAACAGCTCGTCTGGCCTCAACCACAATCCTTGTCTGGGTGAAGTCACAAGCAAACCCCAAATTAACCTGTGCTCAATCCACTAGTAGATTGGCATTGAACAGTCAGGCTTAACTCAGAGACAATGTGTGAAGTATTTGTGGAACACTTCAAACAGTGATAATGTGAAAACATGTCACAAGAAGGGCCCTACACCAGATTAGAAAAATAGAGTAACTTTTAGTAAATAAAACAAGAGCAAATTGACAAAATTCTTATCAGTAGAAATGGTTTAAAGATTGCAATAGAAATTACCATCTAAAAGCACAAAGCACCAGCTGTGGATATCAGGTCACAATGGACCAGGACAATGTCACAATTGCAGGCCGACCACAATGGAGAGCAGGCCGGCTACAGGGACCCAGTGTGGCCAGTAGAACAAGAGTTCCTTAAATCCTTATTCACAAGCGCTGCAAGGTCTTGTATCGAGGATGCTTCACACAGCAGAGGTGATGCAAGGTTTGGGTTGAAGATGCATTGCACAGGGTCAGATCTAGGGAGCTGCAAGGTTGTGCTGTGAGGTCCTGCATCATCACTGAGGAAGCCATCAACTAGGGGGGCTTGTGATGTTCCAAACAAGCTGCAGCGCTTGCAATATGGAATCCTGCATTTTCGTCAAGGATGCTGTTGACGAGGGACTTTAGATGCAAGGGCCTGCCTTGAGGATGTGTCTCGCAGTGGCAGTTCTGATGAGGTGCAGGCCGTGGTGGTGATGCAAAGTCCTTGTAATGGGAAGCTCTATGCAGCAGAGGTGATTCAATGGTTCTGCTCGGGGTTGCATCCGACAGCAGAGGAAACGTGTCGGTTCTGCTGATTCCACAGATGGCCCGACAGGGTACCTTTAGGCCCATATCCAAGTGTCCAGGACTGGGGTGTAACCACTTGGCAGGTTAGGACTCACAGTTGAAGAGTAAAGGTGCTGGTTACAAGCGACATGCCTTTGGAGTCACTCTGGGGGTCCTAGGTACAAGTTGAAGGTCTAATCCTTCTGGTCAGCAGTCCAGCAGAGTCACAGTCCTTTCTGTAACACAGCAGTCCATCTTCCTGACAGAGTCATATACAGGCCCAGAAGTGTACTGAGGAGTTGGTGTTTGAGATCCAACATTGATACCCGGTGCTGTTTTGAAGTGGGAGAAGCCTCAGGAAATTTCCATTTAAAGTACTTACGTTTTCTGTCTCCCATGTCCTGGCCCCAAACTAACTACAGCGAGTAGGCAATAATTTGTGTGAAGGCAGGACACAGCCTTTTTAGTTGTAAGTGGGGCTGCGCCTAGCCCCACCCTATCCCCACCCTCCCATCCTGACAGTGATGGCCCATCCAGGCACACCTATGCTCTCTATTGTGTTTGGCTGTCTAGGAGGATACACAAAGATCAGCTGACAACAACTACATCCAATAATGTGACCCAGAGACAGGCTGGAACCACTAAATGGTTAAGGCAGGTGTTAGAAATTGGGTCTTTGGTTGGCAGTCAGGTTACCCCCTGTCCAAGCAAGAACCCTCACTCTAGTCAGGGTAAGTCACACACAATCCAAATTATCCTGTGCCCACCCTCTGGTAGCTTGGCACTGAGCAGTCAGGCTTAACTTAGATGGCAATGTGTAAAGTATGTGTGCAATAAATCATGCAATAACACAGTATAGCACCACAAAAATACACCATACAGTGTTTAGAAAAATATATAATATTTATCTGATAAGATTCAGGACAAAACAATTAAAATGCAATAAGTATATGCTGAGATATCACTGTAACACTGATATAAAGTGTCTTTAGTCTCTTAAAAGTAAAGCAATAAATGTCTCTTTCAAGCACAAAGTACCTGGTTTGCGTTCAAAATCTCCACAAAGAACCGCAGAGGAGGAGATGCAGGGAAAACAGGGAAGTGTGCGTCGATTTCTCAGGCTGCACACGGCGATGCGTCGTTTAGTTTTCACTCAAGGATGGCTGTGCGTCAATTTCTGGTGCTCGGTCGTGGATCCTTTTCGGAATGTGGGGTTTTCGGACGCCCCGGGGACGATGCATCAATTTCCAGTGCTGACAGGACAAGGACACAGGGGCTGCATTGATCCGGTGGGCGTTGCATGGAAATTTCTACTGCACGGCAGGCTTCCTCTCTAGAAATCAGGTTACATCATTCCAGCTCAGCTGTGTGTTGATCCAGTGGGTCGTGCGTTTAATTTCCGGTTGCTACGCTGGCGCTACGTCGATCTTCTCATTGCAAAGTCAGGCTGCATCGTTCCGGTTTGGCGTGCAGTGAATTTTTCACCGTGATGCAGGATGTGCGTCGTTTCTGGAAGGCTGTGCGTCGAGTTTAGCCACATAAGGAGTTTGTCTTGTAGAGATGAAGTCATTTTGGTCCTTAGGCTTCAGGGAACAGGAGGCAAGCTCTATCCAAGCCCTTGGAGAGCACTTCTCACCACAGACAGAGAGCAGCAAGGCATCAGAGCAAAAGCAAGGCAGCAGTCCTTCACAGAAAGCAGTCAGGTTAGTCCTTTGGGCAGCCAGGCAGTTCTTCTTGGCAGGATGTAGATTCTGGTTCAGGTTCTCTTCTCCAGGAAGTGTCTCAGTTGGTAGGGGCAGAAGCCCTGTTTAAATACCCAAATGTGCCTTTGAAGTGGGGGAGACTTCAAAGAGTGACTTAGAAGTATACAAGGTCGCCTTTCAGTTCAATCCTGTCTGTCAGGGTCCCAGTAGAGGGTGTAGCAGTTCTTTGTGTGGGGGCAGGCTACTGTCCTTTGACATGTAAGTGTCAGGCCCTCAACCATACCTGCCCAGAAAGACCCATTCAAAATATAGATGTATGCAAGTGAGGCTGAGGATGCTGTGTTTGGGTTGTGTCTGAGTGAATGCACAAGGGAGCTGTCAACTGAACCCAGCCAGATGTAGATTGTAAGGCACAGAAGGATTTAAGTGCAGAGAAATGCTCACTTTCTAAAAGTGGCATTTCTAAAAAAACTAATATTAAATTCAACTTCACCAGTCAGCAGGATTTTGTATCACCATTCTGGCCATACTAAATATGACCTTCCTACTCCTTTCAGATCAGCAGCTACCAATCAAACAGTATATGAGGGCATCTCCAATGTTAGCCTATGAAGGGACAGGCCTCACAGCAATGTAAAAATGAATTTAGGAGTTTTACACTACCAGGACATGTAAACTACACAGGTACATGTCTTGCCTTTTGCCCACACAGCACCCTGCCCTAAGGGTTACCTAGATAATGAAAGAATAGGGGTTTACCCACTTAACCCAACAAGACCTGGGTAATGAACAAACTAGGGCATACTTTAGGGGTGACTAAGATGTAGAAAAAGGGGAGTTTTAGGCTTGGCAAGTACTTTTAAATGCCAAGTCGAATTGGCAGTGAACTGCACACACGGGCATTGCAATGGCAGGCCTGAGCCAAGGTTAAGGAGCTACTTAAGTGGGTGGCACAATCAATGGTACAGGCCCGCTAGTAGCATTTAATCTACAGGCCATGAGCACCTATAGTGCACTTTACTGGGGACTTATAAGTAAATTTAAAGGGAGAGATCATATGCACTTTAGCACTGGTTAGCAGTGGTAAAGTGCGCAAAGTCTTAAAACCAACAAAAACAGTATTTAAAAAGTGGAGGGAGGCAGGCAAAAAGTTTGGGGTGACCGCCCTAAAGCTGTCAGGTCTAACAGCAGGACAATGTCAACTTCCTATAAGTGGCAATTTCAAAACTATAAACAAAAATCCAACTTTTCCATAAAAGAGGATTTTTCATTAGAATTCCAAAGACACCAAACATAAACTATCTACCTGCTCCCATTAGGAAGTTGCAGCTTATTAAATGTAAATGATTGGAGTAGTAGGGTAGAATATGCCTTGCATGTCCAGGCAATGTCGTAACACTGTAGTCCATAATGTTAAAGAAGCAACATGGAGTAAGCATAGTGCTGGCCAGGTATATAAGCCCTACTACCCAGAGTTACTGAGCTATTGGTCCCATGAGAAACCAAAACACATTGTTTAACAAAAGATACCCTCAGCACACACAAAGTCAACTTTTTTAACTTACTTGGAACAAAACAAATTATTTTTGCAGCTGTTGATGATTAAGACAATATGCCAATAAAAGGACTTCAACTCCACCTACTAGTCTACGTATCCTCACTGCAAAATGAATGTTTGTGTTCTGAATAAGTTAAAAACCTTGATGTGTGCGGAGGACATCTTTTGCTACAAAAATATTAAAAGATAACCCAATGTTATGCTATGGGAAGAAGCAGGCCTTGCAGTAGTGAAAAACAAATTTAAGAGTTTTTCACTACAAGAATATGTAAAACTTTAAAATGACATGTGCTCTTTTGAAATAGGTTGCACCAAGCCCTGTGAGTGTTCAGGGCCTACCTTAGAGGTAACTTATATGTATTAAAAAGGAAGGTTTGGGCCTGGCAAAAGGTCTATTTTGGCAGGTCAAAATGGCAGTTTAAAACTGCAGCCAAGGGCAGCAATGGCAGGCATGAGCCATGTTTGAAGGGCTACTTAGGTGGTATCATCGCTGCACGCCCACGCTGCACGCCCACTAATAGAGTTTAATTTACAGGCCCTGGGCATTTGTAGTACAGTTTTACGAGGGTCTTACAATTAAATTAGATGTGTCAATTGGATATAAGCCGATTGTACCAGGTTGTAAGGAGGTATGACTCACACTTTAGCACTGGTTAGGCCAACAAAAATGAATGAGAAAAATATAGAGAAGTAAGGTATTATGTTTGGGGGAAGACCACCCTAAGGCTAACAGGTATAACAATTCTGAGTTCTTTGAGTTTATGTTGAGGGTCTGCTTCTTTGAAGACCCCACTCCTCTGCCCTCTGTCCCTCTTAAAAGCAGTCTGTCACAGCATGAGTGGCTCCATGCTGATACCCCCACAACAAAGTCCATGAGAGTGACCAGAGTTCACACCTGGATGTCAGCCACAGTGATATGCATATGAAAAGGTTAATCCCAGAGTCCCAGTCCTACTCTTTATGCTTACCTTATCAGCCGCATGCCCCTTCCTGAGATGTGTCCCGGTCCTTCTCCATGATCTATCACTGAATCAAAGAGGAACCTCTAGAAATGCAAAATAAGTTTCTCCCTTCCTTCCAGTATGTGTTCCTCCTATCTCACAGAAAACCAGCATTCCACAAATCTGTCTAGGGGGATTCCTCTCCTCATGTTTTCACCAGGCAGGCTTGGGCTTCCCAATAATGGAACCCAGGGTTCTCTATATATTGTACAATCCCAGGCATCTTCATTCAGTGTACATCAACAGCACACTTTTGGTCCAGCACTGTTACCTCTATGCATTGTACCATTCCATGTACACATATAGCACTGAAGCTTTTCTATATTTAGCCAAGGTGTTCTATTTACAAACACAAAAGCTACAAGCTCACACACTCACCATGTGCGTGCTGCACAACACTTCACCCTTCATGTATTGTAGTTCACACAAGCACACATACACCTAGTACATGCTTTCAGTGCACATGTACTATATAGCACAATATCTCTTATGTAATGTATTTCTCTCAGGCATATATACATTGTGTGCATGTACTATCCACACATGCACTACACACCACAGTTCTACCCCTGTACGGTACCCTTCCCAGACACACATAAATCCACCACAGAGTCACTACTCTGGTGATTTGCAGTGCCAAACATCTAGCTGATGTAGGGCAATGGTGAGTTAAGAACACAGCAGCAGAACATTTAAAAAGGTGAGTGAGCCTTTGGGCCTCATTCCAGTGATACAGTGTAAAAAGGTCCTACTCACTACTACTGATGACTAGACGGTATACTGCTAACTCCACGCTCATGGTGCTTAACTCCCAATGAAGGCAGTAGCCTTCCCCCACTATGAGGGTAGCACTTTAAGCACCTATCTTGGCCCAACAAGACCACAGTCAATGAGACAGGCCTATGTCTTGCCACACACATGTGGTCTGTGTTCACCTATGACAAAAGATTAACATAAGGGATCCCAAGGACTATGTAGCTGGGCACTCATGACAGGGGTAAATATCTTTAACCTGCAGAGGATTTTTCTGTCCCAACAGGGTGGCTTAGAGAGAGGAAGCTCTTGGGAGAGGGAAGAAAAAGGACAGAGAAACACAAGGGCAGGTAATCACTAGAGATATCAGCAGTGTTGCTAGTCTATTACTACTTCTTTTTTAATCCAGCCATTCCTTCTTCTTTCTCATATTTGGATAGCTTTTTGCACACTGAGGAAATTCAAACAGCAATGTTATGTTATGGTATGTTATGTTATGCCACGTTGTGTAAGGTCATGTCATGTTTTGTTATGTTATGTTATGCAGTTTTATGAAGCTCACTATTACTGGGAGGGTGGGTATCCTGAGGCTCAACCACTGGATCTGGTTTTCAGTATGCATAGGATTTGTGCAAGTAGGAGTTTGGATGAGGTGCATGTGTCTGGAAGTTTGTGAAAGCAAACGCAACTCTTTAGGTATGCTGGGCCAATGTTATTTAATGCCTTCACAATGTGGGTGAAGAGTTTGAATTGCGCTAGTTTATGAATGGGGAGCCAGTGGAGATCCTTCAGGTGTGGTGTGATGAGAGTGTGGCATAATAGGTTGAGAGTGATTCTGGCCACCAAGTTCTAAATGGTCTTTAGCCTTCTGATGAGTTTTCAGTTGATGCCGGCATAGGGACTGTTCCCGTAGTCCAGCTTTTTTGTGTGACCAGGGCATGCATTACAGTTTTCCAGGTGCTGATTGGGAACCATTTTAAAATCTTCCTCAGCATCTTTAGGGAATGGAAGCATACGTCGATGATGGCATCGACTTGGGCTCAGATGTCAAATTTTCTGTCAGTGATGATCCTGAGGTTCTTGGTCTAGGAGATGGGTGGTCGGTGTTGGTCCTAGCTCTTTTGGTCACCAGGTGAAGTACCATGTTAATGTGTTTTTAGACAGTTGTTCTTCATCCAGTGGGTGAATTCAGTCATCCGGACATTGAACATGATTTGGGTACCGAATGTCTTGTTCGTGAAGGAGAGAACGAGTTGCATGTGATTTGCGTAGGAAAGGATGTTGATATTGTGTGAGTAGATGATGATGGCTTGAGGGATCATGCATGTGTTGACATGGGTTGGCCTCAGGGAGATTCCTTGCAGAACTACACAGATGTGGTTGCTGGCATCTAAGGTACATAGTGCCAGGCTGACTGACTCGGTCCTTCCAGTGAAGAACGAGCCAATCCATTGGAGTGTGTGTCCTTGGATTTCGATATCGTGTAGGTGTTGGATGAGGATACTGTGGAGAGGTCCAGGAGGATGAGAGCTATTGTGTCTATCTGTAGTCATGCACATGTCATCCGTGGCAGCTTAAGGGCAGTTTCGTGTTGTTGCTGGGTCTGGAACCATACTGAGTGGTGTTGAGGAGTTGGTGGTCATTGAGGTATTCAGTAAGGTGTCTAATGATGATTCTTTCTAAGACCTTGGCTGGGAAGGGCAGCAGGAAGATCCGTTTGTAGTTAGTGAGTATTGAAGGGTCCACAGAGGGTTCCTTAAACAATGGGAGGGCAGTTGCATGCTTTTCAAGCACAGAGGAAGGTCGTGGAAGAGGTGGAGGAATTCAGAATGCATCTGAGCATGGCTCAGGTGGGTTGCAGTCCTCTGGACTAGGTGTGATGAGGTAGGGGTCCGGTGGGGCCCCTGAGTGGATGACTACATGGTGGCGGCAGTCTCTTCTTGGGTGATGACAGGTCATGTGGCTAGCACTGGTTCTTTGGATAAAATCAGCAGGAGTTTGGTGAGGTCTGTTAGGCCAGGATGTGAGCTGAAGGTGCTGTGAATGGCAATGATTTTGTTGCTGAAGAATTGAGAGAGACTGTTATAGAGGTCTTGTGAGGGAGTGATCGATTTAGAGGCAGGCGGTGATGAGGTGAATGGAAACTATTTGGGTAATTTCTAAAATTCCAGGAACATGTAAATTACCAAAATGCCAAAACTGCAAAGAACTAATATATGTACAGGAAACTAATAAATCCTCAGAGAACTAAGGAATATGCAGGCAACTATGGTATCTGTAGTTTCCATTGATAAGTTTGCAACTCAGATTCGGACTGACCCTACTTATTAGAAGAAATGTAAACCTTTTCAAGTCCCTACCCTGCCTCTGCACACACACAGAGGTATGGTGAAGGACCATAAAATGCCCTCATCAAGGGGAATTCATACAAGCTTCATATGTAACTGAGAGGCCAAGAGAATGGCAAACGTCATGCTGTACAAAAACGTGTAGCAAAGCATAACAGTGTTTGCACTTCTTTTATTCATTTTACTGAGTCAGTAGGTAATAATACTTTTTGGACACAGGAAAAATTCAGCTTTCCTTTTCAAATGGTGAGGGGAGGCGATAACATCAAATTGTAATGCATACAACATGCCAGCAAATAATTCTCTACAAAAAATACTATTATGAATTTGAGTTAATTCCTTG
Source organism: Pleurodeles waltl (assembly GCF_031143425.1). Taxonomy (NCBI): domain Eukaryota; kingdom Metazoa; phylum Chordata; class Amphibia; order Caudata; family Salamandridae; genus Pleurodeles; species Pleurodeles waltl. The sequence goes on from NC_090450.1 coordinate 620,660,798, forward strand.
ATTTGTTTTGCATGGAGAATGAAAACAAAATACAACAAAGTGGACGGAGACCATGTTCGTCGAAGTATTTATATTTATTTCAAAGAACAGCAGAACAATTGGCAGACATGCTGTTTGTGAGACTTATTAACGTTAACTTTAACTTTCTCTCTCTTGCGTGCAAAAATGGGGAAAATAACTATGAAGTAGTAAAACATGTTAACACCAGGAGCCAGCTAGAGAACTACTAACAGATCACACAGATTTTCTCTCAGTATAAATATCACTTTACATGTCGGCTGCGTACCACAGCGCTAATTAACTCAAAAATATTAACCCAACCCAGGACCAAACACGCTGCACTAAAAACTGGTCAAACTACAAATCAGTCAAAATGACTGAAAACGTAATCCACCGATGAAAAAGCGCAACACTTAGAAAAGTATCTGAAAGTCACCTGTATTATTTCTTCAGAAGAGTGGCCTGCAGGTAAAACCCACATGAAAAAGGCAATGGTGAAGCTTAGCAGCCTGGCCTTGGCAGCTGGTGCAGTGGTTGAGGGCCATATTTACAAGAAAAGACGCATCGCTGTGTTGTGGCACTGATGTGTCAAAATCATTCTCAATGCTCAGGAATCCGTTACAACGCCCTGGATGCACCATATTTACAGTATGTGGCACCATGGCGCAAGGACCCAAGGTGCGTCAGACTTCTGACACATTTGTGGGAACTTTGCCTTCATGATTCTGCCAAAAAGTGCTGCATCGCTGAAGTTTAGAGGTGCTGCATCAGTTTGAAATGAAGCAAGAAGCCTAATGTTTTAGGACCAATGTAAACCACTGGAAAATGGTGGAATATAACCATTTACACTATTACATTGCTCCTGGATGTAGGAGGGTATCCATTAGGAATGTCTATATCTCACATTACTGTGGGCATAGTGTACTCATGTGTATGTAGAGACTTGCATATGTGTGACACAGTGAGTAACAATGTCATGTATGTGTGTAATTACCCGTTGTCCTTTCAGGATGCACAGACCTGGACTTGGTGCCCCCTTCCTCCATGGAGAATTGACAATCCTGGCCTGTCTTTTTCAAACAATACACAGGTACACGTCGCCTTGGTGCAGTGGATGATTAAATCATAGGTGCCATGGGCTTAGCTTGGTCAAGGTGTCCTACAACATGATTGGCCCATGTGTAGACCCACTGCTAGTAGAGAGGAAGTGAAATACAGACATATTATAGTGTGTTATGTGACTTCAGCTGGTCAAATTCCTATTGAAAAGCCACTGCATCATTTTTACGCCTGGGTTAAGCAGGCATAGGAATTTTTATGCATTTTGGACATTTCCCAATGATGCGTCACTTTGCTAAGATCTTGTAAATATGGATGCATCAGTTCTGCATGGGATTTTAAGAGGGAATGCTTATCTTGTATATGATTAACTTAACGTGATGCAGCTGGTTGTAGCACAAGTAAAAAATGAGGCATGGAAGAGAAAAGTGATGCATTTTGCCAAATGCGTCACTTTGTAAATATAGAGCACTGAATGTACTGCCGCTGTGTCAAAACAAATGACACAGCGAAGACGCAAGCTCCTTGTAAATATGGCCCGATATTTTTAACATTTTTGAACTGCAAGCATAAGCCTTAAAAATAAAACAAAATATGCCTCCCCTAAATGTTTCTAGTGGAAGGTGTCAGTAGAGTAGTTATGGAGATAACTGTTTTTAGTTATAGTAGACATCATAGGCTAAAAAATTACAAAAAAGATAACAAATAGATAAAAAAATTGGCAAAGTATAGAATTGGCCCACCAGCACTTGTACCGAAGTGCACTTCTGTCTTGGTGGATAAGCATATATTTTCAAGAAAAATTGTGCTACTCATACTGTAGAAGAACCAGTGGCTGAAATGGGACAACTCACTATTGCATGCTGTCTGCTGTGGTGAGTGTAGCAAAACAGGAAACAGGTGAATAGACCTATAAAAAAGGGCTGACCTAGATGTCTTCTTTGTATTTTTAGGTCTGGTCATTGAGACAGCTTTCGTTGTGTCACCAAACTACTGCCCTGACCCCTCAGAAATTATATTTAACATTCATCCACAAAGAGGATTTTAGACAGCTGGCTTCTTCCATTGTCCCATTAAATTCCTATTCACATTTGCTTCTGCCCACCACAGCACAGAGGCTGGGTCATTGGATCACCCATTTCACTGGTCTGATGCCTTTATTTCGAGTGACTGTACAAAGCTTGTGCACATGGTACACATCCTCTCATAGTTCTTTTCTCTTCAGTGATAAAGCCGGTTCAAAATGTGCTCATTTTATTTGAGATATTATTGCGTTTAAATAATGGCTGTTTATTTTGCCTGCTGTTTAGGAGCCCAGCTAGATGGTGCTTTATTTCCCGTCTCCTTTTAACAGTTGCTGTTATAAAGTTTTAGGTGACGTTGTTACATTGTGGCTGCCTGTGATTTGAGTGCTTGAGCGGGTGGTGATTTATTCTTGTCGCCTTTACAAAAATAAATATTGTGCATGCTACAACTCAAAGCCTCGTTATCTAAAAAATATATTTTTTAAAACAGCAACATCTTTGACTATTTTTTAATAGGTTGAATGTTTTATTGCAATCATGTGGTAGGCATATTTAGATAGTGGCATGTGTTTTTTTGTGGTAAGTGCTTGCAATAAGACACGTAAAAAATGTAACTGTTACACCAGTATGACAAGTCCAGACCTGTAAGATTTGAAAGCGCTTGTTTTGAATACATTAGGCTTAGTTGAATTTAAAAACATGTCATAAGAGCATACAACGATAACTAGCAAGTAGGAAACGTCATATTTCACGGGTTATAAACAAATGAAACAAATAAAGTCAGTGATTAAAGCCGTGGAGTAATCTTTCAAGATTAGTTTAACAGGTGTCAACTAATATGTAAAGACATTGGTGGTCATTCTGACCCTGGCGGTCTTTGACCGCCAGGGCGGAGGACCGCGAGAGCACCGCCGACAGGCCGGCGGTGCTCCAATGGGGATTCCGACCGCGGCGGTAAAGCCGCGGTCGGACCGGCACCACTGGCGGGGTCCCGCCAGTGTACCGCGGCCCCATTGAATCCTCCGCGGCGGCGCAGCTTGCTGCACCGCCGCGGGGATTCCGACCCCCCCTACCGCCATCCAGATCCCGGCGGTCGGACCGCCGGGATCCGGATGGCGGTAGGGGGGGGTCGCGGGGCCCCTGGGGGCCCCTGCAGTGCCCATGCCACTGGCATGGGCATTGCAGGGGCCCCCGTAAGAGGGCCCCTACATGTATTTCACTGTCTGCTGCGCAGACAGTGAAATACGCGACGGGTGCAACTGCAACCGTCGCACAGCTTCCACTCCGCCGGCTCGATTCCGAGCCGGCTCATCGTGGAAGCCTCTTTCCCGCTGGGCTGGCTGGCGGTCTGAAGGCGACCGCCCGCCAGCCCAGCGGGAAAGTCAGAATTACCGCCGCGGTCTTTCGACCGCGGAACGGTAACCTGACGGCGGGACTTTGGCGGGCGGCCTCCGCCGCCCGCCAAGGTCAGAATGAGGGCCATTATCTGGTACTCATTAGCTATGCCCTAACTTTAGAATATAGAGCATCTTCTTGTGTGATTAGACATACATTTAGATAACATAACGAGGGCACACGGAAAATTATAAATTGTTGACTCAAACATGTTAAATTGGGATTTCCAAATTATTATTTTACAATAACATAGTATAAGCCAGTGATCCCCTCCCATTTCCTTTTGAAGAACTCGTAAAATCCTTTGTGATATCATGTGGAACCTCTATCTATGAAATAATGTACAGGCAAGAACAAGTTGATAGCAGCTGTTTACTGATGCACCTTATGTTCAACAGCTGTACGAAAATACAGCTATGTAAGTTGGATTTTAGACATAAAAAGCAGCTGAAGTTTCAGGAAAAATCATAATTACAAAACTCTATAGGCTGTGGGCACCACTTATGAAAATCACTTCCGAATATAACTGTCTCCCAATATCACTATCACTGAGATCCACTAAAATGCTCTATTTACTCAAGAATGACTTGGTTAACTGGCCATCTCTCTTAAATAAGGAGTACGGATCTTCTAAAAAATTATAGTAGCAGAGACATCAAAAAGAGACTAGAAACATGAGGAATTCTGGGAAGAAGTCAGCATCCGAAAGGGTTTCTCAGAACTTGGCCAGCAGATACAAAACATCATCATCATCATCTTATTATTATTACTGTTATTATTATTATTATTATTGTTATTGCTACTTTTACCACTGCTGCTGCTGCTTCTACTACTACGACTACTACTACCGCTATTATTGCTCAGTTTTGTCCCAGTCATGTAGAATCCCCACACAACTGTGCACCAGATTGCCTACAACTCAGTGTTCTGATAAACTGTATGCCCCTCTGCAACAAATTTATTTCTACCCCTGCCCCAATAAGGAGAAGGTTATATACTTTGTGATGTTTAGTAGTTCTGTGGAGTAGGTGGCGTCTTATGTGCTTGGAATTATCATGCTTGTAACACTAGCTGAGAACAACGCCTTTATTCAAAGAACCTTTAAGAGCACATACACTTTAGTTCTTGTTATTTTTGCATACCAGTAATGCGGAAGCCAGTAACAAGGTCACTCTGTACAGAAGGCATTGCTTTTTACCACTTCTCAGGGGACAGTATCAGCAAAGTTCATCTTTCCTTTCATACGTGTAGTGAGGTGCTACCAGCTATCCTCAGAGTTCCTGCTATATTAGAAATGGACATGAACAGCTTCTTAGAGCACATTTACCATTAAGTTGCATCAGCACTTCTCAGCAGTGTGAACTTCCTAAAGTAAATACCCACATGCAGACGTAGCACATTTCCAACATCAGTCCAATGGTTCTTTTTGCAGCTGCCTATTTGGCAGTGTAAAAAGGTAAGTGTAGTAAATCCTTATTCCCACGACATCTTTTTGGTTGTCCAACAACAGGAAAGGGAAGTAACACACAAACTGACTAATAACATTCCTGTCATTGTTTTCTTCTAGTTGCAGTAATTAAAAAAACGGGATTCCCCTTTTCTACCCTAAACAGTTACACAGTCTATACAGAGTATTTCTCATGCTGACCAAAACATGGGTTGGGAGTCCCATTTTGTTTCAACAGTCAATAAATCCCACATTAATATCAACATTAAAAAAAAAAAAAAAAAAACATTATTGAAGTTTTGAGGGGGAGAGATGCTAGAAATGCATGAACGAGATTGGGTATATGCATCAATCTGTCTTTTTGCCTACACGATGTACTTTTCATTGTTTAGTGTTAATGTTGTATTTTTCTTTCTTATGCACCCCGCTCTAACCTTGAGGACTGGGACACATTTTAATATTAGTGCTGGGGTGGTGTTGTGGTAATACCGCAAGGATTTTAGAGAATATGTCAGTATTGAGTGACTGAGAAGCTATGATGTTCAAGCACACCTTCTGTACCTGGACTGCAATGTGTGAACTCAGAGGTAAAAGTCTTATGTCTTCCTTTACTAGACATTGCACACCACAATGAGAGGAACCATTGATGGGAGGAATTAACAGCAAGGCATCCTTACATGAATGTCGAAGGGAAATAACCAGTCTGGTAGAAATCCATTGCCATCAGTACGAAAGAAAATGAAACATGAACCCTCGATATTCATCAAAGTAGCATGTTATTCGTTAGATCTTCTCAGTGCTTAATTTGTAAGTAAAAAGGCGCTGGTGCCCAAAGACCTCCCCTTAAACACGCGGCTGCTCCATTTAAATGTGCGAGCACGGAATACTGACTCAGCATAATCCTGAAGCCATCAAGGGCCTCTTCAATCCATTTAGAGCCATTCCCCACCCCTTCAGCTCACTCTTGCAGCTTTCAAACTTTGTGACGCTTTTTCGTTTTTCTATTCCTCCGTCTTTTTTCCCAGGTGTCTTTTGCTCGAAGCAAATGCTTGAGGGAGAAGAATAAGCCCCTGCCCTCAAAAATAAGTGCTGGCGCTCAGCACCGGAAACAATAAGCACAAATTAAGCACTGGATCGTCTTCAAAATAGCCTGCACTGATGATGAAACTTGTAGAAAACCATCTTGAAACTAGAGCACAATGGGGCATATTAAGAACAGCTGCGCTGGCTCAGTACATTGCTGACCACCTTCTTTCTAGGAGTGGGTGGAACTCACAGAGTTTTGAGCTGCAGAATTCTGCAGAGGCACAGAAAAACTCAGTGAGATTCCATGGAATTCCTCCAAGGGGAAGAAAATATGCTCCTGGCATCACTTGCACCTCAATTTAGCGCCGGTAGCTTGAGCAGTGCTGGAAAACAGTGCCAATGGCACCGTGCATTGCACAAGAGCATACAACCATTCAAGTTAATTTTTATGCCAGTCGAGTAGATAATCTACTCGAGTGGCAACAAATCTACTTGAATTGCAGGCCTTTCTGACCACAACTTCTCACGTCTGGTGATTGGAAATCACAATAGGGGCCAGCAAATCTCTCATACAAATAAGTTGTGGAGGCTCCCATTGTTTCTGCAAGGCGTGAACGGCAGAATAATTCTGTCACCCGCTGATTGGTGGAATTTGACAGGAACTCCATGTTATAAGAGTAATGCAGTGTTACCCAAATTCTGCCTGTATGAAATTGGTTCTCTAGTTGGCAAAAGTCTGCACCCTGTTCAAGTAGGGACCACACTCCTAGTCAGAGTAAGTCAGATACACACCCTAAATTAACCTGTGCTCACCCTCGGGTAGCATGGCATAGACCAGTCAGGCTTAACTGAAGAGGCAAAGTGTAAAGTGTTTGTACAACACATAATTACAATAACACAGTGAAAGACACAACAAGAAGACTCCACATCAGTTTACAAAAATAGAGAATATTTATCTGAGTAACAGATCATAAATGATAAAAATCCAATAAGTAGATGTCCAGATTAAATGTGAAAACAGTGCTCAGAGGTCACTAGCGGTCAGAAGGTTACTTGAAGTCGCGAGGGACCGGTGCAAATCCAAAGTTCAGGCTGACCGCGATGGAGGGTAGGCCAGCTTCAGAACCCACACAGGATCCATTTAAACAGTACCTTTGAAGAAGCAAAGCATCAACGTTGAGGGAATGATGCATCCAGTTTTGCTGAAACCAGCTGCAGATCCCACTTTTGAGGCCCAGGACTGGAGGAGGCAACTCAGAAAAGGGTAGGACTTACAGATGGCAGAGTCCAGCAGCACCAGGAGAGTTGCAGGCAATCTTTTATGTCCCACAGACTGTGGAGAACAGGGGGCAAATCAACAAGCCCTTGGAGAATCTTGGGTTCAAGAATGTAGAGAATAGGTCCAGTCCTTCTCACTTCTGTCAAGAAGCAGCAGGCAGTGGGCCAACACAGCAAAGCAAGTAGCAAGGTGGCACTCCCTCCTACAGCACAGCACACAGCAAGGAGTGGGCCAACCCAGCAATGCAATTGCAGAGTGGCAGTCCCTCCTGGCAGCACACAAGTCCTTTTTCCTGGCAGAGTCTCCTTGTTTCCAGTAGAGTTCTGATTTGGTGGGCTTTGGGGCCCAGTACTTATCTTCACATGTGCCTTTAAAGTGGGGGAGACTTCAAAGAGGCCATTGAGGATTACAAGGTTCCTGTGCTTCCTTCCCTGGCTCCAGACACTCTATTGGGGGTTATGCAGCCCTTTGAGTGGGGAGAGGCACAGCCCTATGCAGGTGTAGTTGAGGCTGTGCTAAGCTCCGCACCCTCATCAAGCCAGTTAATGGCTCATTAAAGCCCATTAAGTCACACATAAGCTCCCATTGTATGTGAATGTCTGAAGGGAATGCACAAAGACCAGCTGTCACCAACCCCAGATGTGTATTCAGAGACAGGCAAAGGTACAGAATATTGAAAGTAAGAAAATGGCAACCTTCTAAATGTGGTATTTTCAGACTCACAATTTAAAAACCAACTTCACCATAAGTTGTGATTTTAAATTGTGAGTCCAGAGACATTCAACTCCAAATTTCTATCTTTTCCCAATTGGAAGTTGCACTTACAGGCTTCTTCAAGGTAACCTCAATGTTAACCTATGTAAGAGAGAGGCCTTCCAGTAGTGGAAAACTAATTTTGCAGTTTTTCACTAACAGGACATGTTACACTTAAAGGTACAAGTCTGACCTTTTGAAGACACTTCACCCTGCCTTTGGGGCTAACTAGGGCCTTCCGTACGGGTGACTTATATGTAATAAAAAAGGACAGTTTGGGCCTGGCAAGGGGGTACACTTGCCAGGTCAAAATGGCATTTTACAACTGCACACACAGGCTCTGCAGTGGCAGACCTGAGACATGGTTACAGGGCTACTGGAGTGGGTGGCACAATATGTGCTGCTGGCCCACTAGTAGCATTTATAATGCACTTTACTAGGGGCTTACAAAAAAATTAAAGATCGCAATTGTGGATAAGCCAGTATTACTACATTTTAACGAGAGAGCACAAGCACTTTAGCACTAGTTAGCAGGGGTAAAGTGCACAGAGTCCTAGAGCAAACAAAAACAAGGTAAGAAAATGAGGAGAAAGGCACAAAAGTCTGGGGATGACCCTGCAGCAAGGGCCATTTCCAACACAACCAATTCCTCCAGTGGAAATATAATTCTGCCTGGGCCTACTTCTTTCCTCAAGAATAGAGATGGCTTAAATTGACTGTTGTTGAAGACATATTGTGAACAATTATATGTAGAGTGTGCGTGGGTCAACTCTTTACATAGGATAGAATGACTTTCTTGTATAGTTCACCGTGCTGCTCCTGATGCAATGGCTTTCCTCTCTGTTCTTGTGTCTGATGAGAGGCGTATTTCAATGTCACAGTGTTTTAATTGCATGACACACATCACTTCACTGCTGATGTCAGATCTTGCTTTGCAGTTCATCTGTTTATTTCCATCTCCTTTTACCTGCTCCTCCTCCAATGGCCACTTGCCTTTCCGAAGATGTCTGACTTAGATGTGCACGCATCCAGTGCACTCATTTTAGAATGGCTTCTCATACTTTAGGAAACTCCATTAAAATGGTCCCCACAGATTTATGACGCTGTGACAGCCATCTTGACTGTCACAGAGTCATACATCTGCGGGGACCATTTCTTAATGTATTTCTTAAAGCATAAAAAATAAATTCAACAATGGCTGCAAAAGAGGTGCTTGTATTTATGTTGAAAAATTGAGAAAAACAAGTACTGCGATGCTAATAGGGCGAGACCTATTGTCGTTGCAATGCTTGTTTTTGTCCATGCACTATATGAGGTGCATTAACTTAACCCAATATGTCCCAAAGTTAGACAATGAGTGGTGAATCCCTGGGTAGTGATCCTGTGTGCCAGGTGAGGCCCTGGAGGCGCTAAGGCTAAGTGCCTGGGCTGTCGCCCTAGATTGTGAAACTGCTGCTGTGACGAAGGCAGACCAGCTTGTATTCTGTGGACTGCACGAAAGGAGGCCCAAGGATCAACTAGATGCTGTGTTGGAGCCCCACTGGAGCCCCCTAGAGTATGGAGACCACCCTTCATCCATGAGGAGGTAAAAGTGACTTACCACATGATCGCCGGAGCAACCCTGATTTTGAGAACCAGCCAGTAGTGCGGCTTGAGAGAGAGAGCCTGTGCCTGACAGGTACTGCCAGGTGTGATCATGAGCAGCGTGACTTTGCGGATCTGGAGCAGGACTGCGCTGCACCACCAAAGGATTTCATACCACCAGGGCAGCTACGCCAAGAGCTGGACATTTTGGGCCCTGGGGGACATGCTGCCATTGGTGCTGCAACCCCATAGACTCTAGTGACTAAACTTATGAAACAAGTCTTAGGGGAGAACTCTTGAGTCCGGCATAATATTTTACATTTCCTGGATGCGATCATCAGTGAATGGGCACTAACATCAAACCTGTTGCACTAGAGGTGGGAGGACAGGGAGAGTCCCGACCTCAAGGGGGATTGTGTTGATTCTTTTGAATGTTGTTTACTTTTGTACGTGTAGAGTTAGGATTAAAATACTTCTTTAAATATAAAGGTAAGCATTTGGCTGGACATTAATTTATTGTTTGAGCTGCTTGCATGTTGTGTTATGAGTGATGTTCACTGACCTGTATCTGTGCTTCCCCTCAAAGGAGCCTTGATTGCTCGTCCTATGCTACCCAAATGAGAGTCAGTTGCAGAAGTGGGTGATTGACCCAGTTGAACAGGATCCATAGTAGGATGAGCCCCGGACACCAGGACTAAAAGGCCTCGAACTCACAATTGGGCCCAGGAGCTCCTGCTTGCCCAGTGGCCCTTTGAACAGGGATCTAACATATTCAAATGGAGAGGGCTGTAATGGTTGTTAAAGGCTCTTAAACTGTACAATAAGCCAGAGAGGAAGGGCCCTTAACACCCGGTATAGCCTGCGGCAAAACAGCTATAATTCTATTGGAACATTCCACCAACTGGAGTTATAATGTTCTAAATTAGAAAGACAGAAAGAGAAATACAACTATTGGAATGTTGCAGCAGAAGTTCTATTCCAGTCATTATTGGCCCTGAATCACCCTATTTTCTTCAATGCAGTTCTCAACATTTCATTTCTATATTAATGATAATGACTGATATAATCCCCATCATTTTGGTAATCATTCCATTAACTCGAATTATGAGCCTCTGGCCCAAGGGTTTTCCAACTGACTAGCAAAATCAGCAATATTGATATATAAGAATATTGAGGACATTACATAGGGGGCAAAGTATCAAAAGATAAGTGAATATAGGCAAGTATAGATTTACTATTCCTAATTCCACAACTTTGTAACTTGAAGTTATACCTTCCATGTTGGTACATATATGTGGTGTTAGGTATCAAAAATCTAGACTTACATATCAGTCAATATTTCTTTTTATATTTTGGTCCTACATGTCGTGGGACCTCCAAAGGTGTGAGCAGCATAGTGGTCTGGATACTGCCTGAGAGTGAACAATAAAACATGATTTACACCATTTAGCTAAATACAGTAAGGCCCAAGCAGTTGAGCAGAAGCACATGGCTAGTAGCATCAAAGGCTACTGGTGAATTCACTAGGACAAGCAGTCCAATATCATCGCCATCAACCTCCTACTCAGAAAATTCAGATCATCTAAGAAGGTGCAGTTGAAACATCATCCGGATCATCAAGGTTCAGTTTAACTGATCAAGTAACTAATTGGACTTGGTGAACTTTTAGAACTACCCTATAACACTGTTCCCTAAAGGTATAAGAGGATATATTAGTAGGAAGATCAGTATGAAACTGTAGCTTAGCCCAAAGATAGAGAGATGCATTTTCTAAGAGGGTTTTACTATTGCAAATTTCCATTGCACGGGATTAAATCTTTTTTTGAGTGAACACTTAAGTGCTGTCAGAAGATCTTTCTATAATGCTAGAGCTAAAATTTTGAAAACTCTTTCTGTAAAAACCTCCCTAAGAGCTGTCTATGGATGATTAGCTTGCATAAGATTAGAGAGAACTTACCTCAAAAGTAACTCAAACTCTGACAGAGTTTCCAACACAGAACTCTCTTGACTTTGAACGAAGTCCAGAGGTCCACTGTCAGACTCTAGAGACATCCATAGGTACTTTAGATACAAATACAAATGACTATTATTTAAAATTTGAAGGAAGGTTTTCTAAGTGGCCTCAGAGGAGCCATGAAATGATGTTGAACAGTTTTCCAGCAATGTAGCATGCCTGACAGATGCATTTGGAATAGTGCAGAGCTAATTTGAGTACCATACCGATTAGGTTTGAAGCAATCTTTGCACTTAGATCATAGGCATGTCACTGCAGCCATTTGTCTCAACTCACTTCTAGCTTACTTTGTGCAAGTGAAATAGAGAACAACCTATTTTTAGTTTCACTGTATAATAAAAATCTATGGAGGTGTCTGTAAATTATACAAAAAAATGAGAAAAAGTGGCGAAATACTTTAATTGAGCACTTGGCACGTTAAACTGTGTCACATGCGTGTTACAAGCTCCAAATCCAATAGTTCAGGAGATTAAAAGTCTGCAGCAGAGATCTATATGGCACCTGGAGGATGCAAATTACAATGGTAGTAAGAGAGCTTTGTGGACTTATTCACTTGTTGAATGTCTTTGTCTTTGTATGCATTTGTGCGACCTTGAAGTTGTAGCAATTATATATTTGGTGTCAAAATAGCAACATCTGAAACAGAAGGAGTATTTAAAACTTTAGGTACCATACCTATGAACTGGAATGTGATGAGAAGATGGGAGACTGGAATATATCTTGGTGGTATGGAATTTTTGTGGGCAAATTCACTTTTTGTGTGTCTTTGTGTTTGCATGTGTTTTTTAACCGCAAAAGTGAAGCCATTTTGTATTTGGTGTTAAAATAGGAACATCTGAAAAAGCAGGATTATTTGAAAATGTAGGTACAGTACCTATGACAAAATTCATAAACCATAGCGTGATGAGAAAAAGGGCGATGTCTTGGGATGTAAGACACAAGAGTATGTGGGCAGTTAACATACTACCAGGTCTTCCGTTTGCTTCTCTAAAAGTAGATGAAGGTGAATCCAACACTTGGCGGGATGGAGTTTCATGAAGAAAAAGGGAAATGGTATGTATGTTTGTGATGTTTGGACAAAATATTGTTTTAAAAATATTAAGAGACAGAAATTTCAGAAACTGAATATCGTGACACCCAAATATCATGATGCAGAATTATCGTTGACAAGAATATCATCTTTTTTAGTTAAGTAATATTGTTTAAATAATATTAAGGTTTTTAATAACTTTTTCACTAATATAGTGGTAATGTGTTTTAGTTGATATATTATTTTTTTGTTACCTTTTATAATACCTTTTTATATATATATGCTATTAATTGTTTTTAAAATATAGCTTGTAATTTTAAGTGATTTAGAATTTTAAAATAATTTGTAGTAGCAATTTATAGTATCTTAGAAGGTTCTTGGGTTTGTAGTGGGATAGGAAAGGACGTCAATTAAGCAAGAATTAGTTAAGAATTATTTCATGTATTGTAGTGAATTATATGATTGATATTTGTTATGCAAATTATATAAAACTGATTTATTTTCATTATATGTTTTTTTCAGACTGTTAGGTTTGTAGGGAGGTACGGTTAAATGTTAATTAGGTAATAATTAATTAACAATCAATTATTATTTTTTAATTAATCATTACATTGATTTTTAATTGCATCATTTTGTGGAATACCCATCCCTTTGAATTATAGTTGAGTTGTAGGCTGCTATGTTTGTAGGGGTTTAAGGTGTAAAGTTAATAAAGTAATAAATAATTAACAATTTACTATTATTTATTTCTTTAATTGATTTTCAATTATTTTAAATACTGAATACTGATTTATTTTACTTATATTTTATTTGCAAGATACTAGGTTTGTAGGGCTATAGGGTGGGTCGTTAAGTAAGTAACAATTAATTAACTATTAACTGTTATTTGACAATTAATTATTTAATTGAGTTTTAAATATGGAAACTGTAGAATACTTATTTATTTTTGGTTTATTTTAGTTGTGGAATGCTAGGTTTGTAGGGTCTAGGACATTGAGTTAACAATTAAATATGTAAGTTGTTAAATTCTCTATTTTATTTTAGGTGTGAAGTGCTAGGATTATTGTGGGTCTAGGCTGGACATTGCTCAAGTAATATTTAATTAACAGTTAATTTTTAATTGTTAATTAATAATTATTTTTTTTAGATATGCAAGCTATGGAAAAGTTATTTTTGTAGTTATATTTCAGGAGCAGGCGGCTAACTTTGTAAGAGTACAGTGTGGGAAGATAATTAATTATTGAATAACAATGAATTATTAATTGATAATTTTCTATTGAATAGTAATTATGTAAATTGATTAGTTGTTTTCAGTTTTTTAATGCACACACACATATTTAATGTTATTTTTTTTTTAAAGAGTTTAATATTTATTTTGCATTCCTGGTGTTACTCATTTACGTAATGTATTTGAAGTACTTTCTCTACTCTTGCTTAGACTACAGTAGGAATACTAAAATTAACCCATTGGCAGTTCAGCACTTTCCCTAGTTTTGTGCTGTTTGAAGTGGGAATAGCAAATTTCACCCCTATGAAATTCAATGCTTTCCCTACTGTTCCACAGGCCGTCGTACGTATAGTAAATGTTACCCCTCCAAAGTCCAACACTTTCACTATTGTTGCTGAGTTTGGAATGGGAATCAAATATTTCACCACTCCAAAATCCAATGCCTTTTCTACTGTTGTAGAGACTGCATTGGTAATAGTAAACTTTACCCTTCCAAAGTCCAACACTTTACCTACTGTTACGCTGACTGGAGTGGGAATACTAAACTTCACCCCTCTGAAATTCTAAGCTTTTGCTATTGTTGCACAGACTGGAGTGGGAATAGTAAATTGTACCACTCCAAAGTCCAACACATTCCCTATTGTTGCTCTATTTAGAGTGGGAATTGTATATATTATATCTCCAAAATCCAATGCTTTCCCTTCTTTAGCCCTGTTTGAAGTGAGAATACTCAATTTCGCTCCTCTGAAATCCAATGCCTACCCTACTGTTACACGGATCCCTCCAAAGTCCACCACTTTCCTTACTGTTGTGTAGACTGAAGTAGGAATAGTAAATTTCACTACTCCAAAGTCTGACGCTTTCCTGCCTGTTGCACTGACTGCAGTAGGAATAGTAAATCTAATTTGCCTGAAGTCCAATACTTTCCCTATTATTACGATGACTGGAATAGAAATAGTAAACCTACCCCATCCGAAGTCCCTAATGTTGCATACAAAAGAGTCAGAATATTATTTAATAGTCTTAAACTTCAATAGTTTTCATAATATTAGCTAAATAGATTTTATAGCATTAATTATTTACTTTTCAAATATTTTATATTATTAATTTGTACTTATTTTAAAGTTTACAATAATTTTCAGCAAATTTATTTTTTTGTTTTTTAAGTCTTAATATTTTATTCATTCTCTACAATAATTCATATTTTTTTATATTCACTTTGTTATGCAGTTCCTACTAAGATAATAGGATATGTATTACGATGTCAGGATTTCAGAATGTGGGAGTCTTAGTCCTTTTTACACCATCAGCGACTGTCTGCCCAATTACTGGCTAGCTCACAGTGATTCACCTGCACCCCTGATCTGACCGGCGTGAACAGTGATTATGGCAACCTGAATATAACACTTTGACTCTCCAGGGAAATTGTGATGACAGATCTCACCCTTACGTTGTATTACTCATGCATGCCCAGGTGAAACACAAGAGAGATATAGGATAAGTTTTCAATACATTTATTGAAACACTCGTAATCTTGCATAGCGAGAATGAGCTGTGATAATTAGGCAGAGAAAACAGACCAAAGCTATCAACATAATGAGCAAGGTAAATATAATGAACAATCCAGCCATGGAGAATGATTTTTAGAGGTTCTAAAGGTTCCTACCTAACCCTAAGACTATACTGTTAGCATAGCGGGTGTACTCTTCTACATTGCCCGATCTAAGGGATTAGCCTTGGCCCCATACCTGGACATTGTGTTAGGAGTCAGCCTTTAGTATTGATGGCAATCCTTTTAGGAAGCTGGTAGATTATCACCAGCAAAGCTGCTTATCAAACACAGCTTTTGTCCCAGGATAGTTGTGGCTGTAATGCCGCTCTGGACCTTCCGGGTCAGTGCATCATTTATATAACATTTATATAATAAAACCAGACTGTTTTAGAAGCACAGCTCTGATGTAATGCTATGTCTAGATGTTGAAGCTGACTCCTGAATGGGCAGCACAAGCGCTAGGATATTGTGTACTGTATTCCTAGCCTTGAACTGTATGTACTGATTACATGTTGAGAAAAGGCTACCTAAACAAACAACTTGTACAATATATTTCTAGAAGAATATCATGCATATGAAGTGAAGAGTGTAAAATGTCATTGCTAAAAGCGGTGCAGCTAAAACATGTAAAATATGAAATACATAAAACAAAGCTAAGAAACAGGGGAACCAACTCGGGCCCAAGAGGTCCTCACAACGCACACCCATTGCTTGTGAAAAAAGACAGATTCTAAAAAATCCAAATTATAAAAGGAATAAAAAGGATAAAATGTTCACTTCAACAAGCAAAGCAAAGAAGCTAAGTTAAAAGTAAGCCAATTAAAACATGAGCAATTTTCTTAAAAA
The DNA here is from genome assembly GCF_031143425.1 of Pleurodeles waltl. Lineage (NCBI taxonomy): Eukaryota > Metazoa > Chordata > Amphibia > Caudata > Salamandridae > Pleurodeles > Pleurodeles waltl. The sequence continues at coordinate 620,677,036 of NC_090450.1, forward strand.
AAGGGGCCAAATTTAAAAGTTAGTGGAGGCTTCAAAACTGTCATTCATTTTGCAAGTGTCAAATGATTCCAAAATGAATCCCACTTCCCTTGATGACAGAACCACAAGAGCCTTGGTGAGGAAGCTGAAGGTACAAACATGGCTGGTTGCCTCAGTCTCCGCCAAGATTGTAGCATCCTATGCAGTGCCCGTAGTGGGTAAACCAGAAGGCAGGCCTCCTGAAGCTGTATCATACATATCCATGTAAAATGTCTCATAAAAGGCATCCTGAAGCAATTGTAGCCTCATAGGACATCTCCTAAAATGAACCGTGAACAGAATATCAGCAGATTCATGTCCGCAGACAGTACCAATTGCGTTGTAAGACAGATGTTGAGTGCACACTCAAAAGAGCACCAAAGTCAGCAAACACAAGTTGCACACAATATATTGGCTGGAAAGACAAAGACCAGTTGTCATTTAGTTCCTCCAATAAAGATATGGAAAAGTACTGTATCATGTGCTCATGGCACATCTGGATGTGTGGTAGTTCAATCACCATTTGGCTTAGAGATGGGGCATCCATTATGGAGCAGCAAAAGTAGAATAAAAATACCACTAATTAGGAACAATAGAAGTGGTATGCCTCCGAATATACTTGAAAACAACAGGTGTATAAAATAAGTGCTCACTCCTAAAACAGTCTGGAAAGTGCCAACAAACATAGACCCAAACCTGCAGTGTTAAATGCATTATAAGTGTGACTCACAAGTTCACCAAAATGTCTTGAAAAGTTGGTGTTTAACAGAGACTGAATTTCATAGGATGACCTTGCATCTTACAATTCAAAAGTTTCACAGGCAGATGTAAGCGCCAAGTTCTTCTGAAACAAGAGTGTTTTCAGTCAGGTCAGCTTGTTAAAGTTAACATTAAAGAAAGGAATGGAAGGCCTCAAACTTACCACCCTAATCTCATGCGCAGGAGGACAAAGTACATTACCACAACAGGTCACTATTTGAGAAACAGAAACACATAAGGGACAGCTGTTCTCATCCCACAGCGCCCTTGATCATTCAGTATCAAGTAACTTCCACTTGAAAGTTACTGAAACACTAGGCAAATCAAGGAAACTGGTACTCTTTTTTTTTAAAGGCGTTTTAAAGTGTGGCTCTTGTAATGCCTGCAAACAGCAGAAATCTCAATCAACATATCCTTCCCACTAGAAAGATCAAAAGCATTTCCAAAATGATCACATGTGTTTTGGAATTTGTAGTCTAGGCATTGGCATGTTCTCATAAATTGACCTGTATTGGTACTACGAAATTACCACTGAAGAGGAGAATACTGGCGCACATGTGTGTCATAAAAATCAACAATCAGAGTTATCCACTGGTGAGACACTGTTACTTAAAACATGATAGTAACAGCGAACAGTTAGTTTTCCTTGGCAGAGAAACAATCGAGAAACACATCAGAGAAGGGGATGATAAAAAATTACTGAGGTTGAAGGAATCACAATATTTTATTGAAATGAATACTAAAAGCCCAAATAGATTGAATAACAATGAAGACCTGGCAATTAATATTGATATTTAATAGGTTAGCATTCACTAGGCACCATATGATCTCCCTGTGTGTGAGATATACATAGTGGTCCCTCACCCAAACAAATTGGCTTCAGAAATGCTATTTTCACTCTTCTAATTTGAGAGGATGTAGGCTGTATAACATTTTTATTACTCAGTATTTGCTTAGTTGACATCTGTTTTTTCAATGTAGTTGTTCAATATTTTGTTTTCCTTGGTGTTTATGTCTTTTGTCATAGGTACATGGTAACATATAATACTCATTCCAATAGGCAAGGTGGTGTGGACACCACAGGATGCAATTGTTTTTTTTTTCTAAAATAGGAGGCCCCTTTTGATGTGTGTACAAATATGTGAGACATGGAGTTGGCCAACAATTGAGTAGGTATTGTTACAGGATATATTTAGCAACCTATAATACACATCACACTACATCTAAGTTCTATGATTTATAAACAATTATGTGAGATAGAGGACAGGCCAGTAGCTTAGTAGGTATTCTTATAGGATACAACTCTCAACCAGTCATACACATCAAAATATTTCTGTGGGTCAACATGTATTTCAAATAAGGTACTTGCCCATAAATGCGAACAGGAACGTCATGGGAATTGTAAATGTTAAGATTCTGATTATGTTGGTATAATGGTTAATGAGGGTTCATACACTTTAATTCACGTTTTTTGAGTTTTGTTTTGAATAATTTTGTAATGTTATGAAGCTATTTTCGAACCAAATGAATTTTCTGTAGTATGACAAGCGATGGACGTTGGCATTAGACAGGCTGGCCATTACATACAAGAAGGAGCCCAGTTTAGGGCATTTTCAGCCATGAAAATAAATGAGTTATAGTTTTATTATGATTGAGGTGGTCTGCACGAATGTGACTTATGATGAATTGCCAGGAAGATGATTTATTATTATTGGTGATATCATGAAATTATGGATCAAATAATTGTGTTTACGTTTGTCTATTTTTTTCTAATTTTTCTCATTAATATGTCAAAATAAATTATTAATCATGATCTAGTGTTGTTTTCAACAGCACTGGAACGGCTTTTTGTGTGTATGTCTTCCATGTCTATGAACTGTATGTTTATTTCTATGGGATGTCGAGTTTAATTACGTAACATGACAATGGCTTCTATGAAGCCAAAACGCGTTGTTGACCTTGCACATACAAACTAGTGTACTAGTGTGATTATTTGGTGTGCTACTTTCCTTTATTCCCCTGGAATCATTACTTGTCTATATAAATAAAATCAAACTATATAGCCGTGAAGGCAGCACCACTGCATAAAGGAGCAGTTCTATGTGTGACTGTATGGATGGCCACTTTCAGAGCAGTAGGTTGGGACATTGGCAGCAAAAACGATTTTCTTACTTTGAATTTGCCCACTGGGGTAATGAACTGTGTTTTATTATTTGTTTGGCTACAGCAACCCACTTGGGATATAATTTTAAAATGTGCAGGACTACCTTTACCAGGATACACTTTGCTGCTCACTTGAGGTCCACTGGGACAAAACTGGTATTCAACTGATATCAGGTGCCTGCAATTAAATCTGCTGAGCAGCCAGGCAGTTGGCCTTTGAAAAAGGAAGGAAATGGTTGTTCTCTGCTGATGAAGGGATTAACCCAGAAACACGTGTCCAGAGATGTTTCAAAATACAAGGCCTGAAATAATGAAAATGCCAAAGAATTCTCTGTAAGTTGCTGTCTTTGCTACATTCTCTCATATACATATATATATATATATATATATATATATATATATATATATATATATATATATATATATATGTAAATATATATATATTCACTTAAAAAAACAAAGGTCGTTATAGATAGGCTCACATTTCAAATGTACAAAATAATAGAAATTCACCTGTTAGAGTTATCTCAAGTAACTATAACTCGTGCCCTAAGGTTGGGTATCAGCAGCAGGTAACAACAAAGAACCCACACTTTACAGTCACTACACAAGATCTTGCACTCGAAAAAGGCAAAGATACAAACACCTCGATCAAGGATTACAGATAACTTTTTGTTAAGTGCATTTCTATGTTTTTTAACATTCTATTTCCTAACTATAACATGCCTGTAACCTTTGTTTCTATGTTTTTTAACGTATAGTAATTTTCATTACTATACATTAATCCAACAACTGCCGCGCACAGCCTTTGCCTGTGCATGGTGGTGGTTGGCTCCTGGGCCTGGTCTGCCGACAGGCCATGTGACCAAACCCCTAAAACCACACCTCCTTGCGCTGCACACGGTCTTTGGCCAACCCTCCTAACAACCCAACCCTGTGTGAGAAAGAAAGTGAGAGATTGAGAGAGAGAAAGCAATTTAGGCTTTGATGAATGATATACTTAGAATAAAATATTTCCAGACAAATTGAAAAGAAAAATGTTTTTGTCAATTAAAAAGAATGAGATCATCTTTCAGTATGTAATGTAAATATCTATAGTTGTAAAGGAACAAAAACAGGAAATGAGCACAGACTCAACTAGACTGGAACCCTTAACCTTTAGTGTACATGTCTGAGACCTTAACTACTACGCCAGAGGTGACTCCCTACTGTGCAGTGTCCAGACTTGACTATAGCATTCAGCCACAGATTTCAAAGGGAAAAAGACTTCAATATTCCATCACTAGGAATGTTTAACAGTGAAAACACAAATAAAATAACAGACACATTGCCATGCGATACTAGGATTTGAACCTTTAGTCTACTGAGTGACAGTACAATAGCTTGACCATTGGACCAGAAGTGACTCCATTCTGCTGTGTATCCAAATTTAACATTTACGCCAAACATCTTGCTAGTTTGACGCTTTGAAGTGATTGCATGGAGAAACCATTGCAATAACAATCTATCTCTCTCTCTTCCATCCCAATATAGGGTGGGAGAGAAAGAGAGAGAGAGAGAGAGATAGAGAGTTAGAGAGAGAAAGAGAGAGAGAGAGAGAAAGAAAGAGAGACAGGACCACCGGGGGAGCCTGAAGGCTCCCGTGATCCTAGCCAGCTCCCCACATCTGGCAGGAGCCAGCATTGCTCCCGAAAACAGGTTGGTGCTTTAAATAGCAGCTCTCTGCATGCAGGTACAATGTTTTAATCCGTTTCCTTGCACGCATATTTGCTCACAGGGAAACTGATGAAAACTTAACTTTCTGCAAGTGTTTGAGAGATCTCACTTGCAGAAAGTGAAGTGCTTGCTCTGACTTAATGGGAGCTATCAAAGTTCCCACCAAGTCAGAGCAAACAGCTATGTCCAGGGGCTTGGCACTCCAGGACACAGCAGAGGAAAGCCCTGCAGGGTGGCAGTCCCCAGGGCCATCTATGGCTCCTTGAGGGGGCCCACGGGACCCCCTTCTGATGTAAAATATCCCCAGGAAGTGGTGGTCCACTTGGCTGGAGATCTGCAACAACCCCCTTCATTCTTTTAGGTCAGGCCCGGGGGAGGTAGTGGCCCCCAAGACAGCAGAGGTGCCATGTGCACCCTGCATTACATTTTATTGGACCCTGAGGAGGTGGTGGTCTCTGGGGCTGCGGAGTGCAGTGTGCCCCTGCATTACATTTGATTAGAGCCCAGGGGAGGTGGTGGTCCCTGGGGCAGCAGGGGTCAAGGCAGCCCCTGCATTCTATTTAATTCAAACCCGGGGAGGTTGCAGTCCCCAGGGTGGCCCCCCAGCACTACATTTGATTAGAGCCATGGGGAGGTGGTGGTCCCTTGGGCAGCATGGGGGCTGGATGCCCCCCCCATTACATTTTATTGGAGCCCCAGAGAGGTAGCGGTCCCTGGGGCTGGGGGGGGGGGAGGGCAGGTGGCCCACCTGCATTACATTTTATTAGAATCCTAGGGAGGGGGCAGTCTCCGGGGCTGTGGGGGAGTGAGGTGGCACCCCACATTACATTTGGTTGGAGCCCTGGAAAGGTGTCAGTCCCTGGGGCTCCAAGAAGGTTGGGTGGTCCCCAGCATTTAATTAGACATAAATCCCAGTGGAGGCGGCCCCCCACTTTCAAAATGTCAATGCTGCTGGGACTGGGCCCACCCAGGTGCTGCATTTAAAAAAGCATGGGAGCACTCATTTGTTTTCTTTTTTAAATTTCAGCGGATCCACAAATCCACTGCATCTCCAGAAAGTAGAGTTATGTTTGCTTTAACTTGTTGGGAGCTATCATCTCTCGCTAAGCAAACAGCTACCTCCCGAAGGTAGGTACCACGGGAGGCAGCAGGAGCCGGCCCTGGAGGGTCCCCAGGGCCATCTATGGCTTCATGAGGGGAGCTGCGCATCTCCCCTCCATTGTTTAATTTAGCCCCAGGGAGGTGGTGATTCCCGGGGCTTGGAGTCTGCAACACATCTCCTATATTAATTTCTTTCAGCCTTGGGGAGGTGGCTGTCCTGAGGCTGCAGGGGTGGCCAGCAAGCCCACCACCATAAATTGTATGAATCAACCCAGGGAGGTGGTGGTCCCTGGAGGGTGGGGGACTGTGCGCCCCCTCATATATCATACTGATTGCCCTAGGAAGGTGGCAGTCCCTGGGGCCATGGGGGGCCACGCACGCCCCACCGCATTAATTTATGAAGTTTGCCCCACGGGAGGAGGCGGTCCCTGGGGCATGGGTGGGCCCAGCGGACTCGTCCCCCTTCATACTTTTCAATACCTCAGGGAGGTAGTGGTCCTTGGGGCTGCAGGGGGGCCCCTAAATTAATTTATAAACATTTGAAATGGGGAGGTGATGGTCCCTGGGACATGGGGCGTACCATGTGGGCAAGCCTGCATACATAAAAATCAGTGCCCTGGAGAGGTAGTGGTCCCCGGGGCTTCAGGGGGGACACGCATGCCTCCCAGCATTAATTTATAAATGTTGCCATGGGGAGGTGGCGGGCCCTTTGGCGCTCGTAGTGCTGCACAGGCAACCCCCTCATACATAAAAAGCAATGCCCTGTAGAGGTGGCGGTCTCTGGGGCTGCAGGGGGGGCATGTGGGACCCCTTCATTAATTTATAGACATTTGCCCAGGGGAGGTGGTGGTCCCCAGGGTGAGGGGTGCCGTGCTGCCCCCGGCTTACATAAAAAGCAGTGTCCTAGTGAGGTAGCTGTCCCTGAGGCTTTTATAAGTTCTAGGAGGGGAGCCCAGTGCACCCTCTCCTATTTGTTTGCTATGTCCCCTGGACTTTTCGGCCCACCCGGAGACAAAAACAAGCAAGCACAGGAGACCACACTTGCCTTTTTTTGAAAAATTGTGGAAAAATTGGAAGATTTGCCATGATTTTTGCCATGATTTAAAAAAAATACATTTAGGCCTTGGGGGTTCCCTGTGGGACCACCCACCACCAAGGCTAGGGGGATAGCGTAAAGATATCCGGCCCCCTTTTCTTTCTTTTTTTTTTTTTTTTAAGACTCAGCTTCCTGATTAAAGTGTTGGCAGCTAATCAGGTCTCTGCATGAGATTGTAATATTTGTGAAGTCGTCTCTGTGAGAAAACTGGGCTGACTGCAGATGCCCCCTCACTTTTGCCCTCATGTTTAACTGATTCTGATGTTTTCTGACTCTGATTGTGCCCTGGGCACTGCTAATCAGTCCCAGGGCCAGAGCCCTGTTTAAAATGGTATATGCAAATTAGGCATACTTGTAATTGGCTCTGAAAGCTTACCTATAAGTCTCCAGCATATGGTAGGTTTAGGGAGCCCAGTGTAGTTAGGGCACCCATAAGTGTCTCTGGTGTCATTGTAAAAGCAGGCCTGCCTTGCAGACCTGTTTTTAAAATAAAGTTAACCTCAAATTCAACTTTGGAATTAAAAGTACTTCCAAAGACCTAAACTACCTTATTGTTACATATAGGTCACCCCTAAGGTCTGCCGTAGGTGCCACAAGGGTTGGGTGCAGTGTAAATATAAGCAGGGACTTAACAAAATATATTTTATTAGGCCTGGTGAGGGAAAAACAGCCAAATGTGTTTCCCTATTGTAGTACATTAGCTCTATGGGCTAACATTTGGAGGTTTTATTTCAAAATAATAAAGTCTAATTTCCACTATAAAAGAGATAAACATCCCAAATTTAACATCAAATTATAATCTGGAATAAAACCAACAACTTGCCAAGGTTCGATTTATTATAACTAGTGCAGAGAAAGAGTTTTAAAACTGTTACCAAATTAAACCCTGTAGTTATCTTTCCTGATTGGCCTGTCTCTGGCAGCCTGAGCCAAGTTACTTTAATGAGGTGTGAAGTGTCCTGGGCTGAAACAAAGGAAGCATCTGGTAGGAGGAGAACTGCTGTAGTAGATGGCAGACCAGGATGGGGATGGAGTGGCCAATCCGGTTTTCAAATGAGAGAAAGCCACCAGGGACAGAAACTAGACCTCTCCCATTTCCTGCTCCCCCAGCCAGATGTGAAGCCCATTAATTAGATCAGGAGAGGGGCTGGATGGGGTGTATTAGGGAAACCTATCCACACCAATGAGTGAGCTCAGCCAGATGTAGCCTATTAGGAGAGATTTTCTCCATGTTGGATTTTTAAAGAATGTTGCTTCCTAGAGTTGATTTTTGCCACATTTTGCTGGAAGTGGTCACCCCAGAGGTTGCCACCCTGCACCCCATTGTTCAGGGGTGCTCCCCCTACTTGCCAACTCGATCAAGGATTAATATGGCAGAGCTGGCCAGCATTTCTGATCCCTTCTGGAAGAAGATGCTGGAGAATAAGGACTGCCTTACTGAACCCCTTGTCTGCATCTAAAGAACTGAAACAACACGGACTGCACCAGCTGCACATTTTGGGCTTCACCAAGAAAAGGACTTGGCCTTGCTTCTGCAACTCCAGAAGTGGACTCCCTGTAAGCTACAGATACAGAGGAGCTGACAAGAGTCCCCTGCATCAAGTCCTGTGAGAAGAGCCCAGCTGACTAGCGTCCAGGGTCCATTTGAGGATTCTGACCAGGTGCATTCCTGGAACTGTAGTCCCAACATCCAAGGAGCAACTCAGAGCTTCTGGAAACTTGGATCACATTTGTGGACACGTCAGTAACCCAAAAAGGACTTCTGGAAGAAGATCCAGAAGTTTGGAAACGTTTGGAGCAACTTTGGTAAAAAGCTTCATAAGGTGACCGAACCATTGATGAGAATCAAGCCGGCCACGTCGAACCGCAACCCGGCCTGAATTTTATGTTCGTCCCGCTGAAGCTCAGGAGCTTTTCCCCATCGACGAGTCTTCCAAGAGTTTACCTCATGCTGAGCCAAACTGACGATGCCACATTGCAGACTGGCCTGAAGAGGAGCTTTTACCGACAATGAGAGAAAAATCTCCCAAAAAGAGACTAAGGGCCTCAGTATGCCTTTGGAGGTCTTAGGACCGCCATGTTAGCGGTGGCGGTCGTACTGCCAACAGGCTGGCGGAGAAAACTGCCAAGTTATGACCATCATGGTATTCACAACAGAATACAGCCAAAGCACTGCCGGCACTGCCACTGTGGTCTGGCCATCACACACGACAGTAGCCACCTGCGGAGACCATGTTTCCAGCTGGCAGATTATGACATTTCACACTGCCCAGATTTCTGCTGCGGTCGCACCATCACGGAATCCCAGGCAGAAACAAACTGCATAAAAAGAGACACTCACCTTCAGGAAGCCATACTCATCCAGAGCCACCATGGAACCAGAACTACACGTCATCCCACTGCTCCTGCTCACCAAAAGACTCTGGATTTATCAATGATGATGACGGCAGCAACCATAAGTACACACACTCACCTGTTATTGTTGTATATTGTCATTTTATGTACACCCACACAACATACAATCAGGAAGGGGAGTGTGAGGGTGACAATCACACATAACAACACACTGACACACACACTCACATACAGCCACACACACAACCGCACATGCACACTACCCACACTACTACCAACACCCCCCATCCACGTCACAAACACACACAGGTACGCACAGAAACAATGCACAGGCCCACTCTCACACAGTACCACACAACACCACACCAGGTCGGATTGCAACACGACCACACCATCCACAATCTATAGGCAGGCACCCACATTGTCCACTACCCAGGGGCACATCACACATACAGCACAACGTACAACCAACAGGAAACAAACACACACATTTACACAACCAAACTACTTACTGATCGACATACACAGGACATCGTATCTCACATACCATGCACAAAAAACACACACAGTCAAAGCATACAAAGCTACACAACACAGTACCAAACACGTCAACACAAACACCACTAAATGCCATCACATCAAAATGTGTTGAGCATACACGTGTCCATCAAACAGCACACACACTAGCACTGTGAGGCAAAAGCACTGGACACAACCTCACAAACTGGCTAAACAACACTGGTAGCACAAGCACCACACACACACACAAATAAAGACACACAACTAATCTCAGCCAGGAACAACTCCATATCAGGGGAAAAAAAGCATGACAAAGATTTAATTCCCAAACCAACAGCAGGTTGGTTGAAATATATTTAAATGTATTTCAAATGTCCATTCAAAGGCCATAGGCCAGTCCAGATAAGAAGTCTCTATGCACACAGTGCACATATGTGTGCCCCGAACTTGACTCCTGAGTGCCATGTAACTTCCATAGGTAGGGGCATCAAGGGGGCAGGCAGGCACCTCAGGGGTTGTCAGAGGGGGGTTGGGCTTAGTCTTGGGAGGAGTATATAGGATTTGGCTTGGGAGGGTGGTTTAGGTTTAGGCTTCAGGGAGGGTTGGGTCTTATTGGGAGGGGTAGGCTTCTTGGTGGGGGGCATGGGCGCTTGCAGCGGGGTAGGCGAGGTCTTGGAGGTAGAAGAGACAGACTTGGGAAGGTAAACAAAAAATGTAGGGGTTTCCTGGAGAGGAGAGGAGTAGGGAAAAGGAAAACTCCCCAAGGAAAAATGTATTTGACACACGGCGACTGCCATTGCAAAAGGGTTTGGGTGTGGAGGGAGAAGGAGTGGTTGTCTGAGGTATCTTGGGTGCATGTTTGTGGGAGGTAAGCTTGTGCGTGGTGGGTGTCTGTTGGGTGGGGGAGTGAGGGTGTTTATGTGCCCTGGGATGAGGCGGTGGAGGTGCTGGGATATGCCATGGTTGTCTGTTGGGGTGGTGACTGCAGGATATGGTGGATGTGCTGAATGTAGGAGTGTCAGTGGTTGTGGTGTCTGCATGTGTGGTGACTGGGGTGGATGTTTGAGGGTCTGCTGTGGTGCTATCTGTGGGTAAGATAGGTGTGGTGGTTGGTTCTATGAATGTTGGTGTGGTATCTGCGGGTGTGTCAAGTGTGCTATGTGAGATGCTGGGGTTGTGGGCGTGTCAGGTCAGGTTGTGACTATTGCTGTGTCTGCAGGTGGATGTTGCTTGTGTGCATGCCAGTGGCGTGTCTTATAGTGCTTACGTTTTTCTGACCTACCCTTGGATGTTGAGGTGGATGCATGCCTGTCTGTTTGTATGCTTTGGCTGGGTGGGGGAAGAGGGGTTTGTGATTGGGAAGAGGAAGAGGAAGGTGAAGGGGGGTGGGAGACAAAGGGTGACTGGGTGCTGTCAGTGTGGCTTCCAGAGTCTGAAAGGATCTCTCTAGGCCAGCCCGTGCACCATGAATGCCCTCCAAGAATGCATTACTCTGTTGTATGTGAGTTGCCAGACCCTGGATGGCACTCACAATGGCAGATTGACCCACAGAGATAGATCTCAGGAGGTCAATAGCCTTCTCACTGAGGGAAGCAGGGGTAACAGGGGCTGGGGCAGAGGTCCTTATGGCAAAGGAGGCACCCACCCTCTTCGGTGAGTGGGCACAGCCAACTGGGTGGGGAGCTACGGGTGGTGGCAGACAGAGATGGTGCTGAGGTGGTCCCAGATGGGTCTGGCACCACCAGGGAGTGTCCGCTGGAGGAAGATTCTGAAGATGAAATCACAGATCCTGTCTTCCCTGTGGCACTCCCCTCGCCCTCCAGGCCACTGGGTCCCTTGGTGTCAGTGGAATCATGACTTTGGGTCCTGTGGCCAGCAGCTTCCCCTCTTGGCTGTGTCTCATCTCCTTTGCTTGCAGATGCTGATGCTGATAAACAGAGATAGCGGCAGGGTCATCACATTCTTTTCATACATTTACATCACACTATACACAACACAAAATCAAATATATGTGTGATACACTCCAAGGTAGAAACTGTTTTGAGCCAACATCATGTCAAAACAAAATTCATTCCACAACTCTATATTACAACAATGTCACCCACCACATAAGCCACTTATCTGACAACAAAATCCCCATCCGATCAGTACAGCGATGACACAAACAATTCCTGCACAAGATGAATTGACAGCATGAAAATGGGTCCATATACGCAGCATCACTGTCAAACAACAAACCAGCAATGGGAATGACATTGATTTCAACATTACACATACTCCAAATCTACACATGCTCAGTGAATTACCAGAAGTCTTGTTACATGAAATTAAGCTCCTGAAATGCCAATAACAAGACTGCATGTTATAGAAATCACATACATCAAATGTCACTGTGTTGATCACCTTCACAATGGAAACAGCTACTCCATTTGGCATGCGCAAATGTGGAGTATAATAGACTCCAAACACATCTCATCAACACATGTATCACCTGTGTTGTTGCAAAGGTTGATACAGACTTTGTGGACCTACTTAACTCAGTCATTCTCACCTAGCAAACAAAGACAAGTACACCTATGGGGCCGACTTAGCACAAGGCAATTAGCCACACACACCCCAGGGAGCATACCAACACCTAAAATACAATGGACACCTGTCATGTGCAGAAGGTCACATACAGTTGAAATTATCATGATGAGTGGCTACATCTAAGTACCAATATCACTATCCACACATCAGACACAAATAGCCATACATCTTTAGAGGCAAGTTAGACTGGGATAAAACAACATCTAAGGTAATCATGATTGAGAAATACAACTAGAGCCAAGCCAATTGACTTACAATACATCTATTTTCACCAACATGTGATTGTCAACTACAACACCTGCAACACAGTGAAGTCAGTGCAAATTTAGGTTTGCCATAGTCACGACCTTCAAAACAGATTCTGATTAGCAAATGTGAGTATGCCACAGTTGAATCACAAAGCTGAGAACAGGCAGAGATTACCAATGTACACATGATGTTGGCTAAAAACAGTGTATATTAAACCTATATAGAGGATATCCTGCCCTCTGTAGCATGCCCACAAAACATTGGCAAAGGAAATAGCTGGGTGGCCACCTACCTTCACAATAACTTGTATATTGTACAAATACTCTGAACTTCCATGTTAATGATATATCTTACACTAGGAATGTAGTAATACCACCATGTTTTTCAGCATGCCGGATGCCTATCATGACTAAACATCAGAGGTGCTAAGGTACAGTCCACACTAAACAATAAAGGACACCTCCTCACATCTCTGAGTACGTTTTACAAGTATGACCTGTGTAATCTCAAATAGAGATCACACCCTCACATTAACTTGTCATTTCTTACCCAACTCAGGGATATTTGGACTGGTACTCACCTGTCAGACACGATGTTGCACATAAAGCTAGATCCAAGGGCATTAGAATGGACAGAGGCCAAATACCTAGACAATTTGCCAACAGGATATTTGAAGTATGTATCAGTAGGTGGGAAGGACAAATCTGCAGGGTACATATAGAGCAGTATAGTGGTAACATATGACGAAGTCACAAGTGCATCAGAACATACTTTTATACAATAGGGTCAACAAAGGTGAGTATAATGTCCCTATACACAACAGAATGTCCACACCTGTGTATCAATGCTATAAACTGCACATCTGGGTGTTCGTAGGAGACCCTTTACCTTTAGCACTTACCACATTGTCACAGCTTAAATACTTACATATCATACACTGAACTGACAGAGGGATGTACATGTGTCTAGTCAGTACTTACCCATGTGTGGCTGCTGTGCTGCCTTCAAATGTCCATCCAACTCAGGGTAGGCCACTGCCAAAATGCAGGCCATTAGGGGGCTCATGGTCGGACGGGTACCCCTCCCTCCTTTGGAGGACTTCTCCAGCTGGGCCTCTGCGTTCTTCAGGGCTCAGCATCTCAGGTCCTCCCACTACTTCCTACAGTGAGTGCTCCTCCAGTTGTGGACCCCCAGGGTCCACACTTGCTTGGCGATGGCACACCAGATTCCCTTTTTTTGGTGGGTGTTGACCTGCATGGATGACACAGACAAGAGAAGAACGTTATGCCCACATGCACCATCCCAACACAAGTGTTGAAAAGATTTTCAGTCATAGCAAGTGAGCAAACATACCCTTCATCACAGTTCAAACTCCTTAATAAATTACCATCAGCAGGCAGGCCATGTGTGAAGTGAAGTCAGCCATACAACATGCACGATCAGTAACAGGTATTGACTAGAAACAGATGACCAGGCCACAAGATTGTCCATTACATGGTATGGGTATACAATTATTTCTCACACCATTATTGATGTTCATGCTGCACAATTTGGTGTGGATCAAGGATGATAGATCACACACTGTCTCCTATGTATCAGTACTGTATACATGTCTATGCACATATACACATGTCCATACATCCATACATGATGACTCATTCCTTCAGTCCTGCACATTTCATATACACCATCATACACTTCACCTTTCACACATTGTTATATGATTGGACTCACCTGCTCCTCTGGTGCTTCATATAGCTGTTCATACAGGGGTAGGTCCTCATCCACAAGCTTGCCCAGCTATTCTGGAGTGTAAGCTAGGGCACTAGCATATTTTTCAGGATGTGGTATGATTGCTCAGAGGGTCAGTACAAAGCAGCTCAAGTCATGGAGGTCTTGTGGCAGCAGTGTCAGAAGTCAAGTGAGGAATACTTATGAAGATGGTGGTCATGACTGCCATGTACAGAACCGTCACCGCCAGCGAATGTTGCCATTGGCCCAAGTCCGCCAAAGGCAGCAATGTGTTCCAAAGGCAATGTCCATCGTGGTTGAAACCACCTACTGCCATGACGACATACGCCGATAGAGCAAGGTCACTTCCTCATGTCCAGTAGGCCAGGCCAGCTGCCATTTTGTTGCCATAATGTGCATGGAAAAGTAATAGAAGGTGAGTCATTTCCTTTTAACTTGTCTCTACAAACACGTTTTAAGTGCTGCCTTCATGCTTACTAGTCTCAATGTGCATGTGAGTTGTAAAGGCTCTGTTAAAGAGGTATGGCTGGTTATGGACATGAAAATCTCTTGTCAACATCTCATTGTCAATGTAAATGGAGTATAGGTGCAACAAAGTTGTCTCACGTGTAAACTAGGTAGATATACCAATTCCTGCCTGTCACATATTTATGCCTGTAAAGTACATCTGAGGGTTCAGAGGATCTGATTCAAGGAAATAGTCATCGAATGAATGGCTATGTGCTGTAAATCAAATTTCATATGTTTCATCTGACATCATATCGAGATATGTGTGACGTCTATGTGAATGATGTATATATTGAATCCTTCACCTAGCACATGTTTTTGTCCCACATAGTTACCCTGGCATGAGGATAGGAATACAACCTCCAGTGTACTGCCCACTAGTAGACCTGCACACCATGGAGGAGAGACACATAATACAAATCTATAGGCTGAATTGGCCAACAATCATGGTTCTATGTCATCGGTTGGAGCCTGAAATTCACAACCCCAATAGCACACCTCCCATTGTTCAAGTCCTGTCAGTGTAACACTTCCTGGCCACTGTTTCCTTTCAGAATACAGTGGCCCTAACTGAAGGGATGTCTCAGCCCATGTTCAGTCTGGTTTTGAAGGCTGTACTGTCTGCACTTTTAAAACCCCTGGACAGCTACATCAAGTTTCCCCAACGTGAGGATTCGCCTTATGTGGAGGCAGAGTATTATGCTTTGGGACACATTCCACATGTGATTAGAGCCATTGATCGCACAGGTGTAGCCCTCGTTCCCTTCAGTGCAAAGGACAGGTAAATAGGAAAAGAAAACCTACCACTCCATCAACATCCAAGTGGTCTGTTTGGCTGACCTGTACATTTCACAAGTATGTGCAAAGTATCCTGGATCAGTCCATGATTCCTTTATCACGCGGAACAGCAATATCCCTATGCTTATGACACGACTGTACACAGAGAGGGCCTGGCTGGTTGGTAAGTCATGGATGCCATGTGTGTCTGTAAAGTTTTTCTCATGCTATCACAAATGTGCATGTCCAAGATATATGTTTGTGATGTACCTATTCCTTATAGGTGACTCTGGCTATCCAAACCATCCTTGGTTGTTGACACCAGTGAGGTACCCAACCACGCCAGGGGAAGTCTGCTTCAATGAGGCCCACGGATGAACAGGGCATGTCATGGAGTGGACTTTTGGGCTCTTAAAGGCAAGATTTCGCATCCTCAACAAATCTGAAAGAACCCTCCTCTACTCACACAACAAGGTATGTCAAATTATTGTTGCCTGCTGCATGCTCCACAAATTTGCCCTGAGACGTCAGATACCATTCATACCAGATGAGGGTGAGCCAGCAGATCCCGTGTGTGGAAATGCAGATTTGCCAAGTGAGGATGAGCGTGATGAATATGGAGCTGGAGACATCAGGGCAGATCTCATCAATCAGTACTTCAACTGACTAAAGGTATGTGAAGTGTATTTACAAATGAGAGCCCATGGTTTATTGTATGATGTATGCCTGCAATGTCATCTCCTATTTACCACGATCAGTGAGGTCTTAGGTGGCTCCAATGGCAATGACGCTGATATGCATGCAGATTGTTACTTGGTAATGTGTAAAGAACAGTTGGGTATACAGTGCAATGATTTGTAAAAGCACAAGCAAAGTCACGCTTGACCTAATGAACTTTCGAAGTGATGTATGTGTACATATCTGTCCTATCTCTTATCTTTGTCAATCACAGTTTAGCTGAGTTTCTGTTTGGCTCATCCTCCTTTGGAGATCTCAGACAGTGTCACAGGCAGATGGGATTTGGAGGCAGGCATGATAAGTGGACATGGATGAAACCAGGTAATGTTTATCATGAGCTTGTGGAGTGTGACTTATATGGTCAAGCTGTCAGGATGGTGGGATGGCAGTGTGCTTTTCCACCAAGAAGGCCTGTATGGTACTGGAGGTGGAAAAATGGTGCCATTTGTGTGGCCACTTGTGTCTAACACATGTCATGATGTGGAATCCAGGGCCTCTTCCATCACATTGGTTTCTTTTGTATGTGACCTGCCTTGTGCATATCTGTCAGTGTGTTACTACTTTGCAGACCAATGTGCATGTCTCTAAGGTCTGAGATAGGTGAGTGGCAAGCCTACAGTCACCTGACCATGGTAAGTGAATGGTTCCAAGACTGGGGACATCAGTACTGATCTCTGTCTGTATCATGGGGTATGGTTATTAGGAAGCAAAGGTATGGGTATGTAATATGGCTTTACCTGGTGATACATAGGACCTATCTACTTGCCTCCTGGGTTGTAATAAGGCTAACATGTCTCTATCTTCAGTATCCTGTGGGTTAATAGTGTATGACACCCGAGCTGACATTCTGGAGTCACCAGCAGTGCTCCTCTATCTGCTGTTTGAAAAACTACAAATAAATACGTTGAGATGTACATTACAGCTAAATTTTGTCATCTCTAATTTACAATTCCAATATCAAATGTATTCTGGTCACATAGTGTAAGTGTGATGACCCTAACAAAGGTTGTACATTAGAGTTGAAAATGTTGGTACAAGAGTTGTCATACGTGACAGTTGTACATGGTTGATACATCACACTTACACAGGACCAGTGTCTAAGTGGTATTTAACGCAGACTGTACAGCTATATGAGTGATTGAAAAACAAAATAACACAATGAAATCAGCGAAGGGGTAAGTCATGCTGAATGAAATCATCTGTTTAGGAACTACACCTTTTGGAGACCCAAGTCCAGTGTCCATGAACCATTGGAAAATTGAGTTAGGTTTCAGAACAGTCAACAGGGTGTATCTATTTCACACCAGAGAAACCAATCAGGAAATGTTCACTTCTTGGCAGTGGGTCTTGGCATGTTCTCCTCCTGGATGTCTGGGTGGACATCCATGTTTGCGGGAGGTTCTTCAGCTACAGAAGGTGGAGTGTCTGAGGAATGTTGTTCCCCTGGCAGGGCCTCCATTCCAGTAGAAGCCTCAGATGTTGAAGGGCCTAATGAGTCATTGCTATTGGAAGAGGCCTGATGTTGTGCCATACTTACCCATGATAGTGTTAATGTCCCTCAGCACCCCAGTAATGGAAGTTAGAATGGCATTTTTTGCCTGCCATTGCTGCATGGCTTCCTGGTGGTTGTCCCTCTGCCGCTGTTAGATTTCCCCCATCATAGTGAGTAGCTGGACCATCATGTTTTGGGAAGATTGGTAAGCTCCCAAAACTTGGGAAATGGTGTCCTGGTGAGTATTGTCCTTCGAGCCCCCATCATCTGGCCCACACCATCCCTCCCAGACACCCTACCCCCACGTGCCTGTGACCCGGGCACATTGTGCCCACTCCCACTGGTGGCAGGACCATCATTGTCAGGGGTGAGAAGAGGTGACTCAGGTACCTGTACTGGGGGGCACACAATGGTAGAGACTGTCCTTGGGACACAGGTTTGGGGGCAATTGATTGCCTGTGATGTTGATGCAACAGGGCTGGGAGGAGTCAATGTGGACAGGGTGAGGCTGACGGTAGTAGACCAACCCTGATGGGCCAGCTTCATCATCAGTGTCCAAACATCCAGGGATGTTGTCCTCATTGGGGCCTTTTTCCAGAGTGGTTGTGGCAGTCTCTGGTGTCCTCTCCATGGTGACATTGCCAAGGTTACCTATGGGTAAAGTGGAACACAGAGTTTGTGTGAGTGATGTTTAAGTTTGAGTACTAGTGATGTTATGTGAGATACACACAATGCCTTTACATGCTCCCCTAAAATGATAATGTCAGCTGCTACCAATTCTTAAAATAAAGTGAGTCTCAGAGGTTTCATTTCCATACATCATGCTCAAAGCTGTTTGACTATGTTGGTATTTTTTGACTAGTGATACCCTTTTATGTTGTCTGACAAATGACAGGAGTGATCACATTTATTGCCTAGGAAATGGTATGCTATCATATTTTCAAATGAAAACTGAACAATGCACAATGTTGTCAGAGTTGTCACACAGTATAGGAATTAGCAGTTGGCATTGGCCTCTACCTGGATGTACTGCAAATGCATCCAGTTTGACATCAAGTTCTCTACCCTAGGTGAGTCTATGTTAATCTTAGGGAACTTTCTCTAAGGGCAGTTTGATAGGGCACCCACCTGAAGCTATGTTTTGCTATTGGTGGTAGTGGAAGTGGGCCATTGCATTGCTGTCATTGGCATAAACTGTGTAATAGTGGAACATTCATGATGGGTAACATTACTTGTTAGTTTCACATGTACTGGTTTTCTTCATGGTGGAATAGTGCCTTCTGGGAGTTGTAGTGCTGTCAGTTCCCAGTACTTCATATGCCATTTCCAAGGACTGTGAAGCCAGGTGAGTTTAGTAGGCGTGTGGCATGCCAGAGAGTAGTATTTGTACATTTAGCACAGAGGGGTGGTGAATGGTTTGGTAATTGATGTGGGTAAAGGTGGTGAGGGAGCGTGCAAGACAAAACATTTCGATGACATGAATGTTGTGGGGACTTACTAGACTCCACTCTCCTGGGTATTCCTGTCAGGCACTCAGAATGCAGGATGTCCAAGACCTTCTCCTCCCATGATGTGAACTGTGGGGGAGGGGGTGAGGGCTCACCGCCAGTCTTGAGTACCGCCCACTGGTGCCTGGATGCCATGGAACGTACCTTGCCCCTGAGGTCGTTCCACCTCTACCTGATGTCCTCCCTTGTGTGTGTATAGCTGCCTACAGAATTCACCCTGTCGACTATTCTTTGCCACAACTTCATTTTCCTGGCTATTGATGGTTGCTGGACTTGTGCTCCGAAAAGGTGTAGCTCTACCTTGACTATTTCGTCCACAATGTCCCTCAACTCATTGTCAGTGAAAAATGGGTGTTTTATAGGGACATGGTAGTGGTGGTAAAGACGGTAAGGTAGTGTAGACAAAAAGAGGAGGAATGCAATGTTAGTGATGAGGTGTAGGTGCTGTGATGTGAGCGGGTGACAGTTGTTTTGTGTGGTGTGTGATAGTAAATGTTGTGTTGTTTATGTTGTGCAGGTGTGGGATGTGTGCATGGTGTGATGTATATGGGTGCCCAATCTTGCTTTTTGTTTCTCTGCAAAATGTTGCTTCTCCGTGACTGTGTGTTGCGTTTTGGTTGCAAAGGATTATGGGTTGTGTATGGGTATGCTTAATAGTGCGGTGTGTCGGGTGTGTGAAGGTATGTCAGGTGTGGGGTATTCAAACTATCCAATGTGGAGTGGTATTCTGACTGACATGAGTTCAGACCACTGGTGTTCGCACTGCTAATGGTTTTCCGCCAAGTAAGAATCCCTACTCTGACTTGTGGATCATAATCTGATGGGAGGATTTTTGTTGGGCTGGTGGTGCTGGTTGTGAAACTTCCTCTTTTCCTTCCTCCAATGTCCTGATAGTTTTGGAATTTTGGCAGTTTTTTGGCAGACTTCACAGTATACCTCTTAATACGGCGGTCAAATGACCACCAACATGGTGGTCTTTTGGTGGCTGCCACCACAACGGTCCTACCGTCAGACTACAAAAGTCGTAATGAGGCCCTGAGTCAGAAGATATAATTGTGACCCGAGGCTTACCCTTCAGTGTAGCTGACTTGGGCTCCCTCGCAGTCAGCCTCAGCTTATTGAGTTTGCACCGGTCAAGAGCAATCAGATGTCCCTGGTTGGTGCTTGTGTTTTGTTGGCACTAAAAAGCAAATTTTTACATTTAATCTTTACACATTCATATCTCTGGTTCCCTCTATTGGATTTTTGTCATTTTGTTGTCATTTTAAAGATAATAATAGTTCCTGTTTTTATAAATTTGTGTTGGATTTTTATTGTGTGCTGTGTTTTACTTATTGACTGTTTTGTTGATATTAAGGGGAATATTTATACTCTGTTTGCGCCGCATTGGCGTCAGTAGTTTTAAGCAAATTCGACACAAACTTAACTCCATATTTATATTTTGACGTCAGACACATCTAGCATCAAAATATAGGAGTTAGCACCATTTTTTGGATGCTTGAACCTACCTTGCGTCAATGAGATGCAAGGTAGGCGTTCCCATCCAAAAACTGGTGCTAACCGCAAAGGCCCATATTTATCCCCGTACTAAAATGACTCACAGGTGGGAGAAGGGGCCAAATAATGGCACAAAGCTTGCTTTGCACCATTATTTAACACCTGGGTCAGACCAGGCTTTAGGGGACCTGTGGACCCTTTCCATGGTAAAACACCAATGAATGGGTCTACAGGTGCCCTCCCCAAGCCCCAGGAACACCCCCACCAGAAGGACACCAGAGGATTGGGGACCCCATCCAAGGTAAGTAGGGTAAGTATGGGTAAGTATTCAATTTTTTTCAAGTGCCATTGAGGACCCTGACTTGGGCCCCCCTCAATGGCACAGGGTGCAATGGCCATGCCCAGGGGACACTTGTCCCCTGTGCATGGCCATTGGGGTGATGGACATGACTCCTGTCTTTCCTAAGACAGGAGTCATGTTTTTGGAGGTTGTGCACCAGGACATGGTGCTAGTCTGGTGAGAGCCATTTTTGTTGCCTCTAAGCAGTCAATCAGCTTTTTCTGATGCACGACCTCCTCCTTCCCTACCGCCACCCCTACACGGCTAGCATCTCCTACTAAGACGCTGGCCCAGGTTTAGCACCGGCTTGCGCCATTCAATAAATAAGATGTGCGGCTGGCGTTTTTAAATGATGCAAGCCAGCGCTAAACTTTTTGCCACAAAAAACTGAGTTAGCGCAGTTTTGTGGCAAAAAGTATAAATCAGGGCCTAAATGCTTTACATACCCTATGTTAAGACTGCTCGTGGTCCAAGCTACCAAGGGTTGCGCGAGGATTAATTTATTGAGAACTTGTCTAGACCTAGTGTGGGATTGTGGCCTGCTACTAAGTGTAGGTACCTATCTGCCCTCACTAATAATCCACTTTCCAACAGTCACGACCCTAGATGTCCAAATTTGGATTTCCTTTAATTTCTCAAAAACTACTGAATGGATTTACACCAAATAAGAAAAAGGCTAATCTGCAGGCCAGGAGCTATGTTTCGGCCAAATTTGGTGTTATTCCATCCAGCGGTTCAGGCTGTAGGCGTGTCTAAAGAGTCTAAGTAAATTAAAAAGGGAAATGCATGTTTTTTGACCCCCTCTTTTCTCAACCCGCACTTGACGAATCACCCCTAAATGTTCCATGCACAAGAAGATTCTAGGGAGCATGTTTTTTGAAAAATTTCATGAAGATTCGTCAAGCGGTGTCAAAGAAATAGTCAAAAACACTTTTTCAATGGAAACTAGGTCATAACTATAACTACCTACTGGTTACCGCTAGTAGGAAGGATATATATATATATATATATATATATATATATATATATATATATGTATATATAAAGATGCAGCTCCTTGTTTGTGAGAGCAATTGTTTCCTCTGCTTACCTGCCACATCTTTGCAAGCAGGGAAACAGAGGAAACCTCTGCTTCCAGCAAGCAAGGCCTGTTTGCTCTGACTTGCTGGGAGCTGTCAAAGCTCCTGCTATGTCAGAGCAAACAGCTATGTCCTGGGGGTGGGCACCCCAGGACATGACAGTAGCCGGCCATGGGGGATGGCGGTCCCTGTGGCCATCTATGGCTCTTTGAGGGAGGCCGCATAGCCCACCTCCAATGTTGTATTTGGCACAGGGAGGTGGTGGTCCACAGGATGCAGGGGGGCCGTGTCCCACAAATGTAGTTGAAAGTTAGCCCCAGGAGCTAGCAGTCCCAGGGGCTGCAGGGGGCACACACAGGCCCCCACATAAAATCAAGTATTAGCCCTGTTGAAGTGGAGCTTCAACTGGGGCACCTGCTGCATTTATATTTGTAAGTGCTTCCTGTTGCGGTTTAATTTCTGTGAAATGAGCATCATTGCCAGAATTGAAGATCATCTGCTTGTTTATCCAGCGAGTGTCCACAGTTTAGCACAAAATGTCTTTCAAACTGGAACACATTCTACTAGTAAGTTAGTAAGTGCTACCCCATTGGATAAGTGCACTGTGTGAGGGAGGGGGGCTTTATGGCCCTCTTCCCTGGGCCGATCTCGGCCCTGAGGACCCCATCCCCCGGGGCCCAGCCTTCATTAAATGGAGGAGGGGATGCACATCACTCTTCCCCCTGCCGATTTCTGCCCTGAGGACCCATTCTCCAGGGTCCGGCCTTCTACAATAATTGTTTTTTAGGGAGGGGGCTGTGTGCCCCCCCTCCCTTGACTGATTTCAACCCCAGGGACCGCATCCCCCAGGGCCCAGGCTTAATATGATTTATTTGGGGGGATGAGGGCCAAGCCACCCCCTTCACCTGGCCGATCTTGGCCCCATGGACCACAACCCCCAGGGCCAGTCCTCTGTCTGGGGTGCTCTGCAGGGCACCCAGTGTGCAATCAGATCTCAGGGATCCTCAAGGTCCCCGTGGTCCTGGCCGATTTCCTGTCTACTGTGTGAGCTAGTATTGCTGTGACAGATAGGAAGCTGCTAAACATACAGCTCCCTGTCTGTGAGAGCATTTATCCCCCTCTTTCCCTACTCACATCTCTGTGTGCAGGGAAACAGAAGAAACCTCTGCCTACAGCAAGGAAGAGCTGTTTGACAGCTCTCACTTGCTGGAGCGGAGTGCTTGGTCTGACTTGGTGGGAGCTGTCAAAGGTCCTGCTAAGTCAGAGCAAACAGCTATGTCTCGGGGGTGGGTACCCTGGGACATACCAGGAGCCAGCCCTAGGGGTTGTTGGTCCCTAGGGCCATTGATGTCATCTTGGTGGGGGGCATGTGGTCCACCTCCAAAGTTGCAGTTAGCCCCAGGCAGGTGGAGGTCCTTGGTGCCAGGGGTCTGCAATGGACCCCCTTTATTATCATTTTTTAGCCCTGGGGAGGTGGCAGTCCCCAGGGCTGCAGGGGGGCTGTGCACCTCACCCTTAATGTGAAATGAATAGCCCCAGGAGGGTGGTTTTCCAAGGGGCTGTGAGGGATGTGCTGTTCCCCCTGTATATTTCATCTTGTGCCCCGGGGAGGTGGCGGTCCCTGTGGCTGCGGGGAGCCACGCTTGCCTCCCCACATTTATTTCATCATGTGCCCTGGGGAGGTGGTGGTCCCCAGGGCTGCGGGAGGACCGCACGGGAACCATATGTTTATTTCATCATGGTCCCCGGGCAGGTGGTGTTCCCTGGGGCAGCGGCAGGGCTGAATGGTCCCCCATGTTTATTTCATAATGTGTCCCAGGGAGGAGGTGATCCCCAGGGCTGTTGAGGGCCACATTGGCCCCCACATGTTTATTTCATCATGTGTCCCGGGAAGGTGGTGGTCCCTGAGGCTGTAAGGGGCCTCATAGGCCTCCCCATGCTTATTTCATCATGTGCCCTGGGGAGGTGGTGGTCCCCAGGGCTGTGGTTTGCCGGGTGGACCCCTGCAATTAATTTAATCTTTTGCCCCTGGTAGGTGCCACTTTCTCAGGGCTGTGGGAGGAATGCGTGGTCCCCCTGCATATAATAAATATGATCCCCAGGGAGATGGCAGTCCACATGGCATGAATAAGCCCTGCAGAAGGACCCTCTGCCTCCCCCTCCTTTATTCTTTATATGCCCCTGGGACCTAGCCAACTTGGGGTCTTTAGTAAAACAAGCGTGAGAGACAGTGCTTGTTTTTTTCAAAAAATGTTTTGCTGCAGACTCGCGAACGGATTTACACCAAATACCAAGAAGCACTCTTTCTGGACCAAGAACTACCTTTCTGCCAAAGTTAGTATAATTCCGTACACACACACACACACACACACACACACATATTACCTAGTGATGGTTGCCACTAGGTAGTTATAGTTAGGACCATTTGTTCCATAGATGGAGCATTTTTTTGTTTTGCCAATAACTTGGGTGTCACTTCAATCGTCATGAAATTTGTCGCATACTTTCATCAGTTCAGCTGTTGTCTTGAAAGTTTCGGAATGAACCGTCAAGCGAGGGCTGAGAAAAAGGGGGAGTCCCAAAATGTATTTTCTCCATTCTATGTCAATGGAATTTTTCAAACTTTTGAACACATCTACAGCCCAGACCGCTGAATGGAATTACACTAAAGTTGGCAGAAAGATAGATCTTGGTACCAAAAGCACGCTTTTGGTGATTTGGTGTAAATCCGTTCAGTGGTTTTGGAGATATTCAAGGTGAAAAAATATAGATATCTAGGGAACCCGGATCTTCTTCAGTCTCACTGCAGATCAATCCGTGGATCCACAAGCCATAGAAAGTTTATGATTGGCTGGCCAAAACCGGACAGGGAATTTGCGGTCGCTATTTTTTTTAATCGGTGAACAGTCCCTGGGACTTAAATGTGGGCTGCAATAAATATGAAGGGGTCAGGGTAGAGGCTCCATTACTCCAGAGGCATGATTTAAGTGTGACTGATGAACAAATAATTAGTAAAAATAGTGTAAAATTATTTTTTGCTCTTTTCCCAGACCCGTGGATCCATCCGCGAATTCACTTGGGGGCCCGCACTGAGCCTTGCGTATGAATCCGTGGATTTCGGAAAACGTCAAAGATACATATATATATAAAATACTAGTGCACACATTCAGGCATCCATAGAGACTCTCTCACACCACCGCTCTCACACTAAGACATACCTTGTCACACCCACTCTCACACTGAGACAGACACTGTCACACCCACTTGGACACCAATAGAGGCACTCTTACACCCACTCTCGCACCAAGACATACGCCGTCACACCCACCTTTACACTGAGACAGACACTGTCAAACCCAGACACTCTCACATCCACTTGGACACCAACAGAGACACTCTCACACCCACTCTCACACCAAGACATACCCTGTCACAACCACTGACACACCTAGACAGACACTCTCACACCCAGTCTCACTCCAAGACAGAGACTCTCACACCCATTTGGACACCAACGGAAACACTCTTGCACCCAGTCTCACTCCAAGACAGACACTCTTAAACACGTTTGATCACCAACAGAAACACTTTCACACCAATACATACCCTGTCACACCCACTCTCACACCTAAATAAACGCTCATGCATACACCAACACACCTAGTCACACACTGATGCATACACTGACACTTCCAGGCACACAGTGATGCATACATTAACACATCCAAACACACACGGATGCATACACTGACACACCAAGGTACACATAGATACATATACTAATACACCAAGTCACACACTAATGCATACACTGACACACACAGGCACACCACACCAGGTATATCTATCTATCTATCTATCTATCTATCTATCTATCTATCTATCTATCTATCTATCTGTATATATATATATATATATATACATATCTGTATATATATTATATTATTACTACTACCTCTGATGAAGAGTTGAAGCACTTTGAGAGAGCAGCTTGCTACTCCTAATCCCAGGATTAGAGTTTAATAGTTACTAGATTGTTTAGGAGTAATATTTATCATTTTAAATTGTTTGTGTTAGGTTTGTGCTCTTGATTCCTTGTATGTTTCCTAGAAATTAGAGTAGGGCTAAAATTAAAGGAATGGAATCAAAAAGGACATTAGTAATTTTTTTGTAAGTACTGGTCATGTGTGCCTGTTAGTTAGAAGACATTGCTAAAATAGGAGGGAGACGTTTGAGAAGGAAGTTTCAGACTTCACAGTATTCAGAAAGGTTTGGGATGAGTCTGAGAGAGAAAGGATGGGACAACGTTTGAAGGGAGCATTGTTTTTATACCAAAACTCAAACTATCTTATACACATACACATGACACTTGGTAAAGTTTTAGTGGCTGGAGTAAACCCTTCTATACAAATACCCTTATGTACATACAAGCAGTTATATAAATACTGTTGCTTGGTTCTTTCTGCTGGGCTATCCCCAAGCTTTTTACCTTCAACCTTCAGTTTACTGAACCTGTATATTTTGCCTTTTAGAACTCTGCATACTTTAACACTGCTAACCAAGACTAAAGTGCTTGAGCTCTCCTCCTTAAACATGGTGAAATTGTCTTACATCCAATTGGCACATTTAATTTACTTGTAAGTGCCTAGTATATTGTCACTACATTTATCCAGGTCATGTAAGTTAAGTGCTACTAGTGAGCCTATAGCACTCACTGTACCACCCACCTAGGTAGCCTTTTAAACATTTCTCAGGCCTGCCATTGCAGCCTGTGTGTGCACAATTAAATTGTTGTTTTGACCTGGTAAGATAAACCTTTTGCCAGGCGTAAACCTTTCTATTTAATATATATAGGTCACCTCTAGGGTAGGCCGTACAGTGCCCATATGGGAGGGTGCAGTGTATTTAAAATGTTGGACATGTACCTTTAACTTTTAAATGTCCTGGTAGTGAAAAACTTTCAATTGTGAACAAGTTGGAATGTCAAGTTTAGTTTCTAAAGAATTGTAACTTAAAACCCTCTTTAATGGTACATTTGTTTTTAAGCCACAATTCTGAAAATGCTATTTTTGAAAGGTAGCATTTCCTTCTTCCAACCAGTAGGTGCCTGCAGCATGTATCCTGGGTCAGGTGAAGTGACTAGGTGTAGCTTGCAATTGGTCTTCGAAATGGATCCCAGATAGTGAGACAATTTAGGAATAGGTGTTGGCAGGATGGGCCATCTCTGACTTGATAGCGAGCGAAGCTGTCATCGATCACTTTCACATCACAAAGGCTCTGCCTGAGCATTTTCACAAAGGATTTGACACTAGTCTATTTTGTCCCCAGACAAACTGTGGTCAGGGCTGGGAGGCAGGAAATTCCAAGCACTTTCGGGGGTGAAACCTTCTAGAATCTTCTCCTACGTCAAAGCTGGCACTAAGGATAAATAGTGTACCCTCAGACTCAACTCTTCAGTATACCTCTGGACCGGTGGATAATACAGTAGAAGGGCTGCTGTGCTGCTCTGCTGTCAGAATCAGTTACTCTACTACCCTTACTACCCTGCTCCCCTGCTGCCTGCTGCCCTGCTTACTCAGAATGAAGACCGGACCTCTGCTCTTCATCCCAGGCTGATGTGACTCCAAGGGTCAGGTGACTGACATAACAAGCTCCAGAGGACTCCCTGCATCTGCTGGTCTGCTGCCTGGACTTGCAACTGGACCTGCCTGAGCCCTGGTGGCCTCTGCTGAAGTAAGTTCCTGATCCGCAAGAGGTGCCCTTCAGGTCTTGGACCCTTGGGGTGGCGTCAGCTGAGTTCTATCCCCAAGAAAAGGAGAAATCATGAAGTTGTGGGCTCTTTGCGATCTCCTGTTCACACTGAGATATTGCTGCCCATGCTGCCTGCCAATATGAAACTCTGGTGAACCTGGATCTTTGAGACATAGTGACTGCCAGCATCCACTGGCAGCTCGAGATCTGCACTTCATGCTACAGCATCGACAGCTCGTGGTGACTGCCACTGCGAATCTCCAACAATGTCCATCTGTTCCCATTTCTAACACAATCCACAATGCCCAATAGGATCTTTATGGTACAGTGACAACAGACTGCGACACCCAGCCTGCTCTTCGCTCTATATCCATGACATCTTTAAGTGGGACTAGCCTGGTCCCTGTATCTGGCGCCTGAAGAAGCACTGTTTATATGATCTGATGTGCACATGTGTCTTGTGATGAAGTATGCAACTTATCATTTTTCCAAA
The DNA here is from genome assembly GCF_031143425.1 of Pleurodeles waltl. Taxonomy (NCBI): domain Eukaryota; kingdom Metazoa; phylum Chordata; class Amphibia; order Caudata; family Salamandridae; genus Pleurodeles; species Pleurodeles waltl. The sequence goes on from NC_090450.1 coordinate 620,705,535, forward strand.
TAACTGTGATTAACTTATACAAACATATATACACATGGCTCTTACTAAAGAGTTATGCCCTCATTATGACATTGGCGGTAAATCCCACTTAAAGCCACGTTGACTGCCGCCAACTTACAGCCGCCGCTGCGAATATCCCTTCACTATATTATGACACACACACACAAATCCGTCAGTATTCATCCACATACACAAATCCCCCAGCCCAAAGGTCAGTGATAAACTGGCGGTATCAAAACCCACACCGTTACACCAACAGAACAATGCTTATTGAATTATGACACCACGAATCACCACGGCGGACATTCAACGGTGGTAAACCATTGGCAGTACTTACCCTCACGCTCAAAATGGACACACACAAACAAAACAACACCACATTGGACAATTCAAACAACACACATCTGACACCCATACACACACACCACACCCACACCACTATAAAACACACACCCGCAGTACCCACAACCCTTTACCATTTAAAACCCTTGCCAGCAGAGAGACATCAAGACCAGTGACACAACTAGAGCCACACACTATTCAAACCAATACACCACTCACGCACCACCCATCACACACCCCAACACATTACCCAACACACCCTCACCAACACACCTCACACAACACCCTTGGCACCACAAAGACACCTCCGTTTCACAGAGGAGGAGCTAAGGGTCATGGTGGAAGAAATTATCAGGGTACAGCCACAGTTATTTGGAGCACAGGTGCAGCAGATATCGATAGCTAGGAAGATGGAGCTATGGCTGAGAATCATGGACAGTGTCAAGGCCGTGGGACAGCACCCAAGAGCTAGGGATGACATCAGGAAGAGGTGGAAAGACCTACGGGGGAAGGTATGTTCCATTGCAGCACAACACCAGCTCGCTGTACAGAGGAATGGCGGTGGACCCTCACCTCCTCCCCCACAACTAACAGCATGGGAGGAGCAAGTCTTGGCAATCCTGCATCCTGAGTGCCTGGCTGGGGTAGGAGGAGGACTGGACTCTGGTAAGTCAACTATCTACTGCTACTACCCCCCAACCTGCATGCCATCACATACCCCCACCCTCACTCCCATCACTCCATTGCATCCCACACACCCCACCATCACATCTCACTTATCCCAATGCCAAGCCCTGCATGTTCTACCAATGCATGGACACCACTCACAGCCCTGCATGGGCACTCATCACTAAAGCATGCACACTATAGAGAACTAATCATCCCACCATACACCAACATACACAAGTGAAAGCTGCTAAGGCAAATACAACCAAAGGGGGCAAGCCACGGTTGCACAATATGTCAGACACAGAAACCACAACACATCATTTACATCCCCACAGGTACCCCAGCCAAGGTCAGCTGAGAGAAGGTGACAGCAATATCCAGTCCCCCAACTGAAGAGGCCCACAGTGATGACAGCAACTCAGGTCTTCAGGATCTGGATGACCTACCTGGCCCATCAGGGACATCTGGACAGCTGGTCACCCAGGCCCAGTCAAACACCACCACAGAGCCTCCCTGTTGGACCTGGCTTTTTGACAGGGACATCCCCAAACTTTTTGCCTCCTTCCTCCTATTTTTTTCTGACCTGTTGTTGTTGGCTTTTGACCTCTGGGCACTTTACCACTGCTAACCAGTGCTAAAGTGCATATGCTCTCTGTGTAAATTGTACTACTGATTGGTTTATCCATGATTGACTATTTAATTTACTTGTAAGTCCCTGGTAGAGTGCACTACATGTACCTAGGGCAGGTAGATTAAATGCTACTAGTGGGCCTGCAGCACTGGTTGTGCCACCCACCTCAGTAGCCCCTTAACCTTGTCTCAGGCCTGCCATTGCAAGGCCTGTGTGTGCAGTTTCACTGCCACTTCGACTTGGCATTTAAAGGTACTTGCCAAGCCTAGAACTCCCCTTTTTCTATACATAAGTCACCCTAATGTGTGCCCTAGGTAACCCCTAGAGCAGGGTGCTGTGTGGGTAAAAGGCAGGACATGTACTTGTGTGGTTATATGTTCTGGTAGTGTAAAACTCCTAAATTTGTTTTTACACTACTGTGAGGCCTGCTCCCTTCATAGGCTAACATTGGGGCTGTTCTCATACATTGTTGAAGTGGCAGCTGCTGATCTGAAAGGAGCAGGAAGGTCATATTTAGAATGGCCAGAATGGTAATATAAAATCCTGCTGACTGGTGAAGTCGGATTTAATATTACTATTCTAGAAATGCCACTTTTAGAAAGTGAGCATTTCTTTGCACTAAAATCTTGTTGTGCCCTTCAATCCACGTCTGGCTAGGTTTAGTTGACAGCTCCTTGTGCATTCACTCAGACACACCCCAAACACAGGGTACTCAGCCTCACTTGCATACATCTGCATTTTGAATGGGTCTTCCTGGGCTGGGAGGGTGGAGGGCCTGCCCTCACACAAAGGACTGCCACACCCCCTACTGGGACTCTGGCAGACAGGATTGAACTGAAAGGGGGCTTGGTGCATTTCTTAGACACTCTTTGAAGTCACCCCCACTTCAAAGGCACAACTTAGTATAAAACAGGGCCTCTGCCCTACCTCATCAGACACTTGCTGGAGAAGAAACCTGAACCAGAAACTACATCCTGCCAAGAAGAACTGCCTGGCTGCTCAAACGACTCACCTGTCTGCTTTCTACAAAGGACTGCTGCCTTGCTGTTGCCCTGCTGCCTTGCTGAACTCTTGTCTGGCTGTGAAAGAGCTCTCCAAGGGCTTGGATAGAGCTTGCCTCCTGTTCCTTGAAGTCTCAGGACCAAAAAGACTTCTCTCTTCCTCTTGGACGCTCCGTGCGCCGAACTTTTCGACGCACAGCTTGTTCCGCGGCAAGAAAAACGCCGCACACCGACGCTGATCAACGCGACGTCTTCGGGACGACCGAAACTTTGACGCACGGCCTCGCAAGGACAACGCCACCCGACTTCGCAGGAGAAATCGACGCGACGCCTGCTGTGAGATCGAAACTTTGACGCACGGCCTCGCAAGGACAACGCCGCCTGACTTTCCAGGAGAAATCGACGCAACGCCTGCCGTGAGATCAAAACTTTGACGCACGACCTTGCAAGGACAACGCCGCCCGACTCCGCCGGAGAAATCGACGCGACGCCTGCCGTGAGATCGAAACTTCGACGCGCAGCCCCGCAGAACGACACGCAGCCGGAAAACAAGCAGGAAAATCCACGCACAGACCCGGGACATCTGGTACTCCCCGCAAACCACAGTAAGAGACTGTCCGCGCGCCGGAAAACAACGCCCGACTCCCCGCGTGGAAAATAACGACGCAAGTCCGTGTGTGCTGAGGAGAAATCGACGCACACACCAGTTTTCCACGCACCTCTTCTCCTGTGGCCCTCTGAGGAGATTTTCCACCAGAAACCAGGTACTTTGTGTTTGAAAGAGACTTTGTTTACTTTCTAAAGACTTAAGACACTTTCTATCACTTTTCAGTGATATCTTTACAAATTCGTATTGCAACTTTGATCGTTTTGACCTGAAGATACCCAGATAAATATTATATATTTTTCTAAATACTGTGTGGTGTATTTTTGTGGTGTTATGCTATGGTGTTGTATGATTTATTGCACAAATGCTTTACACATTGCCTTCTAAGTTAAGCCTGACTGCTCGTGCCAAGCTACCGGAGGGTGAGCACAGGCTGATTTTGGATTGTGTGTGACTTACCCTGACTAGAGTGAGGGTTCTTGCTTGGACAGAGGGCAACCTGACTGCCAACCAAAACCCCATTTCTAACACTCCCCAATCAGGAAACACCACCAGAGCACCGACTCAGCGTACCCACACCTCTGTCCCCAGGACAGGTCAATCAGCAGTGTGTCCACCTCTCCAGGGACCCAAGGCCACACCTCATACCCAAGACAATCAGAGACCTGGGGTCAGTGGCAGTGGGCACACGGTTCAGGGGACAGAGGCACAGGCCAACAGGAAAACTGGGAGGACTGCTGTGCGCCTGGGGGAGGACAGGCCCAGGGAACCGACTCTCCATGAGGCACTTGCAGAGATCCTGTGAGCCTATTAACATTTCCAGGACAGGATGGGCCAGATCCTGGACAATGTGCAGGAGAACAGGCAGCTGCAGGAGGGACAGTGCCAGTGGATCAGGGAGGACTTGCAGGCCACCGAACAACACCCTGATCTCCATAGCAGGGGTGCTAGCAGACATGAGCAAAATAAAGAGGAAGGCAGTCTCACAACAGCGGGCCCCTGCCACTAGCCAGACATCTGAAAAGCCTTCCACCTCCGCTACCGCTAGTGGACAGGAGGCTCCGCCACAGGACTCACAGGCCACCAGCATCCCTCTCCTTGCAGAAGGAGAACCACTCCGTAAACGTTCCCGGCGATATAGACAGAAGCCCAAGACACTTGCCAAGAGCCCCGCCAGGAAATGAGACTCTCCTGATTGTCACCCTTGTGTCCCACACAGTCACCCTGTCCAACTTGAACTGCCATTGCTCCCCTTCCTATGTCCCCTTGGACAATGTACCTGTGCTGCAAACAGACTGGAACAATACCCTGGCCTTTCCTCCATTATCACCCCATCCCATTGCACTTGCCCCTCTAGAGTTTAGCACTTCAATAAACACCAAAAAACAAGTTGGGAGTACGTCATGTATATCAATTATGTATTCATTGAAACCGGTACAAACATTGCAATTCAACTGTACAGAAAATGAACATAGATTAATGACCTGTAGCTGGTTGCAGTGATCACACCAGGAGTATATGTGAGGTCACCAACATCGGCAAAATGAATTGGCAGAGGGAACAGTAAGTGGGCATAGAAGTGGGAAATATCAGCATGCCAGTGCCACAGAAATCCAAACAAATGTCATTGAAATGTGAAGTAACACTGTCATTGGAAGTATTGTCTGAACACAGATGTTCTGTTGTCCTCATCCTCATCCTCTGCCTCCTCATCCTCACTGTCCACAGGGTCCACTGCTGGCACATGGGCATCTTAAGCCTCTTCCTCCTCCTGCAGGAATGGGACATGCCATCTGAGGGCCAGGTCATGCAACATGCAGCATGTACCACTATCTGGCACACCTGCTTGGGTGAGTAACACAGAGATCCACCTGTCAGATGGAGGCACTGGAACCTGGCCTTCAGGAGGCCAAATGTCCTTTCAATTATCCTCCTGGTTCGACAATGGGCCACATTATAACGTTTGTCTGCCCTTGCCCTGGCATTCCTCACAGGGATCAGCAGCCATGATAGGTTGGGGTAACCAGAGTCACCTGCAAATATTGAGGGACAACATTTAGCCACACACGCATCCCATATGGCCCACACCATACACCAACATACACTGGTTGGGAGCCAGGGCTCATCTATTAGCCACACCCTGTGCCTCTGTAGTTGGCCCATCACATTTGGGATGCTGCTATTCCTCAGGACAAAGGCATCATGCACCGACCCAGGATATTTAGCATTGACGTGGGAGATGTACTGGTCCACAAGGCACCCCGTCTGTACACTCATAGAGTGGAAACTCTTCCGATTTCTGAACACCTGTTCATTCTGGCGGGGGCACAAATGCAATATGTGTTCCATCAATCACCCCAATTATGTTGGGGATATGTCCCATTGCATATAACTCAGCCTTCACTGTGGCCAAATCTTCAACCTGAGGGAAAACAATGTAGCTGCACATGTGTTTCATCAGGGTAGACAACACTCTTATCAGCATTGTTGAGAACATTGGCTGTGACATTCCTGCTGCCAAGCCCACTGTCACTTGGAGAGAACCAATTGCCAGGAAATGGAGCACTGATGGCACCTGCACAAGAGGGGGATCCCAGTGGGGAGATGGATAGCAGATATCAGGTCAGGCTCCAATTAGGCACACAGCTCTGTGATTAGAGTGGTAGGAATCTAAGGGACAAAAGAGTGAGGAGCCGGTCACAAACTGAACAATGGAGCTACAACAGAACTTAGCATCCTGTTAAATTGTAATGGGTTAGTGTGATTTGTCCAGTAGGTTCTCATATCACCAGTGACGCAGCATTTTTCTAGGGCCTTCCCCCCTGAAATGGCCTCCTCCGGTCCTGTGTGAAGGGACAGGTGGAAGTGAGGTAATTCCGCTGACGTTGTGTGCTGTTGCGGGAGGCGGGTGGGAACCGCCGTGCAACTCTTCATTGGTTATAATTGGACCCTATGGGTTACAGTGGCCAATGGTGATCTACGTCGGCGGTGACGGTATGCACCACCGCGGACGTGACTGCCATTTTCTATCTGATTCCTCACTTGCTACCTGACCTTCCACAGGAAAGGACCTACACTGCATGTGCTGCTGTGACCTGTGTCTGGAGCCTACCATGGCCAGTGTGACTGGGGAAAGAGACCCAGGCTTCACTTTGGAGGAGTTGGAGAGACTGGTGGATGGGGTCCTACCCCAGTACGGACTGTTGCATGGGGTTCCAGACCAACAGGTGAGTACACCGTGAGCATGTGGCATGAATGCATGGAGTGGTGTGTATGAAGGCCTTGTGTAAGGGGGGTGGGTAGATGTCCTCTGGGCGACATACAGGTTGTGTGCTGGGCCATGTGTGTGTAAATGGTGATGGAAACGGGTATGGTGGGCCATATGTTGAACAGGCATGACTGTTTGTCTAAATCAATTTTCCTGTGTGTATTGCCTCTGCAGGTCAGCGCCCATCAAAAGAGGGGTATAAGGCGTGTCATCATCAAGGACGTGTGGATCCTGGGGATCTATGGCAGGCAGAGCACCCACTGTTGCAAACGGTGGGTGGACCTGAGACGCTGGGCACGGAAGACGGTGGAGGCCCAGCTGATGATTTCCTCCCAACGAGGAAGGGGTGCCCATCAAACTCTGACCCCCCATAACCCCCATACTCGTGGTGGCCTATCCAGAGCTGGATGGGCGCTTGAGGGCATCACATCAGCCACAAGGGGGTGAGTACAGTGCCCATCATTTCAACTTACGTATTGTAGGATGGTATCCGGGTGGGGGATGTGTGTCAGTGGGTGCACCTAGGCCAAGCCTGATATTGCAATGTAGGTCTCCCGGTGGCTAGGGTTCAGAAGGGAAAATCTTGCTACCTAGCTCGTAGGCATCCACTACTGGTCAGGGCTGTGTGGGTCCCAGGTGTGCTGCATTTGGTGGTGAGCGCCCCCCCATGCCTTGGCCGTTAACTATTTCTCTATTAGTGAAATGACATATTGCGTAGGCCTGTTCCCTGTGTGTGAGGGTGCTGTGTATGCCAATGGTGGTGTTGGTGCAGCCATTGACCAAGTGTATCCTTTGTGTTTTCCCCCCCGTTTTTGTTTTGTCATCCTGTTCTTATGTGCATTGGCATCATCTGGTGGAGGAGCAGAGGCACCGGCGATGGAGCGAGCTGCAGCCCACAAGACCCAGGAGGCAGAGTCCACCAACGGTGAGGGCACCAGTGGGGCAGAGGGCGAGGGGAGCACCATGGCGGAGACTGGAGGGGACAATTCTGACACAGATACTTCCTCCGATGGAAGCTCTCTGGTGGTGGTGGACACTTCTGTGACCACCCCAGCTACAGGTACATCTGCCACCCCGTACCAGAACCGCCCTCCCAACAGCCCCTCAGCTCGTTGCCCGTGCCCGCTCACCCAGGAGGGTGGGCATCTCCTTCGCCCAAGGCATCTCAGGTGCTGTCCCAGTTAGCCCTGCTGCCCTGAGTGAGGAGGCTTTTGACCTCCTGAGATCCATCTCTGTAGGGCAGTCAACCATTGTGAATGCCATCCAGGCTCTGGCAGCCCAGATGCAACAATCTAATGCATTCCTGGAGGGTATTCACACTGGATTGGTGGCTCAACAGAGATCGATTCAGGTTCTGGCCTCCTCTCTGATGGCAGCCATTGTTCCTGTTTCTACCCTCCTCCCTCCAACTTCCACTGCCCAGTCCCATTCTCCTCAACCACATCCCATCCCAAGCACACATACAGACGAGCATGCACACAAGACAACACCCAAGAGTGTCACAGGCAAACACAAGCACCACACTTCATCCCACAGGCACTCACACAAACACCATCCAGTTGCAGACACACCAACATCCACTATTTCCACTGTCTCCCCCTCCTTCTCCTCCTCCACCACCTCCCACCCAGTTCTCTCCACACTCACATCTGCATGCACTACATCATCATCCACTACCAGCATCACAACACCAAGCAGAACACACACCTCACTGGCAGACACCTCCACAACATCCATGCACACCACGTCCGCTGTGTCCTCTCCTACTGTGTCTGTCCCCCCTCCTAAATTACACCAACGCAAGCACTCAGACACCCACCAGCCATCCACCTCACAACAGCATACAGCCCATGCACCTGCACCCAAAAGCAGCAGACAGACACCTCCAACAACCATTCTCTCATCCTCCACTCCCATTCCTTCTCCCTCTTCCCGCCACAATGTCCCTAAAAAACTGGTCCTATCCACCATTGACCTCTTCCCTACCCCCCGTCCTGCACATATGGGCAGGGTAGGAAGAACCCAGCCAAGCACATCAGCCACATAGTTCCCTGGCCCAGTCGTCACCAAACCCACTCGTGGTGGAAAGGGATCTACGCCACATGTCCTGAAGATGAAGGAGCCTGTACCAGGCAGCCTCAAGGGAAAGGAGCCTGCCCCAACAGGCAGGAAGACCAAGGAGCCTGCACCAGCAGGCAAGAAGGGAAAGGAGCTTGCCGCAGCAGCCAGGAAGACCAAGGAGCCTGCACCAGCAGGCAAGAAGGGAAGGAGCCTGCAAGAGGAAGACCAAGGAGCCTGTACCAGCAGGCAGGAAGACAAAGGGGCCTGGGCCAGGAACTGTGACAGAGCCCCCACCACCAACCATGGTTGTGCAGCCTTCCAAGGTTGAAGGGGATGGGCAGAGGCCTCCCCCCCCCAGCAGCACCACCACCGTGCAGCCGTCCGAGGTTGCAGGGGATGGGCAGGGCGTCCCCCCACCAGCAGCACCAGCATTGTGCAGCCGTCCGAGGTTGCAGGGGATGGGCAGGAGCCTCCCCACCAGCAGCACCACCACTGTGCAGCTGTCGGAGGTTGCAGGGAATGGGCAGGAGCCTCCCCCCACCATCAGCACCCCAGCACTGTGTAGCTGTCCGAGGTTCCAGGGGATGGGCAGGAGCATACTCCCACCAACAGCACCACCACTGTGCAGCCATCACTGCCAGCGGATGGTATGTAATCCTGCCTCCATGAGTTGCTGTGTGGCCTGCCCCCTCCAAAGCCAGTGGGTATGACACCCACCTGAGAGACTGTGGCCTTGCACTCCCCCGGGTCAAGCACAGGGCATGTTGCCCCCTCCAGAACCAGTGGGTATGACGCCCACCTGAAAGACTGTGGCCCATCACTCCCCAGGATCAAGCGCAGGGAATGTTGCCCCCTCCAGAACCAGTGGGGAAGTCACCCACTCCAGAGACTGTGGCCCATCACTTCCCAGGATCAAGCACAGGGCATGCTGCCCCCTCCAAAACCAGTGGGTATGACACCCACCTGAGAGACCGTTGCCCATCACTCCCCAGGATCAAGCACAGGGCATGTTGCCCCCTCCAGTACTAGTGGTCTTGTAACATCTCCCAGCTGAGGTTCCTCCCCCCGTCCCCTGTCCCCCTGAGGTGCCTCCCTGTTTACCAACTGATGCCCCTGCAGTGTTCTCTCCATGTTGAAGCAGGTGACATGTGTGGCTTTGGACTTTGGCCTGTGGCCATGTGGCCTATGAAAATTGTGGACTGAGCTGTGTCCCTTTTTCTGTACATATGTATATATCTATTATTTTGCCTAACTTATTTTTCATACTGTATTGATCTCATTACATTCACTTTTGCGAAATCGTTTTGTCCTTGCATTATTCAGCCGAGTGACAGGGTAAAATTGTTTTTATAATGCATCTGGTTGTGTGTATGGTGTGTGTGTGTGGGATGTGGGTTCTGCGTGTGTGCCACTCTCTTTTTCCTCCCCCTCCCTTGTGTGCTAGGCAGCTGTACTCACTGTCGTCGTCTTCGCCGGTGTTGGTGTTCATGGTGGAGCAGAACGTAGAAGATCATCGGGAAGACATGCAGTTCAGGTTTCATGGCGGCGTGGTTGTTCCCTGTGTCTCCAATGGTGAGTCCTTTACCTTCTGAGCTCTGTTTCCGCCAGGCTTTTGATGTCGTTGGTGCCACCCTGGAAAAGGTGGTGGAATGTCTGGTCATAATATGGTGTGCGAAACATTGACTTCCGCCTGGCTGTAGGCGTCTCCTGCCGTGGTGGCTGTTGTTTCCACCCTGGCAGTTGGTGTGGTACATTGGCAGTCTTTCGGATATCTTTCCGCCATGGTCATAATTTGGAGGTAGTCACCACCAGCCTGTTGGTGGTATTACCACCACTTTATCATTGAACCCCAGGGTTGTAACGAGGGCCTTAGTAGTAGGCGTCTCTATATATGCACCTACATGTACATTGAAGCAGCAATTATGACATGGTCTGATATACACATGTATCTTGTTGTGTAATTCACATTTTCTCCTCTTATAGAAATGTATCTGCTTATATCAGGGAGCATTGTTCAATTCACAATGACACACGTATAACAACAACCTCATCTCTAGATCATGAGAAGCATAGTTTGTCATGTCAGAGTATGCTGTAGTGGTACACTGTTGTGAGTACAGTTGGCATGTGGGGGAGATCCAGCTCTTGACTAATTTTGTGAAGATGAGATGGTTGCCAGTGGATAGTGAATTCCACAGTTTGGCTGCTTGATTTGCTTCTTACTAATGGAAAATGGTCCTTTGTCATGTACTGCTTTTTGAGTGGCACAAAGGTGCTTGGAGGTGGATCATCTAGCAAAGGGTAGTGGTAGGGAAGATGTGTGCTTGATGTTTTACATGTAGGAGGAGTCTAGCTGAAGAGTTGTGAAGTTTCCGTAATCTTCTCCTAGTTGTGAAAAGGTGAGTCATTATACAGACCATTAATGTAATACAGTTTTGATGCAATCTTAAACCTCGTGGGGAAATCTTAGGTGCTGAAAGATGCATTTTCATTGTGAAAAAGCTTGATTTGACTACCCTATCCACTTGTACATTCATTGACAGCCTGGCGCCCATGATAAGTCGAATGATTTTTACCTCCTTAGATATTTTTGTTGCTGGTCCTAGATCATCAGGCTAGTTTAGAAATTAGTAAGTATGGAATTGTTTTCAATAAAGTTTGACATCTGAACGAAAGCTACTCTGTAGTTGTTGGAGTCTTGATTGTCCAGGTTAGGTATTTTTTGCTTTTAAATAGCAGGCGGATGTATGCCTTTTTTAAAGTCTTCTGGGAAAACTTCTGTTGTTAAGGAGTTGTTGATGAGTGTTTTGCCTGGGATGGCCGCTTAAGCTGATAGAAGAATATGTTAGAAATTTTGAGCTGGACAAAGGCTGGAGAGGCAGCCAGCTTACTCACTTTGACAAGATCCAGAAATTCAGTCAGTGATAGTTCTGTGAAGGAGTGTAGAACCTGTGCTCAGGAGAAATGGGATTGGTAGATTTTGTGCATTTTTGCTTAAGGAATTCTGTGAATTTTTAAATATAATTCTTAATTGCATGCTTAGCATTGTGGATGTGACTGCAAAAGAATAGTGTTCTGACTTTTTGATTGTTGACTTGTATATTCTATTGTGCATGTGTAAGCATATCTGGTCTTTAGGGTTGTTTATGTTGAGCAACTTGCGTTGAACCATACCAAGTTTGTTTTTTAATCTTTTTTACTTATGCGTTCATCCAATGGACACATTTTATTTTGTTATGTATAGATGTTTTCAGAGGAATGAAGAGATTGAAAGCTTTCTGGAGCCATCCATAGGGTGTTTGTACAGAATTGATTGTGACCAGATCTGAGTTAAAGGTAAGCAGGTTTTTTAGCTCCCCCAAATTCAGCTTGTTGTAGGGTCGATATGTAGTTGAGGTAAGATGACTTTGATTCAGGTGAGCTTTGGTATCTTGTGTTGGAAGACAATGAGGCAGTGGTCTGACCAAGTGATTGGAGTAATCCTTTGGAACATGACTAGGTGTGGGTTGGCAAAGAAGATATCTAATGTGTCCAATAATGTCTGGGATTGTGAATGAGCTGTTGTACGTTGTGTGTTCCCAGACCAGTGAGGATGGTTCTGGAATGTGGTGTTAGGCCTGTCAAACCATATGTTGAGGTTACCAAGGATGCATAGGTTTGAATATATTGTAAAAAAGTAGGAGATTGTATCTAGCAATGTTTCTGGGAATGTTGCATTGCTAGGTGGTGGTCTGTAGAGAAGAAGACAGCAATATGAAAAGCTTGAGGTAGGGTTGCATCTGACAAAGGGGGGGCTCACAACTTTGTAAAGAATTATCCTTGGCAATATTTATTGCTTCTTTAAATATGATGGCTAGGCTGCCTCTTCTTTTGCCTATGCCATTTTGTGTTACAGTTTGATATCCTGGTGGAACGGACTCATGCAATACTGGTGCCATATCTTCCCCCATCTATGATCAATTCTAAAACGTAAGTCAGGTTCTGTGTCTATAAATAGGTCAAAAATGTTATAGCCTGAAAAATCTATTTTGGAGATGGTGTGAGTTTGTGCTGCTGGAGAGTGAGTATTGTTCTTTGAAATTGCCAATAGTGTGCTATTGTTGGTGGTGTTAATTGTTGATGGCAACAGAAAGTGTTGTTTTTGTTTATCCTTATCTTCCTCCAATAGGCCGAAAATAAATTTTTTGGGTCTAGGTACACCTGCTGGTGAGTCTGCTTGAACATAGAGGGTTGGGGAGTGGTGGTGTGTGTGAAAGGTAGGTTTGCTTTGCAATCGACAAAGAGAAGCAAGGTTATGAAGAGTGTTGTGAAGTTACTTTCTTTTGTGTATGTTGAAGGTGGAAGGTATATGAGTGAGGGGTGATAGTGGAGCACGAGGGCTATGCTGTGTGGCTTTGAAATAAGCAATGTACGATAGACATGTTAGTTAGTGTTGTGGTGTGTTTGTGGGTTGTGCGATTGGTGTATTTGTTGCCTGGAGAGTATGAGGTAGAGATGAGTTTAATGTATGTTATTTATGCTGGTATTCAGAGAAGAGTGGATGTGTGTAGGTATGCTGTGATAGTGGTGAGTCTGAGAGTGTGAGATTTTGATGCCAACATTTTGTGTATATTGTTGTTTTTGTGGGGTAGTAGTACCTGGTGATTTTGTAGGGACTTCTAGTGTAAGATTTGAGTGTGAAGCACTGGTGATTTGTGTTTGTTGAAGGAGAAGGGGGTAGGATTGTGTGTGAGAATAGAGACTCTTTGTATTGTGAGAGTGGGAAAATATGTGTTTATTGAGAGTTGGTTGCAGGTTGAGTGGGGGAAGATTTTGCCTTATTCGTAGAAGAGAGTGCAGAAAGAGTTGTCATTAATCATGTTTGAGAAGAAGAGTATGGTAGTGCGTTAAAGTGGTATGATAGATGGTTGAAGAAAGGGTTCAGAGGGGTGGCAAGGGCAATGCTAGGTGTAGACAGAGGGTATTAAATGAGTTTTGTTTGGAAAGGAGGTATATGTGAGATTTTAATTGTGAGTTTTGTGTTTTAATGGTATGTAAGCAAAATTTGTATTTGGTTGTGTTATAGTACAAAATAGTGGTTGTGTAGTAGTGCTTGGGTGTAAGGTTAAAAAGATATGTAGAAGTCTATTATACAACTGGGTACAGTTTGGTGAGGGAGTGGGTTGACTGTTGGTAGAGAGTGGTGTGTGTTTGTATGCATGGCTCAGCTTGTGGCGCGGAGAGTGGTTGTAGATTTTGAAAAGGGCAACATCTATGGACCACAGCCCGAACAGGCCCAAACAGGCACCACTCATGTCCTTTCCACTCTTAGCCTCAACACTGGGGCTGAATCCCGCTGGGGGGAATGCTTGTAAAGGCTGCTGGGAAGATCTCTTGTCCCTTTCTTTAGCCTTTAAGACTCAGAGGCAAGCAAAGCAAAGTGGTAGCCCAGCAATACAGTAAATGAGTACACTGGGAGGAAAGTTAATCCAAATGCCGAGTCTACGAGAGCAGGTGGGAAGAGGGAAAATGGAGAGGAGAAGAGAAGAGAAAACAGGTCTTGCAGCAGTAAACTGCGGTTAATGGCAGCTGCGTTTGCACAAAAATCACAACATTTTCGAATTAAGACAATCACAGTTTTTTACTAAAAGAATTGCATCTCAATAGTTCAAAAATAAAGTTTGAATAAAGTCTTAAGAGTACACAGCTACTGACTGGGCTGATAGGCACTACTCAAGTAGTCATCAGGCGCCCATGAATAAAAAACAATGGGGGCAGACAGAGCATGGGGGATTAAACAGTGGGAAACAGAAATTGTAAAGGGGGAAAGCAAAGAAGGGGAGCAGAGCCAGTCAATTGAATATATATTGGGGGTTTGTGGTGGCAGTTTGAGATCACACAAGAGAAGAGTGCAGAGGGAGAGAAACACACACAGCAAAGTGGGAAATACATAGTGGGAAATAGAGACTGTAACAAGGGAAAGGAAGGGGCTTTTACAGACTTTAGCAAGTACAAAAGACTGTTTTTCTTGGTGCAACAAGAGATCACAGAGCAAACAAAATCAGAGTTCCAGGGGACCTGAGAGTATTTACCATAAATCACAAAGTAACAGGTATTTACCATACATTCTATTTTAGAAACCGTCAGACCTGAGGTGAGGCCAAATTAAGAAAAGGAATCCAGGCGTTCTTCTTACCAGTAGATGTGTCTCAAGCGATTGCAGGCTGAAACTTGGGGTGGTAGTCTTGAACTCCAAAGGGCAGATCTAGAGGAAGGGTTGGAGAGGGGTGGGGTCACTTAGTAGAGGCCCGAACAGGCAACACCCTTATGCTTTGCGCCCTTAACCTCGACACCCAGGTTGAGAAGCCCTAGGGGGAGAACTTGTAAAGGCTGCTGGGAAGGCCAGCTGTCCGTTTCTCAGCCCTTAGGCTCAGCTGCAGGACCAGCCAAGTGGATGGCCTGCAACAAACAAATATGGGCACCTGAAGGGGGTGTGGTCAGCTTTCTAATCCTTAAGCTGTGCCTAGAAGAGCAGGTAGGAAGGGGAAAATGGAAGAAAGATGAGAAAAACTGAGTCTTGCAGCAGTAAACTCTGGTTGATGGCAGCCAGGTTTGCACAAAAATCACAAACTTTTACAATTACCACAAGCACCGATTGTTACCAAAAGGAATGCAGATATATATATATCTAAAATGAACTTTTTATTATAGTCTAAATAAGACATCTATGGGGCTGATAGGCATGACTCAAGTAGTCAGCAGGGACCCATGAGTGGAAAAGGCCAGGGGGCAGACGGGACATTGGGAGGAAACAGGAGAAAGCAAAAACTGTAAAGTGAAAAGCACAACAAAGAAGGGGAGCTCTGGCTGATACTGGTCGGTATTTGTTTTAAACAGGCAGAAGCCTGTGTTTTTTTAAAATTTTTGCCACAGATTCGTGGCTCCTCTGGGGGGCGGTGTATCACTACCCTTCCTCTTTATGTCTTTTTTTACTTTTTACTTTTTCTACTTCTTTCTCAGGACTCGGGACTGTGTCCTGAGTCCTAAGATGCCTTCTGTCACATCCTTATTGATGTGGTGGCAGCTGATCAGATCTCAATATGAGACCTGTCAGATTTATAGATCATCCGTGATTTGATATATAAAATGTTTTGAGCATTAATTGCTCAAAAACTACTGAATTGATTTACACCAAATCACAAAGAGCACTCTTTCTGAATCAATAATTTGTTTTCTGCCACTTCTGGTGTAAATCTGTTCAGCGGGTTGGGCTGTAGCTGTGTCTAAATTTCCTTTGAGATTCATTAAATTGCACCAAAGTTACTAGCAACACAATGAAGGCATTCCTATGGAAAAACGATTCTAACTATAACTACCCAATGGTGAGGATAGATAGATAGCTAGATAGGCAGGCAGACAGACAGGCAGCTAGCTAGATAGATAGATATATAGATAGATAGATAGATAGATAGATAGATAGATAGATAGATAGATAGATAGATAGATAATCAGGATTGTTTCATTGAAAAGGGAAATCTGTGAAATATAAAAATATATTTGGAACTCAAAGCCTAACTTAATTGCCTATTCCTCCCTAATAAAAACAATAATACATATAAATATAAAAAGAATATTGTGCACTTTTGTCTTGCTCTTCCACTCCATCATTCTCTAAAGTAAAGGGGAGCTTTCAAACAGATGACCACGTAATTCCCTTTGTTTAAGATCGTCAAAGTTATGGAAGTATGTGTCAGTACTGTGAGTGCTGCTAATCCATGCGTAAACCTGACAAAGATAGTGCCACACCCGACTAGGGGGCCCTTGACCGGAACACAAACATCAGAATCTATTTATCAGTGGTGTCACATCCCAAACACCCTACCTGGACCTTCACCCCTGAGTGTTGCATGTCTCTGTGGAGTGCCGAGGGGTGAGGAGGTTGTACATTCTAGTGCCCACTCCACTTTTTGAAAGTAACTTCGCTCTTCTAGTCGCCTCGGTTTTCGATGATCCACATTCTCTCTCTTGTTAGATTATAACATCAGCCGTATTTCTGCCGAAAATACTAGAGCAGAACAATTCTTTGTACTTTTGTGCTGGTAGCCACATTGTAGGTGTTTTGGGCAATCAGGGTGAATTCAGCCTAAAAGATAAAAATGATTAGGCAACACAGTGCAAGGACTTAAGACTATCATTTAAAGGATTATGATTTCTTTTTAATTGAAGAACCAATATATAATAACAATTTCTAAAAAATAGTTATTTGTCTCTGCAAGAAGTTATTGAGAATATAAAGCATCATTTTATTTGGTTTTGCACTTGCTCTGTATGTCATTGTATTTTGGTTACTTCAATGTGTAATAATAACAAGTAGTAGACCTGCCCAAAGTTGTTCTTTGGAGCCCATTGCCGGCACATCCAAATGTATAGTTTGCCGAATTCCAAAAATGACTAGTTTTGATTCTGTTTCATGCCACTGTATACTTCCTGTCTCTTTAGCTCTCTCTTGCAGGTTCTTCATCACCCCTGCTTTTCTCCCTTTGTCACCATTTAAATTTTCTTTTTCTCTTTTCTGCGTTTCCCTCTCGTTTTGGGTCCAAATCTCTTGCAGATAAGTAAGTCCTGAGGGCATATTTACAAACCCCATGAGTCACCAGTGTGTCACTTTTTTTGACGCTTTGGCAGTGCACAGTCCAGACCACTATCAATGAGGCCATGCGTAGCCACTTTGCGTGGCTTTTCAATGCCTCATAGATATGGAGTAGGCAGCACAAGCATTTGCATTGCCTTACTCTGCATTGGAGGGTGTTCCATGGGTATTGCAGGGGGTTTTCCAGCGCAACATCAATGGGTTTTGATACATTCCCAAGGCTATGTAAACCTGGGAATGCGTCAAAACCATACGCCTTCCCAGGGGAAGTGAAACAAGGAGAAGTATCCCTATTTCTCCTCGTTCATTCCTCTTTCTATGTTTGCTTCATTTTGCATAGAAAGATGTATATTGTGCAGGTTGATATGTTTATGTCTCAGATATTGTGCTATACAACCAACTTGGATACCACCACCGATCTGCCAATGTCTTCTTTCTTAATTCCTCCATGATTTTTTAACTTTTGTGCCTTATCCTCTGATAGAACACTAAGGGCCAGATGTAGGAAGAAAACATTTTGCGAGGTGCAAATTGCGAGTACTAGCGACTCGCAATTTGCACCTCGCAAAATGTTATGCAGAAAGGTGTCTCAGACACCTTCTACGACTCGCTATGGGGTCGCAAAGACCCACCTCATAAATATTTATGAGGTGGGTCGCAGTTTGCGACCCCATAGCGAGTCTAGGCACTCACGGGGATGGTGGACTGCTGGAGACAGCAGACCACCATGTCCGTGGCTGCTTTTAAATAAAACAGTTTTTTTTTTCTCTTTGCAGCCCATTTTCCTTAAAGGAAAACGAGCTGCAAAAAGAAAAAATACCGAAACCTTTTTGTTTCGGTTTTTTTCAAAGTAGGCAGTGGTCCATAGGACCACTGCCTGCTCTGAAAAAATAAATTTGTGAGCATTCACAAAGGGGAAGGGGTCCCATGGGGACCCCTTCCCGTTTGCGAATGAGTAACCATCCACTTCAAGTGGATGGTAATTGCGAGTTGATTTGCGACCGCTTTCGCGGTCACAAATCAACTCTACATTGCGGTGCGAATCGCAAATAGGAAGGGAACACCCCTTCCTATTTGCGAGTCTGAAACACAAAATGTGTTTCTGCATCGCGTGAGGCCTTTTGTGCCTCACAAACGGCGTTTTCACTGTTTGCGCGGCGCAAAAGGCTACCTACATCTGGCCCTAAGGTCCTTATTCCGAGTGGCTTCTTAATTCTAATGGGTTTCGAACTGCCGTTACTGGGCCTATCTGCAGAAACATCGCAGATCTGTTAACTTTTACACATAAACTTCAGCAGTTAAAAGGCAGCTGAAATCTGCAGGTGAAAGTCCGGACAAAATCTAGAAATTACCGGGGAAATCAGACTCAGAATTACTGTTTCCCCAGTAATTCCTCATTTATTAGTGGACCCAAACGGTTCAACTTGCAATGGGCCGGATTTTGCCCACCTCTGACGCTACCGGAACTCCAGTTTTCGGTAACTCCGGAGGAGAGGAAAATCAGGCCATTTACCAGGCCACTAAAAATGAGGGCTCAAGTGGTTTAATTTGTAATACATGTTGTACAATGACATGCGAACCGCAATATTAGCCCTCTGTTTTGTGATCACATTCTAGAACTGGAACATCAATCTATACTGCATCTTTGTGGTATTTAATTATGAAAACATTAATGAATTAATGAATTAATGGGCTTTTAAAGCGTCAACGGTGACCTAGACAAGGTGTAATAGTGGTAAAGATTAGACTGTTCATAGCAGCGCAGACTATGTAATAAAATGCTATTACACATCCCAATTGCAAAGCCGAACACGCTTCAAGTGTTCACAACTGGAAGTGTGAAGAGAGGTGGTCGTTGCCAAGGCCTGCTGGTGGCATGATCTGAAGACCCCACTTACAGCAGCGCCACGGCCCAGCCTTGGCCTTCCCAGCAACGAGGACAAAACGTGAGTGTTTAGTTGAACTCCTGGGTATGAATTGAGACCAATTGCCTGTTGGCAGACGTTGAAGAGTCCTGTGCGTTTCAGGCTCCCAGAAGAGTGCTTCTCAGAAGCGCTTAATAACTGAGCTGTCCAATCTATCAACAACTTGTCTTTTGAGTGAGACAGGAGCCTCATTCCTCAAGTCGCACTAGCGCCAGCGCCTCACCTGCATTTTTGGACTATTTTCTGCAATTGTGAATAGGGAAAAATTTTATTTTCCCTCCATTTTTGCATTTGCTAACCATGAGCATTTGAATGAATGCTGCATTGGTACAAAAATAAGTTATTCCGTACTCGTTAAACCTTGGAAGTCAAAAAGAGTATGAGGGTTAAGGGCCAAGTGATAGGTGCAGGAAAGGCGAGTCACCTTTCATTGAGTACTGGCTAATATAATGATTTTTTTCCCACCCATATGGACCTAAAATGAAACAGTTTTGTCACAGCACCACAAAGCAACAAACACAGTGGCAGATTTATGGAAAGTTGAGCTGGCCCGAGTGCAGTAACACTTTCCCTGTGCTCCTTAGTGCCCCCTACCGCCCCCTACCGCCCCCTACCGCCACCATGTGTGCACCGTATTTAAAATACGGCACATCATGGTGCAGGGTAGGGGGCAATAGTGTCATTTCTTATGACGCTATTGATGTACTCTGCAGGAGTAGTGCAAAAATACTAAAGAATGGTAGCCCCCTTTTAATGCCTGCTCTTGAGCAGGCATTAAAAGTGCTGTAAAAATGGCACAAGGAAATCTCATAGATTTGGCAAAAATTACAGATTTTCCTCATGTTTTTCACAGGGCCAATTATGGAATCCTTGGGCATCTATAATAGTTATATCACCCAGAGATCCCATACTTCTTTCAAAAAAAATATTACCCCATTTATGTTGATGTGTCTATCGCCGTCAACAGGAAAGTCCCAAAACGTAAAATGGAAACATAAAAACTTTTCTTTTGAAATGTTCTCATTCGGGCAATGAGGGTAGATGAGGTTACGGCTCCAGGATTGCCTGGCACAAAGGGAAACTTATCTAAACCAAACATTTCTGAAAATTAAGCTCAATGAATGCTTAACCTACACGCATCAAAAACACACTTCTTATTTCAGTATAAGTAGTTTTATAATAGATCCATACAAAGCATAAAATGATAATAAACACAGTATTATTTTAAAGAATGTGCAATGTGTCCCAAGTTAAGGAAAGAAAAAAACACAAGAGACAAACAATAAAGGAGGTACACAAATAGAAATTGTGTGTCTGTTAACAAATGACGAAGAATGTTCATAGGGGTCTCTGCAATATTTGCTTTTACCTGAAACATTTTAGGTTTCAATGAGTTTGTGTTGTTTTAGCTGATGACAATGTTTTAAGCCATCACAGGATACCAGGGTCTCCTCAGAACATTAATGATGCAGGGACATCTGGAATTATTAAATGACTCTGAATAGGGAAGGACTGCTGAGGTCATTCTATTTTTGTACTTCTTTCGCACTTCCTTTGGAATTCTATAGTTTGTTTAACATAAAACACCCTTGTGGTCATGTGGAGTTTCTACTCCCAAGGATTGTGATTGGTTGTAAACCCCCAATTTCCCTCCCCATTGGGGCTGAAAGACTGTAGTGGCTCTCAGTGTGGGGAAGCATTTGGCAATGCCTAGTAGGTTACTCCCCCATAACATTCTCTGATGGCTAGTGGATGGATCCCTGCTCAGGAACCAATCTTATGTAGCAATCCCGAACCAGTGGTTAACTAGGGTGGGATACCATTAGAAAGGGATGATTCTCCCATTTCCAAACATATCTCTTTCATGGAGATCGGTGGTCAGGAGGTTGAAATATACTCCTGAGCATCGATCACTGTCAAAGTAATTTGTGCCTAAAGGCTTTGGATGCCTTCACTTTCTCTATCTGTGACATCAGTGCGCATAGCACTCTGACATCCAAACAATAAGCATCTCGAGCTGCGAAATAAACACTTCCATTGCAGCTCAAATGTTTACCAAAAAAAGAAAATCCTTCTGGTGAAAGCAGCTGAAGGATTTGCTTAGTGGGAGAACGAGATGTTGAAGTACCCCCATACTGTAAAGATAGAGCAAGGGGATGTGAACCTCAAGCCTTCTGCAATAAAGAAGTTAAGGATTCAGCCACTTACACAGGGGCAATGGATTCCTCCCATAAAAGGTTCTTTCTGCCTACGGGCAGGTACTCAGCTAAACCCTCCATGGATTTCGCTACCAGGTAATTACATATATTCCATCAAGATCAACTAAAACAAATAAGAGCAGGAAGAAGAGGGCAGCGGAGTTGTCCGCATGGGCAGTACTCACCATCCATATTGTAATGCAGTACATACGTAAAATAATTTTGTCTGATCAGTTACAACTAAACCTAAAAATCCAGGCACAGTAATCTTCATCAAGCCCTTCATTTACTTGACATACTAATGCCTATGAAGGGCTACATGTGCCTAATATTTGTGATTATTACATTTATTAAAAGTAAACATAAAGGGGTCCCTGTCAGCCAGGAGCCGCTGAAAACAAGTGTACAGTGAGGAGATTGGTAGGTAACTTCACTCAATTACCAAAGGTGTAGTTAACAGTGGTGCAGCCAATGCCATGCACTGATTGAGGGGTTGAATGGAGCTCAACTAAAACAGACCCTTGAGCCCTGGGAAAGCACCTAAGCACTGGAAGTAGGTGTTGGGGGAATCCTGTAGCACCCCCAAAATGACCAAGCCCCGAAGTTCAGAAGGTGAATGATCATCAAAGATGACTATAAATTTTGTTTTCATCATGTCACATTTGCTGTTCTTTCCAAGACAGAGGTCAAAAGTGAGTCTAACCTTAACATGAAGACTGATGTTTACTTTTCTTTCTAAAACTAAAAAGTGTGGGGATTTTTGTGAATGCAGTCTAAGTGGCGTAACACAAAATGATGGCGTTTGACTGTAGAATGTGATGAGGGGCCCTGGAGTCTTACATTTCTCACAGACATTCATTGACCTTGGCCTGAATGGTGGGCCACTGAAAGGCTGTGAGGCTTCTGAAGGGGTAGGCCACACCTGCACCTCAAGGGCTGCCCAGGCTTGTATTACATAAGTGTGCAGAGTGTACCATTTGGGCCTGGCTGCCTGATGATACCAGAGGTCATAAAATAAGCTATACCCATACTGCTGTATGGCTTCTGAAGTAAAGACAGTCACAGTAATCCTTGTGTTCAGACTGACAGGTGTGGAGCAGATGATGACAGTTGGTAAAAGAACAAAGATTTACTTAGGACAGAGTGTTGGAACAAAAAAGAAAAATTATATGAGCATTGTTTTTTTCATTTTATGCAAAACAAATGCATAGTGTTAGACCTGACAGCCTTAGGGTGGTCATCCCCGACTTTTTGCCTGCCTCCTTCCACTGCAAACCAACCAGAGCTAAAGTGCATATGCTCTCTCCCTTAAACATGGTAACATAGGTTCTTACCCAATTGGCATATTTGATTTACTTATAAGTCCCTAGTAAAGTGCACTGCATGTACCCAGGGCCTGTAAATTAAATGCTACCGGTGGGCCTGCAGCACTGATTGTGCCACCCACATAAGTAGCCCCTTAATCATGTCTCAGGCCTGCCATTGCAAAGAATGTGTGTGCAGTTTCACTTCGACTTGGCATTTAAAAGTACTTGCCAAGCCTTAAAACTCCCCTTTTTCTACATCTACATATAAGTCACCCCTAAGGAAGGCCCTAGGTAACCCATAGGACAGAGGGCTATGTAGGTAAAAAGTAGGACATGTACATATGTGTTTTATATGTCCTGGTAGTGAAAAACTCCTACATCCTACATTCATTTTCCACTACTGTGAGGCCTGCACCCTTCATAGCCTAGCATTAGGACTGGCCCCATATATTCTGATCTGAAAGGGGTAACCAGGTCATATTTAGTATGGCCACAATGGTAATAGGAAATCCTGCTCATTGGTTTGGTTGGATTTATTACTATTTTAGAAATGGCTCTTTAAGAAAATGTGCATTTCTCTGCACTTAAAACGTTCTGTGTCTTACAGCCTGTCTCCAATCAACGTCTGGTCTGTGCTGGTTGACAGCTCCCTCCCTTGTGCATTTCACCCAGACAACCTCAAACACAGGACACTCTGCATTCACCTGCATACTGAATGGGTCTTCCTGGACTGGAAGGATGGAGGGCCTGACACTTACATTTCTAAGGCCAGTGGCCTGGCCTCACACAAAGGACTGATAAACCTCCACTGGGACCCTGGCAGACAGGACTAGGTTGAAAGGGGAATGTGTCCACTTCAAAACCTCTCTTTGAAGTCTCCCCCACTTCAAAGGCATTTTGGGGTATATGAACTGGCTTCATGACCCCACCAACTAAGACATTTCTGGACCTGCACCTGAACTCTGTCAAAAGGCCTGCCTGGCTGCCCAACGGACTCCAAGGACTGGTTTGCCGAGAAGGACTGCTGCCCTGCTGTTGCCCTGCTGCCCTGCTGCCCTGTGACTGTCCTTGAGGGACTCTGCCCTTCCCCCAAAAGGGCTCTCCAAGGGCTTGGATTTAGCTTGCCTCCTGTTCTGCAGTCTCAGGCACAGCAAAGACTTCAACTGCTTGCATTACAAGGAAAACCACCACCATACTTGCACTACAAGGAAAGCCACCACCTTGTTTTTTTAAAAGGAAAAGGGGACTTTTTTGATGCAAAGTATCTTCCCACAAAAGTCCACAAACATCAGACTCACACAGTCTGGACTGATTGTCCAGGTGTGGCTGATGGGAGATTAAATAACCTCAGTGAACATTCAGGCATCAGTGTAGCTGACCTCAACAGCTTTGAATTGACCTAGTGGATTTATGCACCAGATACTCAATTTGTTCCTCATATGTCACTATCTGTCCCAACTCTACTCCTTCCTAGTGATCAGCTACTATAACCTTACAGCCTGCAGTAATAAGCTATATTAGCCATTAAATACCCGCTCCAGCGTTAAAGGCCTGAGCAGCAGGTGAGGGCCTTTAACAAGGGAGTGGGAGTTTTTAATGCTGGTATAGCCCAGCTACAGAGGACTATAAGGCTCATAGAACATTCTGCCACAGAATTTTCGAATAAATAAAAGATAGGCCTTATGGAGCCCGAGGGGACTGAGGCCTTTGTTCACAGCAACAGCCCTAAAAATTGGAAAGTTGGAGCTTCAGGCTTAATTGGAATGTTGGTGCTTCGGGCTTCTACCAATCATTAGACGCCCAGTGCATTCCATTGTTTTCAATGAAACTCCCAACATTACAATGTTCTAATTATGTGTAATCAATGTGCTAGTGTGAGTGCAGGATAGCAACCATGATTTGTGAGTGCATTGTGAGGGGTGTGCCTGTGTGAATGCAGGGTAAACATTGCCCTTTTTAAGTGTAGGGTAAGTAGTCTACAGATTGAAAATTGTCCCTGCATGAGAGCACAGTAAGGCATATGCCTGTGTAACTGCAGTGGGGATGTGCCAAAAGGAGGGCAGCAGTATTATTGTATGGTCCAAACATGTTATGTCTTTGTGTGAATGCACTTTGCAAGGCCCAGACCGATTGGATTTGGTAATTGTTAGAAATGGGGTCTTTGGTTGACAGTCAGGTTACCCCCTGTTCAAGCAAGGACCCTCACTCTAGTCAGGGTAAAAGAGAATCACCCTCAGCTAACCCCTGCTTACCTTCTTGGTAGCTTGGCAGAGCAGTAGGCTTAACTTAAGAGTGCTAGGTGTAAAGTATTTGTACCAACACACACAGTAACTTAATGCAAACACTACAAAATGACACAACACCAGTTTAGAAAAATAGGAAATATTTATCTAAACAAAACAAGACCAAAAAGACAAAAATCCGACATACACAAGTCAAGTTATGAATTTTTAGAGATTAAGCTAAAAAATAGCGCTTAGAAACAAAAATGCAGCGATGAGATGTTAACACGGCGTCGTGACGGAGTCGTTCCCAACAAGCCGACAGACCCCCAAGTACAGTACCTTTGGTAAAGAGTGAAAACAAGCCGATGCGCGAAGTCCGGGATCGCGGCATCTGTGCGAAATGTTGAATTCGTGCACTTCGAGCGGCGTCGGTCACGACGTGGTGCGGAGACTTCCACGGAGTCGCACACTCCAGCGGAGCAGCAGCGGCGTCAGGCCTGCGAAGAGCGTCGCGTTCCAGCGAAGGTCACGGCGTCGGGTGCAGGCGGCGTCACAGGATTCAGCAGCGGCGTCGGTCCGGAGTCGTCCGAAGTCGATTTCCTTGGATTTCCACCAGCTTTCCTTTCAAGGGCCCAGGGACTGGATAGGGCACCACTTGTCAGAGCAGGAGTCTCTCCAGAGACTCCAGGTGCTGGCAGAGAGAAGTCTTTGCTGTCCCTGAGACTTCAAACAACAGGAGGCAAGCTCTAAATCAAGCCCTTGGAGATTTCTTCACAAGATGGAAGGCACACAAAGTCCAGTCTTTGCCCTCTTACTCTGGCAGAAGCAGCACTGCAGGAAAGCTCCACAAAGCACAGTCACAGGCAGGGCAGCACTTCTTCCTCAGCTATCAGCTCTTCTCCAGGCAGAGGTTCCTCTTGGTTCCAGAAGTGTTTCTCCAGTCTGTGGTTTTGGGTGCCCTTCTTATACCCAATTTCTCCTTTGAAGTAGGTCTACTTCAAAGTAAACTCTCTTTTGAATGTGAAATCCTGCCTTGCCCAGGCCAGGCCCCAGACACTCACCAGGGGGTCGGAGACTGCATTGTGTGAGGACAGGCACAGCCCTTTCAGGTGTAAGTGACCACTCCTCCCCTCCCTCCTAGCACAGATGGCTCATCAGGAAATGCAGACTACACCCCAGCTCCTTTTGTGTCACTGTCTAGTGTGAGGTGCAACCAGCCCAACTGTCAAACTGACCCCGATAGGGAATCCACAAACAGGCAGAGTCACAGAAATGGTATAAGTAAGAAAATGCTCACTTTCTAAAAGTGGCATTTTCAAACGCACAATCTTAAAATCAACTTTACTAAAAGATGTATTTTGAAATTGTGAGCTCAGAGACCCCAAACTCAACATGTCCATCCGCTCCCAAAGGGAATCTACACTTTAATCAGATTTAAAGGTAGCCCCCATGTTAAGCTATGAGAGGGACAGGCCTTGCAACAGTGAAAAACACATTTAGCAATATTTCACTGTCAGGACATATAAAACACATTACTATATGTCCCACCTTAACCATACACTGCACCCTGCCTTTGGGGCTAACTAGGGCCTACCTTAGGGGTGCCTTACATGTAAGAAAAGGGAAGGTTTGGGCCTGGCAAGTGGGTACACTTGCCAAGTCGAATTTACAGTTAAAAACTGCACACACAGACACTGCAGTGGCAGGTCTGAGACATGATTACAGAGCTACCTATGTGGGTGGCACAACCAGTGCTGCAGGCCCACTAGTAGCATTTGATTTACAGGCCCTGGCACCTCTAGTTCACTTTACTAGGGACTTACTTGTAAATCAAATATGCCAATCATGGATAAACCAATTACATACAATTTACACAGAGAGCATATGCACTTTAGCACTGGTGAGCAGTAGTAAAGTGCTCAGAGTTCAAAAACCAACAGCGACAGGTCAGAAAAAAGAGGAGGCAAAAAGATTCGGGATGACCCTGCGTAACAAAAAAGTCCAACACGACCCTCTACCAGCCTAAAGCCAGGGGAGAACAATCAATACCTTGATGTACTTCCCTGATTGGGGCGAAAGAACAAGGACCCAGGCCCACAACAGCAGGGGCATGTTCCAGTTCTACGCCTTCCTGACTCCAGTTGGATCCCTCTGTCCATACTCTCAGGGCCCACTAAGCTAACCCATGGGGAACCCTTCCCCACATCTGCAGACACCATCTGTGCAGCGCCTAACTTTACTTTGCTCACAGATGTATCCCAATGGCCAGATAGTACTACCAGGGCCAACACAGTGGTGTTGCCCACTCCACCCCCGGGGTGTGACTCTCGCCCCCCCCCAGGGGCAACTCTGTCCACCAGGACAGCAAGCCACGGTGGCCCCGGACAACTGTCAGGGATGAGAGCCCGACCTCAGGCCTCTCCAACGACTGTGACTGCGGAGAGTGGGGGGCGGTAGCCCCAGGTGCATGGCACCCTTTGACCACTCTCTCTTCCACCAGGTTAGGGATGACAACCTGACCCTGTTCCTTCCCTCTGGGGCTCTGTACCCTCCCTGCAGAAGTGGCACCCCCCAGAGTCAAAAACTGTCAGGGTGCTTGTAGAAGCAGTCCTGCACAATTCTTTCACCAGTGCAGGGCTATTAACCTGCAACTGGTCCGCCAACCTGGGGTCTGTACCTTCAGGTTGGACCAGGGCCAGGGGTGAGGCTTCCCTCCCCCTGCCCTCCCTTCTGGGGTCCTGCACCCCCCAACTAGGAGTGGCCCCCCCAGAAGACAACATGGTAGGGGCACTGTTAGCAGTAGCCCCTTCCTCCAGGTCAGGGGGGGCACCCTGAACCTGGCCTTCCAATCCAGGGTCTGTACCCACAGACTGGACGACCGCCTGGCAACCCAGGACTTTCTGGGAGGCATACCTACCCCCCACCAGGTCAGAGTTTACCCTCTGAACCTGGTCTTCCAACCCAGAGTCACCACACTGCGGTTGAACCACTGCCTGGTGCACCAGGACTTCTTTGGGAGCACACTTACCCCCCCCATCAGGTCAGAGTTTACCCCCTGAACCTGATCATTCAACCCAGAGTCACCACCCTGCAGTTGAACCTTTGCCTGGCACACTAGGACTTCCAGGGGGGCACACTTACCCCCCTCAAGGGACACACTGTCCCCAAGGGCCACACAAGAGTCTGGCTGGCGCAGGTCCCCTGACCTCTGCCCATCTGACAGAGTCTGGATTCCCCCCAACCCAGAAATGGTCTCACCAAGGTCATTCCTGGGGGGCTCTGCTCTCAGAGCTGACCCCTGACCCTCCAGGTTCTCCACTGGGGTCCGCAACCCCCTCTCAACCCTCTGTCTGGACTTCTGCACCCCCTCACTAGGAGTGGTACTGCCAGACACCAGAACTGGTGGGACGCTGGCTACAGCCGCCCCCCCAAGTTCTCCTGACACTGTGGGGTCTCCCTCAACAGATGGCCCTATGGTCCAGGCTAGGCTCCCCTCCTGGTGTTCCCTCATGGAACCCTCCAGGACCTGGGACCGGATCTCGGGCACCTTGGGCCTCAACCCATCCCCATTCCCTCTCCTCTGAGACTGGGCATGGGGTCTCTCACCCATCCCACTACACTGGGACCTACCTGGGACATTACAATCCTTCCCTACCTCACCTGGTTGGGAACTACCTAAACCGCTCCTCTCAGGAGCACCCCCAAATGCCTCTTCAGACTCTCTGGTACTCACCAAGAGGTCTGCCTCCATTGTAAGCTCCCTGGGGTCAGAGAACTCACACTCCACCTGGTGTTGGCATAGCTCTGGAAAATAAGGACTAGACATATGCTCTCCAGCAATTACATCACTCAGCCCCTTACATGAATTAACCAAAGTACCCTTCACCCAACCATCCAGTGACTCAGCTTTGAAAAAGCACCCCACATCACCCTCGTGAGCCTGGTGAGACAGTACCTGACTGTCCCTGACACTCAACCCACACTCTTCTGGGATGTCTTCACACTCCATAACCAGGACTTCTACCTGGGGGGAACCCCTCTCCCTGTCACTCTCACCTAGAGTCAGTAGAGTGTCCCTCCCACCAGTAGGAATATGACTCCCCATGCCAGTTCCCCAATTCACCTCAGGGACCCTGTGCATCACTGGAGCTACCTCATACCCCTGAACCTCCTGGCGTGTGTTAACTCCCTCCTTCAAGTAGGGCACCACATCTCTGGGCATGTGCACTTCTTCAGCAGTACTGGATACAAGATTTTTGCTGCCACCATCTGAACTGGACTCAGCCCTCATGGCCTCCAGCTTCAGCTCTTCACAGCTCAGCTCTTGAGCTGTAATCCTTTCTTTTTCCAGGACTAAGGCTCTCTTCTCCTCAGCCCTCTCAAGCTCTGCATCTAGCTCTTCCAGACTCCAGATTCGAGCTAGGAGCCAATCATCTCTTTCTGTTCCCTCCTCAGGGCCACTGCCCTCCTCCTCAGAGTAGTCCTCCTACTCAGAGTAGTTATCCTCCTCAGACTCATTTGGTGGTGTTGCCTGACAACGTTTCAATTCATACTGAAACAGGGCTGACTCAAGATCCTCCCTTCTGGATTTCTTGTTCACAGCCAGTCCCCTATCCATGCAGAATGCTTTAAGCTGCCACTTTTTATACATAAATAGGTGCCAGAAATTGACTTCCATTCTGCAAAGGCTTCACAACCAAAAACCAAAGTCCAAAAATATTAGCAATACTTCCAGGAGGACATCAGAGAACAAAAAGCAGAATCATAAGACAAGTAGTATGTGGTCACGTAGTGGTCTGAACTCAAAACAGTAGTGTACACTTAATCACTGTATGTCAAGTCCAAATACAAGTCCAAATCCCAACCGCTGATCACCAATGTTAGAAATGGGGTCTTTGGTTGACAGTCAGGTTCCCCCCTGTTCAAGCAAGGACCCTCACTCTAGTCAGGGTAAAAGAGAATCACCCTCAGCTAACCCCTGCCTACCCCCTTGGTAGCTTGGCAGAGCAGTAGGCTTAACTTCAGAGTGCTAGGTGTAAAGTATTTGTACCAACACACACAGTAACTTAATGCAAACACTACAAAATGACACAACACCAGTTTAGAAAAATAGGAAATATTTATCTAAACAAAACAAGACCAAAAAGACAAAAATCCGACATACACAAGTCAAGTTATGAATTTTTAGAGATTAAGCTAAAAAATAGCGCTTAGAAACAAAAATGCTTCGATGAGATGTTAACACGGCGTCATGACAGAGTCGTTCCCAACAAGAAGAGTGAAAACAAGCCGATGCGCGAAGTCGGGGATCGCGGCGTCTGTGCGAAACATTGAATCCGTGCACTTCGAGCAGCGTCGGTCACGACGTGGTGCAGCGACTTCCACGGAGTCACAGACTTCAGCGGAGCTGCAGCGGCGTCGGGCCTGCGAAGAGCGTTGCGTTCCAGCGAAGGTCATAGCGTCGGGTGCAGGCGGCGTCACAGGATTCAGCAGCGGCGTCGGTCCGGAGTCGTCCGAAGTCGATTTCCTTGGATTTCCACAAGCTTTTCTTTCAAGGGCCCAGGGACTGGATAGGGCACCACTTGTCAGAGCAGGAGTCTCTCCAGAGACTCCAGGTGCTGGCATAGAGAAGTCTTTGCTGTCCCTGAGACTTCAAACAACAGGAGGCAAGCTCTAAATCAAGCCCTTGGAGATTTCTTCACAAGATGGAAGGCACACAAAGTCCAGTCTTTGCCATCTTACTCTGGCAGAAGCAGCACTGCAGGAAAGCTCCTTAAAGCACAGTCACAGGCAGGGCAGCACTTCTTCCTCAGCTATCAGCTCTTCTCCAGGCAGAGGTTCCTCTTGGTTCCAGAAGTGTTTCTCCAGTCTGTGGTTTTGGGTGCCCTTCTTATACCCAATTTCTCCTTTGAAGTAGGCCTACTTCAAAGTAAAGTCTCTTTTGAATGTGAAATCCTGCCTTGCCCAGGCCAGGCCCCAGACACTCACCAGGGGGTCGGAGACTGCATTGTGTGAGGACAGGCACAGACCTTTCAGGTGTAAGTGACCACTCCTCCCCTCCCTCCTAGCACAGATGGCTCGTCAGGAAATGCAGACTACACCCCAGCTCCTTTTGTGTCACTGTCTAGTGTGAGGTGCAACCAGCCCAACTGTCAAACTGACCCAGACAGGGAATCCACAAACAGGCAGAGTCACAGAAATGGTATAAGCAAGAAAATGCTCACTTTCTAAAAGTGGCATTTTCAAACGCACAATCTTAAAATCAACTGTACTAAAAGATGTATTTTTAAATTGTGAGCTCAGAGACCTCAAACTCAACATGTCATCCGCTCCCAAAGGGAATCTACACTTTAATCAGATTTAAAGGTAGCCCCCATGTTAACCTATGAGAGGGACAGGTCTTGCAACAGTAAAAAACGAATTTAGCAATATTTCACTGTCAGGACATATAAAACACATTACTATATGTCCCACCTTAACCATACACTGCACCCTGCCTTTGGGGCTAACTAGGGCCTACCTTAGGGGTGCCTTACATGTAAGAAAAGGGAAGGTTTGGGCCTGGCAAGTGGGTACACTTGGCAAGTCGAATTTACAGTTAAAAACTGCACACACAGACACTGCAGTGGCAGGTCTGAGACATGATTACAGAGCTACCTATGTGGGTGGCACAACCAATGCTGCAGGCCCACTAGTAGCATTTGATTTACAGGCCCTGGCACCTCTAGTGCACTTTACTAGGGACTTACTTGTAAATCAAATATGCCAATCATGGATAAACCAATTACATACAATTTACACAAAGAGCATATGCACTTTAGCACTGGTGAGCAGTAGTAACTTGCTCAGAGTTCAAAAACCAACAGTGAAAGGTCAGAAAAAATAGGAGGCAGGAGGCAAAAAGATTCGGGATGACCCTGCGTAAGCAAAAAAGTCCAACAGTAATGATTTTTTATATTACGGCTATCAGGGAGTGGAAATACAATAGTATATGTATGATAATGATAGTGAGTTTTGATACAACCAGTGCTAACTATATTGAAGGAGGTTAAGGAATGTCAGGGCAACATAGGGACTGAGGTGTCACCCAAGTGAGGGGTCCCAGTTACTTTGCTTTCACTAGGGCCCATAGTAACCTGCCTGCACCACTGACCCAGACAATGCAAAGGTTCTAGAGCAACTAATCATCAAATAGTGTCCTAGAGTTCACAACAAATAAATGGATCCAAATTGATCGTAAGACTTTTGTATGTGGGTCCGTGTAACACAAAAGTGTATAAATATCACCTTACGTCCTGAAGAACAGGAGAAACGGAGCACGAGTACATGACTCCAAAGCACGTAGGGTGCTATTTATACACTTTTGTGTTACACACACCATTTATTTGTTGTGAACTCTAGGACACTATTGATTCCAGTGCTCTACCCATTTTAGCATTGAGAAAGTCACGGGGAGTATTCACTCCCATGATGAAACACGTGTTTGCTGTCTCTGTTTCTCAATAAAGATGAATTCTTCACTTCAAGGATTTCACAGAATTTCTATTCACATATCTCTCTCAAGGGAATTGGGCTATTGAAGTTATGGATTTGAGTATTAGAAACTACTGATCATTTAGACATCAACTTATTTACAAGTGCCTTGATCTCTGTGTAAATAGTGTGTCGTGCCTCTTTTGTCATATCATAGGAGGCAGGGGAAGATCCTCCTGGGCCGAGAGCACCGTACCTTTAATTAATATTGTTACTAGTATTTAAGAGGGGATTGTTGGGAGCGCTTTCTTTCCCTTATTGTCTCTTCCCATTAGTTTATTATAATCATCAAATAGTGTTTGGACTAAGGGGGCTATTGGAGTCTTTCCTTTTAGCACTAAGGTTGGGGAGACCGAAGGATGTCTGTCTTCTCAGGGTTCACTTACATGATGAGAAGCACTAATCTGCATTTTGATGATCATCAGTATGGTTTAAAAGCCACTCAAGTGATTGCAAAAATAAAAAATAAAAGAAAGAGCTTTGCGGGCAAAGGTAGATCATGGCAAAACAAAAATAGAGTTTGGGAAGACTTTGGGCCTGATTTAGAGTTTGGTGGATGGGGTTACTTTGTCACAAACGTGAGGGATATCTTGTCTCTTGTTTTACGATTTCATTATACCCCATGAATATTGTAATATGGCGGACAGAATATCCATCACATTTGTGACTGTGTAACTCTAAATCGGGCCCTTTGTCCTTGCGCCTTCCATAAGCATTTGTCCAATGCTAGAAAAATAAGTAAATATGCATCTAGAGCAGAGGTCTTCAAACTGGGGGGTGGGCCCCCCTTGGGGGGCCTTAAGTGATCCCAGGGGGGGCGCCAAACTCTGGCCAAAATAAATATTATACAGATAACAGGCCTTTGTTTTAAGCAAAAGCATGTTATTGCAGTTTTAAAAAGGTAACAGTACTTAACTGCGATGTTTAAATAGGTTTAGACCTATTTAAACATTGCCATCTTTCTAAAATAATTGTGAAAAATTCTGAGGGGGGGGCCAATGATTTTTATTTTTCAACTGGGGGGGCACAGCATAAAAAAGTTTGAAGACCACTGAAGAGATTTATGAACTCATATGCGTGCATTAGATTAACTAATTTTTATTTCAGTAACATTTACCAGATTATGCCACAAAACCAGTGACAGCTGAAGGTTTCTAGGCATAACCCAAACACTTCTTTAAAGAATTCCATTTTCACATGAGCAAAACTACATTTGTAAATTTGCCCA
The DNA here is from genome assembly GCF_031143425.1 of Pleurodeles waltl. Taxonomy (NCBI): domain Eukaryota; kingdom Metazoa; phylum Chordata; class Amphibia; order Caudata; family Salamandridae; genus Pleurodeles; species Pleurodeles waltl. Next base: position 620,739,159 of record NC_090450.1, read on the forward strand.
AGAGAATATTGACAAACAGTTATAAGGCGCAATTGGCGTAGAGCAGCGCCTCAAGTGTTCTTGCTGAGCTGCGCTAAGCCATCGTGAAAGGGCAGGAATGCACCATATTTATCAAATATGGTGCATTACTATCCTTTTCCCTGCCCTGGCACACAATTTGCTGGCTATTACCAACACAGGCACACTTGCACCATGGTGCAAGAATGTCTGAGTTGCATGCAAGATTGATTTTGTGCAAGAAGGAGCACCTTACTGCACAAAAACAACCCAGTGAGATCTTTTACCCTTTCTATGTGTGCTGCAGACTGCAGCACACATGGAAAGAGGCAAAACAAGGAGAAATAAAAATATTTATTCTCTTTACGCCTCCGGTGTAAGGTTTCGGCATGGCCCCAGGTTTACATCATGAAGTAAGTCTGGGGCAGCTTCAAAATCCATTGGTGTTGTGTGGGAAAACCCACCGCAACGCCCACGGAATGCTCCTCTGGCGCAGAGCAAGGCAACTCAGTGACTTGCGCTGCTTTGCCTTACTCCATATCTATGAGGCCATGAAAAGCGACACAAAGTAACTTTGCGTGGCCTCATAGGTATGGTTGGGAGGGTTGCTGCATTGGCAGAGAGTCATAAAAAGTAACGGTCCTGTGGCGCAAGGCTCTGGAAAATATGCCTCGTAAAGCCTAAGATTTTTTTCCAAAACAGGAAAAAAAACTTTCCCCTGATCTACCACCAGTTTTGGGTTGGTTCCTTCTCCTTCCCGCACATTAAGGCATTTACTCCAGCCCTTTTCAGGACTGTTGTCAAATTCTGGTCTTTTCGAAGGTACGCATGGGTCAAAGCTCATTTTATGAAAAATCACAAACATTTAAGTTTGTAGGATGTACAAATTCAAATGTCATTCCTGCCCTGAAATGCTCATACCCTGCACTCTCATCATTTGAAAGAGTAAATTTACTCATACTAAAATATCTGAGTGAGCAATTCCTTGCACAAGTGCAACGCCATCTTTTGTAAATTCAAAAACAGTGTTTTTACTCATTAAAAAGCCTTTTGTGTGCGGAAAAAGTCTTTGTGAATCCGGCCGTTCTGTGTGTAAGCCACAACTTGTTATTTAAGCACGCACTGACAGATGTGTCTGTGAATCTGCTGATCATTTGCAAACCATTTTACATGTTGTGATTTACAAATTTGTAAAACCAAACTTACCTGCATGTGGACCATTGCAATTTTAGAACCTGTCCTCATGACATATTTATACATTTTTAATAAGTAAATATATAATTGTCAGACATTTTAAAAGCAGAACCATGCATCCTACGTTATTGTACAAGGTTTATGGAGAACTACGCAAATGTAAACGTTAAATTACTAAATATACTTCATTAAATTCAGTCGAATACTCATAAAGTTATGCTTGGATTACAGTATGATATTACAACGCAAGAAGCCATGGGGAGATTCAGGTCCAAGACCCCGATTATAAGCAGCCCACGTAATTGTGACATTTGTAGAAACAAACCTGCTGAAATTTACTAGGGGAAAAAAACCTGCGATTTACTGAAACAGGCAGATTTTATTGCAGTAAACACCAAAATCCTCATTTTATGCACCAAAAACAGATAAGTGGGTGGTTTTTATCACACTTGATAAATTTCAACTCAATGGAGTTGGCTCTTATCAAGTGCGATAAGTACCACTTCAATTACCAGACAGTTCGTAATGAGGGACTAAGGTGGTTATTACAACTTTGGAGGAGGTGTTAATCCGTCCCAAAAGTGACGGTAAAGTGGCGGATATACCACCAGCCGTACTACGAGTTCCATAGGATATAATGGACTCGTAATACGGCTGGTGGTATATCCGTCACTTTACCGTCACTTTTGGGACGGATTAACACCTCCTCCAAAGTTGTAATAACCCCCTCAGTGTGTCTAAATAGTAAACTATAGGGCATATTTATAGTCCCCTAGAACCACCTTGCGCCACATTAACATCAATACTTTTTACTTTAATGTGGCCCTATGAGGCTGAAATCCCCGCAGGGAATTCTGGGTAAGGCACCGTGTGCGATCCATGCAACCTAGACATCCCGGTTACACCTAGGTAGCTAGTTTTCAGAAATGTCGGGGATTGGCAGATTCTCCTGGATGCCGGCCAACCCAGGGCTCAAATACTCCAGCTACCCACATCGCAGAAAAACTGAAATTGTGAGGAAAACGTTTGGGGCCTTATTTACAGTCTGGCAGACGGGGACACTTTCACAAATGTGGCAATTTTATAGCGACTTATTACAAGAGCGTTATGTCCAAATGCACTTGTAATAAGGTGGCAGGATATCTGTCAGATTTGTGATGGAGTACCTGTCTGCCAAACTTTAAATCTGGCACTTTTGGGTTTCTTCTTGCACAGGTAATTTGCCCACACACACAGGTGGGGTGCTGTTTTAGTTGGAATAATTGTGGGAAGAAAGAACTGTAGAATATGTGTTAGTATTGTATTTGCGTCCATACATTGGCTTCCAACTGTAAGCCAATATAAAGGGAAGAACATATTTCGCAAAATACCCTTTGTAACATGATATCACGTGTAACCCAAATTAGGAGTTCTACAAATAAGCACTATTCCTAAACTGCATTTCTTGGGAAAATTCCAAAAATGCATAGCTTTGCTTCAAAGCTTTCCTTCGTTCCCAGTTTTCACTCATTGGATTTTACTTTGCAAATTAGTGTATGGTAGGCACACAATGAAAAATAGTTTTAAGATGCCAATTGATTGATGGCTCTAAGTATCCTGTGTTTTTAGATAAGCAAATAAACACTATGGGCCAGATTTACAAGACCCTAGCGCCACTTAGCGCCACACTAGCGTCATTTTTTTATGCTAATGTGGCGTTAAGAAGGCCATTCTTCTTTGCCATAGCTACAAAGTGGCCTAATGCTTGCATTGTGCCACCTTGCACCACATTATGCCTGCACCAGGCATCTATGCAAAAGGGGCGTTGTGGCGTAGGGAGAGCTGTAAAAATGGCGCACTGAAATCTACAAGATTTCACTGCACCAATTTCAGTGTCATTTTTAATGCCTACTCAGAGCAGGCATTAAAATGACGTGCCCATTCATTACAATGGGCCTCCTTTTACCTTGCAGGATTAGCACCACAGTTTATGGTGCTAATCCTGTAAAGTACCACAATAGCATCATAAATTTTGACGCTATTGTCCTAACGTGCACCATGGTGCGCCGTATTGTAAATACAGCACACACATGGTGTCATTAGGTGCTGGTGGGGGGAAGGGCGCAAGAAAAGTGGTGCATCATGCATCACAGCTGATGCGCCACTTTCTTGTAAATCTGGCCCTATATATCACTGTGCCCGGAACAGTTTGACCAGTGTAGTTATGTTACTTTTGTAAATCGGCCATCAAGGCAAAAAATACAAATTAATTCTTTGTCACATGTTTCTATTTCTTCTTACTTAATGTTATTGTTTTTTTATTTCAATAATTAGTTTCTATGCGAAATCTATGAGCGATCTACACAAATTACCCATTGCTAAGTACTGAATTTAGCCTACATTTCAGAAAAGTATAGCTTTCTGAACGCACCCACGGATTTCACTAGTCTTATCTACAACTATGCCTGTTCCTAAAAGCTGGAAAGAGGGCGATATTTGCACAGCAAACTTTTCCTTGATCCTCTTCTCAGGAAAAAAACACATATTTTATTGCACATCATTTTTTTTCACTTTTCCATTGATAGTCGTCACACTTCATAAGGGTACATCGTTTTGTAAATTTCTCAAGCATTGTCAGTGAAAATCCATTCAAAAATGTTGATATTCCTGCAAAAATGTTTATGCTTGGGAAATCTCCCTCTGTAAGTGGGATTTCTTTTTTTTTTAGGAATTATTTTTCACACGTTGCTAAGTTTTGGAAAAAAAGTTTACGAAACCCTCCAAAGAAAATCTTTGCACTTTCACACACCGATGTGATAGCCTTACTATTAATTACTTAATGAGATCATATGGCAGCAACATTAAAGACCACTGGAAATATCCACTACTGGGCTTCCACCTTGCTAACTACTAACCAGCTACACTTCTCTTTAAATGAAGGGATGTGTTTTTACACTGTAGAGAGGCAGACATCATATGGACACCACTTCTAAGTTTTGTCCATGGCATCCAAGAATGGAGGTATAAGATTGTGTGCTTTTTAAAACTTTGCCGTGCATCTAAATTTAGACACGCCTTTTGTTTTTAATTTACCATATTGTTTGGATTTATGTTTGGTCTTTTCAACAACAGAGTTAAAAATTGTTTTTTTTGCAGCATAAACAGAATTTCTTGACACTGCACATTTTTTTCTCTGCAGTTCATCCGCTCTATGATGATAGATGATCAAGAAAGGAAACATACACGCTAGCTAGTCATTAACCTGTGGTGCTTTTGCTCATATGACTATGTTACAACTTCTGCTGCCCAAAAGAAAAATGCATCGGACAATTTGTAAAATAAACAAATAAAGGTTTCCAAAGTTTTTCTGAGGAACCTCTGCTGGTGCTTTTCATTACCAGGATTGTCGGACGTCAGAATTGCCAAACAAGGACACTTTCTACTCTTGATTTCCGTTTATGCCTCTCTCTTTCACCACCCTACACTTGCTGCTTCTTTATATCTCACTTTCCTATCTTTTTTGCTTCTTTCTTCCTTTTCTTTTTCTGCCTTTTTCCTTCTTCCTCTGGGTAAAAATCTGAGGAATAAAAATAAATGAAGGTGCCCAAACACAATACCTCTTCCCAACACCTGAAAAGTGTGGCACAAAATAAGTGCTAGTGGTTAATACAGTGCTGGTGCAAGAATTTGTGTCATCCTAAATGCACTTTGCTAATAGATTTTGCTGCAATTTTATAAAACATCTGCTGGTATGCAAAACGGCTGCCCATTCGGACTCCTGGGTCTGTATTACACATAGGGTGCATTTTCCTTGTTTGCGCCGGGTACACCTTTTAAAAGGTGCACCCGGCGCAAACGAGTAGAGTGTACCATATCACATTGAATGCGCTGTCTCCAGGGCAGCTGCTAACTCGTGGTGCCCTGGAGAGAGCGCATTCAAGTGAAAAACACAGCAGCAGCTTTGAAGCAGCTGCTTCATGTCTCACTGTGCAGGAAGCAACCAGCCGCACTTGGGGATTAGAGATCCCCTTGCAGGCGGTTGCAGTGAGTAACTGCACCCGCCTGCATGGGGATGTCTGGGCAGTCCATTGGTCCCTATTTCCCCCCTCCATAGGTCTGCCATCAGGGGGCACGCTGACAGTGTGCCACCTTTTAGGTGGCACACTGTCAGCGCGCCTCCTAACAACTTCTTTGCCTGTGTGCCTGCTTCTATAATATGGCAAAGGCACAGTGGCAAAGGGATTCCCTTGTTTGCATGGGACCAGGCCCTGATACAAATGAGGGAGCACTCTGCGGTGATAGCGCTGGCACTATGGGCCAGATGTAGCAAAATCCGTTTTTGCGACTTGCAAATTGCGAGTCTGAGCGACTCGCAATTTGCAAGTCGCAAAAACGGATGCAGAATGGTGTCTCAGACACCTTTTGCGACTCGCTATGGGGTAGCAAAGACCCACATCATCAATATTCATGAGGTGGGTCGCATTTTGCGACCCCATAGCGAGTCCATGCACTCACAGGGATGGTGGCCTGCTGAAGTCAGCAGACCTCCATGTCTGTGACTGCTTTTTAAATAAAGCAGTTTTTTTTTTTTTCATTTTGCAGCCCGTTATCCTTAAAGGAAAACGAGTTGCAAAATGAAAAAAATACCGAAACCATTTGGTTTTGTTTTTTCAGAGTAGGCAGTGGTCCATAGGACCACTGCCTGCTCTGAAAATATATTTTTCTCGACATTCACAAAGGGGAAGGGGTCCCATGGGGACCCCTTCCCTTTTGCGAATGAGTTACCACCAGTGTGACACTGGTGGTAACTGCGAGTTGCTTTGCGACCGCATTCGCGGTCAAAAAGCAAGTCTGAATTGCGATGCGAGTCGCAAATAGGAAGGGAACACCCCTTCCTATTTGCGAGTCGCATTCACAAATTGCAAGTCGGTACCGATTTGTGAATGTGCTTCGCGTTCGGCCGTTTGCATGCCGCAAACTGCGATTTTTGCAGTTTGCGACATGCAAACGGCTTGCTACATCTGGCCCTATATGTGCACCAGCGCTATCAGTTTAGCGTCTGAAGCACTTTCTGTAATATCAAAGTGCCCTGGGGGCATGCAAAGCAGGGACAACGACCCCTTGCACCCCCAGTGCGCTTTATGTAATACGGCCCCTGGCCATCATTTCAACATAACCTTTTATAGTAGATGTGGTTTACTATAACTCGCAGTAAATTTAGCACAGCTCTATCGTAGGTGTCTTTGAGGCAGCCAGTCACTTTTTCAGTCTTCGATGATAATAAGGAACACTAATTTTAGGTGCACCACAAGGAGACTATGTTAGAAATGTGTAAAAGTAAAATAATAAGTGGTTGTGCTGATTACACATTATTAGCCATAAAACCTGTGACCGCAAGGACATAAAACAACACGTGACCCACATACGCAGTTCTTACACCCTTACGTGTACTGTAGTAGTTCAGAACCCTTTTGCGGTACCTCCAAGCGAGAACAGTAACGTGCTTAAGGGGGCTCCTCAATGGAATAACTCATGACTGCACAAGTGTAGCAGCTCAAATAGGTAAAGACTTGGTTAACATTGGGTTAACACAACCTTGACTCATTAACTTCGACCTACTAAAAATACACCTCATTATACCGAATGTCGTTTTGAATCCCACCTCATCATGCTAACCTGCTTTGTTTTTGCCAAAAAGATGACTTTGAACATGTATTTCCTTCAGTGGTATTATTGGAGTAAGATATCTAATGTGATACTACCATAACATCTTTAAAATACATTTACTGAAGTGAAAATCAAGTTTTGAGTTAAAAAGTATAGTCATTTTTAAGTGATGCACCCATGCAGGTAATACATTGTTTATCACATGCTGCTTATCGCACCTATATTTTTCTATTTATCATTTAGGTGTAACACCATTCCCATTTTAATGGAAATAACGATTTGTAGTGCGACAGAAAAATATAATCGTCTCAATTTCTGGTCTAGAGATGATGCCTGCAAACTTGTTTAGTAAGAAAGTTATGTAGCTCCTCAGTAGCTGACGGCAGCATCAGGAATGTATTTCATTATACAGTGTGCTACGATTCTGAATGCAATTCTCTGTTCATGCACTGCACTCTATCTTTTGTTGACGGACTACTTCCCTTTGAAAAGCAAATGAGCCCTCTGTCCCAAATATTATTCCCATTGCATTGCTCGAGACAGTATTATTCTCCATTTAGAAGAGTAAACGACTGAACCCTTCTAGTTCCATCTTGTGATCGCTTACTGATACACTTATTAAATATATGGTCTCAGTGAAGTTTAATTTATAATTAAATATGGTTCACATAGCCTTTGTGAAACTCACTAAAATATTCTCAAAATATGTCTAGGTAGAGAAGCATGCCAGTCCTCAGTTTATTGAATTATGATTAAAGATCATTACGTTTTTCTGCAGGTCATAATTTGAATCATACTTTTTAAAAGGGAGGGTGGTTTATTCTCCCTCACTTGCGAGGCATGCTTAGCATTTTCCGATGGCCCCGTTTTGAAAGCACAACCTTTGCTCGCCAGTGTTTGGTGAAGCCGCTGTCCTCAAGATGATGAGCAAGTGTTTTGTTGCTTCACTTCAATCTGCAAAATTGTTCATCAAGCAAAACTTATGGCTACAAAAATGATATACACTAATCATTATGAGAGCGCCAGGTTCGTGTTAATCATTATGATGCTCGAGCTCTTGGCGTACCTTCATGGCTATTTTTGGTGGCTAGATGTTGGCCTAAAACACTGTCTGGGAAATTTACTAACATTTTGTGACAGTACAAAGTGCGTGAGCAGAAGTTTTCAAACTGGGTCTAGGTGCTCCTGAGGGGTCCTAAATTGTCCTCAAGGGGGTATGCCAGGCACTGACCATGATGATAACAGAACTTTATTTTGAATGAAATAAACAGAGAGGCAGCAAGCCACGTGGGTAGAAGTAGGTGTTAAAAGTGAAGGAGCTCCAAATATTCTTCATACGGCCTCCCCCACCCCAGTTTCTAATAATCACTCTGTGGGTGCTTTTACAAATTGACCATTGCACGTTGGCAATCAAGTATTTGATTGTATTTTTAAAAGGAATAAGAGTATGTGACTGCAATGTTGAATTGTTTAATATGTTGAGCGCTGCCAATTTTATAGAATAATTGTGGAAGGAAATGTTTTCATTTTTTTACATGAAGGGATGTGTGGCATTTAAAGTTTGATATCACTGTTTAAAGTAATGTAAATTAGCACTATGTTCCATATTGTACCTCTTTGCATTAAGGGGTCATTCATTGGGCTGTGTATGAATGTTCCCATGTAACCACCCATGGATTTTGATGAAAAGCCTTTTCTACTAAAAAGTTAAATAGAACTTTATCCCTCCTCTAGGCAAGCATGAACTTAGAGAAAATTCTTCTTTTCTCAAAAGATTTCCAACTGCGCATGTTTGTTGCTATCTACAGCACATATTCAAAGTGGGAGAAATGTTAAACTATGTCAAAGCATAATATCCTGTACAGGAAGTATCCTTTCAGTAAAAAATCTAGGTTTCATATCACTCACAGATGCTGACACTATGGTGCAAAGATGTGTGCATTTTTGCAAGACAGCCTAAAGAGCACCAACGCAGTGGAAGAGGAAACAGCACCATAATTTAGTAAGTATGATGCTGTTCTACTCTCTCCCTGTCATGCAGCACAGCATTCTGGTCGCTGCACTGCTTTTCATGAAAACGTAGTACATTTGGCATTTCGTGACAGATTCACAAAGGTGCAGATAAATTTGGCTAAGCTATGACATATTTATATCATCAATACAGGCTTGTGAAGGTTTTCAATTTCTTACAATAAACACACATATCCATTTTAGACCAAGCAGAAATTACATATTGTGATAATGTATAAAATTGTCAGAAGCAAAGAACATTTTGGTTGGGAGCATTGAGAGAAGAGCAATAGTCGATGTCCCAGCTGAGCACAACTTGATGTGATTGATAGATGTCAGAACCTGTTCAGGGGCAATAGGGTAGGCAGGGGCTCCTAGGCCCTATCCAAAGTAGGTAAGATCATTTGACATTGATGTCCCTGGATACATGCTGCAATGGAACTTGAAAGTGGGCCAAGTACACTCTTTCTGCATTTTTCTCTCAGGGCATGTCGAGCAATCAAAGGCTTTTCAAGCAGGAAGTGCAAGAAGTAAGAGTTCAGAGCTCAACAGTAAACTAACAGATACAACAAGATATACCTCAGCCCATGTTATCCTTTGAGTAAGAATAAAGGCGGTCATTACACATTGGCAGTAAAAGCCGCTGACCGCCGTGCAGAAGACCGCCAACACAGCGCCGCGTTCGCAGAATTCCGCCACAGCTATTATGACCCACATTTCAGAATCCGCCAAAATTCAGACACCCACACAAGTCCACCACACCAAAGGTCAGTGATAAACTGGCAAAACAAAACCTCCACCGTCACGCCAACAGAAGTCCGCCCACACTATCACAACCCACGAATCCACGTGCCGGTCTTTCAACCGCGGTATTCCATTGCTGGTACACACCGCCGCGCTCAAAATACACACACACATACAAAACACAGCCACATTGGACAATCCCAAATACACACACGTGATACACATACACACACCACTCCCACACATCCAATACAATATAAAACACACACCCACATCACATACAAACCCCTACTACCAAAAATTGAGAACGAAGCAGAGACACCACCAGCAAGTACAACAGCATCCACAGGCACATAACACCATCAACCACACAACTTCCACGCACCTCACACAACACACCACTACATATCACCACACTTATCACCACACACACCACCCTACACATCACCCACACCACCCCAATGGCACGGCAAAGACACCCCAGGTTCTCGGAGGAGGAGCTCAGGGTCATAGTGGAGGAAATTGTCCGGGTAGAGCCACAGCTATTTGGATCAGAGGTTCAGCACACCTCAATTGCAAGGAAGATGGAGCTATGGCGAAGAATAGTCGACAGGGTCAACGCAGTGGGACAACACCCAAGAAATCAGGAGGACATCAGGAAAAGGTGGAACGACCTACGGGGGAAGATGCGTTCCGTGGTCTCAAGACACCACCTGGCGGTTCAGCGGACTGGCGGCAGACCCCCACCTCCTCCCCCACAACAAACAACATGGGAGGAGCAGGTCTTGGCGATTCTGCATCCTGAGGGCATCGCAGGAGTTGGTGGAGGAATGGACTCTGGTAAGTCAAATATTAACTACTACATCCTCCACCCTACCTGCATGCTATCACATACCCCCACCCTCGCCCTCACCCCATCACTCCAACTCCTCACAAATGTACCAATATCACAAACCACCCATCCCAACACCAAGCCCTGCATGCAACAACAAAGCATGGACACCCATCACTAAAGCATACACACTGCACATACCCATACAACCCCCTAAACCATCATCACACAAGGTCCCACACAGGAATGCTAGCACTGGGGTACACGGTCACCCACCCATTGCACACCATGACACACACAGATGCAATAATCATGCCTTTCCACCCCTGCAGGGCCACTACCCAACGTCACCAGACAGGAGGGTCCAGACATGTCCACTCCACCCACAGAAGAGGCCCACAGTGATGACAGCAGCTCTGTCCAACTGGATTTAGATGACCAGCCCGGACCATCGGGGACCTCTGGACAGTCGGTTCCCCTCACACAGGCACAGGCCACCACAGACCTTCCCCCCTCTGGAAACACCAGCACAGCACCCACACAGCGGGCCCATACCTCCGTCCCCAGAACACGTCAATGAGCTGTGGGTCCACCACTACAGGGAACCCAGGATAACCCACCACCCCAACAACAACAGGGACCTGGGGGCAGTGGGCACACGGTCCAGGGGACAGAGGCCCAGGAACACAGGGGAACTGGGAGGGCTGCCGTGCGACAGGGGGGCGGACAGGCCAAGGGAACCCACTCTCCACGAGGCCCTCTCCTCCATCATGGGAGCATACCACCACTCCCAGGAGACAATGGCAACGGTAATGGCCAAGTTTCAGGAGACCCAGTGCATGCAGGAGGAACAGTATATGGGCTTCAGGGAGGAACTCAGAACCATCAGCTCCGCCCTGGGCACCATCGTAGGGGTGCTGAAGGAACTACTTAACAGCAGGAGGGACACTGTGGCACTACAATGGGCCCCTGACACTAGCATGGATGATGAACTGCCCACCACCTCCGCCGGCGCTAGTGGACAGGACGCCCCGCCACAGGACCACCACACCAGCACCCCACCCCCAACAGACGGAGCACTACCTCACAAACGGTCCCTGAGATCCAGGAACAAGACAGAGCACGATGCCAAGACCACCCTGATTGTCAACCCACTGTCCCACTTTGTCACCCTGTCCATAATTAAACTGCCCCAGCTCCATTTCCAATGCCCATACGGGCAATGCACCTGTGAGACTAATAGACTGGACTCTGCCATGGACACTCCTCCGCCATCACCCCTCAGCATTTAACTTCCCCCTCCAATATTTTGCATTTAAATAAACACACCTAAAGCACACAATTATCTGAAGTCTGTCTGTGATTTTGAAATAGTGTATTTACAGTTACAGTGACAAAATGTTCTTGAAATAGTAATGTCAACATACCTATGTCACACAGCTCTAGTCCATGAGGAATCTAAGAAGATGACACATGTTGGGACCCACATCTGTGAAACCGTAAGGGAAAGTGACAAGTCAGTGACCATTCACTGGGTGAAAACGACAGACAGTAGAGAGGTAGTAGTTGAAAAGTACATGTAGTAGGCAGGAATGTATTCTCACCTGTGTTTCACTGGAAATATTGCTGGATCACTGAGTCCCTGTTCTGCATGTCTTCTTCCTCTGCTTCATCCTCATCACTGTCCACAGGCCTAACAGCTGCTACAACACCGTCATCTGGACCATCCTCCTGCAGAAAAGGCACCTGTCATCGCAAAGCCAAGTTGTGAAGCATACAGCAGGCCACGATGATCTGGCACACCTTCTTTGGTGAGTAGAATAGGGATCCACCTGTCATATGCAGGCACCTGAACCTGGCCTTCAGGAGGCCGAAGGTCCGCTCGATCACCCTCCTAGTTCGCCCATGGGCCTTATTGTAGCGTTCCTCTGCCCTGGTCTTGGGATTCCTCACTGGGGTCAGTAGCCATGACAGGTTGGGGTAACCAGAGTCACCTGCAAATGGCGAGGGACAACTGTTAGACACACACTAACCTGGAGGGATAACCCCAGACAACCATTCCCACTGTCTTGCTTCCAGGGGCTCACCTAATAGCCACACACGGTGCCTCTGGAGTTGACCCATCACATAAGGGATGCTGCTATTCCGCAGGATGTAGGCGTCATGCACTGAGCCAGGGAACATGGCATTCACATGGGAGATGTACTGATCTGCCAAACATACCATCTGTACATTCATCGAATGATAACTCTTCCGGTTTCTGTACACCTGTTCACTCCTGTGGGGGGGGGGACCAAAGCCACATGGGTCCCATCAATGGCACCTATGATGTTGGGGATATGTCCAAGGGCATAGAAGTCACCTTTCACTGTTGGCAAATCCTCCACCTGAGGGAAAACGATGTAACTCTGCATGTGTTTCAGCAGGGCAGACAACACTCTGGACAATACGTTGGAAAACATAGGCTGGGACATCACTGATGCCATGGCCACAGTTGTTTGAAAAGACCCACTTGCAAGGAAATGGAGCACTGATAGCACCTGCACTTGAGGGGGGATTCCTGTGGGATGGCGGATTGCTGACATCAGGTCTGGCTGGAACTGGGTACACAGTTCCTGGATTGAGGCACGGTCAAACCTGTAGGTGATTATCAAATGTCTTTCCTCCATTGTCGACAGGTCCACCAGAGGTCGGTACACCGGAGGATTCCGCCATTCCTCACATGTCCCAGCGGACAGTGCCTATGAAGGACAACAGCGACCACAGAGTCAAACAACTCAGAGGTACGTACACACAGTTTACTCAGAACACCAATCATACACAATAGGTGTACGTGTGTTGAGACTAGGCCTAGGTATGTGGGACGCAGTTGGAAATTAGGCCATGTGGGCCTCAGAAATGGCAGCTGCCTGACCTCTAAAGTGGGACAATGGGATGTGAGGTAACTGCACTGGCATTGTACACCGTTGCGTTAAGCAGTCGAAGACCGCAGCGCAATGCTGCATTGGTTAACATTGGACCCTATGGGTCCCAGGAGCCAATGACGATGTATGCCGGTGGTGATGGTACGCACTGCCGCGGACGTGACCGCTGCGGACGTGACCGCCATTTTCTATCTGTTCAATTACTTGATACCTGATCTTCGACAGGAGAGGACCAACACTGCAAGTACTGCTGTGACCTCGGTCTGGAAGAGACAATGGCTCGTGCGTCTGGGGAAAGGGTCCCTGCCTTCACATAGGAGGAGTTGGAGAAGCTCGTTGATGGGGTCCTCCCCCAGTACACGCTACTCTACGGTCCTCCAGACAAACAGGTAAGTACACAGGGAGCATGTCGTATGGGCTATGCCTGTGTGGAGAGGGCTGGATAAAAGAAGGAAGGGGGCAGAGTTCTGCATGCATGAAAGACGGTGGGTGCATGTGCCACATGACAAGGGTAGGGATGGGGGCCAATCACTTTGACGGTGCAGTTGGTAATGACTTCTCTTCTTCCCCTGTACATTTCATGTAGGTCAGCGCCCACAAGAAGAAAGATATTTGCTTTGCCATCGCCAAGGATGTCCGGACCCTGGGGGTCTACCACAGACAGAGCACCCACTGCCAGAAAAGAAGGGAGGATATTCGCCACTGGAGCAAGAAGATGGCGGAGGCTCAGCTGGGGATGGCCTCACAACGTGGGAGGGTAGCCTGTCGAACCATGACCCCCCTGATGTGCAGGATCCTGGCGGCGGCCTACCCGGAATTGGATGGGCGCTTGAGGGCATCACAGCAGACACAAGGGGGTGAATACACTCTCTTTCAGCTGGCTTTGCGCGCAGTGGAGTTGTCTGGGTGGGGGAGGAGGGCTGTGGGTTTACCTAGGCCAGGGCGAGTTCCGTAGGCTAGGCCCCTCCGTCTTGTGTGCATTAGCATCATCAGGCAGAGGAGCAGTGGCACCGGAGCACGAGGGAGCTGCATCCCACATGGCCATGGAGGGCCACACTACGGACTCAGAACTCACCAGTGGGACGGAGGGCGAGGGGAGCTCCACGGCGGGGACAGGAGCTGACACCAGCAACACGGACTCATCTTCTGATGGGAGCTCCCTTGTGGTGGCGGCAACATCTGTGCCCCCCACATTTACAGGTACAGCTGCCACCCCCCCCTACCAGCACTGCCCTCCCAGCAGCCCCTCAGCCTTCGCCCCGTACCCGCTCTCCCAGGAGGGTGGGCATCACCTTCGCCCCAGGCACCTCAGGCCCTGCCCCAGTCACCTCTGCTGCCCTCAGTGAGGAGGCCATTGACCTCCTCAGGTCACTCACTGTTGGGCAGTCTACCATTTTGAATGCCATCCAGGGTGTAGAAAGGCAGTTGCAACAAACTAATGCATTCCTGGAGGGCATTCATTCTGGTCAGGCGGCCCTTCACCGAGCCTTTCAAACTCTGGCCTCAGCACTGATGGCAGCCATTGTCCCAGTGTCTAGCCTCCCCCCTCCAACTTCCTCCACCCAGACCCAATCCCATGTACCTCTGCCTATCCCAAGCACACCATCAGACCAGCCTGCACACACCTCACCACACAAGGGAAGCTCAGGCAAACATAAGCACCACACATCCCACAGGCACTCACGCAAGCATCACACACTTGCAGACACACCAACATCCACTGCCTCCACTGTGTCCCCCTCCTCCTCGTCTCCCTCCTCCCTCCCAGTGACGTCTACACTCACACCTGCATGCACTAACTCTACAGCCACTACGTCCCTCTCCAGCACACCCACCAGCACACCCCGCTCACGTGCAGTCACCACCCACACTACCATTCACACGTCCCCTGTGTCCTCTCCCAATGTGTCTGTGATGCCCCCTCCCAAGATACACAAATGCAGGCACACACCCACCCAACAGCCATCCACCTCACGACAGCCTACAGCGCATGCACTTTCACCCAAAGTCACCAAACGTACACATCCTACAACCACCATCTCTTCTTCCACTCCCAACCCCCCTCCAGCTACCCGTCCCAGTGTGTCCAAAAAACTTTTCCTGTCCAGCCTTGACCTTTTTCCCACACCTCCCCCACCCCGTCCATCTCATAGGTCCCAAAGTAGCACCTCAGCCACAACATCTCCGGGACCAGTGGTGCCTGTAGTCACAGGTATGTGGAGTGCACCGGCCACCACGACAGCCAGTGTGGCACGGAGCCACAGCACAGCCAGTCCCCCCTGGTGAAGCATCAGCGGTTGGCCAGTTCCCGGCAGTAGAGGGGGAAGACTCCAGCCACCCAAGCCACTCCCAGGCGTCCCGGTGGGAGTGTGGACTCAGCTTGACACCTCCCAAGGTGGGGAAGGGCCACAAGCAACCTGGCAAGTCTGGGAAGAGCAGCACGGCGTAGAAGACCACCATCATTCCCGCAGCCCCTTCCCCGCTGCTCAGGAGGGTCCCGCCAGCCCCATCCCAGCTGCCCAGGAGGGCCCCGCCAGCCCCATCCCAGCTGCTCATGAGGGCCCGCCAGCCCCATCCCAGCTGCCCAGGAGGGCCCGCCAGCCCCATCCCAGCTGCCCAGGAGGGCCCCGCCAGCCTCAGCCCAGCTGCCCAGGAGGGCCCCGCCAGCCCCAGCCCAGCTGCCCAGGAGGGCCCCGCCAGCCCCAGCCCAGCTGCCCAGGAGGGCCCCGCCATACCCTGCCCAGCTGGGCCATGAAGGACCGCCAGCCCCAGCCCAGCTGGGCCATGAAGGGCCGCTTACTCAAGCACCGCTGAACAGGGCAAGCACCGCTGAACAGGGCACCGCCAATTCAAGCACCGCTGAACAGGGCACCGCCAACTCAAGCACCGCTGAACAGGACACCACCAAATCAAGCACCGCTGAACAGGGCACCGCCAACTCAAGCACCACTGAACAGGGCACCGCCAACTCAAGCACCGCTAGCCCATGAGCGGCAAGGGCACTGACGCAACTGGGACCATCACGGGGTGAGGATTGAACAGTGGGCAAACCACCCACTGTAGAGACTTGAGAGACTGTGGCGTTGCACTCCCCAGGATTGCACAGTGGGCAAACCACCCACTGTAGAGACTTGAGAGACTGTGGCCTTGCACTTCCCGGGATGCAGCAGTGGGCAACCCACCCACTGTAGAGACTTGAGAGACTGTGGCTTTGCACTCCCCAGGACTGAACAGTGGGCAAACCACCCACTGTAGAGACTTGAGAGACTGTGGCTTTGCACTCCCCAGGATGCAGCAGTGGGCAACCCACCCACTGTAGAGACTTGAGAGACTGTGGCTTTGCACTCCCCAGGATTGAACAGTGGGCATTGAGCCCCCTTGTGGATCTGGTGTTGTGCACTCATCTGGCTGAGGTGTCCCCCCCTTCCCTTCCCCCTGAGGTACCTGTTGTTTTTCTATCTGATGCCCCTGCAGTGTTCTCTCTGTTTTGATCTGGTATCGAGTGTGGGCCTCGCCCATGCATTTTGGGCCCAGTGGTCCACGGACTATAAATGGTGCAATACCTGGACTACTATTCTTGGTGTATATTTTGTTAATAGTGTAAATATGTATATTTTTGCTTACTGGATTTTAATATATTACAATGGCTACACTCATTTCCTTTTGTCTTTGCATTCTTACGGGGGGTTGGGGGGTGTAACTATAATGTATAGATATGTATTAGTGTGGGTGTTGTAGTGGGTGAGGGTGGGGGTGGGGGTGTTGCATGTGTGTGTCCCTGTTTTTTGCCTCCCCCTCCTCTGTGTCGTAGGTGCAGTACTCACCGTGGTCTTCGCCGCCGGCATTCGTGCTCCTGGTACAGGAGCAGGAAGACTATCGCAGGTAGGATTTGGAGTCCCGGTCCCATGGTGTCCTCGTTCCTCGTGGAGTGTGATGAGGTGAGCGTTTTCCCTTTGAAATTCCTGTTTCTGCCGTGTTTTTATCAACAGTAAATCCGCCCCGGAAAAGGTGGCGGATTGGCCTGTCATAATAGTGTGGGCGGTACATTGTCTCCCGCCTGTCTGTTGGCGGTGACTGCCGCGCTGTTTGTTTGTACCGCCGTGGCAGTCGGAGTGTTAAAGTGGCTGTCTTTGTTGGCGGTTTCCGCCACGGTCGTAATTCCATTGTTTTTACCGCCGGCCTGTTGGCGGTCTTACCGCCGCTTTAACACCATCCGCCAGGGTTGTAATGACCACCAAAGTATTTTAATCATGCACCCTAACGCAATAGTAGACAGCACAATTAGGGGAGGAAGACACAGAGTTGGAATCCAGGGAGGACATGACCTGAAAGTTCGAACTGGACTGTTCCCATGGAGATTAGGGTCAAGACTGATTTGCATTTGGCAGGGTCCAAACAGCAATGGCATGGCAAGCAAAAATCCAATGGATTTAGACCCACATCTGTTACTGGGGTTGAATGTTTGACATTGTTCAGCATTCCAACCATCATCTGTTCTTTATGCACTTTTAGAAAGTTGTCATTTTTTCTCCTAACCATTTGGTGCCTGCAGCCTGCATCCTGTGTCACATAAACAGGTGTAGCTGTCAGTTTGTCTTTGTGTATTGCTCCCAGACAGTGAGATAAAGGGGAATAGGTGTTGCCAGACTAGACAATCTGTGACTTGAAGAGAGGGAGCAGCTCTCACTTTCCACACTTGCACACTACAAAGCCTCTGCCTGAGCACACTCACAAGGGGTTTGACACTAATGTATTGTGACCCCGGGCAAGCTGGGGTCAGGACAGAGAGACAGGAAATTCCAAACACCTCTGAGGATAGAAACTTCCAGAACTTGCCTCAAACTACCACCAAGTATAAAAATTGGGCTCTCTTCAGTATACCTCTTGACCTGGGGAAGACTCAGTAGTACTGCTGTGCTGTTCTGCAAGAAGGACAGCTACTCTGCTGCCCTGCTGCCCGCTGTCTGAGTGAAAGGACTGGTCCTGCATCTTGAACCCAGGACCACCAGAGTTACACTAGGGGCTAGTTGGCCGTCATCTTATCAGAGCCCTAGGGACAGAAAATGTTCCAACCCAGCATGTGGACGCTGCCTGCTGCGAGCATTACACCCCAAGTGGTGCCATTCCAGTTCTTGACCCTTGGAAGTGGGTCTGAAGGTGCTGAGCCAACCCATCTGTGGTTCTGTGAGAAGAACCAATGTAGTGCAACATCTCCTCACTGCTGCATCAGAACCAGTGCTGCACGATGCATCCCTGAAGGAAATTTTCGCATCTCAGCCTACAGTCTTATTGGAGCCACCACTGTGTGATGCATCCTTGGTGCAGGCCTTCACATTACAAGCCTTTTGTTGATGGCATCATCAATGACCAAGCAGAGCATCACTACAGGTTCTTTGGAACCGCTGGTGCACAGTTAATTTTCAATGCAGGACTTCACAGGCCCCTCCCGTTGACGGCTAAGCAGGACTTCACACTTCAGCTCCTTGGAACCATCACTGTGCAACACATCTTTGACGTGGGATCATGTAATGCTCCACAACCAGATTTAAGTACTTTGTTCAATGTGCTGAACCTGGTCACTGTATCCAGACTGTGCTCCATTGCTGTCGGCTTAAGCCTACAACTTTGTCCCAGTCTGGTGTGACCAGGTAACCACATTTGGTGCGCTGTGCTTCTATGCACTATTTTCACTTAAAACTGCATATCTCTGGTTCTACTGTGTGCATTTTTGTCAATGTGGTGCCAAATAAGTTAATAAAGTTTAATTCATTTTTCTAAATTGGTCTGGGCTTTTTCTTGCATTGTGTATTCACTTTATTACTGTTATAAGTGTTTCATAAGTAGTTTGCACCTTGTCTTTAAGTTAAGCCTGACTGCCTGGTTCCATGCTATCAGTGGGTCACGCACAGGTTAATTCGGGGTTTGCTTGTGTATCACCCTGTCAGAGATTGTAGTTGCTACTTGAGAAGGATTTCACCCCCTCTCTCAGTAATCCACTTTCCAACAGAAGTGCTCTCCCAAAGTCTTGCCAGTGCTTTAAGTGCCCTAAGTTCTGTATGTGCTCAGCATTATCAAAGGAAAAAAACAAATAGGTTTTGAGGCAGGTCCTAACAGGCGCTCATCTGAACACCTCTATTCAGATTGAACATCAGGAAGTCAGCTAAAAAACATCTGACTAACTGGCTTAAATACAGAGCTACATGACCATTAACTCAGTCTGCCTAATGTTTTTTTGTATAAGGGTGGGCGGTAAACTCCGTACCACCGTTGGAGTTATTGGAGTTTTTGCCACTGCGCGTTTCGCTTGGAACATGGAGTTTGGCAACACTCGACCAACTGCCACATGGCAGAGTCTACCGGTGGCGGCACCCACCCCTACGGCTTCATGGCACCACAGCACGGGCAATTCAGGCTGGCAGACCCATATTTATGGCAGACTTTACATCTGCGATGTAGATTAAATAGGACAAACTAAAATGGTCACCCAGCGCCATCTTCATACAATTAATTTCATCTGCAACAGATTCAGACACTTTAACTAGACAAGTGCATGTGGGGAGAGTTGCTGACATTGTCGGACCTACCTAAGAAGTGGGGAGAATTTCTCAAGAAAACGGGTAGGCATGGGGGCAGAGGCAGCCCTCTGAAAAGTTTTACCCAGGGGCTGAGGGAGTAACTCCAGTGGTAGCACTAACCTGCCTGAAGCTCTCCCAGCAGGCTTGTACCAGTCCTCCCCTAACAAAGCCAGACCACAAGCCTCAGGGGACCATACACGTTGTCAGGGGCTCAGTTATCATTAGTGCCACCAGGGCACAGGTGTGTAGCTGCCTTTTTGTATCCAGCTGTGGAGCACAGGACCCACTGTTGTTATTGTACCAGCTGTGTATCACAAAGTTTAGGTAATCTCTTTTTTAAAGCACATTTTCAGTTTACTAGTGTTGAAGTCAATATGCTAATTGGAGATAATAATAAGTATATATGCATTTTGAATAATAATGAATAAGGGCAGAGAAAAATAATGTAGAAAATGAATATGCACGTTTGAAAATGTGCCCACAGAGAGTGGTCACCATGGTTCATTAATTATACTAAAAATGACTAAAAATATGTGAAATGTTGAAAATGTGTAATAATAATGTAGTAGTATGTCATATTGAGATATATAATGTATGTTTTACATTATATTGTAGAGCTAACTTAGCTGAAGTTGTGGCATAGTTTTTGCCAGGCTTCATGCAGAAGCTGAATAATCATGCAATGTGGAGAAGCTAATGTGCTGAACTGACCCTGAACTGCTCGGGTTAATAAAGTCTGCTTAGTTAGAATTTTCTGCAATGAACCGACGAACAGGAACTAGAGTTTGTACCAAAATCGGTGTAAAGCAGACGAGATGTACTTTCCCAGGACTCAAACAATAGAGACACTGACTGGAGAATAAGATGCAACATTTTCGATACCTGATGAAACGGATGATGAGGACATCGTACAGTGAACCAATCTACACCCTGAGAACGGCGCAATATTAGAATTCATAGATTTGTAAAAGTTATTGGGTAGGGGAATAACTGGTGATCAACTGACCAATTAGGAATTAGGCGATGGACTGAGCAACTTTAATATAATGTTGTGACAAACGGAGAAAAATTCAGATGTTGGAGAGACAACCGATGGTGAGAATTAGATGTCGGAGTTTAGGCGTAGATGTTCGAAGAGATTTGAGATTCTGTCACTGGACTCATGCTCCTGAGAGCCTGATGCGTTGCTGATCGATTGATGACCTGAAGACGAAGACTGACTTTGTTGCTGATCCGTACCGTGGATAGGTAGCTATGACAATGTGACTGATTAACTATTGTGCCTTTTCTTTCTAGGTACCAACTGCGCTGTTTTATAGTTTTCTCCTAGTTAGATGTTTTCCAAATTCATGTTCTAAACTGTTTTCTCATGGAGCCCCAAATGCTAATCTGGGTTAGGTAAGGTTCTTATTTTGCGACGCTGACATATATGGTGACAATTGATTGACGGACTGATTTGCTGAAATCTGCTGCTCATGTTAACATATTCATCATTATTGGCTTATGTTGAGGCATCAGAATGCATGTTTTCCCAAGTTTTGATTAGATTATGATATTGGTTGTCACTAATGAATTAATACTGAAGTCGACTGAATAAAGTTAAAATTAACCTCATGAATCAGTATTGTAACTAATAGGGAAATAAAATTGATAAAACGTATAATTGAATTGTGGTTAATCATGATATGTTGACGCTAATGACTGGTGATTAATGTTTTTCTTAGTGGTTATTGATTTGTGTATTCATTATTGATGGTCATCGATTCCTACATGGCTAGGGTGCTCCATGCGAATCCAAATGTTCATCGACCTATACTCGTCCTCTTGTAAGTTTGCTTACTAAGGACCGGGTGCACTAGCATTTTTTAGTAGCAGCTTGATGGTTAGTTTCCTTGGAGAACTAGTTATGTGGTGACTGATGGTTATGGTGGTAGAGTAAATTAGGGTTAGTTATTCATTCTATGAGATTTTAATTTTGTTTTTCTGAAAAGGCAAAGATGATGTCCCCTTAAGCCCAGAAATGACTTTCCCAGGTCCTAGATCCCACTAGTAAAGTTGGGTATGTTCTTGGCATTCTAGTGATAGTGTGAAAGTGGTAGGTTGCGCTTGCAAAGGCTTATGCAGACCGCAGGTGAATTGTGACGTATGTGAGGAAAAGTGGAGTCTGCATACTCCAGTTGAGGTTTAGTAGGAGTGAGCGTACTCCGCAGTATGAGAGTAGGGAAGTCGTCGAACTTCATATGTGTGTGGCGCTTTGTGCTCAAACATTGTCCATGTGGTTGTTGGTGATGTACGGACCCTGCGTGGTCTAAGACTCCGGAGGATATTGACAAGTGTATATGTTGTAATCTGTCTGGTTTAGTAGGTTGATCGGGCATGGTCAACAAGTCGGTATGTGAAGTAAGTGAGTAAGGGAAATTTTCGATTGAGATTTGGTGAATCCTATGTGCACCAGGACAGACCCATTGATCAGCTGAGAGTAAGATTTGCGGGTCGAATCTTGCTTGCGAATGTGGGAGACTGAGAAAGAGCCAAAGGGCCATGAGTGAAAATCCGTAGGGTCTCTGAAGCAATTGTGTACCTTCCTGTAGTAAACCAGCTGATTTGTTTTTGGTTATTAGTTTTTGGTTAGTGCTCACAATGCTTTTGTATTAGTTTCATGTGAGTTGAAGATTAGGAGGAAAAGCTGTAAGACTTTGTCAGCCACAGTGTGTGAGTGTGACGTCAGAGTGAGCCGTGCTGGGATAGGTTGGTTAGTGAGAAGAGTCGCAAGCGGATTGGTAGCCGTCCGTAAGAGGCAATTGGTTGAGAAAGCGAGTGAAGGGAATCTTGTGAGTAAAAGTAATTTCCTTATTGAATTGAATAAATACAACAGAGAAAAATGAAGTTTTTCAAAGCGTTTAGGAGTGCCGTGAAGGGCAATACATATATTAAGGCAACAGTGGGGAGCCGACCCCACCGGAACATTCTCCGGCATGTATTGTAATGGAGGAGCGAGGTGTCGCGCCATGTCTTTGGTTAAAGCAGTGGTGCAAATTAACAGAGAAACAGGGAGCTTTGGTGTTTCCAGAGGATGGAACATTTAATTTGAGAATTTTGGATCAGTTGCGAATGACATTATATGAGACAAAGCCACTTCCGAGACCAGCACAGTTTGAGGCATTAGCGGTTTGGGAGCTCATAGCAAGGCAACAGCAAGAGATGAAATTCCAGAGGAGAACAAGGAAGGTAGAGACATTTTTAGCAGAGGCAAGATGGGATTGGGAACAGAAGAAGTGGAGAATGGCGACGTTGCAGGGTGTTAAGTTGTTTCCTGCTATCACAGAGGAAGATGAGTCAGAAGAGAAAGAGGATACTAGCAAGGGTGATAAGAGCTCGTCAGGGGGTACGAAGAAGAAAAATACTTATGTGGAGGAAGAAGATTCAGATGCTGAGGATCTTATTACTCAGATGTTGAGAGACCGACCTCCACCATATGCGATACATGGAGGGGTCCAAGTACTAGTTCTGCTCCATCTGCCCTAGCTCAAGTGTCAGGGACAGTGGAACCAGTACAAACAGATAATGGATAGGTACAATGGTTAATACAGAGTACTCCTAATGCAGTGACTACTTCGGTAGTCCAAGCGCAGATGCGCCCACCGCCAGTACAGAGAATTTATCCAGAGGTACCAATTCTTGAGATAACTTCAAACTTAGGGGTTCCTACGGAGCAAGTGGTTCTGAGGCTGATGCTAGTACAGACTGAGCTGAGTCCAATGTTGTTGCCTCAGGCACAGCTACGGGGTTTGCCGAAGTTCACACCAATGACAGGGACACAGTCAGATGTGACACCAGTGATGAACCAGAGTATGGGAGTAGCCCTTCCATAAAATGCGGGTGTCAGAGCGGCACCAGATGCAATATCACTGCCAATTACAGTTGGCCCAGTGGTACCATTATTCACGCAGAAGAAGCCGATTGCAGGAGAACAGGGTGGAAAGTCACAGAGCCTCTTGAGGAGGGGGGTAAGAGATCACATGCAGGTAATATCATCTATGGGGCAGACCTTTGATGGATCTAGACCAATAATGGACCTTAGTCCACTTGTTGCGCTTCCAGATGTCGTAAATGGCCTGAGTGTAAGTCAGAGCTTAAAGCTGCTGACGCCGCAAACTCCAGGTGTAGTGTTACAACATGTGCCATTGCCGAACACCAGTAATGTTTCATTACAGGGATTAACAGCACAGCAGTTAAATGAGTGGTTAGACAGTCTGAATTTCCCTCGAAATACATCCAACAGTGAAGAGCAAATTGATTGCGTTAGACTGGCTACCGAAATAACAGGACTAGTTGAAGGATCGATGGGAGTGAATAGGTTAGAATCATATACAGAAGAAGAAAGATATTTGTGTCCGAGAATTATGAGAGAAGTGGGCAAGATACTTCAGAAATCGGCAGATCTGGCAGATAAACATGACACAGAAATTGAGAAAACAAAGCACTTGAAAAGGAGTTACAGATTAGATTGTGCTCCCCTTCCTATACCCCATTGGACAATGCACCTGTGATACAAAAAGACTGGACTCTAACTGGACATTCCTCCACCATTACCCAAGCCCATTGCACATCCCACTCAACATCTTAGCACTTAAGTAAACACCCTTGGAACAAATACAAGTCTCGAGTCTGTCAATGGATTGAAATATGTATTAGTTTAACAATCTTTAAACATTGCAATTCATATGTACAGTTATATATACATTGGTATGACCTATAGTGGGCAGCAGTAAACACACCAGGAGCCAGAGTGGGGCACAAAGATCTGAAAATAAAGATGCCAAAGGGTACAGTAAGTTGCCATAGACATAGGTAAATCATGCAGCCATGTCCAATGTCCAACACAAAACTGCAATGCAAAGTGAAGTTACAGTGTCTTACCTGTGTGTCACTGGAAGTACTGCTGTATGAGAGAACGTCTGTTGTCCACATCTTCATTGCCTGCCTCCTCTTCCTCACTGCCCACAGACTACACCACTGCCACAAGACCATCTCCAGGCTTATCCTCCTGCAGAAAAGGCACCAGGTGTCTCAAGGCCAGGTTGTGCAACATGCAACATGCAACGATGATCTGGAACACCTTCTTGGGTGAGGAGTACAGGGATCCACCAGTCAGAGGGAGGCACCGGAACCTGGCCTTCAGGAGGCTGAAGGTTCTTTCAGTTATCCACCATGTTTGCCCATGTGCCTCATTGTAACATTCTTCCGCCCTTGTCCTGGCATTCCTCACTGGGGGTCAGTAGCCATGAGCGGTTAGAGTAACCAGAGTCACCTGCAAATATCGAGGGATACCTGTTAGCCACACACTCACCCTTAGGGACAACTGCATACCCATACACCAATATGTACTGGGTGGGGACCTTGGGCTCACCTATTAGCCACACCTGGTGCCTCTGGAGTTGAGCCATCACATATGGGACGCTGCTATTCCTCAAGATAAAGGTGTCTTGCACAGAACCAGGATACTTGGCATTCACATGGGAGATGTACTGGTCCGCCAAACACACCATCTGCACATTCAGAGAGTGATAGCTTGTTCTATTCCGAAACACTTGTTCATTTCTCCGGGGGGGGGGGGCAAATGCTACATGGGTACCATCAATGGCACCAATGATGTTGGGGATATGTCCCAGGGCATAAAAGTCAGCCTTCACTGTGGCCAAATCCTCCACCTGGGGGAATATGATGTAGCCGTGCATGTGTTTCAGCAGGGCAGACAACACTCTGGTCAACACGTTGATGAACATTGGCTGAGACATCCCTGATGCCATGGCCACTGTTGTTTGGAAGGAACCACTTGCCAGGAAATGGAGCACTGACAGTACCTGCACTAGAGGGGGGATACCTGTGGGCTAGCGGATAGCTGAAATCAGGTCTGGCTCCAACTGGGCACACAGTTCTTGGATTGTGGCCCTATCAAGTCTGTAGGTTAGGATAATGTGTCTGTCCTCCATTGTCGCAAGGTCCACCAGGGGTCTGTACATTGGAGGATGTCTCCATCTCATATTCATCCTCAGCGGTTGAAGTCTAGGGAGGAAAACGGTGAGCAGAGGGTTATATTGCCACATCTATTGTAATAATGATGCACATCTTCACTTACAGAACCAGTATGTGAATCCGAGAGTCAGTTGATGTGGCAATGTCTGCTGTGACGCAGTTAGGTGCCATGGCCTGTGCCCCCCTGAAATGGCGGCTGCCTGACCAGTGAGGAGGGACCAGTGGAAATGAAGTAATTCCGCTGGCGTTGTGCGCTGTGCGGTCGGCGATCGATGACCGCCTCGCAACTTTGCATTGGTTAACATTAGGCCCTATGGGTTCCAGGAGCCAATGGCGATGTACACCGGCGGTGACGGTATGCACTGCCGCGGTCGTAACCGCCATTTTCAATCTGTTCACTCACTTGCTACCTGACCTTCAACAGAAGAGGACCTACACTGCAAGAGCTGCTGTGACCTTTGTCTGGAAGCGACAATGGCTCATGTGTCTGGGGAAAGGGCCCCTACCTTCACTTCGGAGGAGTTGGAGAGACTGGTGGATGGGGTCCTACCCCAGTACACTTTACTCTATGGTCCTCCAGACAAATAGGTGAGTACACTGTGAGCATGATGAGTGGGCCACAAATGTATGTAGTGCCGTGTGTGTAAGCCACATGTGTGGGGGGGCTGAGGTGTCCTGGGCACAGTGCTGCATGTATGGTGGTCAATGTATGTGCGTAAGGGGATGGGGGGATATGGTGGGCCATGAGTATAACAGTCCAGATGGTATGACTAATCCTTTTTCTGCTGTCTTTATCCTGCAGGTCAGCGCCCATCAGAAAAAGGATATTTGGTGTGCCATCGTCAAGGAGGTGCGGATCCTGGGGGTCTTTGACAGTCGGAGCACCCACTGCCGCAGACGGTGAGAGGACCTGCGCTGCTGGGCAAGGAAGATGGCGGAGGCCCAGCTGGGGCTGGCCTCCCAACGAGGAAGGGGTGCCCGTAGTACCCTGATGTTCCGCATCCTGGCGGTGGCCTATCCGGAGTTGGATGGGCCCTTGAGGGCATCACAGCAGCCACAAGGGGGTGAGTACAAATTCAGAATCATGACTTTGCGCGCGTTCAGGTTTTACTTGGGTGGGGATGTGGATTTTGGGTGCCACTAGGCCAGGGCGAACATGGCAGGGTAGGTCCATTTTTGGGCAGGCTCTGAATCACTCCAACCCCAATGGTGTTAGTGGGCATCTCCTACTGGTCAGGGCCCTGTTTGTTTCAGGTGTGCAGCTGATGGCGTTTGTGCTAGGTACCCCATGGGCTGCTGACTATCTTTGTAACTGGTAGTTGTTGCTGGCATTGACCAAGTGTATCCTCTGTCTCCCCCTCTTTTTTTGTTTTGTCACCCTGTACTTGTGTGCGTTAGCATCGTCTGGCGCACCGGTGACGGAGAGAGCTGCATCCCACATGGGCCTGGAGGCCGAATCCACCAAGGGTGAGGGTACCAGTGGGATGGTGGGTGAGGGGACACTACAGACAGTACACTACGGACTATTTTTGTGTGGATATTGTGCCTCATTTTGTATATAGTGTATATATTATACATACTGTTTATTTATTATTATTCTCTACATTTCTAATATTGCACTCATTTGACTACATTCCTTTTGCCCTTGCATTATTCCAGGGGGTTACGGGGTGTATATGTAATGTTGTTGCATGCGTTTGTGTGTATGGTGTTTGGGGTGAGGGTAGGGGTAGGGGTGTTGTGTGTTGCGTGTGTGTGTCACTCTCTTTTCCCTCCCCCCTCCCCTGTGTAGCAGGTGCAGTACTCACTGTGGTCGTCGTCGTTGGTACTCCAGGTAGATGAGAAGATACACAAGCATGGGTAACACCTGTAGTTCCATGGTGTTCTGGTTCTTCCTTGAGTGTCGAGAGGTGAGTGGTTTCCCTTCAAAGTACTGTTTCCGCAGTGCTTTTGATGGCGTTGGTACCGCCCCGGGAAAGCTGGCGGATGGGCAGGTTGTAATTGGGTGGGCGGTATATTGTCTTCCGCCTGGCTGTTGGCGGTTACTGCTGTGGTGTTTGTTGCTAACGCCGTGGTTGTCGGAGTGTTAAAGTGTCTGTATGTGTTGGCGGTTTCCGCTGTGGTCATGATTCCTTTTTTTTTTACCGCTGGCTTGTTGGCAGTATTACCGCTGCTTTAACACCGACCGCGAGGGTTGTAATGAGGGCCAAAGTGTCACCTTTGAAATTGTAGTATTGTCAGAAGTCAGTGAAATATTTGGGTCACCAAATTGAGAAAGGGTCAAGGAGAATTTCTAGAGAAAGGATTACAATGATTTTGCAGAGAAGTCCCCCGACTTCACAGAGAGATGTCAGAATGTTTTTGGGAATGGTAGGTTATTGTCGCAAGGGGATTCCAAATTTTGCTGAGATTGCCAAACCAATGCAGCAGCTGACACATAAGGAGGTTACAGATTCCATTACATTAGACCATGATCAGATGAAAGCGTTCACTGAGTTGAGAGAGAGTTTGTGCAGGGCTCCAGCGTTGGGAATGCCTGATTACATGAAGCCATTCATATTGTTTTATCATGAACGTGATGCTTGTTCTTTGTCCGTCTTGACACAGGTCCATGGAGGTGCTTTTCGCCCAGTAGCCTATTTTTCAGCTACCTTGGACCCAGTCGCAGCAGCCTTACCAGGTTGTTTGCGCACAGTTGCCACAGTTGGTCAAAGCCTTTCACAGTGTGAGGGAGTAGTGATGGGATACCCTCTAACGGTAATTGTACCTCACTCTGTTGAGATCTTACTGACAAGGACGAAAACAAAGTATTTGACTGGTGCCAGACTGACAATGTATGAGACGAGCATTCTAGGTGCTCCAAATGTAACATTGAAAAGATGTACAGTGCTGAACCCGACACTATTACTTCCAAGTGATACTGTTGAAATTGAAAAGGAAGAAGACATTGAGCATGATTGTCTTGAGGTAACTGAGTTATGCACAAAACCAAGACCTGATATCAGAGATACACAATTGGAAGAAAATGACCAAGTTGTCTTTGTTGATGGCTCATGTCTCTGAGATGCTGAAGGAACACTGAGAGCAGGATATGCTGTGTGCACGATTACAGGTACATTAAAAGCTTCTTGGCTTTGAGGTATAAATTCTGCATAAGTAGCAGAATTGGTAGCTCTTACTAGAGCGTGCCATGTATTTGCTAGATTGAGAGTCACTATCTATATGGATAGCCAATATGGATTTGGAATTGTTCATGATTTTGGTCAGTTATGGTCGCAAAGAGGTTTCCTGTCCTCTACTGGTTCACATGTAGTACACATCAAAAGACACAGGACTATGGGGGTCATTACGAGCCTGGCGGTCATGGACCGCCAGGGCCGGGGACCGCGAATGCACCGCCAACAGGCTGGCAGTGCATCCAGGCCAATTCTGACCGCGGCGGTAAAGCTGCGGTCAGAAAAGGGAAACCGGCGGTTTCCCACCGATTTTCCCCTGGCCTGAGGAATCCTCCATGGCGGCACTGCAGGCAGCGCCGCCATGGGGATTCCGACCCCCTTACCGCCAGCCTGGTTCTGGCGGCTTTGACCGCCAGAACCTGGTTGGCGGTAACGGGTGTCGTGGGGCCCCTGGGGGCCCCTGCAGTGCCCATGCCAATGGCATGGGCACTGCAGGGGCCCCCTAACAGGGCCCCACCAAGATTTTCAGTGTCTGCATAGCAGACACTGAAAATCACAACGGGTGCAACTGCACCCGTCGCACCCTTTCCACTCCGCCGGCTCCATTCGGAGCCGGCATCCTCGTGGAAGGCGGTTTCCCGCTGGGCTGGCGGGCGGCCTTCTGGCGGTCGCCCGCCAGCCCAGCGGGAAACTCAGAATTACCGCGGCAGTCTTTTGACCGCGCAGCGGTATTCTGACGGCGGTACTTTGGCGGGCGGCCTCCGCCGCCCGCCAAGGTCAGAATGAGGCCCTATATCTCACTGGGAAATGGATATGCTGATCAAGTCGCAAGGTTTTGTGCATTGAACTGTATATCATTCAAAGACAAGTGGGAACTGATGTCAGAGGAAGACAATACATGTGCATGTTTTGCATTGAAAGTGATCGATACTTTGGAAGAATTGAAAACACTGCAAAATAATGTTGACAAGGAAGAGAAACGACTGTGGTCTACACTAAAATGTGTTCAAAGACCTGATGAGATCTGGATTTCTGAGGAAGGTCAGATGGTTGTGCTAAATAGTTTATTGTAGCAAATGGCCCGGTATTACCATGGGCAGGCACACATCAGAAGGGATGCCATGGTTTGTTTGTTCAAGATTGACTGGTTTAATCCCAAGTTTAAGCAGCCAGCATAGGCAGTATGTCATCACTGTATAATTTGTCAGCAGCTAAATGTGGGAAAAGGGACAGTGGTGAATTTGTGCCACATTGGAAGAGCAGGAGGTCTATTCAGCAGAATGCAATTGGATTTCATTGTGATGCCTGCGAGTGGAGGTTTGAAGTATGTGTTGGTGATTGTATGCATTTTTAGTCACTGGATTGAAGCATACCCTACAAGAAGGAATGACAGTCTCACAGTAGCAAAGTTGTTGCTCAGGGAGTTGATACCATGGTTCGGGTTTCCGATCTCTTTAGAATCAGATAGGGGAACTCACTTCAACAACGAGGTGATTAAACTCTTATGTGTAGCACTTAACATTGAGAAAAAGTTGCATTGTAGTTGTCGCCCTGAAGCATCAGGACTAGTGGAACAGATGAATGGTACCTTGAAATCAAGAATTGCCAAGATGTGTCCAGCTACGAATCTGAAATGGCCAGATGCATTGCCTTTGGTGTTGATGTCAAAGAGAAATACACCTGACAAGAAAACAGGGCTGTCACCCCATGAGATCTTCATGGGCAGAGCAATGAGATTACCAGCAGTTCCAGCCAATGCACTTGTAAATTGTACAGATGATATGGTGTTGGACTACTGCAAGGGTCTGGCTGATGTGGTTTGCTCTTTCTCTCAGCAGGTGCAGGCAACCACCCTGCCATCCTGCCACCCTGCCACCCTGCCACCTATCCACTATCCAGGGCACAATTTGAGAGCTGGTGACTGGGTCGTTGTCCGAAAACATGTTCGCAAGACGTGTTTAGAGCCACGCTGGAGAGGGCCTTACCAGGTGGTCCTAACAACAACAACAGCTGTGAAGTATGCAGGACTCTCGAACTGGATACCCGCGAGTCATACAAAGAAAGTGGTATGTCCACAGGATCATGAAGAAGTGTTGTTGAGAGCACCAACAACAGTGAAACAGGTTGCTGCACCTGAACTAGAAGAAGAATCAAGAGAGCCTAAAATAGAACATGAGCTTGTGGAAGATTGTCCTATTACCCCTGTAAGAGACGAAGGTGAAGAATTATAGAGGGTGTGGAAGAATCAATCTCAACGGATACAGCAGGAGAGCCTAGCGCAGCAGGGGTTCTCCCAGAAGCAGACGGTGTTGAGAAGCAGACAGAGCAAGTGCCAGACCAAGAGGGGGAAAGAGTTGAAACGGATCAAAGTCAAGGTGATCCGACTCCTCCTGAGCCCATTGCAGGTCCACCAAGAGAAAACACCATAGAGAAAGAGAAGCAGAAGTTTCCAATCCTGAGAAGAATATTGACAGAAGGATCGGGAAAGGGAGATAATCGACCTGAGTTGCAAGTAGGAAAAAGAAAGGAATTGGTCATAAATGAAACAATAGAGGAAGAGGTAGATACTACAAGGAAAAAAGAATTGAGTGAAGGAGAACTAAGTGGGAGTCGAAAGTTGAAAAGAAAAAGAATAGCAAGTCGGCGTTACACAGGTTCTGAATAGGCACATACAACTACTAATGAGTGGCAACACAAGATTATGTCCTTTTGTTTTGATAGAGAGGTTCAGAGTCAGTATTTTGATGTAAACTGAAGGTGAACAAGAAGCTGAATTGTTGAACCAATCTGAAATACCTTAAAGAGACTGTTGAAAATAAACCAAAAGAGACATTGATAACCTGATTGACATACAAACTGGATGTGACAAGCTGCTAAATGATTCTGACAAAGGAAAATGGTTCCTGGATGTGAAACTGAACTGTGACAGAAGAATTTGTCCTTGTTTTTGATTTTACTGCACCTTATATAAGAGCTACTTTTGCTTTCTGATTCTTTACAGATCATGGCTGAGTTAGATAATGAAGTTTGGAATGCTAGGTGCTGTAAATATATGAGCATTGGATTGGCGATTATGTGTGGGATTTTGTTTATAGTCGTGATTGTGGGAATGTCTGTTCTTGATACGAAAGGAGCCAATCGTACTTCTGTTTCTGAAACTATTACACTAACAGCTTTAGAGAGGTTTAAGTTAGAAAAAATATTTGCATGACTATACTAATGCTCAAGGAGAGATTTTTTCGAATGTTTTCTATTGCTTGTTGAGTGAGTATGTTGAGACGATGGATGCAAGGGATAGTCTTGTGTGTATGCAAATTCCTTCGTCAGTAGAAGGGGTTATGTACCACAGCTTACCATTAACCTACGGAATAAGCTGTAGTTTGCTACTAACAAGGTTCTATAATCAAGAGTATATACAGTATTTTTAGTCTAATTCTGATATGGTGTTTTCGTTTGTTGCTATTATTACATATTTGAGCAGAGTTTTTGAAGATCGTGATATAGTATTAGTCAGAGGATTCTTCGAGCCTACATTAACATTTGGAACCGCATACGTGTACAGAAATAATCTCACATGCTTGCTTACACCTTTAGAAAAGAGCTTCATAGAGCATACTGATGACAGGAGAAAGGCATTAAAAGGAAAATTTGAAAAAGGCTTAGAGAAAAGGACTTATAAGAATGATTAAGACGCAAGGAAAATTAGCTTTAGATGCATTACATGTAGGGAAGCTTTATATATACAGGCTAAAATCATGCACTGACACTTTATTTTTGGGAAAAGAGTGAATGTAGGCATGTGTTTCTGTTTCAGAGTAAGTGGACCTTTATGTTGAATGGTCAGGACCCTGAGATTTCTGGAATCTATTGGACTCAATGCTTATTACCGTCTTCCAAGAGGATGGTATGGGGCATGTTATTTAGGGATAGCTTTCCCAAAGATTTATCAGATAAATGACTTAAAGAAGTTTCCGAAATTGACTAAATTACATCATAAGCGACAGAGGAGGGAAACCTCTTCTGCAGTTGTGGAAGATATCTTTGGTGCAGTGATTCCTTCACTGGGAGTCATCCTGAATTCAATCAAGATACAAAGGTTGTCTACTATTGTGGATAGCATGCTGACAAATTTTACAGCGGCAATACTGATAGATACAGAATTAGCTGCGGATAGAGCTATGACGCTTCAGAATCGCCTCGCTTTAAACATCCTTCTAGCGAAAGACGGTGTAGTCTGTAAACTGATTAACTCTAGGCATTGCTGCTCATACATTCCTAACAATAGTTAAGAGATAAGAGACTTACTCACTAACCTGGCTAACTCAAGTAAGGATTTGAAAGAATTGAAGGAACCAGGTGTTTGGAAAAAAGCTGGAAAGGGATTTGCCTCAGTCGTAAATTGGCTTAGTAATATTTGGAATGGGATATTATTAAAAATCATACAGGGAATATTAATTCTGATTGCTTGCATATTAGGATTATGGGGTGCATGTAAATTGTGTCAAAAGACTACATTGAAAATGTCAAAAATAATCAGAGGAGGGAAGAACGAAACAGGGAGCTCTTGCATTCGGTATCTGAAGAATATAGGAAGGAGGATAGGCTAGTAAGAAAGGTAAGAGCCTATCAGAAGGAGTCTCTGACGTCACCTGATGGCACTGGCCACTCAGAGCAGTCCAGTGTGCCAGCAACACCTCTGTTTCCAAGATGGCAGAGATCTGGGGCACACTGGAGGAGCTCTGGGCACCTCCCCTGGGAGGTGCAGGTCAGGGGAGTGGTCACTCCCCTTTCCTTTGTCCAGTTTTGTGCCAGAGCAGGGCTGGGGGATCCCTAAACTGGTGTAGACTGGCTTATGCAGAGATGGGCAGCATCTGTGCCCATCAAAGCATTTCCAGAGGCTGGGGGAGGCTACTCCTCCCAGCCATCACACCTATTTCCAAAGGGAGAGGGTGTCACATCCTCTCTCAGAGGAAATCCTTTGTTCTGCCTTCCTGGGCCAGGGCTGCCTGGACCCCAGGAGGGCAGAAACCTGTCTGAGGGGTTGGCAGCAGCAGAGGCTGCAGTGAGGCTGCAGTGGAGACCCCGGAAAGGCAGTTTGGCAGTACCCGGTTCTGTGCTAGAGACCCGGGGGATCATGGAATTGTCTCCCCAATGCCAAAATGGCATTGGGATGACAATTCCATGATCTTAGACATGTTACATGGCCATGTTCGGAGTTACCATTGTGACGCTATACATAGGTAGTGACCTATGTAGAGTGCACGCGTGTAATGGTGTCCCCGCACTCACAGAGTCCGGGGAATTTGCCCTGAACAATGTGGGGGCACCTTGGCTAGTGCCAGGGTGCCCACACAC
Source organism: Pleurodeles waltl (assembly GCF_031143425.1). Taxonomy (NCBI): domain Eukaryota; kingdom Metazoa; phylum Chordata; class Amphibia; order Caudata; family Salamandridae; genus Pleurodeles; species Pleurodeles waltl. Next base: position 620,773,648 of record NC_090450.1, read on the forward strand.
TAAGTAACTTTGCACCCAACCTTCACCAGGTGAAGGTTAGACATATAGGTGACTTATAAGTCACTTATGTGCAGTGGTGAATGGCTGTGAAATAACGTGGACGTTATTTCACTCAGGCTGCACTGGCAGGCCTGTGTAAGAATTGTCAGATCTCCCTATGGGTGGCAAAAGAAATGCTGCAGCCCATAGGGATCTCCTGGAACCCCAGCACCCTGGGTACCTCAGTACCATATACTAGGGAATTATAAGGGTGTTCCAGTATGCCAATGTAAATTGGTGAAATTGGTCACTAGCCTGTTAGTGACAATTTGGAAAGCAGAGAGAGCAGAACCACTGAGGTTCTGGTTAGCAGAGCCTCAGTGAGACAGTTAATCAGCACACAGGGAACATATACAGGGCACATACTTATGAGGACTGAAGCCCTGCCTGGCAGGGTCCCAGTGACACATAGACTAAAACAACATATATACAGTGAAATATGGGGGTAACATGCCAGGCAAGATGGTACTTTTCTACAAGTATTGTGCAATAGAGGGGGCTGCCCTGCTGATCACAGGCACTGACTGAAAAGGCATTGGAGTCATCACTGAGAGTCACTAGCCACCCCGCGAGATGTGAGGCCTGCCTAATGCTGCTCCGTCATGGAGATGGAGCTGGCTTCCTGGGGCCAGCCCACCCAGAGAGAAGTTGTGGATTGTGACAGAGCTGTGGTTCACTGGGTGATGCCTGTCAACCCTGGTGTGAGGGGACTGAGCGTCACACTGGAGGGGGTTGGGTCAGAATGGAGGACTGTCCCTGATTTGGTCACATGATGTGGGGGACTTGGTCCTCTCACACACGGATTATGAGCGCTGGGAGCTGCCTGCAACATGGAGAATAGTGCCCGGCCGTGCGCCGGGGCCTCTAAGGAAATGAGGACAGGAGCAGAGAAGGAAGGTCTGCCAGCTTGTGGTGCGCCCGGAGGCCCCAGGGTGTGAGTGTGGCAGCCCGGAGAAGCAGTGCCAGCCCTGCAAGAGAGACAGACTAATGCGAGCCTTGCTGGATGCCCTGTGAGAAGCGGTTTGAAGGTTGGTGTCTAGCTGAGGTATAGTGTGCTGCACAATGGAACCCAGGGGAAGACTAGGTACAGAGGCATGGATTGATTTGGAGAGGTGCAGACAGGTGCATACTCCCCCAGAGAGAACCGAAGGCCTAATTTTGGATATGCTGTGGGGACCCTGTTAAAACTGTGCATCCGCTGGCACCCTGGCTGCCACAAAACAGGTTACCAACAGCAGTAGGGCTGCAATGGCTGTATGGGCAGCCTCTTGTGCATATGAGCTGGTGAGCAACAGGGCAGTCCACCAACAGAGACTGCAATGAGGGTGTCACTGTGGCCTTGGGAGCAGAGACTGCGAATGGGAGACTTCGGGGTCTGTGGGTGCAAGAGGTCGGAGCTCTCTACCACATCTCATGGGCTTCCACCCAATCCTACATATAGGGCCTGACTTCTGAATTACCTGGATATCACAACTCGGGGAGGGCCCACAGAGCTGTGCTGAAATGCCTGAACAGGGGCTGACAGAGATGCCCAGAGTGCAGATTTGGAGGCTGATAGACCCCCACACTACTGAATGAGAAAACCAGGGGGCGGCTAGTTGTGAGGTGAGGGAGTGGCCAGTCCGAGGGCACTGATGGTGAGTGATTTGCATGAATCTTCAGAAACAAGTGTGAAAGCTGAGGGAGGAGAAGAGATAGTAGCAACCATAAAGAGTGGTGGAGGGCCATGGGGTGGATGGAAAGGGGGAGTGAACAATCTAGATGCCTAGTAACACACAGGACTTGACCAACAAAGAGGGATGAAGGATACACTGGGGGAACAGGCTAGGATTACAACAGGCAGGCAGGCAGGCTGGCTTAGGGGACTATTGTAGATCAAGGAAATGGAGCTAGAATCCAAATCACTTACTTCTATTTATACTGATTGTACACAATAAAGATGCATGTACAGAAGAGCATGAGCAGCAAAGGGGGGGGTGGTTAGAGGATTATTAATCAATGTACTACTACAAAATATGTGTTAGAACTGCAACACTGGAGTCATGGAACACCTGGATAATCCTGCCTGGAAGAAGAAGGAAATGAGTGAGCCAACACTGCAGGCTGAGCCATTAAGAAACCTAGTAAACAGCCAATAAACAGTGTGGATCTTTCTAGCAGAGAATCATAAGAATGCCACTGACTTCCTCCTGGCTCAGAGCCGAGTACCATCTCTGCTTCAGAGGATCTGTGGCACTGTTGAAGTGAGCCTGAGCAGATCACTCTGTTAGGACCTGCTGTCACAGTCTGTGGCCCTTACCCAAGTATGCCCAACTGGGCTCTGCTGTTAGGACCCATGGCACTTTCCCCAGGTGTATCTAAGAGTTCTGCGCTGCCGAACAAAAGACTAACACCCATCCTGTAGCACTAAACGAGTGTGCCTTAACTGACTTTATCGTGGCAAATCAAGCACCACATGCCCAGCGCTTGCCTGGGAGGACAACCCTGGGATAAATGAAGCTGCTGCATCAAGATATTAGATCACTAAGTGTATGAGTGAATGTGCAGCTGGCCAAGTCGGGGAAAGGAAGTGTACCATATTGGACCACGTCACTACTACTGAACTTTAAAATGTCTTGCAGAAGCTCAAATCTCACCATTCAGACCTGAGACCAAAAGTGAACTCCATCACTTCCTCGACACCGGAAACCCAGCAAGCTAAACTACTGACTGACTCAACCAGTCACCTCTGTAGGGGAGGCCCAGCCTGCAGCCAACGGTGTATAGGTGGATGTGTGCCACTGTCCTAAGACACCTGCTGCTGCCACTGGACTCTGCAGTGTGGACCTGCTACTGTTTCCGTACTGGAGCAGCAGTGTAGTGAAGCTACAGCTGGCACATCTTTCCGCCAGGAGGGAGGACCAGGACTGAATTGTGATGAGCCACCTCTGCCCAAAGATCACCTTATTGCTAAGGAGGAGGGGAGGGTGGCAAAGGGGTCATCCTCACCAAAGGACTGTGGTCCTGCACCAGAGACTGTGAGTATCTGAACTTGGCAATGTGTATTGTAACGTTTTATTGTGTAATAAAGTCCTTCTCTTTTATAAAGACACACTTTGAGCTGGAAAACCAAGTTATTATTTCTGTTGGGTGTTGAGTGCTGATTTTATTACTGTCAACACCAGAGCAGTACGCGCTCTATTGACGATAAAAATGCAAAAACCCAGCATTCTCAAAACAAAGTAATTTATGCATTGTGCTGATATGTTGTGGTTTAACCTTTTGCATTGCAGAGTTCAATCCTGAAAACTTATTTTTAATATGCTTACAAATACTGTTCCTTTGCAATGTATTGCTGCAGGTTTTCAGAGTGTGTTAGGGTGTGGCCCCTTTCCAGGGCCTTCCAGAGACTTTCCCTGCAACATGCCTGGGCGTGGTTCTGGGCTGGGCAAGACTCTATAAAAGAGAGCCAGCCCAACTCCCAGTGCTCGCTATTCAGAGGTCCTGGTGCAGAGCAGCAGCTTCTTCCTGAGCTCCTGTCCCGGCGGCCTATTTGGATCTTCCAGTCTTCTGCCCTAATCCTTCATTGGTGATCATCGTTCCAGGCGGTAAGACGGTGGTTGGACTGTTCCGACTCCGTTATTTAGAATTTTCATATTCTTGGTTTAAATTCTTAAATGAGTAACAGATACCTGCGCGCTACCATTTCTTGACATTTATATGGTAGTTTACAAATAGGCAAGACGCACAATTTATTTCATAAAGGTTTGACTTTGTTATTCATTGCGCGCTACCATTTCTTGACATTTACATGGTGGCTTAAGAATCGGCAAGACGCGCGATTCGTTTTATGGTGTTTAAACATTGTTGTCCATTGTGCGCTACTATTTCTTGACATTTACATAATATTTTGCGAATTGGCAAGACACACAACTCATTTCATGAGAATTTAACTTTGTTGTTCACTGCGCGCTACCATTTCTTGACATTTTACATGGTGGCTTAAGAATCAGCAAAAGAAGCGCAATTCGTTTCATTGTACTTTGATCTTGTTATTTATTGTGAGCTGTTATTCCTTGACATTTACATTGTGTTTTACTAATCGGCAAGATGCTCGATTCGATTAATGATGATTTGACTTTGATATTTATTGCGTGCTACCATTTCTTGGTATTTTACATGGTAACACTCGAATTAGCAAGACGCACAATTCTCTCCTCGAGTTTAATTCATGTTGTTTATTGTATGCTACTATTCTAAGATATTTATTATTTAATATTCGAGGTAACAAGTTATGTGATTTATTTCCTGAATCCATATTGTGTTATTCATGGTGCACAATCTTTTTGTGGTGTTTACTATATATATATATATATATATATATATATATATATATATATATATTTACAAGTTCTCTCACCCAGTCAAACAAGAGATCAAGACACCAGACGAACAGTTCCAAAATATATTAAGAAAAGAAAGAAAGAAATGGTATTCCTCCCAACGCGTTTCAGCCGTAGCCTTATTCACGGGTGGGGGTGTGTAACAAACAACAGGTATAAATGCAAATTCATAAACATAAAAAAAGGACTTGTCTCATAATACATATATATGTCAATCTAGAGAGAGTGAGTGCCATCTTGTAAGGGTATATAAAACAAGAAGCATATCAAGAAATACCATATGCGTATGCAAACTTTTCTTTAACATATAAATATAAATTTCACATATCATGTTAAATCAGCTTATTTATGAATGCATACCATGAATTCCGAATTATATATTCAATATATTACTTATTAAATGATTAACCTTCCATTATAAACTTCATGTTTCCGCTTAGACTTACTACCCTTATCATGATTGGACACTCACAACTAGAGAACCCCAAAAGAAATCATAAATATATCAACATAGAAGCTCGAAGACTCAAACATTACTATAATCATATTCAAGTTAGCTGCCAAGATGGGTGTTCATTTCCTCACTTAAATTTAACCCATTAGGTGACAGAGTCATGAATTTAATAATATATTTTGATTCAAGAACACGTAGCATTTTTTGTCTGTCTCCATCTCGTGAGTTAGATTTAATTTGATCACAAAGCACATATGTAAGTTGTTTTTCATCGCCTTGGTGTACTTCATGAAAATGGCGTGCCACAGGGTAATTGCAATCAAAATTACGGATAGCTCTTACATGCTCGAGCATTCTCTTTTTCGCCTTGTGGATTGTGCTACCCACATATATCTTGTCACATGGGCATTGTAGACAATACACACAAAATTCAGTGTTACATGTAAAGAATCCCTTTATAGCATATTGGTTCTGACCGCCACCCCATGTTACATTTTTGCAGTCTTTGCTATATCTGCAAGCTTTACATTGGTGGCAGCAATAAAACCCCAAGATATCAGATCTCTCCCTCTCAGATTCAATGCTGCTCCGCACCATGTTAGGACTGAGGCTATCCCTAAGCGATCTGCCTCTACGAAAGGTTAATGCTGGATTCTTGCCCACAACCTCATGTAAGTCTGGGTCCGTCTGAAGGATATGCCAACTCCTAGTGAGTGCTTTCCTCAGATTGAATGTTTGGTTGGAATAGGTCATAATAAACCTAATCTTTTCATCCATGGTAGTACGATGCTGTGTATGATATAGTATTTCTGGCCTTGTCATTTCTTCAACTTTCTCTACAGCCTGGCGTATAACATCAGCACTATATCCCCTTTCACTGAATCTCATGCACATAGTCATACATTCTTGCTGATATTTCTCATTGGTACTACATATTCGTCTCGCTCTTAAGAGTTCACCGTATGGGATGCTTTTAATCAAATTCGGGGGATGTGCACTTTTGGCATTCAATAGGCTGTTGCCTGCCATAATTTTCCTATAGAGCCTGGTGTGTACCATATTATTCTCAACATTTAGTTTGACATCTAAGAACTGAATGGATGTTCTGCTGTGATGCTCACTGAACTTGAGGTTACATTGATTATTGTTCAGAGTTGTCACAAAATTAAGTGCTGAATTAACCTCACCCTTCCATATGATAAAAATATCATCTATATACCGGCACCATAGTACCACACTGTCCTCATAATTGACTATATTAGAGTATAGTTGCTCCTCCCACCAGTCCATAAATAAATTTGCGTAGCTGGGGGCAAAGCATGTACCCATCACAGTACCCTGAGTCTGCTTGTATATTTGGCCATCAAATAGGAAAAAATTGTTGGTAAGACAGTACCATATCATATCGCAAATCATCTCGGTATGCATCAGGTATGATAAAGATCTTGCTCTTAAGTAATGTCTAACTGCTTTAAGACCCAGTTCATGTTGGATACAGGTATAAAGGCTGGTGACATCTAAGGTCAGAAATAAAAAATCATTTTCGCAGCCCAAACCATCCATCATTCTTACAAATTGTGTGGTATCCTTGACATATGAGGGTAAGCATTCCACAAAGGGTCTGAGAAAGAAGTCTATATATCGTGAGGTATTTTCAAGTAACGAATCCATTGCTGACACAATCGGTCTGCCTGGGGGATTCCGTCTGTCCTTATGTACTTTGGGCAGGAGATATAGTACTGGGGTTCTGGGGTGGTCACACTTCAAAAAAAGATATTCATCCCATTCCAATAAACCCCTGTCTCTCCAGTCAACCAACATCCCAAGATATTGGAGACTAGACTTTTTTAACTCAGCCTGATTAGCAGAGATATAGCATTTACGGTGGCTCAGCTGACGTAGTCCTTCCCCTAAATATTGTGTCTTGTTTAGGACAACTACATTGCCCCCTTTATCAGATTCACGAATTACAATATCAGGATCTTTGTTCAAACTCTCAAGAGCCATTTTTTGTTTCTTAGTAAGATTATCATATTTGACATTTCTAGAGCCATACCTCATTTTTTTAAATTGATTAATCATATCTTTTTCAAACACATGAATGGCTTCACTTTGAACAGCTGGCAAAAAAGTTGATTTTGGTCTAAAGGGACTGGGGCAGGGTAACCCTGTTTCTATACCAAGATTTAATAGATTCACATATGGATCATCTTGCGCAATCATATCATCATCTAATTATGATAATGTATGTAATAGATACACATCTGAAATACATAGTTTACTGATGTTATTGATTTTTTCAACACCCCTGTCTAACGTTGCCTTGTTTTTATACCATTTTTTCAACTTCAATTTAAGTGTAAATTGAAAAAGATCAATCCGAGCCTGTACATAGTCAAAATTATTGGTAGGACAGAAAGATAAACCTAGGGCTAGTAAGCTTTCCTCCTCCCTAGTCAATAGTCTCTCAGACAGATTAATTACAGTCATTGTGGAACTCTGCGTGCTCTTGTAGTCATTGCCATTGTCATAGGAGCATCTTTTCTTTCTTCTTGCCTTCGCTGCCCGGTTCCTCGTCCTCTTCCTCTCTGTCCTCGACCCCTGCCTCTGGGCTGGAAATCTTTTCTCTGTTCTGTCCTCCCTTGGTTTAGGAGACAAAATTGTTTAAAAAAATTAGATCTATTGGCACTAGTATCTACATCCCTGATTTGTTCAGCTGTAATCTCAGGTGCATCCGAAAGATTTCCATCCAAAACATCACTTTCCTCTGTTAGTCCCAGATTGATACCATGTCTTTCGTCATCACCTGAAGGTATTGGCTCCTTGTAACCCTCTGTATACATGTGATCGTATTTTTGGTGAAAGGTAAGAATCCTTCCTGATTGATAATCTTTGTAATCACGTATAAATTTTCTTTGTTTTTTCACAGTAATCTCTTCCTCAAATTTTTATCCAAGTTATCCTTTACTTCATCAAATGTATTTTGTGATACCAAAGTGAGGATCAATTTAGTAGTTTTTTCAATCTCCTCAATAATTGTTTCTCGATCTTTCGACACATATTTGATCAAGATCCTCATCATATTGAGGGAGCTGGTCTTAGAATTTTCAGCCCATTCCTCCAATAATTCTGGATCAGGATCTTCATACGAAGGGATTATGTAAATACGTAAACCCCTCGGAACACGTTCAACCTCAATATATTGTTGAAGAGATTCGATCTCCCATCATTTTGAAAGTTCTTTTCTCCTAAGTTTCTCTAACTTGTCATACATAAGTTGTACTTGTAAACCTGAGCCCATGTTAGATCCTCCTTGTGTTGCATCTTTATCACGAGTCTGTTGGGTAAAAAACAGCTTACTAGATTTCTCTTTTCTTCGAGCTTCTAATGAGGAAGCCATTCCTTCTTTTAAAATTGGCCAAAATTTAACAATAGTGGAACTGTCCGTATTATAGGCACTACTCCAAATCAAGTATTATACTCAAGTGGGCCCACTCCATACCACACACCATCTAATGTACACACCAATGTAATCAGTTCACATTTATCAATTCTCAATCAACCGTGATTGAGTTGAAAGTTGTATCCAAATTTAAATGTGTGCACAGGAACCAAATAGACTCTATATTCAACAGTTGCCCACCTTAAGGAAACAGTAACTGTCTATTATTAATGATTGTTACTTATAAAGTTACCATGTATGTAAAATACATTGTCTCCGCTTGTGGATTACCTGCATTTCTGAATTGTCGAGTATCCTGTTGCGTTATTATAGTTGAAATGGAGAGGCCGGCAGAAACTTCGCAATTACCAGTGCTAGCGAAGGGGTGATGTGTCGGCTGGCAAACCCGCAGCCGCACGCTTTCTTGAAATCTGAAAGCGACACAGAGTCGCCACTCCCGCGGTCAAGAGAAACAGACAGCGCCTAAGCTCCGAAAACGGAGCCACACTCGCAAGCCTCAAAACCGCCCAGCGGAATCCTCTGTCACAGGTGGCGGAACGAAAGAGGATCTCAAATCCCAGAGATCGTGTCCAACAACAACAGCGGCAGGAAGCCGCAACGAGTCGCAGCCACACGCCTCCTCGAAATCCAAAGGCGGCACGGGCTTGTCTCACCTGCAGTCTTCAGAGATACTGAGTACCTCGGCTCCAGTAGCGGAGCTACAATCCAGAGTCTCCAGACTCGCAGTACGGAATTCTCTGTATCCCAAATTGGTAATCCCAGATGGTAAATACTACCAAGACGGCGGTCGGGTTAGTCGAAGTCCGATGCGGTCATACAATTGAAATCAAATTACCGTTCCACAGGGGGGCCAAGAGTCGAACTTTTAAAGCAGTGTGTATATATATATATATCTGCAATATGCGCAATTTGTGCTGAAACATTTTAAGAGTACACAGGCCAAAGTTTCTAGATGCAATATTGTGTGGTCCTAGTGTACATTCTCAAAACAGGATTTATATGACTGGTTTAAAATTTAGTCAGAATGTTTTTTCTGTTTCTCATGTAAAGGAAAGTACTTGAATAAGAAAGTTTTCATTTAATTCATCTTGATTCCCCTACAGGCATCCGGCTATCTTGAAACTTAGTCATTTTAAACTTAACTCTTAGATTGTTCATGTTTTCAGAGTGACTAGGCTTAGAATCATAGTCTAGTATTGATTTCAGGAGATATAATTTTCATATTGTGTGTTCTAACCTTTTTCTTACTACAGGTCTCCTTCCCAGCTGTTCCCTTCCTAATCCCCTCTTCCCCTCTTGAACTCTCTCAGTCTCTGTGATTTATCTATCAGAGTCTTGGAGCTGTTCAGTGGTGGACGTGTTGGGAACGTGCACAGACCCCGAGGATCTGGTGACTCTGACAATTACACCACACACCAACTTCTCTGATAAGTCTATGACTGCCCACCATCACTATAACTATCAGTCAAGTGCTTGAGCGAAATTACTTGACCTAGTTTTCAGAGCCATAATAGAACAGTCAATTAGTAATGGGGGTGTTTTAAGGGGGCTGAAAAAGATGGGGGCTCTAAATTGAGTATAGTCCTGGAAATAAATAAGAATTATTCATATAAGCAACATTGCCTAAGTAGCTAAGAGCATGTCCTTCTGTTCCTGGTCCTTCTCCTCCTAGTCTTCCTTGCAATTCTGGTTCTGATCCTCCTCCTGATTATGGTGTTGGTGGTCCTGGTCCTCCTTGTGACTCAGCTAAACACTCCCTTCTTTCTGGTGGCCCTACTGGCCTTCTTGTACTAGTTGTCTTGGGTTACTTTATCCCTAATCTTCTAGTTTTGTTTCTCAGAGGAGATCTGGTGACCCTGGTCATCAGTATTCTAGTGGTCTTGGTGGTCTTGGTCCTGTTGTTGGCCCTCCTACACCTTGTCTTCTTTCTCCTACTACTGGTCTTTATAACCTTCTCCTGGGCCTCATCCTCTGGGTCTCACTATATGTGTTATTTGTAAGGAAATGCCTCTTTCTGCATGTTCACACCCACATTTTTAGACTGATGCTGCTGGCTTTTTTTTAAACTCTGAGAGTGCTCTGAGGCCTGCTAACCAGACCTCAGTGCCAGTGATATAACCCCATACAAATTACATAATAAATTGGATACACCCAACTGGCAAGGCCTGACTTACTTATAAGTCTCTAGTATATAGTACCAAGGCTACCCAGGGCACGTAAGAAGGAGGGGGTCGTTAAGAGTTTGGCAATCACAGGACCGCCGTGTTGGTGGCGGCGATCGTACTGCCAATGGGCCAGCGGTGAAGACCAACAAATTATGACCATGGCGGTCTTCTCAACAGAACACAGCCAAACAATCACCAGTACCACCAGTGTGGACATGCTGCGGACATATTACAAGGCTACACATCACCAAGGTTTCCGCAGTGCTCGCACCACCACGAAACGTGGCGGAAACCAACTCAATAAAACAAAACACCCACCTTCTGGAACACACATCTGACTGGAGCTGCCATGGAACCTGAACTGGAAGTCCTCCCACTGCCCATGCTCGCACAATGACTCTGGAACCAGTGACGGCGACGAAGACAACAACCATGAGTACACACACCTACCTAACACTGTAGGAAAAACCCACACTACATACGCACACACAATATACACATCTGGGACGGCTTGCGACGGCAACACACATACATAACCCCACACCAATACGCACATAAACAAACATCTACATACACACATGCACACCCCTACTATACGCACCAGGGCCCGTACTACACACACCACATCCAATATACACGTGCCATACAAACACCAATCCGCAGACACAGAGCCCCGGCACTCTCTAATGCAATCGTCCACAACAGCACTGATACACACAAAGTCATGACAACCACAACCACACAAACGCTTCACCAAGCAATGTCATTGCACAACTCCACATGACAACACATACTAACAACAACACGCAACAACACCAGACAAGAAATATAAACAATCACACTGTCATACAATGAAGCATATGTCACAACACGCTAAAACCACATACAACACATATGGTATAGCCATCACCACACACACGGATGCACACACAACAACCACACAAGGGCACACAACACCACCATAACACATCTCTACACAAATACAACACAATTTTTCAACATACATGCATGTGACAAAACATCATACACACATTACACAGCAATGACAGCAGGACAAATGGCAGGGCCACACCCACATATGGAGCACAGGCACAACAGCTGGCACAACCAACACACATGTCACGCATGCACAAACAAAAGCCCACAAACACCAAACAGCCATGTTGAAAGAAAGGCAGGACAAGTATGTCAACATCGAATCCAACAACATGTTGGGCCAGATGTATTAGGTAAGAAACATTTATAAACACAAACATATATATATATATATATATATATATTTTTTTTTAAATGTGTTTTTATTTTACAATGGAAACATTACAAACTTGTATATAAACACTACACAGTTCAGGTATAACAGAGCAGTATTTTACCAACATAGAATGATGCCCGAAGAGCGAACACAGCATTATATCCTCAGGGAAGATAGAACCACACCCCTGATCCCATCCTGAATCCCAAAAAGCCCCAATCCTACATCCTAATGAGACAAGACGTTTTATAGCATAACCAAGCAAGATAACTAAGTTCCTCATTTGGTCGTCAAGAGTGCAAAGAGGGAGATCGTGTGTCCCCATCCCCGGCCGTCCCACTGCTATTCACAGAACCTACGTCCTCCTCTTCAGTGAACATTTCCAGCAGAGCGCCCCAAGCAGCCACATCAGTTAGTGCCCTTTCATCACTGCGTGTCATATTCATATGATGTTCTTCCGCCGCCTCCTACTCCAGCAAATCCCGCAACCAAGCAGAGGTCGCAGGGGTCCGCACACTCATCCAGCCAATCGCTACTCTACTATTAACCAATACTAACGCTAACTGTACCATATTATAGACCACCCCTCTACCTCGCAGCCTGCGCAGCACCCCCAGGAGACATGACAAAAGAGTAACCTCCAACTCTATCTCCGTAGCCTCGGAGATCGCCGCTACCTCCTGCCAGAATGCACAAACCACACTACAGGACCAAGCCATATGCAGAAATGAAGCATTAAGCTCACCGCATCGAGGACAGCAAGCCCCTTGATCTGGGTCTATCTTATTTAGCTTTCTGGGAGTGATATACGTTCTGTGGACAAAGTTAAAATGCAAAAGTTTCAAATTGTGATTGAAGAAGACGATTCGAACCAAAGACAAGGCTGCATCCCAATCGGCGTCCTCAATAGGCAGTCCCAAGTCGACTTCCCATGCCTTATGTCCCATGCTAATCACCCCTAGTCGATCCTCCCGTAAAGCCTTATAGAACAGAGCAATCAAGTGTGTATCCTCACCCCAGTTAAGGAGACCATTCAATACCGAAGAAGCCCTGGGGGCTATCTGGAACCCATCCCAGATGTCACGGGTTACACTTTAAAGTTTGGCGTATTGCAGAAACTGGCCAGAGCCCAACTCAAGGAGCTCTTAGGCATCGGAGAAATAAATAAATTCACCATTAGGATACAAATCACCAACCACCTCACAACCACCCGACCGCTAGGCCCTATATTGATATTGTCCTTACTATATCCCAAAACTGAGACAGGTCCCATACCCTTAATTCCTTGTCAAAAGGAGCCAGTCTAAGCACCTATTTAACCACCTGCTCACCAGATAAGGTGCGGTGGGGTCAGATCTGCCCCCAGACATGAGAATATGCACCAAAGCCCGCCCATCGCACATACCAGTATACAACCTCTTTTCCCAATTATCCGCCTCTGACATCCATTTCGCGGCACACTGTAGCTGCGCTGCAAAATAATATTATCTCATGTTGGGGATTGCCAATTCCCCCCCTCTAGGTCATTCTGCCGGACAGATAGCACCACCCTACTTCACCTGCCCGCCAGTACTAGGGAGATCAACAGGCTATTCAAGTGTCGAAAAAGCTGGCAGTGGATACAATGAGTTCTGTACCAAATAAAATCACCGGGGCAAAAACACCATCTTTGCGACTGCTGCCCGACCCATAACAGAAAGGGTCAACTTATTCAAGAAAGCTACAGAGCGCTCCAGACCGGCAACCACCCGCTCAGCATTTTTTTCATTGTACACATCCACGGAATTAACGACCCAGATACCCAGGTACCTAAAGCACTCAACCTCCCAGTGCAAACCCAGATCAGGGAGCCCGGCCAGAGGAGCCCCAACCAGAGATCCCAGAGGGAACTAAAGTGATTTTTTCATATTGATCTTAAGACCAGAAACAGCCCGAATACCTTCATTCTCTGCAGCAGCTCCAGCACCGACACACGAGGATCCCGCACATATGCCAAAGCGTCATCTGCATACATAGAAACTACATGCACGGCCCGACCCACTGGGATCCCCCACTGCGCCAACTCCTCACGAAGCCAAATCGCCAAGTGCTCCACAGCCAGGGCAAATAAGAGTGGCGCAAGTGGTCACCACTGTTGTGTACCCCTACTGATCTCCCAATCAGCAGATATCTCTCCCCCAACACGCACACATGCTGTCGGGACTGTATACAATAGTCAAACCCAAGCACAAAAGCCGGAGCCAAAGCCCATTCCCCACAAAACATTCAATAAATATTCCCACTCAATGGTGTTGAACTCTTTCTCCAAATCAAGAGACACCAACGCCATTTCCGACTCCAATCCCTGAGTTTCATGCAGGACATGCGCCAATCGATGTAGGTTAAGGGACATACTACGACCCAGTACGAACCCACATTGGTCTTCGTGCACCAGGCCCCGGATCACTCCCCTAAGCTGAGTACGCGAAATTTTACAAGGTACTTTTATATCACTGTTCAACATGGTTAGCGGTCGATCCGAATATGGACCCGTAGTATCCCCCCGGCATAAGCAACAAACACTGTGGGGGTGATTCTCACCCTGGCGGGCGGCGGAGGCCGCCCGCCAGAGTTCCCCCACCAAAATACCGCTCCGCGATCGAAAGACCGCTGAGGGTATTTTGGGATTTGCCCTGGGCTGGCGGGCGACCGCCAAAAGGCCGCCCGCCAGCCCAGGGCAAATCATCCTTCCCACGAGGACGCCGGCTCAGAATTGAGCCGGCGGAGTGGGAAGGTGCGACGGGTGCAGTGGCACCCGTCGCGTATTTCAGTGTCTGCATAGCAGACACTGAAATACAAAGTGGGGCCCTCTTACGGGGGCCCCTGCAGTGCCCATGCCATTGGCATGCCCTGCAGTGCCCATGCCATTGGCATGGGCACTGCAGGGGCCCCCAGGGGCTTCGCGGCACCCCCTACCGCCATCCTGAACAGGATGGCGGTAGGGGGTGTCAGAATCCCCATGGCGGCGGAGCGCGCTCCGCCGCCATGGAGGATTCACAAGGGCAGCGGAAAACCGGCGGGAGACCGCCGGTTTTCCGCATCTGACCGTGGCCGAACCGCCGCGGTCAGAATGCCCTGCGGGGCACCGCCGGCCTGTCGGCGGTGCTCCCGCCGACCCTGGCCCGCCGGGGTAAGAATGACCCCCTGTATACCTTGCCGCATGGTGTCTGGTATCTTACCACACCCCACGCTTCCTCAAACACCTCAAACAATCTCTCCCCGAGTGTGGAGGAAAAAGCCTGGTACAACTCCACAGGAAATCCATCACTACCAGGAGATTTAGATTTTGCCATTGCCGTCACAGCCTCTCCCACCTCCTCTACTGTGATCGGAAGTTCAAGCGTGTCCCTGCTCTCAGGGTCCAAACTCGTCAATCGCTACTGCTGCATAAACTGTTCCACACCCCCTCTCAATGGTACCACACCAGCCCCAGACACCCTTTGAAAGTGGGATGCCAATTCCCTGAGAATGTGCCTACGCCCCGTGAGGAGCACGCCCTCAGTGTTCCTTATTCCCAAAATCGGCAGGGCCTCTACCTCCCGTTTTAGAATCCACGCTAAGAGTTTGCCTGACACTTTCACGGTGCAACCGCTGCCTATACCCTTTGAGAGTTGTTCTACCTAGTGTGTCCCAACATGCATTCACCTCCTCATACAACCTGAGGTCCTCCCGCCTGGCTGCGCTCGACTCAGGTGGCTGCCGCTGCACCTCCCCCAATGCCCCCTCCAGTGCCGTAAGGTCCTGCTCCAACTGTCTGTGCACCCCTCCCACCATGCTTATACATTCCCCATGGAGAACGGCCTTCATAGCCTCCCATTTCAAACCGCGAGACACAGTCGTGTTCCAATTTAAGCCCAGGTACTGTTTTATGGCAGCGCCCACTCGTTCTCAACATCCCTGATCCGACAACAAGTCGGTGGGCATACACCAACCTCAAGCCGCACGGGGAAGAGTCTCACCCCAACACAACTGAAGCTGAACCGGCCCGTGATCTGATAAAAACCGACCCAGATGAGTAACATCCTGAACCTGTGAACCGTCAATGCCCCCTAACAGAAACCTGTCCAGTCAAGAATAAGTATCATGTGTTCTTGAATGGCAAGTGTATTCCTTACCCTCCGGGTGTTGTTCCCTCCAACGATCCCAGAGACTCAAGTGCACCATCACATCTCTGAGAGATTGTACCATTAGGGGTTTGGTTCCCAACTTTGGCGGGTGGCAATCCAACCCTCCATTTATCACACAATTATGGTCCCCTGCCCAGATCAAGGGCTTATCCAGGCTGTCCTCTAAGATCTCAGGTATCCTAGAGTAGAAGACAGAATCCTCTGTGTTAGGAGCATAAATATTAAGGATCACAATGGTAGACCATTCAATATGCCCTCCACCATTACATAACGACCCTCCACATCCACCTCACTGTACACATGGGTAAAGGGAACCCCGGGAGCCACCCACACAGATACCTCCGGGCATAGGAAGAAAAGGAGGATGAAAACATCTGTCCCCGCCACTTCTTAGACAATTTATGCGCTTCCTCATCCATCATATGAGTCTCCTGAAGACAAGCAATATGAGCCTTGTGCCTACGAAGGAACGAGTGCCCCCTATAACGCTTTGTATAACTTTTCAGGCCCCAGACATTCCAAGTCAGCATATTAATAAGACGACCCATGTCATTAATAATCGAGCCCCTCTACCCACAGGATACCACACACCATGCATTACCCTCTCCAGGACAACACAGTGAAGGACAACCTGCATACCCCGCTCCACTACCCGCACTGTTAAATAAACTATAAACATGAACATGAACATACCCCCCTCCCAAAAACCATCCCAGAAATACAGTAAAACAACCAAAATATACCATACTGTAAGTCCAGTCTATGAGTGCTGCCAGGACAGCAGCCTAAACCCCACCCTACCACAACAAATTGCCTACCACAACTGTGGAGTAACCACCCCCGGTATCAAATCAAGATATAACTAGTACCCCCTCCGAACCTGAGGACTAAAGCACCAAGAGCGGCCTGAAGGGCCAATCCCATCGCAGGTCCACATCAACTCTCCAGGGCCAACAACCAACAGCAGACGTCAAGAATAACAGTCAGGTCATCTAGGTATCTCCACCCGCCTCCAAGATCTGCTCCGAATCTGTGCCACCACCTGACTCTACAGGCACCAACGCCATTGTTCAATCTCGCTGTATCTCCACCCTGTGGCAAGATTCCACCAGCCCCCAAACCATGTGATCTCCAGTCCGGGCTACGGAGCCAGATGTCCATTGGGCAGAGCTTCCAGATCCCTCCGGTCTACCAGGGGCCACCTTGTCCCACATCTCCAGCCAGCGCCACATCTCCTCAGCTCGCTCAAAAAAGTGTGATTTGCCCCACAACAACACCTTCAAATGGGCCGGATACAGGAGCATGTATCTGATGTTCACGGCTCTGAGCTTTGCCTTGATCTCCATAAAGCCTTTACGAGAGTTCTGCACCATATTGGTGTAGTCAGGATAAATTGAGATCTTGCAGCTCTCGTATATCGCCTTATCCGACTCCCGCGATGTGCGCAGGATACAGTCCCGGTCCTTGTAGTTGAGCAAGTGTGCGATAATGGCGCTAGGAGGAGCATCAGGCCGTAGTGGCGCCACATGGGGCAATGAGCACGCTCCACCACAAACACTCTGGATAGCCCTGCCAGGTGCAACACGTCCTTGATCCAGCTCTCCACAAAGGATTCCACAGCCGACCACTCCACTCGCTCCGGGAAGCCCAGCAACCTGACATTGTTCCGCCGGGACCTTCCTTCTGCGTCCTCCAGCCTCACCTCCAGCCGTCCCACAGTAGATGTAGCTTGCGCCATTTGCGTCCGCAGTGTCCCCACCTCAGACTGCTGCTCCACAATGGAACCCTCCGCCAGCTTCATCTTGTCTGACACCTTCCAAAGATCCGCTCTCAGCAAATTAACCTCCACCGCAACTGTCTCAGTTTTGCCCTCCAGTGCCTACCGGGAGCCCTGAATGGACGCAAGTAGCTCTGCATGCAAAGGCTCACCAGCACTCAGAGGCGCTCCAGCTGCATCTTCACTCACCTCCAATCCCGCCGGTTGCCGCAGGAGAGCCACAGGGGTAGTATACTGCTCCATAGTCTTGCCCTGTGAAGCATCTGTCCATTTGTGATGCCCCATGTTACTCCACACAGGGCCTAAATACGACTGACCACTTTCCGCAGCGTCCACACAATGGAACCCCCTAAAAGCAGTTGTCGCAATACTCCACTCATAGGGATACAGTGTCCAGCTAAGCAGGAAGATCAGATGGCCGCCAGATTCACCAGCAGATGTGAAGCCAACTGTCAACACACACCAGCAAAGTCAGCGCAGGAACCACAGAATGGCAGAAGCCAAGAAGAGCGAGGAGACAGCAAGCCCGTCAGCAGAAGCCTCCAGGCACTCTCTCCACGAAACTCGACGCCCCACAATTCAGTTCCATAAGGCCAGAAGGCCAGGATGTCAGCCCGCACCTCAGGGCCTCAGGGGAACACAGCCGCACACTTCCCCGCTCGAAACGCCATCCCCAGGCCTGCAGCATCCAAGTTCAGCAGGCTCAACCACATGACATGCCACTCGGAGCACAGGCCAGTCCAGCAATCAGGCCTCTCGCCTCGGCCCCTATCCAAAAGGCTCCTCCACTGCTCATATACTTAGGGGGGGCGACCACACCTCTCCAGCCCCCCCACGAATGCTCAGAACTCTCCCAGCACAGGTAAGGGGCCACGCAGCCCAAGAATCTCAGCCACGGCCCGGCAGGATCGTGCGTGCGCCGCCTTCACTTTTGTGTCATCGGTCTCCGGAAATGGGTTCCAGGAATGCCGGAACCCACCAACCGTCCTCCTGATCCGAGGGATCGGCTCTCCCAGCCTGGGGGAACCACAGGATCACGGAAGGATTTCACCGAGAGCGGGAGCACACTAGAAGCGCGGCCCGTCGTCCATGTTCATTGGCCACACCCCCAACACAAACATATTTACAATTAAAAGGCAAATGGCCAGTCCAAAGTGCCAAAGGCACAAATGGCACCTTAGAGTGCCGCAACTGGACTCCTGCCTGCCAAATGACCTCCAAAGGGTAGAGGCATCAAGGGGCAGGCAGGCACCTCAGGGATTAGAGGGTTGGGGGGTTGGGCTTGGGTTTGGGAGGGTGGTCTTTGGGCTTGGGTTTCGGAGGAGGGTCCTTGGGCCTGGGCTTGGGAGGGGGAGTCTTCTTGGCAGGGGGAGGGGCATGGGCACTAGCAGGGGGGCAGAGGAGGACTTGGAGGTGGATGGACTGGACTAGGAGAGGGATGAAGATCGCTTGGAGGTCTCACAGGTTGGGAGAGGAGTATGGAACAAGGATAACTCCAAGAGGGAATGCTTCTTAGACACACAGGGGTGGTTATGGCAAAAGGGTTTGGGAGTGGAGGGTGAGGGAGTAGTTGTAAGATGTACTGGTATGAATGTCTTGGGTGCAAGTGCCTGCTTGGAATGCTTGCGGGTGTTTGGTGTCTGTTGGGCGGATAAGTGTGGGTGTTTGGGTGTCTTGGAAGGAGGAGGGAAGAGGTGCAGGGAGATGCCATGCTGGATGCGTGTCTGTTGGAGTGGTCTCTGCAGGTATGGTAGATGTGCTGCATGTGGGGGTGTCCTGGTTGTGGTGGGTGCGGATGTGGTGACTGGGGTGGATGTCAGTGGGTCTGATATTGTGGTGATTTTTGGTAAGACAGTTGTTGTGGCTGGATCCGTGAATGATGGTGTGGTGGCTGCAGGTGTGTCTGGTGTAGTGTCTGTGAAGGAGAGGGTAGTGGGGGAGTCAGTGTGGTGGATGTTGGTGTGTCTGCAGGTGGGTATTGCTTGTGTGCATGTCTGTGGTGGGTCTTGTGGTGCTTATGCTTGTCAGCGGTACCCTTGTCTGTTGAGGTGGATGCATGCCTGTGTGCATAGACAAAGGGAGACTGGCTGCTGTCAGTGTGGAGGCCAGAGCCTGAAAGAATCTCTGGATGCCAGCCAGCCACCCTGAATGCCCTCCAGAGACACATTGCTCTGTTGTACCTGAGCTGCCAGTCCCTGGATGTCATTCACAATGGTGGACTGACCCACAGCGATTGACACCAGCAAGTCAATAGCCTCCTCATTGATAGAAGAAAGGCTGACTGGGGCTGGGGCAGAGGTGCCTGTAGCAAAGGAGATGGCCACCTTCCTGGGTGAGCGGGCATGGGCAATTAGGTGGAGAGCTACAGGGAAGGCGGTGCTAAGATGGTGCTAGGGTGGGCGCAGATGTGTCCGCCACCATCAGGGAGTGCCCCCTGGAGGAGGATTCTGAAGAAGAGGCGTTCGATCCAGTCTTCCAATTGGCACTCCCCTTGGCCTCTGTCCCACTAGGTCCCTCACTCTCACTGGTTGCAGCTTCCTGGGTCCCGTGGGCTGCTGCTTTCCCACTCGCCTGTGCCCCTTCTCCTTCACCTGTCAATTCTGATGCACACAAATAGAGAGAGAGGGAGGTAGAGATAGAGAAATCAGATGAAAATGGGTTGACATGTAGCTCTCATACACACCGGTTAACAAGCACATCTGTTACACACCTTATCCTGGCTAGGTTATCGCAGGTACCAATACACATTACCTACATCATGTCTCAACAAGTCACTACTAGCACACCTATATGCCAAACCTCACACCTACATCAATATCTAAGTTGAACATCCACATGATGACTACCAAAGCCATTTCTGTTGGCACAGCATGCCGTGAATACAGTATCAATTGTATACCTGAATACACATCAAACATCTCCATGCCCCTGTCACCCACTGGATGTCCAGCTGATTGAACAAAACACTTCTGGCCACTAAAGGTACAACACCTGATCAGAGCATGCCCTCTGTAACATATCCATTACATTGATGACAATTTCACTCACACACCACACAGCGTCTGCCTCTCACATTACATTCCAGACCAAACACTCTGTACAGTGATGCCAAAATAGAAATCAACACTGATTTGGCCATTACAAGTCAGACACCCAATCAGTTGACATCTTCTGTTGAAAATATGAGTCTGTGTTATAGCCATTCGAATAGTCTGGCCCAATCATGGAGTTATATCAGCAGACACCAAAAACATATATCAAAACTGATCATACTGCTAGTTGCATCTACAAAGGCCCATATATCACACATAACACATCCATACTTAATCACTGAGTGCAGTGTCACAACAGATGTACTTCAGGAACACACATATTACATCATGGTCCACTTATAATGCTACAAAACATTTACAACAGTTACTCGTGTTACACAGCGCAACATGACAACTCCACCCTCACACGCCATTCTAGAAATGACAATCCCTCTCACAGTGCCCTGACAACACACTTATAAGACAGTTAATGTCAGGATGCATTAGGCACATGGGGACCAGCACAGCTGCCTGTACACCACTTACACATCCCATTACTACATGAGCCAGCCTGGGGAGACTAAATGCAACAATAGATTCCCATCTACTTGCCATGTATCATACAATAGGCCAACCTCTCCTAAACTGCCACTTCAGCGCGACCAAGGCGAGCAGAAAAGTCCCAGCCCATCAGATGTGTCCCCAATTTACCACTAGGACATGATGTAGGCAGTAACTCTGCAATGTAGCATATCAATAGCTAGGGCATTGTCATAAATCCCATATACATACCATGGTGACATATACACGATCTAACTAAGGCACTTACCACCTCTAGTACCATACCATCGGTTTAATGGTTACATCCTCACAAGTATAGCACCAAGAAATACATGATGTCTTCAACCAGACCTCATCCATTGTACATGAATCAGTACCCCAGTTTGCCTAACTTCACATACCTCACAGTCAGCAGATCATCTATATGTGGCAATACAGCTTTCACATCAATACTCCAGTCCCATGAAGGCCATAGCTGTTGTGGAACTGTAATGGCAGCCGCACATTCACTCAATACCACTACCAGTACATGATTGTTAAAAATTGGTTTTTTGGTTGGCAGTCAGGTTACCCTCTGTCCAAGCAAGAACCCTCACTCTAGTCAGGGTAAAGTCACACACAATCCAAAATTAGCCTGTGCCCACCCTCTGGTAGCTTTGCGCGAGCAGTCAGGCTTAACTTAGAAGGCAATGTGTAAAGCATTTGTGCAATAAATCATACAATACCATAATATAGCACCACAAAAATACACCACACAGTGTTTAGAAAAATATATAGTATTTATCTGGGTATTTTCAGGTCTAAACGATTAAAGATGCATTATGAATTTGTAAAGATATCACTGAAAAGTGATATAAAGGGGGTCATTCTGACCCCGGCGGGCGGCGGGAGCCGCCCGCCTGGAGGGAACCGCCAGAATACCGCTGCGCGGTCAAAAGACCGCCGCGGGTATTCTGGGTTTCCCACTGGGCTGGCGGGCGACCGCCAAAAGGCCGCCCGCCAGCCCAGTGGGAAACACCCCTCCATGAGGATGCCGGCTCCGAATGGAGCCGGCGGACTGGAGGATGTGCGACGGGTGCAGTGGCACCCATCGCGTATTTCAGTGTCTGCAAAGCAGACACTGAAATACAAAGTGGGGCACTCTTACGGGTGCCCCTGCAGTGCCCATGCCATTGGCATGGGCACTGCAGGGGCCCCCAGGGGCCCCACGACACCCCTCACCGCCATCCTGTTCCTGGCGGGCGGAACCGCCAGGAACAGGATGGCGGTGAGGGGGTCGGAATCCCCCATGGCGGCACAGCAAGCTGCGCCGCCATGGGGGATTCCCAGGGCAGCGGAAAACCGGCGGGACACCGCCGGTTTTCCTGTTCTGACCGCGGCCAAACCGCCGCGGTCAGAATGCCCTGCGGGGCACCGCCAGCCTGTTGGCGGTGCTCTCGCCAACCCCGGACCGCCGGGGTCCTTGACCGCCGAGGTCAGAATGACCCCCAAAGTCTCTTTCAAGCACAAAGTACCTGGTTTCTGGTGGAAAATCTCCGCAAAGGGCCGCAGAAGAAGAGATACATGGAAAAATGGTGTGTGCGTCGATTTCTCCTCAGCACACACGGACTTGCGTCGTTATTTTTCACGCTGGGAAGTCGTGCGTCGTTTTCCGGCGCGCGGACAGTCTCTTTCTGTGGATCGCGGGATTACCAGATGTCCCGGGTCTGTGCGTGGATTTTCCTGCTTGTTTTCCGGCTGCGCGTTGTTCTGCGGGGCTGCGCATCGAAGTTTCGATCTTACGGCAGGCGTCGCGTCAATTTCTCTTCTGGAAGTCGGGCAGCGTTGTCTTTGCGAGGCCGTGCGTCGAAGTTCTGGTCGTCCCAAAGGCGTCGCGTCGACCAGCGTCGGTGTGCGGCGTTTTTCTCGCCGCGTAACAAGCTGTGCGTCGAAAATGTTGGCGCACAGAGCGTCCAAGTGAAAAAGAGAAGTCTTTTTGGTCCTGAGACTTCAGGGAACAGGAGGCAAGCTCTATCCAAGCCCTTGGAGAGCACTTTTACCGCCAGACAAGAGTTCAGCAAGGCAGCAGGCCAACAGCAAGGCAGCAGTCCTTTGTAGAAAGCAGACAGGTGAGTCCTTTGAGCAGCCAGGCAGTTCTTCTTGGCAGGATGTAGTTTCTGGTTCAGGTTTCTTCTCCAGCAAGTGTCTGATGAGGTAGGGCAGAGGCCCTGTTTTATACTAAGTTGTGCCTTTAAAGTGGGGGTGACTTCAAAGAGTGTCTAAGAAATGCACCAAGCCCCCTTTCAGTTCAATCCTGTCTGCTAGAGTCCCAGTAGGGGTTGTGGCAGTCCTTTGTGTGAGGGCAGGCCCTCCACCCTCCCAGCCCAGGAAGATCCATTTAAAATGCAGATGTATGCAAGTGAGGCTGAGTACCCTGTGTTTGGGGTGTGTCTGAGTGAATGCACAAGGAGCTGTCAACTAAACCTAGCCAGACGTGGATTGAAGGGCACAACAAGATTTTAATGCAAAGAAATGCTCACTTTCTAAAAGTGGCATTTCTAGAATAGTAATATTAAATCCGACTTCACCAGTCAGCGGGACTTTATATTACCATTCTGGCCATACTAAATATGACCTTCCTACTCCTTTCAGGTCAGCAGCTGCCACTTCAACAGTGTATGAGGGCAGCCCCAATTTTAGCCTATAAAGGGAGCAGGCCTCACAGTAGTGTAAAAACGAATTTAGGAGTTTTACACTACCAGGGCATATAACTACACAGGTACATGTCCTGCCTTTTACCCACACAGCACCCTTCTCTAGGGGTTACCTAGGGCACACATTAGGGATGACTTATATGTAGAAAAAGGGGGGTTCTAGACTTGGCAAGTACTTTTAAAGCCAAGTCGAAGTGGCAGTGAAACTGCACACACAGGCCTTGCAATGGCAGGCCTGAGACAAGGTTAAGGGGTTACTGAAGTGGGTGGCACAACCAGTGCTGCAGGCCCACTAGTAGCATTTAATCTACAGGCCCTAGGCACATATAGTGCACTCTACTAGGTACTTATAAGTAAATTAACTAGCCAATCATGGATAAACCAATCAATTGTACACAGAGAGCATATGCACTTTAGCACTGGTTAGCAATGGTAAAGTGCCCAGAGGTCAAAAGCCAACAACAACAGGTCAGAAAAAATAGAAGGAAGGAGGCAAAAAGTTTGGGGATGTCCCTGTCAAAAAGCCAGGTCCAACAATGATGTATTTAGTCCCTATGATAAAACTAGAGTCACACAGTAGCATATACAGGTATGCTACACAGATGGGAGTGGACTGACACCTCAGAGTCACAAATACAGATGAATGGAGCTGATCATACTCAGTGCTTAGGGTGATACTAATACTCAAATCCATTGCATAGGCAGGATGTTCTCACACATGTGCCTATGTCATTAGACCATATCCACATTCCAGACATGGAGAGGTCTAGGAATGGGAGATGTACATTCACTGACAGTAAGCTATTCCAACACATTTACTATTTATACTCAGCCAGAGTGCATAATACCCATTTCCAATAGACAAAATACAGGATGTCATTACAGCAATGTCACGTTGCCTGCAGTGAGGCACCTTAATCCCTATTAAGCTCAGCCAATTGCCAGGATACAGTCAATATTCACCCCCTTGTGGCTGCTGTGTTGTCCTCAAATGCCCATCCACCTCAGGGTAGACCACCGCCCAACTGAGAGCCATTAGAGGGGTCAGGGTCCAATGGGCACTCCTCCTTTGTTGGGAGAATATACCCAGCTGGGCCTCTGCGGTCTTCTGGGCCCAGGGTCTCAGGTCCTCCCACCGCTTTCTGCAATGGGTGCCCTGCTGGCTGTGGATCCCTAGGGTCCAAACTTGCTTGGGATGGCACGCCAGATCCCTTTCTTCTAATGGGTTTTCACCTGCATGGATGACACAGACAGAAGGAGAAAGTCAGGTGCCCATGCCCCATTTCAACAGCATTGGACAATACACATCTGACTCACCAAGTGCCCAAACACGCCCTTCCTCTCTGCTCACACATCTCAACTCTGTGCATGTACTCCCTCCTCTGTACACTTACCCCTTACATCATCACAGACACCCCTATCACACATGACTATAGCATGGGGCTCGTCTGTTCCTCTGGTGCCCCATACAGCTGTCCATACAGGGTTAGAACCCCGTACAGAAGCTTCACCAGCTCTTCTGGGGTGAAGGCTGGGGCACTATCACCTGCAGGAACTGGCATGATGGCTCCTAGAGAGTATCCTGCAGCTCATGTCATTGAGGTCTTGCTTGCGAGGGTTTTAGGAGTCAAGTGAACAAGGCTGCAGTAAACGGCAGTCACAGCTGCTGCGTACAGGACTGTTATGCTGGTGGTGATCGCCATTGGCCCCAACCCCCCCAAAGGCAGCAATGTTAACCAATGAGAAGTTGCATGGCAGGTGGGACCGCCTACCGCCATGACGACATACTCCGGCGGACTTAGGTCACTTCCAATTGTCCTGTGCATCAGGCCAGGTGGCTGCCATTTTATGCACATATCATGCCTTGCTGTCCCTAAATAAGTGCACCATACACATTTATGTCCAAACTGCGGACTAGGCCTATGTTGCGCCATCATAGTTTAGCTGATACATGTGACATGAATGTAACAGTGATGCTTCTGCAAGCCCATAATGGTATGTGTGAGCAGTGCGACCCATGTGTACAGTGTTAGATGTGTGTGATGATGACATGTTCTGCTTACATGTGTGAAGAACTTAGTATATGTTCTACTCTCTATACTAGATACCCTGCCATGAGGAGATTGAGACATGCACCAGTGTACCGACCACTAGTTGACCTAGCAACCATGGAGGACAGGCATATAATCCAGACCTATTGTCTGAATCGTCAGACCATCGTGGATCGATGTGCCCAGATGAAGCCTGATTTATTTCCTGCCATACGCAATCCCTATGCGATCCCTACCACAGTACAAGTCCTGTCAGAGATACACTTTCTTGCCACTTAGTCCTTTCATATTACAGTGGGCCTGACAGCAGGGATGTCGCAGCCCATATTCAGTGTTGTGTTGAAGGATGTACTGTGTACTTTATTGAAACACCTGGACAGCTACATCAGGTTCCCCCAGTGTGAAGATTTGGCCTATGTATGTGAAGGCAGACTTCTATGATATGGGACACATCCCTGATGTGATAGGGGCCATATATGGCACCCATATAGCCTTAGTCCCTCCCAGTGCCAATGAACTGGTGTATAGGAACAGGAAGAACTACCACTCGATCAATGTTCAGGTAGTGTGTCTGGTACAGGTGACAGCCAAGTTTCCTGGATCTGTGCATGACTCCTACATTGTGAGGAACAGCAATGTCCCACAAATGATGACACGACTTCACACAGAGAGGGCTTGGCTCATTGGTTTGTATGCATTTGGATGTATGCTTTTCTTATGGCACCTGTTATCACATTCTTCCCTGTGCCTGTACCTGGATTGTAACAGTTCCTACCTTTATGTACACAGGTGACTCTGGCTATCCTAACCTTCCCTCGCTGTTGACACCAGTAAGGTACCCTGCCACGGTAGGGGAACTCTGTTTCAATGAAGCCCACAGCTTTATGAGGCGTTTAATCAAAAGGACATTTGGCCTTCTGAAAGCCAGGTACTGGTGCCTGGACGACTCTGGAGGTGCCGTCCTCTACACTCCTCAAAAGATATCCCAGATAGTTTCCTGCTGCATGCTCCACAATCTTGCCCTGAGATGTCAGATACCATTGCTAGCGAATGCTGACGAGGCAGCTGGACCAGTGGCTGGTGATGCAGACATGGGAAGTGATGAGGAGGCAGATGAGGAAGGTGCAGCTGATTCTAAGACTGAGCTCATTAATCAGTACTTCCAGTAACATACAGGTATGCTGACTGTTTATTTGCAAGTCATGTATATCCACATTGATAAGTGACAATGGTCCTCCTGATTAGAATCATCAGTGGTGTTCTAATGTGTTCCCATGTGTGTGTTGGGGGAGGTGACTGCTTGGATGTAAGGTGTAGACTTTACATGTATCTTGACTTACATGTGTACTCACTGCAGGTTGCAAGATTCACATCCCAATGGACAGACCTGTGTTGAGTTATGTGTCCTGCATTCTCCTGTTCTCATGTAATTCCACCGACTGACTGTGTTATGTCAATCAATGCCTCTGCTACCTATGGCTTGAGGCATTCATGTTCATTAGCCTTTGGTAACTCTTTACAGAATAGAGTTTTGCACATGACAGATGGCAGCTACAGAGCATTGTGATGTATTTCCTGTGACTGGGGATGTAGAAATATTATCTGTTGTACCCTGCATCGGTTGGCAATCCACACTGGGCTGGACAACTATGTACTGTATATGTGCTTTGTGTGGCACCATGCATTCTATCCTGATGTAACTCTCTGTCATGGCCTCTTTTGCAAGTTGGATGAGTATATATACTGTAGTGTGTGCCTGGAATAGTGACTATCTTACATTTGCCCTATTGTACTGTGTCTCCTGCACTGGATGCCTCCCTCTGCTATCCATTATACTGCCTGTTTGTTTAAGGGCCCATACCCACATAACATTTTGCATACACCACATTTTTATTAGTTCAAATAAAGACACATATGGTGTTGCTGTGATCAATAGTGTTTATTGGGCATACAGGGGAAGTGTGAAAATAAAATATATGGTGCATACAGTGACAAACAGGTGATGTGTGGGGTCATGGTAGCTGGAATCATCAGAGGAGGTGGCACAGCTGTAGATAGCACAGGTCCAGTGTACAAGGGCCATGGGAAAATGGAGTTATGTAATTGAGCAGACAAAAGGGTGTTCCAGGGGCACACAATGGAGAGAAATCAGGAGAGGTTCACTTCCTGGCAGTGGTTTGTTCTTGGCATCTGCTCTAGCCGGATGTCTGGATGGACGTCCACGTTTGCAGGGTGGGGGAAATCATGAGATACAAAAGGAAGGGTGCCAGAGGCCTGGGGTTCCCAAGGCAGGGCCTCCATTCCACTAGCTGCGGTAGGACGGCTCAGATGTGATGTGCCTAGTGGAAGGGGCCTGCTGGTGGGTGGAGGAAGTACACAGGGTGGTGTTGATGTCCCTGAGCACCCCTGCAATGGAGGCCATGGTGGCATTGTGGGCCTGCCACTGCTGCATGGCCTCCTGGTAGTATGGTTTCCCCCCAACATGGTAATGATCTGGCTCATCCTGTCCTGGGATTGTTAGTCTTCTCCCAGGACTTGGGAGATGGTTTGCTAGCCAGTTGACTCCCTTGGATGCCCCATCCTCTGGCCCACAGGTTCCCTCCCATGCCCCCTACCCCCATGTGCCTGTGCCCCTGGCACGGTGTGCCCACTCCCAGTGTCACTAGGATCTTCATTGTCTTGGGTGTGAGGGGTCGACTCAGGTCCCTATACTGTGAGGCACACTATTGATTGAACTGTCCTTGGGATACAGGTTTGGGAATGAAGGGTTGGCTGTGATGTTGATGTCACAGGGTGGGAGGGTTGATATGGGCAGGGTGAGGCAGAGAGCGGTGGACTGACCAGGTGTCCCAGATGGCCAGGTAAGTTGTCAATGTCCAGACATCCAAAGGCGTTGTCCTCACTGGGGCCTTCATCCTAAGGAGGACTGGCTGTCTCTGGTATCCTCTCCATTGTGGCAGTGTCAGGGGTACCTGTAGATGGAGGGAGGGATAGTTAAATGGTGGACGTCTGATTGGTTATCTCTTTGTCTCATGCATACAGTGGCTTTACATGATTCCCAGCAATGGCAACGACAGATATAGCAATCATTCTAGGTAACCTTTGCTGGGTGGTTGGGTTCAGGTCCTGTGTGATGGTTTACATGACAGGTGTGCCCTGCTAGCTCAAGAAAAATTAGGCTTGCTAGATGTGAGAGGTGATGGTTGTAAATTACAGCATGGTGTTCAAGTGGGAAGAGGGTATTTGTGTGTGCATGGTAGCTTGTTCTGTCTGTGCATTTGATGCATGGGGTATTACTTCTTACTTTGAAGCCCATGATCAGTCCATTTCAAGGTTGTTGATCTGGGTAAGTGGCCATTAGGTTTGGTGACAGTGCTGTGGCTGTGTTTGGCCTTCTTTGCCATTGTGTAGTGCCATTACATTGCTTTCATTGACATGTACCTGTCCTCAGTCGAAGCATACATTTGGTGTACCTAGTGAAATAGTCATACATGCAAGAGATGTGCTGTGAAGTGCACATTGCAGGTTTTGTTGTATATGAGTTAGTGCATTGTGGGAGTCATAGTGATTGTTATTGGCAATGCTATTTGTGCACTTGCCAGGGACTGTGTGGGCATTGGGGCTGGGTGGTGGTGTGGCATGCAGGAAAGGGGCAATAGGTGATTAGGTGGGAGGTGTAGTGGGAGATAGAGTGAATATGTGAGTGTTTGGTTGGTTTGGAAGCATGCTGGACAGGATGAATAAGTGCCAGGGGAGTGGTAGTTACTTACCAGAGTCCAGTCCTCCAGGTATTCCAGTCTGGCCCTCTGGGTGCAGGATGTCCAAGACATTCTCCTCCCAATCTTGTGAACTCTGGGGGAGGAGGTCGGGGCCCACCACTTATCTTCTGCATGGCAATTTGGTGGTGTCATGTCATGGAATGCACCTTTCCTCGTAGGTTGTTCCACCTCTTCCTGATGTCCTCCCTTGTGCGCAGAAGGTTGCATACTGAGTTTACCCTGTTGACAAGTCTCTGCCATAGCTCCATTTTTCTGACAAAGGATGTTTGCTGGACCTATGCTCCAAACAGTTGCGGCTCTACCCTGACAATTTCATCGACCATGACCCTCAACTCATTTTCTGTGAAGCGTGGGTGCTTTTGTGGGGACATGGTGGTGATTGTGTTGTGGGTGGGAGTGTGTGTTTTGTGTGCAAGGGTGCAGCGTAGGGTGCCTGGTGGGGTTGGGGTGTTTAGTTGTATGTGAAGGTCGGCTGTGGTGTTTGCATGTATTTGTTATGTGTTTATTGTGTTGTTTGTGCAGTTGCATGTTGTGAGCTCAGTGAGATGTCTATGTGTGCTATTGTGTAAAGGTGGTATCTGTCAATTTTTGCCTGTTCTCGGTGAATGTGATCGGTGTTTTAGTTGCAAAAGATTGTGGGTTGTGTTGTGGTGTGTCATATAGTGTGGGTGTGTCTGCTGTGTATATGCGTGTCAGGTGTGGGGTATTCGAACTGGCCAATGTGGTGTTGTGTTCTGTCTGAAGAGAGTTTGGGAGCGCTGAGGATCACACCACCGATGGTTTGCCGCCATGGAAGATCCACTGTGGTGATTTGTGGCTCGTAATCTGGTGGGTGGAAAGTTGTTGGGCTGTCAATGCTGGTGGTGGAACTGCCTCTTTCCCGCCTACCTGTGTCCTGGGGGTGTCGGATTTGTGGCTGTTTAGTTGTGGTCTCCAGTATGGGGCTCTTAATATGGTGGTCTGTTTACCGCTAATGTCTTTTGGAAGCTGCCACCGCGGCGGTCTTCCAATAAGACTGCCAAAGGCATAATAAGATCCAAAGTGTTCACTCAGGGCATCAGCACTGGTTTTGTCACAATTCATGAGACAAGGTTGAAAATAACTTCCAACCTGCCACAGCAGACTGGAACAACAGTGTTTTCACTGGCAGCCTGACTTTGCTATGTAAACTAATGCCAAAGCCACCCGGTCCCTTAGCAATATATATAAGTCTCCCAATAGGAAGGCCTATGAAGTCCTATGGCAGGGAGCTGTATTTTGTTAAGTAAGACATATGTTTTTCGATATATCTTAACAACAGCAAGACATCGCATTTGTCATTTTGCTGTGGATAAAGTAGGTAGCCCCAATGGCAAACACAGTGTTACGGGGTGGCATCCTAAGTTGGCTAACTTTTGAGTGGCACTATCAAACTGGGTCATGTAAGGTATCAAATTAATAATGGCATATATGCAATCTGATGGTCAGGTCAAAATCAATGTCACTATTAAAGGTCAGCAACTTTAGAAAGTTGCCACTTTGTCCTCTGCTTGCCCAGTAGCCTCACAAAGGCACACACACAAAGAAAGCTTGCAGACCCCCTGGGGAGACCTGTGACTGACTCCCTGGCTCAGGAGCAAAGGCAGTGCAACAGCAGAAAGGTGTCACCTCCTCTGCCAGGATGACCACTTGGGGGGTTGAGCACAGAGCAGAGCTTCAAAGGGGAAGCTGCTTTTGATGGACCATCTATCCCAACACTCGTGGGCAGAATGCCTTTTGTTCCTGTAGACCACATGAAGGCAGGGCCAGACAGGGGAAACTCACTCCCAAACCCATTTTAACATGGGTTGCAGCCCTCAAGTAGCCACACCTCTAGGGTGGACTACCAAGCTCTTGATGACCAAGGAAGAGTTGATCCATCTTGAAAGGGGCAAGAATGTGGCATTCTGGGATAGCCAGATGCCACACATCACAGGAACTTTGTCATTAAGTTCAAGGGGACCCCGTAGCCCATTGGCTAGTGACTGAGTAGTCCCCTCAGGGCACTTTCCTGGGATTAATATGGCATCCATGGCACCCTGACCCTCAGATCATGCTAGAATCAGAGAGAGAGAACTGAAGAAAGACTGCCCAGATGCACTTGGACCAACACAAAGAGAGACTGCATGCTTGAAAGGACTTCACCTGTTTTACTTTGGGCTAGTAAAGTTTGGACTGTGGTTGTGGCTCCTAGCTCAGGGAAAAGTTAATTTCCAACATCCAGCAATAGCAGTAACTCCAAAGATCAGTCGGATGATCTCCTGGAGCCAGCTTTAGGGGCCCAGGAGCTGAAGCTGCTCAAATTGGCAAGTTGGTAGCCACCACAGAAGTTTTGCTGCTACCAGTGGCTGGGCAACGAGGAGGAGAAATCAGAGATAGCCAAAAGGTGCACCGTGTCTGCTGAATCTGGGTGTGCTATCCAGGGTTGGATTCGACACACATAAGGGGCACTCGCCCCCACCAATGGATTTTGCCACAACTGCAGTGCAGATTGACCAGTAGCCTAACATTAGCTGGCCTGCTACTGCATCGTAGAGGACTTTGAGGGACCCCAATCTCTGTGGCTAAGTTTCCCCCCTTCACCTGTGGATCGAGGAACACCCACAACGGCACCCCAGTTGACCGCACCACAACAAGAGAATCCTATGAGCATCTTTTTGCCTGCATCCCACAGCATCAGGACCACTCCAATGATGTCTAAATCAGCCATCATGTAAAGTTTGGATCTTGCCTTAAAATTGCTCTGTGGCCATCTAGCTGTCCACAGTATCTTTTCTGGCCTCCTAGACCTATGTATGATTGTTCTTGGTCACCCAACTTGGGCCAGAGTTGCCAAACTAACTTTTACAAACCTTTCAAAGGTTTTCAAACTTCCTATTGGCCAATGCTTGTTTGTGGTTGATTTAAAAGTTATTTATTGCTTCTAAAATCTTTCTCTGGAACCCTCCTGTGGATTTGGAAGCCTTAGGTCTCTAAAAATACATAACAATATAATCTATTATCTGTTGGACCCAACACAGTATTTGTGAGCATGCTGCATGATAAGGCCTCCCAGCCATATTATATAGCACACATAAATCCTCACAGTACTTAAAACTCTCGCAATCATGGTGCTAGTAATCCTGGATTTTTTATTCCTTCTGGTCCTACTCTTCCTGGTCTCACTCTTAGTCCTTCTCCAGGATTTAGTCCTTCTATTCCTCCTGGTGGACTACCTCCTCTTGGTCGTCCTCCTCTCCTCCTCTTTCTAGTACTGCCTCTGTTCATCAAACTCTTTCAATGCAATGGTCTGTATGGTTCTGGTCCTCCTGGTCTTTCTAGTTGTCCCATTGTCTTTTTCAGGTCCTTATAGTAACACTTATCCTCCTCCTCAACTTCATTCCCCTCCTCCTCGTCCTCCCCCAGCTGGTCTTCTTCCTCATGGTCCCATGGGTCTTTCAAGTCCATGTCCTCCTATTCTTCATGGTCTATTGCTCTTAGTTTTCCTTGTGTAGTCCTAATTCTCCTGATGGTCATGATACTAGTGTGCCCAATAGGATGAAACTCCTGAAATTACGCAAATTATGCTGATGTAAGTTACTCCAGCTCAGACTCCAGGTGATGTCCGCTCACCTATGGGAATCTGTCAGACACAGACCATCTCTGGTTGCTCAGTAGTCCTCTGGGTACTCTATGGAGCCACCCCTCCTAAGACAGAGGGAACTTGGTACTTGAACTAGTGGGTTGACAGCTCCATCTCTCACACATATATAGCAGAAACTGGAGGTGCATTCTCTTTGCACTTCAAAACTGGGTTGGGTCAGTTTCCTTCTCATGTCTTGTGAACATGAAATTGGCGAGGTGCTTAAAAAATGGGAACCCCACATTTTTCTTTGGTTCGCTCAGATATATACTATGTGTATCTTGCAGACCATACACACATGCACGCACACACACACACGCACGCACACGCACACATACACACACACCATACACACTGTTAGCACAAAGCTCTGGGTTCTTCAAATTTTACATGATTTGGTTGGTCTACCAGCACTTGTGTGACAGAGATGAAAATGGTTGGTCACTAGAATTACAAAAACACAGTATGCTGCCCCCACACTACATTCTAGAACTCATGATAGGGACAATAGTCCATTGCCACTATGGAAACTGTGCTTGGTACGCCCCTCCATGTCCATCACAGCCAAGCTAAACAATTGTGAGATAAAAGCAGTTGGGTGCTCGGACAAGTGACACAACTGTACACCATGGAATAGTAACCCCATCTCAAATTGACTTATATTAGTCAAAAAGAGTTCTGAACATATTTTGGGGGTCATTACAACCCTGGCGGACGGTGTTAAAGGTGCGGCAATACCGCAAACAGGCCGGCGGACGAAAAAAAGGGAATTATGACCCTGGCGGAAACCGCCAACTAAGACAGCCACTTTAACACACTGCCCGCCACGGCGGTACAGACAAGCAGCGCGGCGGTCACCGCCAACAGACAGGCGGAAGACAATGTACCACCCACAGTATTACAACAGGCCAATCCGCCACCTTTTCCGGTGCGGATTCACCATGGATAAAAACACGGCGGAAACAGTTACTGCAATGGGAAAACGCTCAGCTGAACACATCCCACGTGGAACGAGGACTCCATGGAGCCCGAATTACACATTCTACCTGCCCTTGTATTCCTACTCATCTACGAAGACCAACACCGGCACGGCCGAAGACAACGGTGAGTACTGCACCTACGACATGGGGGAGGGGGGAGGCAAAAGTTAGGGGGACACACACGAAACACCCCAACCCCCACATATTACAACATACACACCAATGCATCCACAAAAATCACAGTAACAACCCACAATCCCCCAGGAAGAATGCAAAGACAAAGCGAAATCAGTTCAAACATTGTAATGTAGCAATATACAGGTCTGTCAAAAATATACAGATATATAATAAAATCAGCCAGAAATATATACATTACGGGAAGTAGTGCAGATATGCACATATCAATGTCTGTGCACCACTAGTCCAAAAATGCATGGGCGAGGCCCACAGTAGATACCTGTCCACAATCGGAGATAAAACTGCTGGGGCATCAGATAGAAATACTACAGGCACCTCAGGGGGAAAGGGGGGCACCTCAGCCGGATGAGTGCAAAGCCAGATCCACGACGGGGCTCCATGTCCATTGATGTATCCTGGGGAGTGCAAAGCCACAGTCTCTCAAGTCTATACAGTGGGTGACTTGCCCACTGGACCATCCTGGGGAGTGCAAAGCCACAGTCTCTCAAGTCTATACAGTGGGTGGGTTGCCCACTGTTCCATTCTGGGGAGTGCAAAGCCACAGTCTCTCAAGTCTATACAGTGGGTGGGTTGCCCACTGTTCCATCCTGGGGAGTGCAAAGCCACAGTCTCTCAAGTCTCTACAGTGGGTGGGTTGCCCACTGTTCCATCCTGGGGAGTGCAAAGCCACAATTTCGCAAGTAGATAACAGCCGCCACTGGCTCTGGAGGGGGACTGGTGCCCAGACTGGATTAGTGTCCCCGTGAAAGTTCCTGTCCCGTCACTGTCCCAACTGCACATGGGATAACGATGCTTGATGTGGCGGTCTTTTCATTCTTACCCGGTGCATGCCCTGTTCAGCGGTGCTTTGCCATGGCGGTCTCTGGACTGTTCAGCGGTGCTTTGCCATGGCGGTTCTGGACTGTTCAGCGGTGCTTTGTCATGGCGGTCTCTGGACTGTTCAGCGGTGCTTTGCCATGGCGGTTCTAGACTGTTCAGCGGAGCTTTGCCATGGCGGTCTCTGGACTGTTCAGCGGTGTTTTGCCATGGCGGTTCTGGACTGTTCAGCGGTGCTTTGCCATGGCGGTCACTGGACTGTTCAGCTGTGCTTTGCCATGGCGGTCTCTGGACTGTTCAGTGGTGCTTTGCCATGGCGGTCTCCGGACTGTTCAGCGGTGCTTTGCCATGGCGGTTCTGGACTGTTCAGCGGTGCTTTGCCATGGCGGTCACTGGACTGTTCAGCTGTGCTTTGCCATGGCGGTTCTGGACTGTTCAGCGGTGCTTTGCCATGGCAGTCTCTGGACTGTTCAGTGGTGCTTTGCCATGGCGGTTCTGGACTGTTCAGCGGTGCTTTGCCATGGCGGTTCTGGAACGGGCATTGGTGTGTGGCATGACGTTCCCCGGACTGGGCATTGGTGTGTGGCATGATGTTCCCTAGACTGGGCATTGGTGTGTGGCATAACGTTCCCTCATAGCCCACCTGGGCTGTGGCAGCTGGGGCCCTCCTGGGCAATGACTCCGGCAGTGGTCTCCTGACCAGTGACGATACTTGGGCCCTCCTGGGCACTGACTCCGGCGGTGGTCTCCTGACCAGTGACGATACTTGGGCCCTCCTGGGCAATAACTTCGGCGGTGGTCTCCTGACCATACTTGGGCCCTCCGGGGCAATGACTCCGGCGGTGGCGGTGGTCTCCTGACCAGTGACGATACTTGGGCCCTCCTGGGCAATGACTCCGGTGGTGGTATCCTGACCAGTGACGATACTTGGGCCCTCCTAGGCACTGACTCCGGCGGTGGTCTCCTGACCAGTGACGATACTTGGGCCCTCCTGGGCAATGACTCCGGCGGTGGCGGTGGTCTCCTGACCAGTGACAATACTTGGGCCCTCCTGGGCAATGACTCCGGCGGTAGTGTCCTGACCAGTGACGATACTTGGGCCCTCCTGGGAAATGACTCTGGCGGTGGTCTCCGGACCAGTGACGACGGTGCTGGTGGTGGCGTCTCGACCGCCGGGAAGGATGCCGTCCTTCTCCGCCGTGATACTCACAACAGGCTTGGCAGACTTCCTCTGGCCCTTCCCCACCTTTGGTGGAGTCACAGCTGACTCTCCATTCCCCTTGGGAACCCTGTGAGTTGTTTTCCCTCCAGGAGTCTTCACACGGTCCCGTCGTTCCACTTTCCAATTTCAGAGCCTTTACAGGGGGTGGGCTGCCACTGCCTTGGCTCCGGGTCATACTCCACACACCTTGAACAGGCACCACTGGTATTGGAGGCTTTTTGGCTGAGGCGCTACGACGGGACTGATGAATTGGAGGGGGGGTGGGGGCAAAAAGGTCAGCTTTACAGAGGGACAGTTTCTGACGAACACTGGGATGGTTAGTTGGAGGGGGCCTGGGAGTGGAGGAAGAGGAGGTGGTTGTAGGAGGTGTCACTTTAGGTGTTTTGGGTGCAGGTGCAGGTACTGGAGGATGTCGTGAGGTGGATGGATGTTGGGTGTATGGGTGCTCGCATTTGTGTACTTTTGGAGGGGCGTCACAGACACACTGGGAGAGGACACAGGGGACGTGTAAATGGCAGTGGAGGTGGTGAGTGCAGGTGAGCGGGAAGTGGTGCTGGGTGTTCTGTTGCGAGTCCTGGTGCCTGTAGATGTACTGCATGCAGGTGTGTGTAGACGAGACTGGGAGGGAGGAGGGAGAAGAGGAGGAGGGGGACACAGTGGAGGCAGTGGATGTTGCTGTGTCTGTATGTGTGTGATGCTTGCGTGAGTGCCTGTGGGTTGTGTGGTGCCTATGTTTGCTTGAGCTACTTGTGTGTGTTGACTTGTGTGCATGCTGGTCTGTAGGTGTGCTTGGGATGGGCTGGGGTACAGGGGATTGGGTCTGGGTGGAGGAGGTTGGAGGGGGGAGGCTAGACACAGGGACAATGGCTGCCATCAGTGCTGAGGCCAGAGATTGCAGGGTTCGCTGAAGGGCAGCCTGACCAGAATGAATGCCCTCCAGGAATGCATTACCGTGTTGCAACTCTCTTTCTACACCCTGGATGGCATTCACAATGGTAGACTGCCCAACAGTGAGTGACCTGAGGAGGTCAATGGCCTCCTCACTGAGGGCAGCAGGGGTGACTGGGGCAGGGCCTGAGGTGCCTGGGGCGAAGGTGATGCCCACCCTCCTGGGTGAGCGGGCACGGGGCGAACGCTGAGGGGCTGCTGGGAGGGCGGTGCTGGTAGGGGAGGTGGCGGCTGTACCTGTAGAAGTGGGGCGCACAGATGGTGCCGCCACCACAAGGGAGCTCCCATCGGCGGACGAGTCCGTGTCGCTGCTTGGTGATCCGGTGGCTGACGTGAAGCTCCCGTCGCCCTCCATCCCACTGGTGCATTCTGAGTCTGTGGTGTGGCCCTCAATGGCCACGTGGGATGCAGCTCCCTCGTGCTCCGGTGCTACTGTACCTCCGCCTTATGATGCTGATGCACAAAAGAACAGCGAAAGCACAAAAAGGGGGGGGTGAGACAGAAGAAGAACAGGTTGAGTGCATGGCATACCGCTACCGTTGGCGGACAAGACATACACAGCAGCCCCCTGCACTACGCCGTGCTCCTGGCCTCTGCATATGCAATTCCTGGGATATGGCATACATGGCTATGGTGGACATCTGCATACATGGATGCCACAGGGGCATATATACCTGTACTTGGCACTCTACTGCGGTGGTGTAGAGTGCCACATGGGCTGCATTACAGAGGGGCCTGGTTTATGTATTTCTGGCTGGCCTCGGTACACCCACAGGCCTCCTCCCCCACTCAGACCCCTCCACTGCACGCAAAGTCAGCAGAATGAGGTTGTACTCATCCCCTTGTGTCTGCTGTGATGCCCTCAAGCACCCATCCAACTCAGGGTAGGCCACCTCCAGGATCCGGAACATCAGGGGGGTCATGGTGCGACGGGCACCCCTCCCACATTGGGAGGCCATCCCCAGCTGAGCCTCCGCCGTCTTCTTGCTGCAGAGGCGAATGTCCTCCCATCTTTTCCGGCAGTGGGTGCCCCGTCTCTGGTGGGCCCCCAGGGTCCGGACGTCCTTGACGATGGCACGCCAAATGTCCCTCTTCTGGAGGGCGCTGACCTACATGACATGCACAAGGGAAGACGAAAAGTCATTACCACCTGCACCGTCGATGTGAGTGGCCCCCTCCCTACTCTAGCCATGTGGCCCATTCATTCCCATGCATTAATGTTCCCTGCACTCTGCCCCCTTCCCTCTTACAACCAGCCCTCTCCACCCATGCCTAGCCCATACAACGTGCTCCATGTGTGCTAACCTGTTGGTCTGGAGGACTGTAGAGTAGTGTGTACTGGGGGAGGACCCCGTCTAGCAGTTTCTCCAACTCCTGAGCAGTGAAGGCAGGGGCCCTTTCCCCAGACGCAGCAGCCATCGTCGCTTCCAGACCGAGGTCACAGCAGCACTTGCAGTGTAGGTCTTCTCCTGTCGAAGATCAGGTATCT
Source organism: Pleurodeles waltl (assembly GCF_031143425.1). NCBI lineage: Eukaryota > Metazoa > Chordata > Amphibia > Caudata > Salamandridae > Pleurodeles > Pleurodeles waltl. The sequence continues at coordinate 620,812,755 of NC_090450.1, forward strand.
AGTGATTGAACAGATAGAAAATGGCGGTGATGTCCGCGGCGGTGCGTATCATCGCCGCCAGCGCACCTGTTCATTGGCTCCTGGGACCCGTAGGGTCCTATGTTAACCAATGCAGCATTGCGCCGCGGTCTACGACCGCCTACCGCAACGGGGTACAACGCCAGCGCAGTGACCCCACAATCCCATTGTCCCAGTTTAGAGGTCAGGCAGCCGCCATTTCAGGGGGCCACATGGCTTCATTTACTTCTGCGTCACACATAGCTAGGCCTACACTCAACTCACATACAGGAAGGGTTTTGTGTTTGGTGTAGTCTTCTGTGTAACTGTGGGTACATACCTGGAGGAAAATTGACTTTATCGTCGCTGTTGTCCTTCATAGGCGCCGTCAGCTGGGACATGTGAGAAGATGGCGGAATCCTCTGTTGTACCGACCGCTGGTGGACCTGTTGACAATGGAAGAGCGACATGTAATCGTCACCTACAGGTTTGACCGTGCCACAATCCAGGAACTATGTACCCAGTTGGAGCCAGACCTGATGTCACCAATCCACCATCCCACTGGAATCCCCCCTGACGTGCAGGTGCTGTCAGTGCTCCATTTCTTTGCAAGTGGGTCATTTCAGACAACAGTGGCCATGGCATCAGGGATGTCCCAGCCTATGTTTTCCAACGTCTTGTCCAGAGTGTTGTCTGCCCTGCTGAAACACGTAAGGAGATACATCATTTTCCCTGAGGTGGAAGATTTGCCTACAGTTAAAGGTGACTTCTATGCCCTTGGACATATCCCCAACGTCATAGGTGCCATTGATGGGACCCTTGTAGCTCTGGTCCCCCCCCAGAGGAGTGAACAGGTGTACAGGAACAGGAAGAGTTATCATTCCATGAACGTACAGATGGTCTGTTTGGCAGACCAGTACATCTTCCAGGTTAATGCTATGTTCCCTGGCTCAGTGCATGACGCCTACATCCTGCGGAATAGCAGCATCCCTGATATGATGGGTCAACTCCAGAGGCACTGTGTATGGCTATTAGGGGACTCTGGTTACCCCAACCTTTCCTGGCTATTGACCCCAGTGAGGAATCCCAGGACCAGGGCAGAGGAACGCTACAATGAGGCCCATGGGCGGACTAGGAGGGTGATCGAACGCACCTTTGGCCCCCTTAAGGCCAGGTTCAGGTGCCTCCATATGACAGGTGGTTCCCTATTCTACTCACCGAAGAAGGTGTGCCAGATCATCATCGCCTGCTCGATGCTTCATAATTTGGCTTTGTGACGACAGGTGCCTTTTCTGCAGGAGGATGGTCCAGATGACGGTGTTGTGGCAGCTGTGGAGCCTGTGGAGCCTGTGGACAGTGATGAGGAGGAAGCTGAGGAAGAAGACAACGACAACAGGGAGTCAGTCATACAGCAATATTTCCAGTGACACACAGGTGAGAACATTTTCATTTTTACCATTACATTCATTGTCACACGTCTTCCTCTATCCTGTGTGTAATTTAATGGGATTATTTGGTAATTGAGTTGTTTCTTTCCATTACGGTTTCACAGGTGCGGTTACCAACGTGTCATCTACTTGCATCCTTCAAGGACTTGTGATGTGTGACATTGGTATGTTGCCTTTACATCTCACAACGCATTTTGACACTGTCATAGATATTACATTTTACCAAATCATAGACTGACTACAGATTGTTTTGTGTTTCAAGGGTGTTTATTTAAGTGCTTAGAAATGGGAGGGGGTTGTAAAATGGTGATGGGTGATGGCAGAGGAATGTCCATGGCAGAGTCCAGTCTATTAGTCTCACACGTGCACTGCCCATATGGGCATAGGAAGTGGAGCTGGGGCAGTTAAAGTATGGACAGGGTAACTAAGTGGGACAGTGAGGGGACAATCAGGGTGGTCTCATTTCCTGGCGGGGGTCTTGCCATCTTGCTCTGTCCTGTTCCTGGATCTCAGGGACCACTTGCGTGGTGGTTCTCCCTCTGCAGGGGGTTGGGTGCTGGTGTGGTGGTCCTGTGGCGGGGCATCCTCTCCACTAGCGCCGGCGGAGGTGGTGTGCAGTTCATCGTCCTGGCTAGTGTCAGGGGCCCCTTGGAGTGCCACGGTGTCCCTCAGGGTCTGCTGTATGTCCTACGATGGTGCCCAAGGCGGAGCTGATGGTCCTGAGCTCCTCCCTGAACCCCAAATACTGGTCCTCCTGCAGGCGCTGGGTCTCCTGAAACTTGACCAGGACCGTCGCCATCGTCTCCTGGGAGTGGTGGTATGCTCCCATGATGGAGGTGAGGGCCTCGTGGAGAGTGGGTTCCCTTGGCCTGTCCGCCCCCTTTCGCACAGCAGCCCTCCCAGTTCCCCTGTGTTCCTGTGCCTCCGTCCCCTGGACCGTGTGCCCACTACCACTGCCCCCAGGTCCCTGTTGTTGTTGGGGTGGTGGGTTATCCTGGGTTTCCTGTAGTGGTAGACACACCGCTGATTGACCTGTCCTGGGTACGGAGGTTTGGGCCCGCTGGGTGGGTGCTGTGCTGGTGTTACCAGAGGGTGGAAGGTCAGTGTTGGGCTGTGCCTGTGCAAGGGGAACCGACTGTCCTGAGGCCCACGATGGTCGGGGCTGGTCATCAGGCTCCAGTAGGGCAGAGCTGCTATCGCCACTGTAGGCCTCTTCTGGGGGTGGAGTGGTGTTGTCTGGACCCTCTGGTGTGGTGACGGTCCTTCGTGTTCCTGCAGGGGCATAAGAGCATGATTATTGCATGTGTGTGTGTGATGGTGTGCAATGGGTGGGTGTCTGTGTACCCCAGTGCAAGCATTCCTGTGTGGGGGCTTGTATGATGATTGTTAGGGGGTTGTTCTGGGTATGTGCAGTGGGCATGCTTAGGTGATCGGTGTCCATGCTTAGTTGTGTCATGCAAGGCTTGGTGTTGGGATGTGTAGTTTGTGTTATGAATACATTAGTGAGGAGTTGGGGTGATAGGGGAGGGTGTGAGGGTGGGGGTGTGTGATAGCATGCAGGTAGGGTGGGGGATATGATAGTTAAGATTAGACTTACCAGTGTCCCATCCTCCACCGACTCCTCCGAGGCCCTCTGGATGCATGATAGTCAAGAATTGCTCCTCCCATGTTGTTAGTTGTGGGGGAGGAGGTGGGGGTCCGCCGCCAGTCTGCTGAACCACAATGTTGTGCCTGGAGACCGTCGAAGGCACCTTCCCCCGTAGGTCGTTTCACCTCTTCCTGATGTCCTCACGATTTCTTGGGTGCTGTTCCACAGCGTTGACCCTGTCGACTCTTCTTCGCCATAGCTCCATCTTCCTGGCTATGGATGTGTGCTGCACCTGTGAGCCAAATAGCTGTGGCTCTACCCGGACAATTTCCTCCACCATGACCCGGAGCTCCTCCTCGGAAAAGCGGGGGTGTCTTTGGCGTGCCATGTGGTGGTGTGTGTGATGTGTGGGGCGGTGTGAGTGTTGATGTGTGTGGTGATGTGTAGTGGTGTGTGGTGTTTTGTGCGTGGATGTTGTGTGGGTGATGGTGTTGTGTGCCTCTGTATGGTGGGGTTGTCTTTGCTGTGCTCTCTATCTGGCCTTCGTCCGTGAATTGTGGTCGTAGGGGTTTGTGGGTGAAGTGGGTGTGTGTTTTATATAGTATTGGGTGTGTGGGAGTGGTGTGTGTATGTGTATCAGGTGTGTGTATTTGGAATTGTCCAATGTGACGGTGTTTTGGAGATGTGTGTGTATTTTGAGCGCGGCGGTGTGTACCGCCAATGGCATACCGTGGTTGAAAGACCGCCGCGTGGATTCGTGGGTCGTAATAGCATGGGCGTGTTTCTGTTGGCGTGGAGGTGGAGGATTTTTTTTTGCCAGTTTATCACTGACCTTTGGTGTGGCGGAGTTGTGTGGGTGTCTGAATTTCGGCGGATTCCGAGATTTGTGTCATAATAGCTCGGAGATATCCAGAAACACACTTCAAACAGATATAGGCAACTAACAAATAAAGTTTACTGAAAAGCAGTTTTAAAACTTCACAGGAACCTGCAGCCATCTCTTTGCCACATACTCAACATATATTGGCTATTATAAAAGTCCCAAAATCCAGAGTGTTTTTGTCCATCTTCTGGTCCTTATGAAATCGTGTGCCCTGCTTTGTGCTGTTTCCAAACTACTTTTCTAAAAGGAAATTTAATGAAACTGCAGAAAGGGAAATTTTGGCAGTGTCTCAAATTCTAACCAGTAGAATTGTACACTAAAAGAGTAAAGTGAAAAGATCTAATTTCCCTTCACTTTTAAAAGCTAATTATTTTAGTAAGAGGGTGGGCTTCATTGGGCCAGTTGTACGTGACTACCAGAAAGCACAAGATTAAGGGGGTCATTACGACCCTGGCGGTCATGGACCGCCAGGGCCGGGGACCGCGGATGCACCGCCAACAGGCTGGCGGTGCATCCAGGCCAATTCTGACCGCGGCGGTAAAGCCGCGGTCAGAAAAGGGAAACCGGCGGTTTCCCACCGGTTTTCCCCTGGCCTGAGGAATCCTCCATGGCGGCGCTGTAGGCAGCGCCGCCATGGGGATTCCGACCCCCTTACCGCCAGCCTGGTTCTGGCAGCTTTGACCGCCAGAACCTGGTTGCCGGTAACGGGTGTCGTGGGACCCCTGGGGGCCCCTGCAGTGCCCATGCCAATGGCATGGGCACTGCAGGGGCCCCCTAACAGGGCCCCACCAAGATTTTCAGTGTCTGCATAGCAGACACTGAAAATTGCGACGGGTGCAACTGCACCCGTCGCACCCTTTCCACTCCGCTTCGGAGCCTGCATCCTCGTGGAATGGGGTTTCCCGCTGGGCTGGCGGGCGGCCTTCTGGCAGTCGCCCGCCAGCCCAGCGGGAAACTCAGTATTACCGCGGCAGTCTTTTGACCGCGCAGCGGTATTCTGATGGCGCCCGCCATGGTCAGAATGAGGCCTTAAATCTTCCTTTTTATTATTAAATCTGCTATGGGATGTTCTTTCTGGCAGAACACTATCATATGATTTTCCTGTCCTATGCCACTCCCTTTTGTACACCCATTTGTTATTTACCTTGCATACGTTGTGCATTCTAAGTTAAATTTTGTCTTTAGTGAATTGGGTGCAATTTATGCTTGCATAATTTATGAACTTCTATGTAAGTCTGAGTCCAGAAAAAGCGTTGTCAATCAGCCTCAGCAGCTCACAGTTTAGGCGTAGGTTTTCCCTATGACTATGAGTGATAGTTTTCCATAAGCCTTCTCTGCAATTGCTTACAGGGAGGAAGACACTTGCTAGCACAGGTGCCTTAATCAAAATTATTGATGAGTGTTTATGTTTATGAACAATAAGTTTATGTAGAAAATGTAATAAAGTAGAAAAATAATTCACACATTTGAAAATGTGATTACGAAGAGTGGTCACCAATGTTAACGAAATGTATTAATCAATGATTAAATAATATGAAATGTTGAATATATGTTAGACTAATGCAGTAACGTGTCATATTGAAGGTTATGAGTTAAGCTTTAGCTTTATTAATTGTAGGCCTTAACTTAGCGAGTGTCTTGGCCTATCTGCCAGGCCTCATGTAAAAGCTGTATTTCTTAGTGTTTAATAAAAATGCTGACCAAGTGAGTTAAACTGTAAATCTCTATTGTATTGTTTAAATGTGCTCAAAACAGAAGCTTTTCGTCTGAAAAGACTGCTAGGAGATTATGGTGGTCATTATGATGTTGGCGGTGTGGTCCGCCATGCCGGTGGTGGCGGGAAAACCCACCAGCCGGCATGGCGAGCCACACAGCCACATAAAGAACACCTTGAGGGCCGCCATCGGCAGCCCTCACTCACTGCCAGGCTGGCTCCACCAGGCAGCCTGGCGGAATCATGATCTGACAGGGCTGCGGGGCTGCCCCTCGGATAATGATCCCTAATTCTCCAGCCTTTCCCTGGCAAGAAAACCTGCCACAGAAAGGCTGGCGGAGGGGTGCCCCTGCACTGCCCATGCACTTGGCATGGGCAGTGCAGGGGCCCCTGTGCAGTGCCCCATCGCAGCTGCACCCACCGCACAGAGGCATTGGCGGCGGCTCCAAGTGGAGCCGCCGGCAAATTCCCAGCCAGGCATTTCTCTTGGCGGAGGGGCGTAAACGGTGTTTCCACCCGCCAGCCCAATGGAATGTTCCTAATATGGCCGGCGGGGATCCGGGGGAGCTGGCGGTCAGTAGTTTGACCGCCAGCATGAACACAGCAGTTTCGACCGCTGTGTTCATAATGAGGGCCTATGTTCTTGCTAATGCAACATTTTATGTGTAATGTGTGTGAGACAGACTTTCACAGTAAAAGAACAATGAAGATACTGACTAGAGTTGAAGCTGCAACAATATTGTTACCTGACAAGCCGGATGATGAGGACATCGCAAGGCGAACCAACCAACAATATGAGAACGGAGAAATATTAGAAATCATAGATTTGAGATTTTAGTTTTATTGGACAGAGTGTGAACATATGATTAACTGACCAATAGGGATTTAGGTCATAGTTTCAACAGTTTTGACTTAACAAGAGTACAGGGAGGGAAGACGTACTTTTTAATTAATTCATTCATTCTGAGAGAGCACAGCTTACTGCCCATTTTTCCTGACCGAAAGGACATTACTTTCTTATGCGTCTTGATTAGAGACATGCTTAACTTTAATGCTTAAAGACTATGGTGGTCATTACAACCCTGGCGGATGGTGTTAAAGGTGCGGTAATACCGCAAACAGGCCGGCAGACAAAAAAAGGGAATTATGACCGTGGCGGAAACCGCCAACAAAGACAGCCACTTTAACACTCCGACCGCCACGGCGGTACAGACAAACAACGCGGCGGTCACCGCCAACAGACAGGCGGAAGACAATGTACCGCCCACAGTATCACAACCCGCCAATCCGCCACCTTTTCCGGGGCGGATACACCGTGGATAAAAACACGGCGGAAACTGCTTTTGCAATGGGAAAACGCTTAACTTAACACATCCCACGAGGAAGGAGGCCACCATGGAGCCGGAATTACAAATCCTCCCTGCCCTTGTCTTCCTACTCATCTACGAACACCAGCGCCTGCGGCGGCGAAGACAACGGTGAGTACTCCACCTACGACATAGGGGAGGGGGGAGGCAAATGTCAGGGGGACACACACGCAACACCCCCACCCCCACCCTCGCACATTACAACACACACACCAATGCATTTCCAAACATCACAGTAACAACCCACAACCCCATCCGGAAGAAGGCTAAGACAAAATGAAATCAGTTCAAACATTGTAATGTATCAAAATACATGTTTCAAATATATACAGATATATATAAACTCATTCAAAAGTATATACATTACGAGTAGTAGTGCAGATATGCACATCTCAATGTCTGTGCACCACTGGGCCAAAAATGCATGGGCGAGGCCCACACAAGATACATGTCCACAAACGGAGAGAACACTGCCGGGGCATCAGAGAGAAATACAACAGGCACCTCAGGGGGAAGGGAAGGGGGGGCACCTCAGCTGGATTACAGAACCACGCCACATCCACGACGGGGCTCCATGCCCATTGATGTATCCTGGGGAGTGCAAAGCCACAGTCTCTCAAGTCTCTACAGTGGGTGGGTTGCCCACTGCCATATCCCGGGGAGTGCAAAGCCACAGTCTCTCAAGTCTCTACAGTGGGTGGGTTGCCCACTGCCATATCCCAGGGAGTGCAAAGCCACAGTCTCTCAAGTCACTACAGTGGGTGGCTTGCCCACTGCCATATCCCGGGGAGTGCAAAGCCACAGTCTCTCAAGTCTCTACAGTGGGTGGCTTGCCCACTGCCATATCCCAGGGAGTGCAAAGCCACAGTCTCTCAAGTCTCTACAGTGGGTGGCTTGCCCACTGCAATATCCTGGGGAGTGCAAAGCCACAGTCTCTCAAGTGGATAACAGTATTCACTGGTTCTGGAGGGGGACTGGTGCCCAGAGTGCTTCATCCTGTTAAGGACAGAGATAGTGGATGGATCTCTCCACTGGTTCTGGAGGGGGAGTGGTGCCTAGACTGGATTAGGCTCCCCGTGACAGTGCCTGTCCCGTCACTGTCCCAGCTGTACACTGGATAAGGATGTTTGATGTGGCGATCTTTTCCTTCTGCAGCAGTGCTCTGCTCTGTTCAGCGGTGCTTTGCCATGGCGGTCTCTGGCCTGTTCAGCAGTGCTTTGCCATGGCGGTCTCTGGGCTGTTCAGCGGTGCTTTGCCATGGCGGTCTCTGGGCTGTTCAGCGGTGCTTGCCCTGTTCAGCGGTGCTTTGCCATGGTGGTCTCTGGCCTGTTCAGCGGTGCTTTGCCATGGCGGTCTCTGGGCAGTTCAGCGGTGCTTGCCCTGTTCAGCGGTGCTTTGCCATGGCGGTCTCCGGCCTGTTCAGCGGTGCTTTGCCATGGCGGTCTCTGGGCTGTTCAGCGGTGCTTGCCCTGTTCAGCGGTGCTTTGCCATGGTGGTCTCTGGCCTGTTCAGCGGTGCTCTGCCATGGCGGTCTCTGGCCTGTTCAGCGGTGCTTTGCCATGGCGGTCTCTGGGCTGTTCAGCAGTGCTTGCCCTGTTCAGCGGTGCTTTGCCATGGCGGTCTCTGGCCTGTTCAGCGGTGCTTTGCCATGGCGGTCTCTGACCTGTGCATTGGTGTGTGGCATGACGGTCCCTCATTGCCCAGCGGGGCTGTGGCAGCCGGGGCCCTCCTGGGCACTGACTCCGGCGGTGGCGGTGGTCTACTGACCAGTGACGATACTCCTGCCCTCCTGGACAATGACTCCGGCGGTGGCGGTGGTCTCCTGACCAGTGACGATACTTGTGCCCTCCTGGGCAATGACTCCGGCGGTGGTCTCCTGACCAGTGACAATACTTGTGCCCTCCTGGCCAATGACTCCGGCGGGGGTCTCCTGACCAGTGACGATACTTGTGCGCTCCTGGGCAATGACTCCGGCGGTGGCGGTGGTCTCCTGACCAGTGACGATACTCCTGCCCTCCTGGGCAATGACTCCGGCGGTGGCGGTGGTCTCCTGACCAGTGACGATACTCCTGCCCTCCTGGGCAATGACTCCGGTGGTGGCAGTGGTCTCCTGACCAGTGACAATACTCCTGCCCTCCTGGGAATGACTCCGGCGGTGGTCCCCTGACCAGTGACGATACTTCTGCCCTCCTGGGCAATGACTCCGGCGGTGGCGGTGGTCTCCTGACCAGTGACGATACTTGTGCCCTCCTGGGCAATGACTCCGGCGGTGGTCTCCTGTCCAGTAACGATACTTGTGCCCTCCTGGGTAACGACTCCGGCGGTGGTCTCCTGACCAGTGACGATACTTGTGCCCTCCTGGGCAATGACTCCGACGGTGGTCTCCTGACCAGTGACGATACTTGTGCCTTCCTGGGCAATGACTCCGGTGGTGGTCTCCTGACCAGTGATGATACTCCTGCCCTCCTGGGCAATGACTCCAGCGGTGGCAGTGGTCTCCTGACCAGTGACAATACTCCTGCCCTCCTGGGCAATGACTCCGGCGGTGGCGGTGGTCTCCTGACCAGTGACGATACTTGTGCCCCCCTGGGCAATGACTCCGGCGGTGGCGGTGGTCTCCTGACCAGTGGCGATACTTGTGCCCTCCTGGCCAATGACTCCAGCAGTGGTCTCCTGTCCAGTGACGATACTTGTGCCCTCCTGGGCAATGACTCCGGCGGTGGTCTCCTGAACCAGTGACGATACTTGTGCCCTCCTGGGCAATGACTTCGGCGGTGGCGGTGGTCTCCTGAACAGTGACAATACTTGTGCCCTCCTGGGTAATGACTCCGGCGGTGGTCTCCTGACCAGTGACGATACTTGTGCCTTCCTGGGCAATGACACCGGCGGTGGTCTCCTGACCAGTGACGATACTTCTGCCCTCCTGGGCAATGACTCCGGCGGTAGTCTCCTGACCAGTGATGACGGTGCTGGCGGTGGCGTCCCGGCCGCCGGAAAGGATGTCGCCCTTCTCCGCCGTGCTGCTCACACCAGGCTGTGCAGACTTCTTCTGGCCCTTCCCCACCTTTGGAGGAGTCACAGCTGACTCTGCAATCCCCCTGGGACCCTTGTGAGTAGTCTTGCCTCCAGGAGTCTTCACCCGGTCCCGTCGGCCACTTTCCAACTTGAGATGCTTTACAGGGGGTGGACTGGCAGTGCCTTGGCTCCGTGTCACACTGCCTGCCCTGGTGGCCGGTGCACTCCACACACCTGTAACACGCACCACTGGTACTGGACTCTTTTTGGCTGAGGTGCTACGACGGTACTGATGAATTGGAGGGGTGGGGGCAAAGAGGTCAACGTTGCAGAGGGACAGTTTCTGACGAACACTGGGATGGGTAGCTGGAGGGGGTCTGGGAGTGGAGGAAGAGGAGGTGGTTGTAGGAGGTGTCACTTTAGGTGTTTTGGGTGCAGGTGCAGGTACTGGAGGCTGTTGTGAGGTGGATGGATGTTGGGTGTGTGGGTGCCCGCGTTTGTGTACTTTGGGAGGGGGCGTCACAGACACACTGGGAGAGGACACAGGGGATGTGTAAACGGGAGTGGGGGTGGTGAGTGCAGGTGAGCGGGGTGTGGTGCTGGGTGTTCTGGTGCGAGTCCTAGTGCCTGTAGATGTAGTGCATGCAGGTGAGAGTATAGACGATACTGGGAGGGAGGAGGGAGACGACGAGGAGGGGGACACAGTGGAGGCAGTGGATGTTGTTGTGTCTGCATGTGGGTGATACTTGTATGAGTGCCTGTGGGTTGTGTGGTGCCTATGTTTGCCTGAGCTACTTTTGGGAGTTGAGGTGTATGCATGCTTGTCTGATGGTGTGCTTGGGATAGGCTGGGGTACAGGGGATTGGGTCTGGGTGGAGTAAGTTGGAAGGGGGAGGCTAGAGACAGGGACAATGGCTGCCATCAGTGCTGAGGCCAGAGATTGCAGGGTTCGATGATGGGCAGCCTGACCATAATGAATGCCCTCCAGGAATGCATTAGTGTGTTACAACTCCCTTTCTACACCCTGGATGGCATTCACAATGGTAGACTGCCCAACAGTGAGTGACCTGAGGAGGTCAATGGCCTCCTCACTGAGGGCAGCAGGGGTGACTGGGGCAGGGACTGAGGTGCCTGGGGCAAAGGTGATGCCCACCTTCCTGGGTAAGCGGGCACGGGGCGAACACTGAGGGGCTGCTGGGAGGGCGGTGCTGGTAGGGGAGGGGGCGGCTGTACCTGTAGAAGTGGGGAGCATAGATGGTGCCGCCACCACAAGGGAGCTCCCATCGGCGGACGAGTCCGTGTCACTGGTTGGTGATCCGGTGACCGACGTGTAGCTCCCCTCGCCCTCTGTCCCACTGGTGCATTCTGAGTCCGTGGTGTGGCCCTCCATGGCCATGAGGGATGCAGCTCCCTCCTGCCCCGGTGCCACTGTACCTCCGCCTGATGATGCTGATGCACAAAAGAACAGGGAGAGCAGAAAAAGGGGGAGGGGACGACAGAAGAAAGACAGGTTGAGTGCATGGCTTACCGCTACCGTTGGCGGACAATACAGACACAGCAGCCCCCTGCACTAAGCCGTGCTCTTGGCCTCTACAGATGCAATTGCTGGGATATGGCCTACATGGCTATGGTGGACATCCGCACACATGGATGCCACAGGGGCATCTATACCTGTACTTGGCCCACTACTGAGGTGGGGTGGAGTGCCACATGCTCTGCATTATGGAGGGGCCTAGCCTACGTATTTCTGCCTGGCCTAGGTACACCCACAGCCCTCCTCCCCCACCCAGACCCCTCAACTGCATGCCAAGTCCCCAGAATGAGTGTACTCACCCCCTTGTGTATGCTGTGATGCCCTCAAGCGCCCATCCAACTCCGGGAAGGCCACCGCCAGGATCCGGAACATCAGGGGGGTCATGGTGCGACGGGCACCCCTCCCACATTGGGAGGCCATCCGCAGCTGAGCCTCCGCTGTCTTCTTGCTCCAGCGGCGAATGTCCTCCCATCTTTTCTGGCAGTCGGTGCACCGTCTCTGGTGGACCCCCAGGGTCCGGACTTCTTTGGAGATGGCACACCAAATGTCCTTCTTCTGGTGGGCGCTGACCTACATGACATGCACAAGGGAAGAAGAGAAGTCATTACCAACTGCACCGCCGATGTGAGTGGCCCCCATCCCTACCCTTGCAATGTGGCACATGCATTCATCTTCCCTGAACTCTGCCCCCTTCCCTCTTACAACCAGCCCTCTCCACCCAGGCATAGTCCATACAACGTGCTCCCTGTGTACTTACCTGTTGTTTTGGAGGACCGTAGAGTAGTGTTTACTGGGGGAGGACCCCGTCTACTAGCTTCTCCAACTGGTGAGCAGTGAAGGAAGGGTCCCTTTCCCCAGACGCAGCAGCCATTGTCTCTTCCAGACCGAGGTCACAGCAGCACTTGCAGTGTAGGTCCTCTCCTGTCGAAGATCAGGTATCGAGTGATTGAACAGATAGAAAATGGCGGTCACGCTGGCGCACTTCGTTATTGGCTCCTGGGACCCATAGAGTCCAATGTTAACCAATGCAGCATTGCACCGCGGTCTACGACCGCCTACCGCGACGGGGTACAACGCCAGCCCAGTGACCTCACATTCCCATTGTCCCAGTTTAGAGGTCAGGCAGCCGCCATTTCAGGGGCTCACATGGCTTCATTTACTACTGCGTCACACATAGCTAGGCCTACACTGAACACACATACAGGAAGAGTTTTGTGTTTGGTGTCGTGTTCTGTGTATCTGTGGGTACATACCTGGGAATTTGTTGACTCTGTGGTCGCTGTTGTCCTTCCTAGGCACCGTCAACTGGGACATTTGAGAAGATGGCGGAATCCTCCGGTGTAGCGACCGCTAGTGGACCTGGTGACAATGGAGGAGTGACATTTAATCGTCACCTACAGGTTTGACCGTGCCACTATCCAGGAACTATGTTCCCAGTTGGAGCCAGACCTGATGTCACCAATCCGCCATCCCATTGGAATCCCCCCTGACGTGCAGGTGCTGTCAGTGCTCCATTTCCTTGCTAGTGGGTCTTTTCAGACAACAGTGGCCATGGCATCAGGGATGTCCCATCCTATGTTTTCCAACGTGTTGTCCAGAGTGTTGGCTGCCCTGCTGAAACACGTAAGGAGATACATCGGTTTCCCTGAGGTGGAGGATTTGCCCACAGTGAAAGGTGACTTCTATGCCCTTGGACATATCCCCAACATCATAGGTGCTATTGATGGGGCCCATGTAGCTCTGGTCCCGCCCCACAGGAGTGAACAGGTGTACAGGAACCGGGTGAGTTATCATTCCATGAATTTACAGATGGTATGTTTGGCAGACCAGTACATCTCGCAGGTAAATGCTATGTTCCCTGGCTCTGTGCATGACGCCTACATCCTGCGGAATAGCAGCATCCCTTATATGATGGGTCAACTCCAGAGGCACCATGTGCGGCTATTAGGTGACTCTGGTTACCCCAACCTTTCCTGGCTATTGACCCCAGTGAGGAATCCCAGGACCAGGGCAGAGGAACGCTACAATGAGGCCCATGGGCAGACTAGGAGGGTGATTGAACACACCTTCGGCCTCCTGAAGGCCAGGTTCAGGTGCCTCCATATGACAGGTGGTTCCCTATTCTACTCACCCAAGAAGGTGTGCCAGATCATAATCGCCTGCTCGATGCTTCACAATCTTGCTTTGCGATGCCAGGTGCCTTTTCTGCAGGAGGATGGTCCAGATGGCGGTGTTGTGGCAGCTGTGGAGCCTGTGGAGCCTGTGGACAGTGATGAGGAGGAAGCTGAGGAAGAAGACATAGACAACAGGGAGTCAGTCATACAGCAATATTTCCAATGACACACAGGTGAGAATTTTTTTTTCACATTACATTCACTTTCACACTTCTACCTCTATCCTGTCTGTTATTTAATAGCAGTATTTGGTCACTGAGTTGTACCTTTCCATTACGGTTTCACAGGTGTGGTTACCAACGTGTGTCATCTGCTTGCATCCTTCAAGGACTTGTGATGTGTGACATAGGTATGTTGGGTTTACAATTGGGAACGCATTTTGACACTGTCATTGATAATACAAATTGACCAAATCACTGACTGACTCCAGATTGTTTTGTGGTTCAAAGGTGTTTATTTAAGTGCTCAAAAATGGAGGGGGTTTGGAAAATGGTGATGGGGGACGATGGAGGAATGTCGATGGCAGAGTCCAGTCTATTGGTCACACAGGTGCTTTGCCCATATGGGCAAAGGAAGTGGAGCTGGGGCAGTTAAAGTATGGACAGGGTAACAAAGTAGGACAGTGGGAGGACAATCAGGGTGGTCTCATTTCCTGGCGGGGGTCTTGCCATCTTGCTCTGTCCTGTTCCTGGATCTCAGGAACCGCTTGCGTGGTGGTTGTCCGTCTGCAGGGGGTGGGGTGCTGGTGTGGTGGTCCTGTGGCGTCCTTTCTACTAGCGCCGGCGGAGGTGGTGGGCAGTTCATCGTCCAGGCTAGTGTCAGGTGCCCCTTGGAGTGCCACGTTGTCCCTCATTGCTTTTTGTATGTCCTTCAGCACCCCTACGATGGTGCCCAGGGCGGAGCTGATGATCCTGAGCTCCTCCCTGAACCCCAAATACTGCTCCTCCTGCAGGCGCTGGGTCTCCTGAAACTTGGCCAGGACCGTCGCCATCGTCTCCTGGGAGTGGTGGTATGCTCCCATGATGGATGAGAGGGCCTCGTGGAGAGTGGGTTCCCTTGGCCTGTCCGCCCCCTGTCGCACAGCAGCCCTCCCAGTTCCCCTGTGTTCCTGGGCCTCCGTCCCCTGGACCGTGTGCCCACTGCCCTCAGGTCCCTGTTGTTGTTGAGGTGGTGGGTTCTCCTGAGTTCCCTGTAGTGGTGGACACACCGCTGATTGACGTGTCCTGGGTACGGAGGTATGGGCCCGCTGGGTGGGTGCTGTGCTGGTGTTACCAGAGGGGGGAAGGTCGTTGTTGGGCTGTGCCTGTACAAGGGGAACCGACTGTCCCGAGGCCCACGATAGTCCGGGCTGGTCATCAGGATCCAGTAGGGCAGAGCTGCTTTCGTCACTGTGGGCCTCTTCTGTGGGTGCAAAGGAGATGTCTGGACCCTCCTGTGTGGTGATGGTCCTTAGTGGTCCTGCAGGGATATAAGAGCATGAATATTGCATGTGTGTGTGTAATGGTGTGCAATGGGTGGGTGTTTGTGTACTCCAGTGCAAGCATTCCTGTGTGTGGGTTTGTGTGATGATGGTTAGGGGGTTGTTCTGGGTATGTGCAGTGGGCATGCTTTGGTGATGGGTGACCATGCTTAGTTGTGTCATGCAGGGCTTGGTGTTGGGATGTGTGGTTTGTGCTATTAGTACATATGTGAGGATTTGGAGTGATAGGGGAGGGGGTGAGGGTGGGGGTGTGTGATAGCATGCAGGTAGGGTGGGGGATCTGATAGTTAAGATTTGACTTACCAGTGTCCATTCCTCCACCGACTCCTCCGAGGCCCTCTGGATGCATGATGGGCAAGACTTGCTCCGCCCATGTTGTTAGTTGTGGGGAGGAGGTGGGGGTCCGCCGCCAGTCCGCTGAACCGCGATGTTGTGCCTGGAGACCACTGAACGCACCTTCCCCTGTAGGTCGTTCCACCTCTTCCTGATGTCCTCCCGATTTTTTGGATGCTGTCCCACTGCGTTGACCCTGCCGACTATTCTGCGCCATAGCTCCATCTTCCTGGCTCTGGATGTGTGCTGCACCTGTGAGCCAAATAGCTGTGGCTCTACCCGTAGGATTTCCTCCACCATGTCCCGGAGCTCCTCCTCGGAAAACCGGGGGTGTCTTTGGCGTGACATGGGTTGGTTTTGGTGATGTGTGGGATGGTGTCAGTGTTGATGTGTGTGGTAATGTGTAGTGGTGTGTGGTGTATTGTGCATGTAATGTTATGTGGGTGATGGTGTTGTGTGCCTCTGTGTGGTGGGGTTCTCAGTCGCTGTGCTCTCTGTCTCTCTGGCCTTCGGTCGTGACTTGGGGTCGTAGGGGTTTGTGGGTGATGTGGGTGTGTGTTTTATATTGTGTTGGGTGTGTGGGAGTGGTGTTTGTATGTGTATCAGGTGTGTGTATTTGGAATTGTCCAATGTGGCGGTGTTTTGGAGATGTGTGTGTATTTTGAGCGCGCCGGTGTATACCGCCAATGGAATACTGCGGTTGAAAGACCGCCGCGTGGATTTGTGGGTCGTGATAGCATGGGTGTGTTTCTGTTTGCGTGGAGATGGAGGTTTTGTTTTCGCCAGTTTTACACTGACCTTTTGGTGTGGCGGACTTGTGTGGGTGTCTGAATTTCGGCGGATTCCGAGATGTGTGTCATAATAGCTGTGGCGAAATTCTGCGGCCGCGGTGGTGTATTGGCGGTCTTCTGCACGGCGGTAAGCGGCTTTTACCGCCAATGTTGTAATGACCCCCTCTGTCCTTTTAAATTCTGATGCTGAAGTGTGATGCTTGCTGATCGACTGATGTCCTGAGGATGAAGACTGATTCTGCTTTGCTGATCCACCCTGAAGATACGTATATCTAAATAGTGATTATCATGCATATTTGCTTTTTCTTTCTAGGTACCAACTGCGCTGTTTTGTCTATGGCTCTATCATAGTTAGATGTTTTTCCAAATTTGTGTTACCAAATTGTTTTGCATGAAGCCCAACATGCTCATGCTAATTTGATGGTAGTTAAGAATTCTCACTTATTACTTACGATAAAAGGGACTGGCATTTGATTAATTTTCTCTGCTGAATTCCATGTATGTCATAATGTTGACGCAATTGACTTTGCTATTGATTTGCACCATAACCTTAGAATGTGTTGTAGTTTCAGCTTTGATTAGATTGCGCTTTTTCTGCCGATTTGGACAATCAGTATTGTTTCTGTATGTGTTTCATTTGATTTTGAGATTAATCTACATGACCTTAGCATTGTTAGTATAGGGAAATAAACATTCTAAACTTTTACTGAAGATGTGGTTTTTCATGACTGAAAGGTCATGGTGCGTGATAATTACTCACTGCATTGATTATTGATTTATTGATTACTGATTATCATTGATTATTGTGTATTGATTATTGATTAGGTACTGGATCTATGGTAAGAATATCTTAATTGCGAGTCAAAAGATTCATCAACCTATTCCCGTCCCCTTGTAAGATTACTTATTAAGGTCAGACGCGCTAACACACTTGTCGGACCTAATCCAGTTAAGCTAGTGTGCATTTTGGTGTTTTGCATGTGTCAAAGTTGACAGTGATTGTTTTTAGGAGCAATTATGGTTAAAGTAGGTTGTGTGAGTTGTGCTTTTGGAATGTGTGATTCTGTCACAACACTGTATAAAAGGCGTATTTTTTCAAAAACGTCTGATTATACGTAGTTGTGGATTTTTATATTTATACATAACAATATTTTTCCTTTCGTTTTCCTTTTTTATTTGCGGAGCATAGCAGCATGAGTCAGTCATATGTATTATCTAGATGTGTAGGAAAAATTACGGAAAACAAGAACCATATATCTGCAGCCTTCCTATGTGCATATTTTCTAATTTAAGGCATTTACAATGTTTCGAGGAGCATAATCCTGGAAAATCTCGATGAATCTGGACTTCTATTAGGCATTCTGCTTGCTCAATTGTGTGTAATGTGAAAAAAGGGAATAGCATCTTAATTTATGGATAACCCCGTCCACTACATCACCTACAATTCCTATTTTGGAAAGATGAATTTCAAGACTCTCAAGTTTGTGAGTGTTGTTACGCTGTCGAGGGCATAGCTGCCCTGCAAGTCCAACTCCTTGCTCCTAGAGGAAGATTTACTCATGCACAATATTATTACAATATCGTGGACCAATATTGGGCACGAGTTAAATTGGTTGACGAGTGCAACGTCTTGCACTCCTAAATTAAAGCATTTGTGTAAATTCAAATAGTCCAGGCAAACAAAATGTATGAATCAGGCCCTATATTTTTAACACTGACTCCAACCACTCATATTAGTTGAGCATTTAGCCCCACCGACAGGCTCCTGTTAGGGCTAGGGTCATTGCGAATTTAATAAAGCATACATTTGTTAGAGGACGACTAACCATTCATTCACTTATTCACACATTTGTTAGGGCTTAACCGATCACATAAGCTGTTCAGGCCCACTCACACATGTTTAGCAGAAATTTGCCATCTCTACATATTTGGTAGGGCTTGAACAGAACAATACACACACACTTTGTTCAAACACATTCTTTTCTGTTTCCGCAGGTTTACTAATGTATTTATGAAAATATCTGTGATAGGAGGGTGACTGATTGCACTCGTCCCTTTGATTAATCCCATCCCCTCAATTGATGTGCTCATTTTTTTAATTAAGGTATATCCTAGCAGCAGCAAGTAGCATCATAAAAAAAAATCTATACAGCTGTAGACGACAGCACAGAATCTGAAGTGGTAGGATATTCTATTTGTGGCACTTTAGTGATCTCTGGCAAATTACCAATTTGTGGCCCTAGTGTACGTAGAGAAGAAATGTAACGTGCTGCTACTGCCCTCAGTCCACACAGAATAATATATTCTACAAATGTTGCTTACTCCCCTGGGTAGGAGAGGAAACCTTTCAGATATAGATAGATTGAGACATTGGTGCTTAGATAAGTAGAAGAATGTGTATATCTGTGAACATGTAGATAGGTATGTTAGGATGAAGATATTCTGGTTGGTAGGCATGTATTTAAACTGCCATAATGGGATCACTATGCTGGTTTAGCACACTTGGGTCCACTGAGGTGCGAGAAGCTGCTAGAGCCTCTCCTCTTTCCGTGGGTAGCAAAGAAGCCTCAACGGAGTCCCCGCCCAGGAGATAGGTTGTGCACGGTGCCCCAGTTGCTGAGGCGGCACCGCAAAAGCAGGACACGGGAAGGTGAGGGTAAATCCCTCTTCCGCGGTCACTGCCAGAGGAGTGTGAAATCTCCGAACATTGTTAAAAGTTATCTTCCATGTCCCCCCAAGGGCCGGTCATGGCCTCGGGGGCCATTGGGTGAATTGCGCCCCTATTTGCATTTGCCTCTTGCTGCCCCCCCCACCCTCGCCCATGGTCAGGTGGTGCGTGGGGCGGGAGGGAAACCTCAACGGAGGTCCTGTCCCCACTAAGCCAGTTTTGGGACTCCCCCCTTCCTATGGAACATTAGCACTGAAGGAGCGTGGGAGTTCCCCCCATGTAGCCCCAGTGACTTGGCCTGTAAACAGGCAAGGAATGCTTCCTCTTAATGGGCATCCCTTATGTTTTGATGACATTTGTGCAAAGTAATTCTTACTGTTCTTTTCATGATACTGTTTATATCTTGTTGGTGACATATGTTTTTCACGCTATGTGTATTCCCAATGTTGTCTGGGCATTTATGATGATATGTTTTCTTGACTTGCTGTGTGTTCTCTGATGTTCCTTTTATAGACACTTATGATGGTACTACGACGTGCATTCTTTTAGTAATGTTTACCTGACTACTGCTTATATTGCAGGATAACTAATAACCTATATGTTGTATGTGACTACTGCTGGCTTTCGCAGAGTAATAGTACTTTGTAATGTTCTGACACCTCTGTTGGTAGCAGGGTATTACTAACGTGTTTAGTCTAATGATGCTGTGTACAATACAGTTTATTTTTATATAACTTGGTTTTGTGTTTCCTTTGTGGTGGGGATAGTGCATCATGTGTGTTGTGTGTATTGTGCAAATGCTTTACACATTGCCTACGAGATAGGCTTGACTGCTCGTGCCAAGCTGCCAAGGGGGTGAGCAGGGGCTATCAGCGTTCAGTCTAGCCTAGGTTCTGCCCTAGCCAACCAGAAACCCCCTTTTTGACACTGTTTGCACAAAAGTACGTCCACACAATATTTCTGGTTCTGATATTCTGCCAGGGCACGAGTTTATGCAAATGATTGGTGGGTTAAATAAACAGAAGAGAAGAATACTAGAGAATTGATATATTGCAGGTAAGTGATTATCAGTTTCTAAAGGAAAAATAGATTATTGGCTATGACTAAATTGAGGTGTAGTCACAGAAAAGTAAACAATAAAGGTGTCATTTTGAAAGGACATCGAGTAAGGACGTACAGTTTTGAATAGGATTAAAATAGGGAGAGCAAGACATGCAGAAGATTGCAGTTAAAATAGGGATCATTCAATAGTCATAAATCAAGGTAATTTCTTTCCCCTGTAGGGTTTTTCACAATAACAATATAGTGGGAGGAAGCTTGTCAAAATTGCATGCAGTCTTGAATAAGTAAGAAGCAGAACGAGGACAACAGTACCTGGATGTGAGATATTTGAGTTTGTACATCTGATTATACAGGGAAGGGGAAAATGGAAGATGTGTCGGCAGGTAAGATTAATTCAGATCTCCCATTAGATCTTTGACAAGTTGGCCAAAACTTCTGTCAGCGAACAGAGCAGCCATTATTCTTGTTGTGTGCCTCGTCTGTTCGATAGTGCATCAGAATGTCCATGATGGGAATAATCTGCCCTCAAGGTTGATATGGAAATTGACCAGAGGTAGGGATCTTTGTAGTTAGGTAGACTGACATACCAAGATAAATGTATAAACGCATACATTTTAACCGGCGAAAGAACATTCTAACACTATACGCATAAATTCCTCTCTAAAAGAGGTGTTCTGCAAGATAATGGCATTCAACCTTATAAAGAATGTATGAATTAGAGAGACCGGGATGCATATTTTAATTGATCAAAATGGCAGTCAAACAAAAAGGTCACAACATTTCTTCTCATTAATCTGTAAAATAATCTGGCGCCTCACCAAAGTCCTGCTGACAGTGATTTAAGGGAAGGCCCCGGAAAATGTGTACTGCTTTTTGTACAGAGGACTCTGCCCCCAACTCTAAAGAGCGAAGAAAGAAAGGAACAAAGAACAATCTCACAGATTAAAGTGACCGAGTAAAGCGAGACCCTCATTTATGAAACATAAAGGCACCCTGACTTTACATTCTTCAACTAAGGAGACTGCTCATGCCTCTTCCCTGAATCACATTTCAGTCTATTTCCCTCTTCGAGGAATCCTACAAGCCAAACAAAATCAAAGGGATCAATGATTTATGAACTCACTGTTGGAGTTTTAAACTACATCTTGCACCAACATACTCAAACTCTGCTTCTCCTTCTACATTGTGTTGCGACTTGGGCCTTTACAAATCCCGAGTAAATCTTTGTTTCGGCTCGATGCCGACACTGTGGAGCTTTGATAACTGTGTAGAGGACACTGGAACATGATTATTCTCATGGCAATTTCCTTGGCTCTAACATGACAAAGGTACTGTGCCACTAATAAGTTAATTGTTTACTATAGTACACTTGTTGCTAGAGCGCTTTTTAACCCCTTCGCCGCCAGGCCTTTTCCCTCTCTGGTGCCAGGCCTTTTTTTTTTGGCTATTTGAGGAGTTCGTGCTTAGGCCCTCATAAGTTTTTGTCAACATGAGCTACCCACGCCAAATTTGTGTCCTTTTTTTCCAACATCCTAGGGATTTTAGAGGTACACTGCCGGCTCCGCCATACTCCTGGGGCACCGCCATTGAGGAGATTCCCGACCTGGATGTTCTCCGGTAGGGAACCAATCAGGCTGAAATTCTGGGTGCCGGCGGGAAGAAGGAGGCCCTTTGCGTTGTCACCAGGGGAGAAGAAGAGAAGGTGGAGAAAGAACACAGAGACGGAGAGAGTAACAGTGGCAGCAACAGCGAGAGTGACAACAGCAGCAACGGCGGGAGTGAAGGTGGCCACCCCGGAGAGAGAGAAGGAGGTGGAGGACACGGGGACAGCAGAGGAAAGGAAGGCAGAGGAAATGCCGGAGGTAGTTTGGAGGTGGAGAGTGGCACCGGTAGACGCAGAAGAAAACCAGGAGGCAGTTCACCAGACCCTGGCCACGTTCTGGGAAGAGCGTGGCCACAGCAGATGTGTGGGGCAGAACTCACTAAGTTCAGCGGGGGGAAGGAGGAGGAAAACCAAGACTAATGAGAGCGTATAAACAGAGGGAAAGTTCCCCGTTTGGCATTGAGAAGGTTTATTGTTTGCTCATTTCGTTTATCTTTTGTTTATTTTCTTTACATTTTCCTTCTACACTATTACATTTTCGTTCCGGGCACCAGTAGTGGCACTATATTGTTATTGAGACATGCAACAAGACCAAGAGAAAGAGTGACAGGAAGGAAGAAAAGAGACAATAGACAGAAAAGGAAAAAGGGGAATAGAAAAGAAAGGAAAGAAAGGCTCAGGCAAAGGAAAGACAGAGAAAGAAGAACCGGAAGAAGGAAAAAGGAAGAGAGAAAATAACAGGAAGAAGAAAAAAGGAAGAGAGGGAAAAACAGGAGGAAGGAAAAGAGAAGAATAGAGAGGAACAAAAGGAATAGAAAAGAAAGGGAAAAAGAAAGAAAAAAAAAAACACTCACCAGGCAACTTACCCTTGTTTGTCTCAGTTTTCTTCCCACATGGGCCTCCTGGGAGTCCACCTGGAAAGAAGAAAACAAGATATAATCACCAGAGGAAGAGTGGCCGAACAACATAACATATAAAGAAAGAACTGTCTATAATTTAAAAATAAAGACTGTGTACATACCATCTGACCACAGGCTTAGTGTCATCATTGCACAACCTCTATCACAGTGGTGTCAGAAGTGGGATAAAGTCCATGGTCCATGAAATTGCGCTGGGAAAGTTGACCAAAACCATAGCCCAGACCAAGGTACATCCCAATGTCCCAAGCAGTGTTCTTCAAAAGTACCAGGACAATGATGATCGTGATTCTTTTTTTACTAATTTTTAGAGGGTGGCAAGTTCTGGCAATTGGCCGGCCGACAAGTGAGCACAATGTATAGCCCCTCTACTTACGGGTCAATTACAGGCGGCATATCAGGCCGTGAACCCGGGAGGTGTAACCCCGTACAGTGAAATTAAAAAGGCAATCCTGCAAAGGATTGGACTAGATCAGGAAAGTTATCAAGTCCGGTTCCGGGAAACCAAGTGGATGCCACAAGAAAATCCCCGTACCTTGTATTATCGGGTATATCATGCAGGAGGAAAGTGTCTCCACCCCTCTGAGACTACTAAAGATGAGATGTTTGATGCTATTGTTTTAGAACAATACCTTGATGCCCTCCCGTCCACTACTCACAACTGGGTTAGACAGCACTCTGATCTTACTAACCGTACGGCAATTGATTTGGCTTGTGCCGTCCATCGAGCTCCCGAATTCCAAGGGGGTCATTCAAAATCCACTCCCACGAGCCCTTGGTTCCAAACCCATCTCCACCAGACCAACAGCAGGTCCCAATCCCTTCCAGAGAGGTCATGGCAGGCCCACAATGTTTTCATTGCTCCGAGTGGGGCCATATAGCCTGGCATTGTCCATTAAAGAAAGATCCCAAAGAACCAATGGAGATTGGTATGATGAAGGGTCGGGTTTTGTGGTTGGGACATAACCAGGCAAAATATACTACCACAATGAGGCTCAACAAAAAGGAAAGGAACATGCTTATTGACTCCGGGTGTAGCCAGAGTGTAGTGAAACAGGACTATGTACAGCCTGACCAGTGGATCCCAAATGCTCAAGACTTAATAACATGCGTCCATGCGGATCAGAAAACCTATCCCGTGGCTGCGGTCTTGATTAATTGGAGAGGGCAAAAAGAGTGCCTTTCCGTAGGGGTGATTCCAAATCTCAGTGAGGACATGATCATAGGAACTGATTATGACGCTTTTGCGCACTTACTGAATAATGCCAATCAGGACCATGTGGCACAGTCATGGTGGAGGGAAGCCCCTTTCGTGTCCACCGACATTGAGGAAAGTAGTACTGAAGGAAGCTCAGTAAAAAAAAAGAAACGTGAACAGAAACAGGCTTATTGCTAAAATAGTGAAGGTCATAAAGTCAATGTCTCTGCCGACCTAAAGGCCATAATGTCTGTAGCAGGAAGCTGTAGACAGTCCCAAATAGAGGATCTTACATTGAAAAACGCATGGCAAAATGCATTAGTCTCGGATGTGGCCTCAGTAGGTCCTGCGTTTACCATTACGAATAACCTGTTGTATAGGGAGTGTCCCAACAATCCAGGCAGGAAACCCAAGTTGGTAGTGCCCCAGATTTATCGGGAAGAAGTCCTCCACTTGGCACACTGAGATAATAGGGAAGGCCCCCTGGGGAGGGAAAAAACAGAGGCAGCAGTTCTACAACAATTCTATTGGCCGGGGGTCTATGGGGATATTAGAAAACATTGTTAAGTTTGCCCAAAATGTCAACTAATAAACAACACACACGACTGTACTGTCCCTCTGCAACCATTACCCATAATAGAAGTCCCCTTTTCCCGGGTAAGCATGGACTTGGTGAGGCCCCTAACCCCATCCGTAAAGGGACACCAGTATCTGTTGGTTTTAGTTGACCACGCTACCAGGTATCTGGAGGCTATCCCGATAGCCAGTATGAACACTAAAACCATAGCTCAGGCCATGATCAAATTATTTTCCCGCGTAGGTTTCCCCAACGAGATTCTTACCGATCAGGGTACTCCATTTATGTCAAGACTTATGTCAGAAATATGTCATACCCTTGGGGTAAACAAATCTGGGCCTCGGTGTACCACCCACAGACGGCTGGTCTAATGGAACGCTATAATAAAACCATTAAGACCTTACTACGAAAAGTCATAAGCGACTCAGGGAGAGATTGGGAGAAAAAACTGCCAAATCCGGCGCAAACAGAGTATAAATATGCCCCTGAGTCCT
The DNA here is from genome assembly GCF_031143425.1 of Pleurodeles waltl. Classification (NCBI taxonomy): domain Eukaryota; kingdom Metazoa; phylum Chordata; class Amphibia; order Caudata; family Salamandridae; genus Pleurodeles; species Pleurodeles waltl. Next base: position 620,837,598 of record NC_090450.1, read on the forward strand.
AACTAGCCTAGACGTGTTCTCCAAAACCCCAGGCAGGACACACTTTGTAAAACACCATATACGTACAATTGGGGACAAAGTAGTACGACAACGCCCTTATAGAATACCGAAAGCCAAACGAGAGCTAGTGGAACAGGAAGTCCAGACTATGCTAGACGTTGGTATAATTGAGCCCTCTTCCAGCCCATGGTGTTCCCCTGTGGTCTTAGTACCAAAACCTGATGGGACCACCAGATTCTGCATTGATTTAAGGCAAGTAAATGCTTTATCCCATTTTGACTTGTACTCAATGCTCCGGATTGATAAGTTACTGGAACGCTTAGGACAGGCAGCATCCATGACCACCCTGGACCTAACGAAGAGATATTGGCAAATTCCCCTTAGAACCGAGGATAGAGAAAAGACGGATTTTTCCACCCCCTCAGGCTTGTATCAGTTCACCGTTCTACCGTTTGGTCTCCACAGAGCACCAGCCACTTTTCAACGTCTCATAGATATGATTCTTCACCCCTTCCAGGCATATGCAGCCGCCTACCTGGATGATATAGTTATTTATAGCGCTATGTGTGAGGAGCCCCTAGCACATTTACAAAATGTACTACAAACATTACGTGCAGCCCATCTCACTGCAAACCCTGAGAAGTGTAAATTGGGACATAATACCATTAGATACCTCGGTTATAGCATTGGGGAAGGAAAAGTCTGACCCCAAAATTGAGAAGGTACCGGCCATTACTCACTTGCCCCTTCCGCGTAAAAAAAAAGACATCCGAGCTTTCCTAGGCATGGTTGGGTATTACCGACAGTTTATGCCACATTTATCTGAGATAGCTCCCCCCTTAACTGATTTACTGGGTAAGAAAAAACCCAATCACCTGACGTCCCTCTCTACCCTCGAGAGACACAGTTTTGAGCGCTTAAAATCTTTGTTCACCTCTGTACCAGTTCTTTGCTGTCCAGATTTCAGTAAACCTTTCCTAGTCCACACGGATGCCTCCGATCTGGAACTTGGGTCGGTGTTGTCTCAATCTGATGGGGACGGGTTCCTACATTCTGTGGTCTATATCAGCCGGAAACTGTTACCACGAGAACCATTATCCGACTCTTGAGAAAGAGTGTCTAGCCATCAAGTGGGCTGTAGAAGCCCTCTGTTATTATTTAGCCGGGCACCCTTTTACTTTGATTACTGACCACGCACCTTTGACATGGTTGGCCCGTCACATGGATACGATTGCACGCATCCTCCGGTGGTTCCTTTCACTGCAATCGTTCTCCTTTCAGGTTCTACATTCCCTTGGGGCCCGTCAGACTAATGCGGACTACCTATCCCGGTACCCGTCAGACGCATGGCTCTATCAGCCACTTTCTAGGGGGGGTGAATGTGACGGCCCGACACTGCCGGCTCCGCCATACCCCTGGGGCACCGCCATTGAGGAGATTCCCGACCCGGATGTTCTCCGGTCGGGAACCAATCAGGCTGAACTTCCGGGTGCCGGCGGGCAGAAGGAGGCCATTGCGCCATCACCAGGGGAGGAGAAGAGAAGGTGGAGAAAGAACGCAGAGACGGCGAGAGTAACAGCGGCATCGACGGCGAGAGTGACAACAGAAGCAACGGCAGGAGTGACGGGGGCCACCCCGGAGAGAGAGGAGGTGGTGGAGGACACAGGGAGGGCAGAGGAAAGGAAGGCAGAGGAAGTGCCGGCAGCAGTTTTGAGGTGGAGAGTGGCACCGGTAGATGCAGCAGAAAACCAGGAGGCAGTTCACCAAACCCTGGCCACGTTCTGGGAAGAGCGTGGCCACGGCAGGTGTGTGTGGCAGAACTCACTAAGTTCAGCGGGGGAAGGAGGAGGAAAACCAAGACTAAAGAGAGAGTATAAACAGAGGGACAGTTCCCCGTTGGGCATTGAGAAGGTTTATTGTTTGCTCATTTTGTTTATCTTTGGTTTATTTTTTAAAAATTTTCCTTCTACACTATTACATTTTCGTTCCGGGCACCAGTAGTGGTACTATATTGTAATTGAGACATGTGACAAGAGAAAGAGTGACAGGAAGGAAGAAAAGAGACAATAGAGAGAAAAGGAAAAAGGGGAATAGAAAAGAAAGGAAAGAAAGGCTCAGGAAAAGGAAAGACAGAAAAAGAGGAACCGGAAGAAGGAAAAAGGAAGAGAGAAAATAACAGGAAGAAGAAAAAAGGAAGAGAGGGGGTGACAGGAGGAAGGGAAAGAGAAGAATAGAAAGGAACAGAAGGAATAGAAAAGAAAGAAGGGAAAAAGAAAGAAAAAAAAAACACTCACCACATGTGCCTCCTGGGAGTCCACCTGGAAAGAAGAAGACAAGAAATAATCACCAGAGGAAGAGTGGCCGAACAGCATAACATATAAAGAAAGAACTGTCTATAATCTAAAAATAAAGACTGTTACATACTATCTGACCACGGGCTTAGTGTCATCATTGCGCAAACCCTATTACACCAGAGTTTGTGGGTTCCCCTGAAGGAGACCAAGAAATTATCCAAAATACAGCAAACATTTAGAGGGTCATTCTGACCCTGGCGGGCGGCGGGAGCTGCCCGCCTGGCGGGAACCGCCGAATGACCGCACCGCGGTCAAAAGACCGCGGCGGCCATTCTGGCTTTCCCGCAGGGCCGGCGGGCGACCGCCAAAAGGCCGCCCGCCGGCCCAGCGGGAAACCCCCTGCAACAATGAAGCCGGCTCCGAATGGAGCCGGCGGAGTTGTAGGGGTGCAACGGGTGCAGTGGCACCCGTCGCGATTTTCACTGTCTGCATAGCAGACAGTGAAAATCTTTGTGGGGCCCTGTTAGGGGGCCCCTGCACTGCCCATTCCAGTGGCATGGGCAGTGCAGGGGCCCCCATGGGCCCCACGACACCCGTTCCCGCCATCCTGTTCCTGGCGGTGTAAACCACCAGAAACAGGGTGGCGGGAAGGGGTCGGAATCCCCATGGCGGCGCTGCAAGCAGCGCCGCCATGGAGGATTCCCTAGGCCAGGGGAAAACCGGCAGGAAACCGCTGGTTCCCCTTTTCTGACCGCGGCTTTACCGCTGCGATCAGAATAGCCCAGGAAGCACCGCCAGCCTGTTGGCGGTGCTTCCGTGGTCCCCGGCCCTGGCGGTCATGGACCGCCAGGGTCGGAATGACCCCCTTAGTTTTTTTATATATATTGGGTAAAAAAGGGCTGCAGAAGAAAGCTTGTATTTTTCCCTGAAAATGGCATCAACAAATGGTTTATGGTGCTAAAATCACCATCTTCCCCGCTTTCAGGAACAGGCAGACTTGAATCAGAAAACCACATTTTTCAACACAATTTTGGCATTTTACTGGGACATACCAAATTTTTACTATTTTTTGTGCTTTCAGCCTCCTTCCAGTTAGTGACAGAAATTAGTGTAAAACCAATGCTGGATCCCGGACAGCTAAACATTTCTAAAAAGTAGACAAAATTCTAAATTCAACAAGGGGTCATTTGTGTAGATGCTACAAGGGTTTCCTATAGAAAACAGCTGGAAAAAAAAATTGAAATTGAAGAGAAAAAACAGCCATTTCTCTCCACTTTTTACTCTGTAACTTTTTCCTGCAATGTCAGCTTTTCAAAAGCAATATACCTTTACACCTGCTAGACTCTTCTGGTTGCAGGGATATATAGGGCTTGTAGGTTCATCAAGAACCCTAGGTACCCAGAACAATGGGTTTTCATTATATACTGGGTATACATCGATTTATTTGGTAAAGTATAAAGAGTCAAAAATAGGAATCAAGGAAACCTTTGTATTTCCAAAATGTGCTCAAGATAAGGTGCTGAGAAGCAGTGGTTATTTGCACACCTCTGTATTTCGGGGTCCCCATACTAGCATGTGAATTACAGGGCATTTCTCAAATAGTCATCTTTTTACACACTGTCTTACATTTGGAAGGAGAAAATGTAGAGAAAGACGAGGGACAATAGCACTTGCTCTTCTATTCTGTGTTACCCCAAGTCTCCCAATAAAAATGGTACCTCACTTGTGTGGGTAGGCCTAATGCTCCCGCGACAAGAAACGCAACATGAACACATCACATTTTTACATTGAAATCTGACATGTATTTTGGAAAGTGCCTGGCTGTGGATTTTGGCCTCTAGCTCAGCCGGCACCTCCGTAAACCTACCAAATCTGTGCATTTTTTAAAAATAGACACCTAAGAGAATCCAGGGTGGGGTAACTTGTCGGGCTCTCACCAGGTTCTATTACCCAGAATCTTTTGCAAATCTCCAAATTTGGCAAAAAAACACTTTTTCCTCATATTTTGGTGATGAAAAGTTCTGGAATCTGAGGGGAGCCACAATCTTCCTTCTACCCAGTGTTCCTCCAAGTCTCCCAATAAAAATAGTACCTCACTTGTGTGGGTGACAAGAAATGCCCCAAAACGCAACGTGGACACATCAAAATGATCTACCACAAAACTATCTGTTTTTGCAGGGGAGGGCACCTGCGTTTTTGGTCCAGGGTGCGGCGGTCATCTAGAGAAATCTACCAATCTCAGACATTTTTGAAAACTAGACATCTGGAGGAGTCCAGGAAGGTGTGGCTTGCGTGGATCCCGCCACATTTTCTTACCCAGACTCCTCTGCAAACCTCAAATAAAGCTAAAAGGATAACATTTCTACACTTTTCTTTGTAGGATCACTATTACGGTACAAATTTCCTACCACCCAATGTTCCCCTCTGTCTGCCTATAAAAATGATACCTCACTTGTGTTGGTGGCCCAGGTGCCTGCAACAGGAAAAGGCCAAAAAAGTGTCAAGATTGAGGGGATAGCACAGCAAGTTGATAAGCACAATTTCTTTTAAATACATTTTTAGGCTGGCTCTGCTTTGGGGACCCACACAAGTGAGGTATCATTGTACTTGGGAGACTGAGGAGAACACAACATACAACCATTTGTGATAAAACACACACAAGTACACCATTATACAACCTATCAATCGACATACACATCATTCATGAAATTTGTAAAGTGCACTACTTACCCGTGATGGTCTCAGGGTGCTGAGGTGGGGTAGAGGAGGTGCCACTACTGCTCAAATAGCCAGGTCTTGAGAAGTCTCCTGAAGGTTAGGAGGTCTTTGGTCTGATGCAGGTGGGTGGGAAGAGTGTTCCACGTCTTGGCGGCGAGGTGCCAGAATGATCTGCCGCCGGTTGTAGTTCTGTGGATGCGTGGGATGGTTGCGAGGGTGGGGTTGAGGGAGCGGAGTTGCTGGGTTGGGGTGTAGAAGGAGAGCCACCTCTTGAGGTATTCTGGTCCGGTGTTGTGCAGTGCTTTGTGAGCATGGGTGAGGAGTTTGAAGATGATTCTCTTGTTGACGGGGAGCCAGTGCAGGTCTCTCAGATGGCCTGCGATGTGGCAGTGGCAGGGGATGTCCAGGATGAGGCGTGCGGAGGCATTCTGGATGCATTGCAGCCTCTTCTGGAGTTTGGCCGTGATTCCTGCATAGAGGGCATTGCCGTAGTCCAGTTTGCTGCTTTCAAAGGCTTGGGTGACTGTTCTTCTAGTTTCGGTAGGGATCCACTTGTAGATCTTTTGGAGCATGCAGAGGGTGTTGAAGCAGGAGGAGGAGATGACGTTGACTTGCTGGGTCATAGATGATGAGGAGTCCAAGATGAAGCCTGGGTTGCGTGCGTGGGAGTTGGAGCGGATCCAAGAGTGGCACGCCACCAAGAGTCATCCCATGCAGAGGGGATGGAACCAAAGATGAGGACTTCCGTCTTGTCAGAATTGAGTTTGAGGCAGCGGTTCTTCATCCATTCGGCAATGGCCTTTATTCGTTCATGGAGTATGGTTTTAGGTGAGTCCTTGATGAGGGCGAGGATCACCTGTGTGTCGTTGGAGTATGAGATGATGTTGAGGTTGTGAGATCGGGTGATGTTAGCGAGCGGGCCATGCAGACGCTGAAGAGGGTTGAGCTGAGGGACAAACCCTGGGGTACGCCGCAGATGATTTTGGTGGCTTTGGAGCGGAATGTGGGGAGGCGGACTCTGGGTTCTGCCGGTGAGAAAGGAGGTGACCCAGTCCAGGGCTCTGTCGCATATTCCTGCATTGCTGAGGCGTGTTCGTAGGGTGTGGTGGCAGACGGTGTTGAATGCGGCTGAGAGGTGCAGGAGGATGAGGGCTGCGGTTTCGCCATTGTCAATTGTGGGTCTGTTGTAGTCGGTGGTGGCGATGAGGGCAGTTTCGGTACTGTGATTGCTGCGGAATCTGGATTGGGAAGTGTCCAGAGTGCTATTCGCCTTGAGGAAGCTGGTCAGTTGTCTATTGACAGCCTTCTCAATTACTTTTTCCGGAAGGGGGAGCAGGGAGATAGCCCGGAAGTTGTTTAGGTCCTTTGGGTCCACCTTGGGATTTTTGAGGAGAGCGTTGATCTCGGTGTGTTTCCAGCACTCCGGGAAGGTGGCGGCCTCGAAGGAGCTGTTGCTGATCTTGCGGAGTTGGGGTACGATGAAGGAGCTTGCATTTTTGAGGATGTGGTGAGGGCAGGGTTGGATGGAGAGCCAGACTGGACAGTGTTCATGATTTCGATGGTGTCGTTGTTGTTGACGGGGATCCAGGAGAGCAGGAGGCTGGTCTGTGGTGTTGGTGGTTGCCAGGGGGTCTGAGTGCTGAAGCTGTCATGGATGTCTGCAATCTTGCAGTGGAAGTAGGAGAATATGGAGTTGAAGAGGTCTTGAGGTGGTGGGATGTCATTGGCATTGGATCTGGGGTAGGAGAGTTCCTTCACAATGTTGAAGAGCTCCTTGTGACTGTGCATGTTGTTGTTGATTTGGTCTTTGAAGGCGGTTCTCTTGGCAGTTTGGATGAGTTGGTGGTGTCTGCGGATGGCATTTTTGAAGGCTGTGTGGTTGTCCAGTGTTTGATCTTGGCGCCACTTCTTTTCGAGTCTTTGGCAGGTCTGCTTAGATTCGTGGAGGTCGGCGGTAAACCAGAAAGCCTTTCTGTCGGTGCGTCTGTTGGAGGGATTCTTGATCGGGGCGAGAGTGTTGGCACAGGTGGTGATCCATTGCCTGAAGTTGCAGGCAGCTGTGTCAGTGTCGGTGGTGTCGATGGGTGGGTTCCGGGAGAGGGTCTTGATTAGTTGGTCTTCGGTGACCTTGTTCCAACTGCGGTGGGGAATCCGTTTTGGGTAGTTGTGTAGTTGTGGGTTTCTTGAAGGAGAAGTAGATGCAGCGGTGATCTGTCCAGTGGAGTTCGGTGGTGTGGCTGAAGGAGACATGATTGCTGGCAGAGAAAATAGGGTTGAGTGTGTGACCTGCAAAGTGGGTCGGTGTTGTGACGAACTGTTTGAGGCCGAGGTTGGAGAGGTTGGAGAGCAGGGTGATGGGGTTGTTGTTGTTGGTGTTCTCGAGGTTGAAGTTTAAGTCCCCAAGGAGTATGTAGTCAGAGAATGCGAGAGCGTGCGTTCTTATGATGTCAGTGATGGAGTCGCTGAACTGCTGTAGGGGGCCTGTAGACCAGGGTCTCTCGGAGGGTGGTATTTGGCTCAGTGTGGATCTGGAAGTGCAGGTGTTTGGCCATGTTGAGGGCGTCTTCGGTGCTGGTCATGATCCTGAAGGTGTTCTTGTGGATGATGGCAATGTCTCCTCCTGAATTGTTGGAGCGGTCCCTGTGGGTGATCTTGTAGTCGTCTGGGATGGCTATGCGATGTCAGGCACTGATGAGGGGTTCATCCAGGTCTCGGTATAAGGAAGGTGATGTCTGGGAAAGGTGAGTCGAGTAGATTCCATAGGTCTACTGCATGTTTGTGGACGGATCAGTTGTTGAGAAGGATACATCTGATATGGTTGCGTCCTGCCTTGGTGAGTGGATCGTTGGCATGGAGGCTGGTGAAGGTGCAGTTCCGGCAGGAGAAGGGCCCACGGGTGATCTGCGGGGAGACTTGAAGGCAGGAGGGAGAGCGGCCCGTGTTGAGGGCACGGAGCGTGGCAGATTCGTAGAGAAGACGTGCATGGCGACGGTGGGGGGACGAGAGCCAGGGGTTCCGGAGCTAGGCCTGATCCAGGCACAGACGGGCTTGCCTTTGGCATGCCAGCGGCACACCCACTGCGCACATCCGCCATTAAGTAGGGAGGTGGAGGGGAGGAGAGGACATCTGGGAGGTGGGGGCGGGGGTGAAAACGGTGCAAAAAAAGGGGGCAGGCTACAGGGGCAGCAGCGGCGGGAGTGCAGCACAAGAGAGAGGAGGGGTGGGGCAAATTAGAGCTGGACAATTGACATAGTGAAGTCTTCGAACTAAAGTTCACATTCTTGAGTAGTGTACAGCTAACATTCTGAAGTGATTAAAGGTGCTTTGCCGCACTTTCTTTGATAAACCTGCTAGTAAGTGCCCATGTAAATTTATGTACTTCCTTACTGTGCATGGATCTAATCCAAGCAGCCATAACTATTTTCTGTTCCACAGTTTTGCAAGGAAACGTTGTAACAAAAGTTCTTAGTATATCAATTGATTCCTGTTGTATACTGCAAATGCTGCTACAGTTCCACTTGCATACAGAGGCTTGTCTACGCCTTCCCTGTATCTCTTCAGCTACCACTTCTTCTCCATTTTGAGGTCTCATCTCCCCTTTCCCAATAACACTACCATTCTTCATCTCATAACATTATCCAGATTGTTCAACTGCATGCGCTAATTTGTTCTCTTGCAAGTAGCTTTCTTCATTCCATTCACCATTAAAAGTTCAGTTTACTACTCTTTTCCATTTGCTCCTTTTCTTAAAGACAACACTATTTTATCCAGTCTTCTCATTCTATTTAGTATCAAAATAAATAGCTTCCTCTTGAGAACAAAGACCTTATCGACTTTAGCCTCAAAGCATATCTTTTGTCTCACGGTTTTTCTTCTCCTTTTATACTTCTTCATAGCTTTTTGAAAATTCTGGATTACCCTAGTAAGGAACATTATAACTCTGATTTCTTTTAACTGCCTTTGCCTTCTGGACGCACTCTGTTTCTCACTGTGTGATTTTGTAGTCTTCATGCCATGTATTTTTTCTCTTTCCCCTAGCTGATTTCAGCATTTGCTTTTTATTTACATGATTTCACTCACTTTGCAGTTTTCTACATACTTTTTGAGAAATTTCTTTGTTCTCTTACCAGCAGCTCTTTTCTCTTTCAACATATTCTCTGCATTTCCCCTTTTCTTGTGTCAGTTCTGATGAGATAATATCCTTGCTTCTGTTTTTTTCTTCTTACATTTTTTGTTGGCATTGTAGGTGTCTGTACTTAAGTAGCAGTTGATGCCTGAAAAGAAAGAACAAATAAATATATTTAGCTTTTCATTGCCTACTATTAAATTACATAATTTAGGTATTTGCTACATAAACAGTTGTATAATTCAATTATAGCTACTCTTACTGTATTAATTTCTCTAGATGGGAGAGTAGGTTGTGCCAACAGTTGTCTACATATGTGAATGAGTGTATCAGTTAGTAACTGCTTCTGATACTGCTGAATGTAATGCTGGTGTTGTAATACAGGCATAAATGTGTGAGTGTCACTTTCAGTGTCTGACTGCGTGTCTGGGTGCTTCAATCCTTTTATAGTTAGTTATAAAAGTTGCTGTATGGGTAGGACTCTACATATGTATCTGGGAAAGGTCTACTTCAATGGATGGAAAACTAGGTTGTGCCAGTACTTCACTACATACCTGAGTGACGGTATCAGTTAGCAGCTGGTTCTTCTACTGCAGTCTGAACAGCTACTTTTTTGATGTGTGCATGGATGTATGAGTGGCTCTCTCAGTATCTGGCTACTTCTCTGATACATCTATCCTCTTATAGGTAGGTACATCAGTTGCAAAATGATTGGGACACCGCATATGTAACTGGGTATAGAGGTCTGCCAGTGCACATCTAAGTCAGTGAAAGGACAAGTCTCACCTATTAATCATACAGAACCATGGTATACAGCCCATCCACAGCCTAACTGAGGGGTGACTTGTCTGCAGTAAGAGGTCAGTTTGGTGCTTGTCAAATAGGGTTTCTAGTGCCAAGTTGAGCTGACGGTTAAAACTACACACGCAGGCTCAGCACTGGAAGGCCCAACCCATGTTTAAATTACTACATTTCTAGATGGGAGAGTAGATTGTGCCAGCTATTGCCTACATATGTGAGTGAGTACATCAGTTACCAACTGTTTATGTTACTGCTGTATGCACAGCTGCTGTAGGGATGAGTGTACAAATGTATGAATGTCAGTCAGTCAGTCAAAATAACTTTATTCGGCGTTTAGCCATAAAAGTATACATACATACATAAAAGTCATCATAAAATACAGTACTTATGGCATTCATAAAAAGCAAATCTATTAAGTCTAAGCTTACAGCCCAAGCTTACTAAAACAATATAAGATAATAAATACTTATAAAAGCGTATATAATGATAAGACAATATAGTAATAAGACAATGCCTAATTTCTCTTAATAAATAGTCACATTACCAGTTCATATCGGTTTCTAATGGTGATAGCGGATTTAATAAAACTAAGAATAGAAATGCAGTTTTGTTTGGATGAGAGACTTTGGATGCCAATCAATCCTTCTTTGTAGGAAGAAGTATGCAAGTTACGCAAAATGGGTAATAAAAAGGATTTCCTGGGAACTGAGTAAAGTTTACAGAATAAAATAAAGTGGCAGGTACTTTGTTTCGAAGAGTTATCACAAGGGCATGGCGGTAGTGTTTTTTCCCCACACATATTGTATCGGGAACGCCACTCTAAAATGGATCAGATTAAATCTAAAAAGTACGAGTAAAGAGTATAAAGAATGGGTCGGGAACCAAACAAAATAAGGTTCTAGCAAGTCTGATGATAGAATTTGTATGTATGAATTAAAAGAGCTCAGTTTCTCTGCCACTTGGTATCTAAGATTCATAACATGCTCTTTATGTCGAAGTTTAACAATTTATTTTGCATTAGCTGGCAGGAGCTCTGGTTTAAAATACATTTACTCCAAATCCAAGTTTCGGAAGCCATTGTGAACAAAATTTAGCCATGGAATTTTGTTACAGTTTGTTAGTGAAATACAATCTTTTACACAATCGTGTGTTAAAGTAGCCGCCGGACTTGACCATACTTTTATCCATAGCAAAACTGGGGCAATATCTATCAAATCTGTAATGTAGCGGATTCCCAGTTCCTCATGGCATAAAATGTTCGCTATGTTCTTAGGTACCATAAGTAACAGATGAAGGAATTTATTCTCTGCAAGCTGTAAAATGCTTGGACTGGTATATCCCCAAAGGCCACCCCCATAAATCGCCGCCGAAACACATTTAGAGTTGTAGAGCGTGAGGATCTGGTGGACCGGTCTATGCCCTAATCTGCGGGAAAAGCGAAAGATTGCCTCAACATTTCTTGCCAGTTGTTGAAACTTAAAATTCAAATGGAGTTTCCAAGACAGAGTGGAACTTAGATACAGAGCTAGATAGCAAAAGATTTTTACCTTTGTCAAAGTATTCCCCCCCATTCTAAAACATCTGGTACAAGTGTTTTTAGGACCGCAGGTCATAATGTGTGATTTTTTAAAATTGACTTTCAGGTCAAGCTCTCGTGTGTGTGTTAAAAAAAGATCCAGGAGAGTCTGTAGACCATTGGCCATGCGGGCAATTAAAACAGCATCATCGGCATATAATAAAATTGGCAATTGTCTAAAACTCATCTTTGGAAAATCCTTACCATTTTGGACCAAACAATTATACAAGCCGTTTATGTACAGTAAAAACAGGGAAGGTGCCAGTGTGCAGCCCTGTCTAACACCTCGATTGGAAACAAGGGGATGGGACCTTTCGCCGTGTTGTCCAAACTGAATTGAAATATAGAGGTCAGAGTATAAGCGTTTGATCAAAACTAACAAATCTTGCTCAATCCCCATTGTATCCATTATGTCCCACAGTTTTGCTATGTTCACCATATCAAATGCACTAGACAGATCTATAAATGCTAAGTGGATAGGTTCCCTTTTGGCAATAACATATTTACTGAGGATAAGATGTAAATTTAGGGCCTGGTCCACTGTGCCTAATCCAGGCCTAAACCCATATTGAATTGGCGATAAAATGTTTGTCCTTACAACCCAATCCTCGAGCCGGGTCAGAATGACACTCCCCAGTATCTTTGCCGTGGAGTCTATTAAAGAGATGGGTCTATAGCAGAAGGGGTCAAGCCTGTTACCCTTTTTGAAGATCGGAACGATTATTGCCATTAACCATGAGGAGGGGATAGCACTTTGAATAGCACTGTTCAGAGCATTTGTGATTAGTGGAACCCACAGATCAGGTAGAGATTTAAATAGGTCCACCGGTATCCCATCAGGGCCAGGAGCTTTCCTTAGTTTCATTTGAGTTATTGCTGCACTGATCTCATGTGCCTCAAGTAAAATGCCGCTCTTAACTGGAATTGAAGTAGCCGAACGTGGGAGGCCACATACCTCCCCTCCGTCATTGGGATTATTTGCAGATTGAAATACAGATGAAAAATGGTCTACCCAAACCCCCTCTGGTATCCAACAGTCGTCATCCCTATTTTCCTTTCCTGAAAAATATGGGTGATTAACCACCTTCCAAACCTGAGAGGGATCCCGTAGTTCTGTCGCTGCCATAAGGTCTTCCCAAGCGCTAGTGCGTATTTCATTCTTTCTCTCTTCAAGGACTGATTTATATCGGCCCCTGACCTGTTTAATTAAATCCCGATTACATGGAATAGTTTTGATCGCTGACTTTAGATCTCTATGGGCAGCCGTACAGGCAGAATTGAACCACCGTTGAGGTTTTACACCTTTGGGATATTGGGCACACATCAGTGCCTGAGAAATAGCACAGCTTAAAGATTCAAAGGCAGTTATAAGGTGGAATGGAGTGGATTGCAGGGACAAGCAAGTGTTGATGTCAGCCTTATTTTGAGTAATAAGGTTTGTATGGAAAGTGTTAGGGATTACTCTCTCCCACCTTATGCGAGGGCCAGAATTTCTTTTAAACACCTCTTTCCCTTTATATGCAATCCTAGGTAAGATTACTCTAGTTTTAAAGGATAATTTTATACTCAAAGGGTTGTGGTCACTGGCACAGTGAGATTTAATTTTAAAATCCACTATTGAACGTGAAAGTGAGGAGTTAATAAGAATAAAATCAATAATGCTGCCGTTAGTACTTCCTGTATAGGTGGGTGTTTCTCTTATCTGACTGTTTGCCATATCCCTTGCAAATGCAAGATCAAGTTTATAGATAAGGGTATTCAAGGCATTTCCTAAATTAGAGTGAATAAAATGAGTGAGTGACTCTCTGCCTTCTATAGCGGCACCACATAAGTGAGGTAATTCATACTTGCATAACTGAGCATTAAAATCTCCAACCCAGATCGTATCAAATTCCCTGTCCTGAAGTTTCCCGGCTGAGTCTAGTTGGTCTGGAAGCTCTTCGAGACTTCCTGGCAGAGCAACACTTGGAATGTTATTGTAAAAGTTTAAGAGTAAAATGTCTTTCTGTCCGGATATTGATAATAAAACTACCAAAAAAAAAGCAGAAGACCAAATCAATGAAACCTCAATTTTTGGGAGTAATAATGACACAAGTACCAGAAGGCCGCCACTTGCTCTGCCTGCTCTAGATGGAGTAGCTGGCTGAGATACAGAGTAGTAGCCGTCTAGATGGAAGGGTGCCGTAAGCCAAGTTTCTTGAAAACAAATGATATCAAATGTGGATATAAATTCCAGCCATTCCAAATTTTCATCTTTAGAACGCAACCCAGCAATATTCCAACTAATTAAAGATAACAATGCGTTACTTTGCTGGGGCATTTTCCCAGACTCCTCAGTTATGACCGTGTCTGTTGTAAGATGTGGAAAGCTAACTAACTCGTCAGACCCTATGGGTGATTCCAAAAGTGTATGCACTCCCATCAGCTCTGGTTCCTGTAAATAATCTTTTAGGAGCCCCAAGCCCTCCAATTGTCAATCAATTGCGTCAAGGGAAGAGTGATTTTGGGTAACCCCAGAGTCAAAGGTGGGGTTCTGTAAAGGTGCCTTTGTTAGAATATTTTTACCATGGGAAGCCCTCGTAGGAGGAAGTGATAAAGTGGGCGGCCTGAAGAAAAAGCTTAATGGATAGACTTTGATCCCACCTTCCCCTTTTGGACGCGATGGTAGAGACGCCAACAAATGATTAACACAATGAGAATTTGCAAAATTAATCACTATGCAATCGCCTTCATATGCTTTTTTAGACAAGCCTAACCACTTCACCCTTCTAGCCATAATTATTCTATTATTTAAATCATCTTGATGTCTAAGTTTTTGGCTCATCCAATGTGCACATTTCCTTATTAGCGCATGAGTATCTTCCTTCTGAGTGCAATCAAGAGGAGGAACGTTTGCTAAGACTAAAACATATGGCAAGCTATCCGGAGGAGGCTGTAGAACCTCCTTTGTACTAGTGGAAGATCTAGGTTTAGAAGCAGTTTCAGGCCTCGGTAAGGCAATCGCACCGCCAGCCAGAGTAGACAGGGAATCAGTTAATAAGTCATCATGGGAATTGCGGGTAGGTATGCGATGGAACGGGAGTTGGTTGCAATTCATTAAACAGTTAGCCTGCTGAGAGGCATTGGGATCAGACACCAATTTCGGAGTAGAGGGAGGGGAATTTGTACTGGATTTTAGAGTGGACTGCTGAGGCAGATATTTAAAAATAGTTTCTTGTAGCTGCTCAAATTTGGAATCAATAAGTAATGTTAGCTTCTCCTCTAAAGCCGAAAAAAAAGGTTTGAGGATCGAGTCTAAGTTGGTCAAATGATTGTCTCTTAGAATCCTGCAGTCTGAGCCTAGTTCGCCCAATAGTGGAGTTTCCTTTGGAAAAGGGTCGGCCGGGGTATCCAATGGTGTAGAAATACATTCCTTAGCCTTCGTTGGATATTTGAGTAACTTATTACACTTACGGAGTCCTCCAGCTTTCCTTTTTTTGGGGGGAGGGGGAGTGTCAGCTAAATGTTCGATGTTAGCTGTGTTAAAGGGCTGTAAAGAATGCGAAGCATTGACGTCATCTTCAGGCAGAGGCGAATTGAACTCACGGGTAGCAATTGGAGAGACTGCAGACTGTACAGTATATAAGTCGTAGGTTCTAAAGAGGTTTTTGAGTCAAGTTATTTGCCACCCCAATTCTTTCTTCCACTTGGACAATTTCAGTTTCAATGGCCCCGATAACTGAAGATAAGTAGCTAGTTATTGATGATTGGACGGGCATAGCGTGTGCTCCATCGGCCCCAGGTGTGGTGGTCTTTCTTTTACCCATCGTCTTGCAAATAATAGTGGGGCAAAACGCCAATCTAAGCCGATATGAGTAAAATACAGGGAAGCAATGGCAGTGTGAAAATAGTAAATAGATAAGTGGAGCTGCTCTCTTAGCGGATCTTACTTAGATGCCAGTTACTTAGGACCTCCTGAGCCGTGAAACCCAAATAAGGGGGGTTATGGAAGAACAATCACAGGAGAGAAAAATACAGTACCTCTTAGGAGTCCAATGAGCCTGATCCTGGCGCTGACGGGCGAAGGACAGGCCCGCCCTTGGCCGGGCTTCGCTCGGGCGCCGCCCGCGCGCGTCCCGCGACAGCGGGAGCGTGAATCAAGTTACAGGGCTCCTGCCCTGTGGACTGCCTCCTGCCTCCAAAGCGCGCTTCCCGCGACAGCGGGAGAGCGAATCAAAGTTAAAGGGCTCCTGCCCTGTAGACTGCCTCCTGCCTCCAAGGCGCGCTGAATGTCCTTTTCAGTGTTTCACTGCATGTCTGAGTGCTCATATACATTTATAAGTAGGTACGTGAGTTTCAGAATGGGTGGGACTCTGAATATATAACTGGTTATAGTAGTCTGCAAGTGCACATCTAACTCAGTGAAACTGTGATGGACATCCTACCTTTTAATAATATAGGGCCATGGTCAATGGCTTACCTACAGCCTAGGTGAGGGTGACTTCTCCGCAGTAAGAGGTCAGTTTAATACTTCTCAAGCAGGTTTTCTGGTGCGAAGGCCAGCTGATGTTTAAAGCTACACACTCAGACTCAGCACTAATTAGTGCAACCCATATTTAAGGAACTACTTCTCTAGATGGGAGAGTAGGTTGTGCCAGGAGTTGCCTTTAGATGTAAGTGAGTGTATCAGTTAGTAACTGCTTCTGATACTTCAGTATGCACAGCTGCTGTGGGGATGTGTGCACAAATGTATGATTCTCCCTTTCAGTGTCTGA
Source organism: Pleurodeles waltl (assembly GCF_031143425.1). Lineage (NCBI taxonomy): Eukaryota > Metazoa > Chordata > Amphibia > Caudata > Salamandridae > Pleurodeles > Pleurodeles waltl. Next base: position 620,853,867 of record NC_090450.1, read on the forward strand.
CTGCATATCTGAGTTCTTCTATCCTCTTATAAGTGTGTACGTTACTTGCAGTATGGGTGGCACTCTGCATTTGCAACTGGGTATAGTGGCCTGCCAGTGCACATTTAAGTAAGTGAAACTCTGAAGGACATCTCACCTTTTATTCACATAGACCCATGGTCCATGGCCTACTTACAGCCTAGGAAAGGGGTGCATTTTCTGCAGTAAGATGTCAGTTCAATGCTTGTCAAGCAGGGATTCTAGTGCCAAGTTGAGCTGGCATTTAAATCTACACACTCAGACTCAGGACTAGTAGCCCCAACTCGTTTAAAGCACAACTTCTAAGGATGGGACAGTAGGTTGTGTCAGCAGTGGCCTTCATATGCGAATGAGTGTATCACTTACCAACTGCTTCTGATACTGCAGTATGCGCAGTTGCCATGGGGATGAGTGCAGAAATGTATGAGTGTCCCTTACAGTCTCTGACTGCATGTCCAAGTGCTTCTGTCCTCTTATAAGTAAGTACATGAGTTTCAGAATGGTTGAGAATCTGTATAAATAACTGGGTGTAACAGTCTGCCAGTGCACATCAAAGTCAGGGAAAGTCTCAGAGAAAGTCTCAGAGACATTTTTCAACTTCTAATTAGAAAGGACTATGCTTCATAGCCTACCTGTAGCCGGTATGAAGGGCCATCTTTGTATAGTAAAAGGACAGTTTAACACTTGACAAGCAGGCTTTCTAGTACCAAGTTGAGCTGACGTTTAATCAAAATGCACTCAGGGTCAGCAGTAGTAGGTCCGAGCCGTGGTGAAAGGTCTACTTCTCTAGATGGGAGACTAGGTTGTGCCAGTACTTCACTACAGATCTTAATGACAGTATCAGTTAGCAGCTGGTTCTTCTACTGCAGTATGCACAACTACTTTTTTGATGTGTGAATGGATGTATGAGTGGCTCTATCAGTATCTGGCTACATCTCCGAGTGCTTCCATTCTCTTATAGGTAGGTACATCAGTTGCAGTACGATTGGGACACCACATATGTAACTTGGCATAGGGGTCTGCTAGTGCACATCTAAGTCAGTGAAACTGTCAAAGAGATTTCTCACCTTTTAATCAGAAAGGCTCAAGCTTCATGTCCTACCTACAGCCAGCTGAGGGATCGTTTTTCTGTAATAAAAGGACAATTTAACACTTGTCAAGCAGGTTTTCTAGTACCAACTTGAGCTAAAGTTTAAAAGGAACACACTCACTATCAGCAGTACTAGGTCTGAGCCATGACAAAACCCCTTATTTTCTGAATGGTAGTAGGTTGTACCAGTACTTCACTACATATCTGAGTGACTGTATCAGTTAGCAACTAGTTCTGATACTGTAATAAGCACAGCTGCTGTTGGGATGCGTGCGCAAATGTTTGAGCGTCACTTACAGTGTCTGATTGCGTGCCTGAGTGCTTCTATCCTCTTATGGGTAGGTACATCAGTTGCAGTATGAGTGGGACACCCCATATGTAACTGGGCATAGGTGTCTGACAGTTGATATCTGTCAATGAATTTATCGTTGACATTTCTCATCTTTTAATCTATAAGGACTAAGCTTCATAACCTACCTACAAACTAGCTGAGGGGTCTGTTTTCTGTTCTAAAAGGACAATTTAACAATGGCCAAGCAGGTTTTCTAAAGCCAAGTTGATCTGATGTTTAAAAGGAACACATTTTCGGTCAACAGTAGTAGGCCCCAGTTATTATGAAAGGTCTACTTCTCTGGATGGTAGAGTAGGTTGTACCAGTACTTCACTACTTCAGTACATATCTGACTGACTGTATCAGTTAGCAACTGGTTCTGCTTCTGAAGTATGCACAGCTGCTTCTTGGGTGTGTGCATGAATGTATGAGTGAGCTTGTAGTGAATCCTAGTTTGTTTAATGGGATAGTAGGAGTTAGCTTAGCCTCTCGCTTGCAGACTTATGCACCCCTCACCTAGTGCTTTTAACCTACTTAGCTTGCTCTGTCTTAGCCCATTTAATTATTTAATTCATCTTAGATGGCTGCCTTGTTTATAGTTAGGCCCTTTTTGTTTAGAGTTATGTTATCAGTGTCACCTCGCTAAGGCGTCAAATCAAGCAGCAAAGACAAACAAACTGTAGGTGCTCACATTAACATTACCATCCCAAGCATGCGGCGTTCAATCAATCAATCAATCACTTTTTTAAGTGTGCTACTCACCCGTTAGGGTCCCAAGGCACTGGGGTGGGGGGGTTGCTACTGCTTGAATAGCCAGGTCTTGAGTCATTTCCTGAAAGTCAGGAGGTCCTGGGTCAGACGTAGGTTGACGGGGAGGGAGTGTCAGGTTTTGGCGGCGAGGTGGGAGAAGGATCTGCCGCCGGTTGTGGTACCATGGATGCGAGGGACGGTGGCTAGGGCAAGGTTGGCGGAGCAGAGCTGGCAGGTGGGAACGTGGAAGCTGAGACGCTCGTTGAGGTAGGCAGGACCTGCACCGTGGAGGGCCTTGTGGGCGTGGATGAGGAGTTTGAAGGTGATCCTCTTGTCGACGGGGAGCCAGTAAAGGTTTCTGAGGTGGGTTGAGATGTGTTTGTGGCGTGGGATGTTGAGGATGAGGCATGCGGAGGCGTTCTGAATGCGCTGAAGTTTCCTCTGGAGCTTGGCCGTTGTTCCCGCGTAGAGTGCGTTGCCGTAGTCCAGTCTGCTGATGACGAGGGCTTGGGTGACTGTTCTTCTGGTTTCGATGGGGATCCATCTGAAGGTCTTGAGAAGCTTGCAGAGGGTGTTGAATCATGAGGATGAGACGGCGTTGACTTGCTGGGTCATGGTGAGCGATGAATCTAGTATGAAGCTGAGGTTGCGTGCATGGGTGGTAGAAGTTGGTGCGGTTCCTAGTGTGGCAGGCCACCTGGAGTCGTCCCATGCTGAGCGGTTGGAGCAGAGGTTGAGGATCTCCGTCTTATCCGAGTTCAGTTTGAGGTGGCTTATCTCCATCCAGTTGGCGATGGCATGAAGTCCGTTGTGGAGATTGATCTTGGCGGTGGCGGGGTCCTTAGTGTGTGAGAGGATCAGTTGGGTGTCGTCGGCGTAGGAGACGATGTTGAGGCCGTGGGATCGGACGATGTTGGCGAGCGGTGCCATGTAGACGTTGAAAAGGGTGGGGCTGAGAAAGAATCCTTGGGGGACTCCACCAATCGTCTTGGTGGCTTTTGACAGGAACGGAGGGAGGCGGACTCTCTGAGTTCCAACTGAGACGAAGAATGTGATCCAGTCCAGGGCCTTGTGGCGGATTTCGGCGTCGTGGAGGTGTGTGTGGAGTGTGTGGTGACACACAGTATCGAAGGCTGCCGAGAGGTTGAAGAGGATGAGGGCCACGGTTTCACCTTTGTCGAGCATGATCCTGATGCCGTCGGTTGCGGCGAAGAGAGCGTTCTCAGTGCTGTGGTTCTTGCGGAAGCCGGTTTGGGAGATGTCGAGCGAGCTGTTGTCTTCCAGGAAGCGGGATAGTTGGCTATTGACTTTCTTCTCGATGACCTTCACTGCGAAGGGGAGGAGGGAGATGGGTCGGTAGTTCTTGAGGTCTTCAGGGTCTGCCTTGGGTTTTTTGAGCAGGGTGTTGACTTCGGCATGTTTCCAGCTCATCGGGAAGGTGGCGGTCTCAAAGGAGCTATTGATGATCGCACGGAGTTGGGGGGGCGATGATTTGGCTGGCTTTGTTGAAGACATGGTGAGGGCATGGGTCGGCGGGTAATCCGGAGTTGATGGTGCTCATAGTCTTGGTGGTGTCCTCGTCATTGGTGTGGGTCCAGGCACTCAGGAGGTTGGTGTGGTTGGGTGCGTTGGGGTTGGTGTTGGTTGCGGTGGTCGTGGGGATTGGGGAGGCAAAGCTGCAGTGGAGGTCCGTGATCTTGAGGTGAAAAAAGGTGGCGAGGGAGTCGCAGAGGTTTTGAAAGGGGGGGGTGATGGAGCAGGACTTGGGGTTGGCGAGTTCTTTGATGATACTGAAGAGCTCTTTGCTGCCGTGTGCATTGTTGTCGATTCGGTAGCCGGATGACCTGGTGATGCTTGCGGATGGCTGTCTTGAGGGCGGGGTGGTTGCTCTCTGTTTGTTCGTGGCGCCACATCTTCTTGATTTTCTGGCACTCCCGCTTGGAGGCCTGAAGGTCGGCGGTGAACCAGGGTGCTTTCTTGCTGGTGCGGGAGTTGCTGTCCTTGGCGTTCGGTAGGTGAAAATTCAGGTCGCCGAGGAGCATGTAGTCCATAGAGGCAAGGGCGTGGGAGCTGATTGTGTCGGCAATGGCGTAACAGAACTGTGGTCGGGGGCCTGCGGGTCTGGACTGGACCTGGGCGCGGTCCAGGTGTGGACAGGGGCAGACTGGCTGGCCTCTTGAGGGGGTTGGGCTGCAGGGGACGCAGTGGTGGGAAAGGGGAAAGCGGAGAAAGCCGAGAACAAGAGAAATAAGTGAAAAAAGGCAAAAAAATAAGAAAAAGGCACAAAAAAAACAGGGGAAAGAGGCAGAGAGCAATAAAGGCACAAAAAAGGAAAACAGCACAAAAAACAAAAGACAGATTACAGGACAGGCACATAATACTTACAGCAACCACTAGACACCAGGGATGAGGCGCAGGGGGGTGCCTGCGGGTGGTGGAGGGCCTTGAACTCGCAGCAGCAGCAAGGGCAGGGTCGGGGGCACAGAGGCAATCTGAAGGAACTGCGCGGCATGAAGAGTGAAACCCGACCTAAAAACAGGTCAGGGCGTTATCTATTGTTTGGGAGCAACCTACATCAGGGGTCCAAGTAGATCTGTATAAATACATCACACTTGAGATAGATAATCAGAGGGATTCAGACCAGATACCATTGCTGCTATTGATGCTGCACGTCGCATTGACGCTGACCTGGACTTCGTGTCCCAACAAAGTCTGAGCTAGAGACCTCATTCCAAAGTAACGAGGATTGGGAGCTCCTTTCAGGGAGATGACATTGGCAGATTAGGTTTAACATAATAAGCTCTCCTTTAGGTAGACGGTTAGGCCTATCGAGATAGGGTATTAGGACATATTACACACTTCATGTCTTTTTTGTATCATTGCGAGATGGTGGGGGTCTTTATAATAATGACTCTTGTTTTTACCATTCTGGTACTTGCACTGTTCATTATCTTAATCACTGCAGCCCATGCAACTTATCACAGATTGCAGTTGTGTTAAATAAAAACTATTGAAACTTCACTGCATCTTCGTTATTGCCTGTGTTTAATTGTCATACTCTTGAGTCCATGTATAAAGGCTGCCCCAAAGCACCATTAACTGTTTGGGTTTTGGTGAGGTGCTGCTAGTGAGCTGGAAGGGTTGAGACTACAGATGCGACTTGTTGTAGGATAGGCATAGTCACCTACAAACATAAGTACTGTCATCCTTAAACCAGCAGTCTTACCTAGCGCAAGAGTCCAACTACGAGATGGTGTTAAGGCACTAATTTACGGATACCCCGACTATCACTGTCTCACAGACAACAGGTACCCCAAGTACCATTATACGGAGACGTCCGTGGTCTTTGGGAAAATCCTCCTCAGCTGAACAGGGAACACCTAATTAGGCTGTAGATTGTTCGAGCTCGAACTATTGAAAAGGACTCTATTCCCCATTTGGTGTTCCATCTCTTCACCCAACTTTTTGCAATATGGCTAACGCCATAGACATTCCTGAAAATGCTGGAAAAGCATTAACATTACATCTAGTAGCGCATGGCTTAACAGAAGTGGGGGAGGAACTCACTTTTGTAGTAGAAGCTAATGAAGCTTCCCAACAGAAACATTCTACTCCTGGGTCACTCTTCCTGAGGAAGACCACTGGTCAGTCACATTCCACACATATCGAATTGCAAACGTACCTCAACGGTACCAAGCATACCAGTATCATGAAATACCGCTCACATATCAAGAGCATCAGGACTGGTTTGAAGGCGCCCTACCACATGTAATACAAGGAGTGAGATTAGGTCATTTAGGAAATTATGGACCAACGTGGCCCATGTTTGACACATACACACCTCACCCACGCATGCAAAACATACAAGCAGCAGATTTGCAAAATTTATATGATGAGATAGTAACGTTATACAGACGACTTGTTCAGTTTGTAATGCAGACTTTGAACACAACACCAGCGCGTCCGGCCACACCAGCATCTGCTGGGTATCAATTGGCTACTAGGATTAATCCACAAACAGTGCATACTATTATGGGTAAGGATCCCACAGAGAATGGAGAAAATACCATACTGGATAGCCCAGAAAACAAATCAGCTGGAAGCCTAGAGATCAGGTCTAGTGAAATCAGCGCATGAGGGTGTTGCTTCTTCTCATGCTGGTATTTCAGCCACAGTAACACTATTGCAGAAAAGATTCTGGTGCCACGTCTATACAAACAGACAAAGCAATACGTTCTTTATTGTAACATTTGCCAGCAGATAAAGGGCTCTAATATCAAACGCCCACCGCAGACATCCCTCATAGTGGCAAGCAGGCCATTACAATGTGTGTACCTGGACCACTGTGGTCCACTCCAACCTGACGGTGCATACAGATACATCTTAGTCACTGTAGATTCTTGTTCTAGATTCCTGTGGGTATGCCTGCAGCGGTCGGCTGACGCTCGAACTGTTATAAAAGACTTGCTGATCTTTATTGGTACATATGCAGTTGCAGCATTCCATTCGGACCAGGGCCCTGCACTTGCCTCTAAGGCATTCAGGGACACCATGGGGGCGATGGGTGTGGAACTCCATTACTCCTCACTATACCATCCTGTGGGAAATTTGGTCGCGGAGAGGCGGAACCTTGATCTAAAGCAGTCCTTAACAGCTAGAGTATTAGGCTCTGGCCATAGCTGGCTTCATCACCTGGGGTCCAGAGAGCACTGAATAATCTGCCAAGACGGTCTTTAGGGGGACGCACTCCATATGAGGTTCTCTTTGGGATACCTATGTATGTCCCAGATCTTGATGGTTCTGGTATGGTGGCAGCAGAAACATCTTTTGACATAAATGAAAGTCTCACTGTCTTACAGGAGCTTCAGCAATTTTGTGATGATAAATCATCAACCAGTGCTGCCACCTTAGGAATAAGGGATATACCAACAACTCCCACTGGCTGGATTCCTAAAGTTGGGGATTTCCTTTGTAAAAAGATTGCTGTGAAGAAGGAATTCGGCCCATCCTATAGAGCACCAGTCTCAGTCCTAGGAATACAAGGTACCAGAACTGTTATCTTGCCACCGTTGCCTGGTTCCTGAGGAAACAGATTTGTTTAAATTGACAACGTCAAACTTCATGTTTCAAAAGCACATAAGCTATATCTATGGCTTAAGAAGAATTACTTAATTAACCCATGGAACTATTTATGGTTCTGCCTGACGTTTTCCACCTTATTTCTATGGATTGGGATTGTGACTGTTTTTTTTTCTTGCTTATAAATGGTCATTACATTCCTGTTAGAAATGGGGTCTTTGGTTGAAAGTCAGGTTATCCCCTGTTCAAGCAAGGACCCTCACTCTAGACAGGGTAAAAGAGAATCACCCTCAGCTAACCCCTGCTTACCCCCTTGGTAGCTTGGCAGATCAGTAGGCTTAACTTCAGAGTGCTAGGTCTAAGGTATTTGTACCAACACACACAGTAACTTGATGAAAACACTACAAAATTACACAGCACAGGTTTAGAAAATTGGAAATATTTATCTAAACACAACAAGACCAAAACGAAAAAAATCCGACATACACAATTCAAGTTATGAATTTTTTAAGATTAAATTCAAAAATAGCACTTAGAAACACAAAATGCTTCGATGAGTTGTTAACACGGCGTTGTAACGGAGTTGTTCCCAATAATCCAACACCAGCTGTGCTAGCCACGGAGTCACGCAGACCCCCAGGTACAGTACCTTGGTGAAGAATGGAAACAAGCCGATGCGCGAAGTCAGGGATCGCGGCATCTGTGCAAAACATTTTAATCTGCGCACTTCGAGCTGCGTTGGTCATGACGTAGTGCGGTGACTTCCACGGAGTCGTGGACTTCGGCGGGGCTGCAGCGATGTCGGGCCTGCGAAGGTCATCGTTTTCTAGCGAAGATCATGGAGTCGGTTGCAGACGGCGTTACCGAATTCAGCAGCAGCGTCGGTCCGGAGTCGTCGAAGTCGATTTCCTTGAATTTTCATCAGCTTTTCCTTTCAAGAGACCAGGGAATGAATAGGGCACCACTTGTCAGGGCAGGAGTCTCTCCAGAGACTCCAGGTGCTGGCAGAGAGAAGTCTTTGCTGTCCTTGGGACTTCAAATAACAGGAGGCAAGCTCTAAATCAAGCCCTTGGAGATTTCTTCTCAAGATGGAAGGCACACAAAGTCCAGTCTTTGCCCTCTTACTCTGGCAGAAGCAGCAACTGCAGGATAGCTCCACAAAGCACAGTCACAGACAGGGCAGCTCTTCTTCCTCAGCTCTTCTCCAGGCAGAGGTTCCTCTTGTTTCCAGAAGTGTTCTAAAGTCTGTGGTTTTGGGTGCCCTTCTTATCCCAATTTCTCCTTTGAAGTAGGCCTACTTCAAAGTAAAGTCCCTTTTGAATGTGGAATCCTGCCTTGGCCAGGCCAGGCCCCAGACACTCACCAGGGGGTTGGAGACTGCATTGTGTGAGGACAGGCACAGCCCTTTCAGGTGTAAGTGACCACTCCTCCCCTCCCTCCTAGCACGGATGGCTCATCGGGATATGCAGGCTACACCCCAGCACCCTTTGTGTCACTGTCTAGTGTGAGGTGCAACCAGCTCAACTGTCAAACTGACCCAGACAGGGAATCCAAAAACAGGCAGAGTCACAGAAATGGTGTAAGCAAGAAAATGCTCACTTTCTAAAAGTGGCATTTTCAAACACACAATCTTAAAATCAACTTTACTAAAAGATGTATTTTTAAATTGTGGGCTCAGAGACCCCATACTCTACATGTCCATCGACTCCTAAAGGGAATCTGCACTTTAATCAGATTTAAAGGTAGCCCCCAGGTTAACCTATGAGAGGGACAGGCCTTGCAACAGTGAAAAATTAATTTAGCAATATTTCAATGTCCGGACATATAAAACACATTACTATGGGAGTCATTCCAACATTGGTGGTATAAGGCGCTTACCGCCGTGCAGAAGACCGCCAATACACCGCCTCGGCCGCGGTAGACCGCCACAGCTATTATGAGACACATCACGGAATCTGCCGAAATTCAGACACCCACACAACCCCGCCACACCAAAGGTCAGCGATAAACATGCGGAAACAAATCCTCCACCTCCAAGCCAACAGAAACACGCCCATGCTATCACGACCCACAAATCCACGCAGCGGTCTTTCAACCGCGGTATTCCATTGGCGGTACACACCGCCGCGCTCAAAATACACACACAGCTCCAAAACACCGCCACATTGGACAATTCAAAATACACACACCTGATACACATACACACATCACTCCCACAGACCCAACACAATATAAAACACACACACACATCACCCACAAACCCCTACGACCAGAAATTCTGAGAGAAGGCCAGAGAGAGAACACAGCTATTGACAATCCCATCACACAGAGGCACACAACACCATCACCCACACAACATCCACGCACAAAACACCACATACCACTACACTCACCACACTCATCACCACATACATCACCCCACACCTCACACACACCACCCCATGATACGCCAAAGACACCCCCGCTTCTCCGAGGAGGAGCTCACGGTCATGGTGGAGGAAATCGTACGGGTAGAGCCACAGCTATTTGGCTCACAGGTACAGCACACATCAATAGCCAGGAAGATGGAGTTATGGCGCAGAATAGTGGACAGGGTGAACGCCGCGGGACAGCACCCAAGAAATAGGGAGGACATCAGGAAGAGGTGGAACGACCTACGGGGGAAGGTGCGTTCCACGGTCTCCAGGCACAACATCGCGGTGCAGCGGACTGGCGGCAGCCCCCACCTCCTCCCCCACAACTAACAACATGGGAAGAGCAGGTCTTGACCATCATGTATCCTGAGGGCCTCGGAGGAGTCGGTGGAGGATGGGACGATGGTAAGTCAAATCTTAACTATCACATCCCCCACCCTACCTGCATGCTATCACATACCCCCACCCTCACACTCACCCCCATCACTCCAACTCCTCACATATGGCCAACTATCACAAACCACCCATCCCAACACCAAGCCCTGCATGACACAACTAAGCATGGGCACCCCTTACTAAAGCATGCTCACTGCACATACCCAGAACACCCCCCCAACCATCATCACACAAGCCCCCACACAGGAATGCCTGCACTGGGGTTCACGCACACCCACCCATTGCACACCATGAAACACACACATGCAATAATCATGTTCTTATACCCCTGCAGGAACCCGAAGGACCGTCACCACATCAGAGGGTCCAAACAACACCACTCCACCCCCAGAAGAGGCCCACAGTGACGACAGCAGCTCTGCCCCACTGGATCTTGATGACCAGCCCGGACCATCGTGGGCTTCAGGACAGTCGGTTCCCCTTGCCCAGCCCCAGCCCAACACCGAGCTTACACCCTCTGGTAAAACCAGCACAGCAACCACCCAGCGGGCCCAAACCTCCCTACCCAGGACAGGTCAATCAGCGGTGTGTCCACCACTACAGGGCACCCAGGATAACACACCACCACAACAACAACAGGGACCTGGGGGCAGTGGTAGTGGGCACACGGTCCAGGGTACGGAGGCACAGGAACACAGGGGGACTGGGAGGGCTGCTGTGCAACAGAGGGAGGACAGGCCAAGGGAACCAACTCTCCACGAGGCCCTCTCCTCCATCATGGGAGCCTACCATCACTCCCAGGAGATGATGGTGACTGTCCTGGACAAGTTGCAGGAGACCCTGCGTCTGCAGGAGGAGCAGTATTTGGGGTTCAGGGAGGAGCTCAGGACCATCGGCTCCGCCCTGGGCACCATCGTAGGGGTGCTGACGGACATTCAAAAGACCTTGAGGGACACCGTGGCACTCCAAGGGGCCCCTGACACTAGCCAGGACGTTGAACTGCCCACCACCTCCGCCGGCGCTAGTGGACAGGACGCCCCGCCACAGGACCACCACACCAGCACCCCACCCCCTGCAGACGGACAACCACCACGCAAGCGGTCCCTGAGATCCAGGAACAGGACAGAGCAAGATGGCAAGACCCCTGCCAGGAAATAAGACCACCCTGATTGTACCCCCACTGTCCCACTTTGTTACACTGTCCAGATTGGAACTGCCCCAGCTCCACTTCCAATGCCCAGATGGGCAGTGCACCTGTGAGACTAATAGACTGGGCTCTGCCATGGACATTACTCCACCATCACCCATCACCATTTTATAACACCCTTTATTTTTTGAGCACTTAAATAAACACCCTTGAAACACCAAAAAAACTGGAGTCAGTCTATGATTTGGTACTTTGTATTATCAATCACAGTGTCATAATGGGTTACCCATTGTAAGGCTAACATACCTATGTCACACATCACAAGCCCTTGAAGGATTCAAGAAGTTGACACGTAGGTTACCACACTTGTGAAACTGAAATGGAAGGGTACAACTCAATTAACAAATAGTGAGTGAAATGTAGGTACAGGATAGAGGTAGACGTGTGAAAGTGAATGTAATGTTAAACCAGAAAATGTTCTCACCTGTGTGTCACTGGAAATATTGCTGTATGACTGACTCCCTGTTGTCGTTTTCTTCTTCCTCAGCTTCATCCTCATCACTGTCCACAGGCTCCACAGGCTCCACAGCTGCTACAACACCGTCATCTGGATCATCCTCCTGCAGAAAAGGCACCTGGCGTCGCAATGCCAAATTATGGAGCATGGAGCAGGCGACGATGATGTCGCACACCTTCTTCGGTGAGTAGAATAGGTATCCACCTGTCATATGGAGGGCCCTGAACCTGGCCTTAAGGAGGCCGAAGGTGCGTTCAATAACCCTCCTAGTCCGCCCATGGGCATCATTGTACCGTTCCTCTGCCCTGGTCCTGGGATTCCTCACTGGGGTCAATAGCCAGGAAAGGTTGGGGTAACCAGAGTCCCCCAATAGCCATACACGGTGCCTCTGGAGTTGACCCATCATATCAGGGATGCTGCTATTGTGCAGGATGTAGGCGTCATGCACAGAGCCAAGGAACATAGCATTTACCTGCGAGATGTACTGGTCTGCCAAACAGACCATCTGGACATTCATGGAATGATAACTCTTCCTGTTCCTGTACACCTGTTCACTCCTGCGGGGGGACCAGAGCTACATGGGTCCCATCAATGGCACAGATGACGTTGGGGATATGTCCAAGGGCATAGAAGTCACCTTTCACTGTAGGTAAATCCTCCACCTGAGGGAATATTATGTATCTCCTTACGTGTTTCAGCAGGGCAGACAAGACTCTGGTCAAGACGTTGGAAAACATAGGCTGGGACATCCCTGATGCCATGGCCACTGTTGTCTGAAAAGACCCACTTGCAAGGAAATGGAGCACTGACAGCACCTGCACATCAGGGGGGATTCCAGTCGGATGGCGGATCAGTGACATCAGGTCTGCCTCCAACTGGGTACATAGTTCCTGGATAGTGGCACGGTCAAACCTGTAGGTGACGATGACATGTCTTTCTTCCATTGTCAACAGGTCCACCAGCGGTCGGTACACCGGAGGATTCCGCCATCTTCTCATATGTCCCAGCTGACGGTGCCTACGAAGGACAACAGCGAAGAACCAGTCACTATTCCTCCAGGTATGTACCTACAGTTACACACAAGACTACACCAGACACAAAACCCTTACTGTATGTGTGTTGAGTGTAGGCCTAGCTATGTGTGACGCAGTAGTAAATGAAGCCATGTGGGCCCCAGAAATGGCGGCTGCCTGACCTCTAAACTGGGACAATGGGATTGTGGGGTAACTGCGCTGGCGTTGCACACCGTCCCGGTAGGCGGTCGTAGACCGTGGCGCAATGCTGCATTGGTTAACATTGGACCCTATGGGTCCCAGGAGCCAATGAACAGGTGCGCCGGCGGTGATGATGCGCACCGCCGCGGACGTCACCGCCATTTTCTATCTCTTCAATCACTAGATACCTGACCTTCGACAGGAGGGGACCTACACTGCTAGTGCTGCTGTGACCTCGGTCTGGAAGCGACGATGGCTGCTGCGTCTGGGGAAGGGGCCCCTCGCTTCACTGCACAGGAGTTGGAGAAACTTGTGGATTGGGTCCTCTCCCAGTACACGCTACTCTACGGTCCTCCAGACCAACAGGTTAGTACACAGGGAGCACGTTGTATGGGCTAGGCCTGGGTGGAGAGGGCTGGGTGGAAGAGGGAAGGGGGCAGAGTTCATAGAACATTAATGCATGGGAATGAATGGGCCACATGGCCAGAGTAGTGAGGGGGCCACTCACATTGACGGTGCAGTTGGTAATGACTGTACCTCTTCCCTTGTGCATGTCATGTAGGTCAGTCCCCACCAGAAGAGGGCCATCACCAAGGAGGTCCGGACCCTGGGGGTCCACCAGAGACGGGGCACCCACTGCCGTAAGAGATGGGAGGACATTCGCCGCTGCAGCAAGAAGACGGCGGAGGCGCAGCTGGGGATGGCCTCCCAACGTGGGAGGTGTGCCCGTCGCACCATGACCCCCCTGATGTTCCAGATCCTGGCGGTGGCCTACCCGGAGTTGGATGGGAGCTTGAGGACATCACAGCAGACACAAGGGGGTGAGTACAACCTCATTCTGCGGACTTTGCATGCAGTGGAGGGGTCTGGGTGGGGGAGGTGGGCTGTGGGTGACCCTAGGCCAGGGCGAATTCGGTAGGCAAGGCCCCTCCGTAATGTAGGCCATGTGGCACTCAACCCCACCTCAGCAGAGTGCCAAGTTGAGGTATAGTTGCCCCTGTGGCATCCATGTGCGCAGATGTCCACCATTGCCATGTAGGCCATATCCCCGAAATTGCATGTGCAGAGGGCAGGAGCACAGCGTTATGCAGGGGGCTGCTGCGTCTGTCTTGTCCGCCAACGGTAGCGGAAGCCATGCACTAAAACTCTCTTTCTTCTGTCTCCCCCCCTTTTCCTGCTCTCCCTGTCCTTTTGTACATCAGCATCATCAGGCGGAGGTACAGTGGCACCGGAGCACGAGGGAGCTGCATCCCACATGGCCATGGAGGGCCACACCACAGACTCTGAATGCACCAGTGGGACGGAGGGCGAGGGGAGCTTCACATCGGCCACCGGATCACCAACCAGTGACACGGACTTGTCCGCCGATGGGAGCTCCTCTGTGGTGGCGGCACCATCTGTGCGCCCCACATCTACAGGTAGAGCCGCCACCTCCCCTACCAGCACTGCCCTCCCAGCAGCCCCTCAGCGTTCACCCCGTGCCCGCTCACCCAGGAGGGTGGGCATCACCTTTGCCCCAGGCACCTCAGGCCCTGCCCCAGTCACCCCAGCTGCCCTCAGTGAGGAGGCCATTGACCTCCTCAGGTCACTCACTGTTGGGAAGTCTACCATTGTGAATGCCATCCAGGGTGTAGAAAGGGAGTTGCAACATGGTAATGCATTCCTGGAGGGCATTCACTCTGGTCAGGCTGTCCTTCAGCGAACCCTGCAATCTCTGGCCTCAGCACTGATGGCAGCCATTGTCCCTGTGTCCAGCCTCCCCCCTCCAACTTCCTCCACCCAGACCCAATCCCCTGTACCCCAGCCCATCCCAAGCACACCTACAGACCAGCATGCACACAAGTCACCAAACACAAGTAGCTCAAGCAAACATAGGCACCACACACACCACAGGCACTCACGCAAGCCTCACCCACATACAGACACAGCAACATCCACTGTCTCCACTGTGTCCCCCTCCTCTTCTTCTCCCTCCTCCCTCCCAGTCTCGTCTACACACACACCTGCATGCACCACATCTAGAGGCACTAGGACTCGCCCCTGGACACCCAGCACCACAAGCCGCTCACCTGCACTCACCACCTCCACTGCCATCTACAAGTCCCCTGTGTCCTCTCCCAGTGTGTCTGTGACGCCCCCTCCCAAAGTACACAAACGCCGGCAATCACTCACCCAACATCCATCCACCTCATGACAGCCTCCAGTACCTGCACCTTCACCCAAAACACCTAAAGTGACACCTCCTACAACCACCTCCTCTTCCTCCACTCCCAGACCCCCTCCAGCTACCCATCCCAGTGTCCGTCAGAAACTGTCCCTATGTCAAATTGACCTTTTTGCCCCCACCCCCCCCCTCCAATTAATCAGTTCCGTTGTAGCGCCTCAGCCAAAAAGCATCCAATACCAGTGGTGCCTGTTCAAGGTTTGTGGAGTGCACCAGCCACCAGGGTAGGCATTAGGACCCGGAGCCAAGGCACTGGCAGCCCACCCCCTGTAAAGGCTCTAAAATTGGAAAGTGGACGTCGGGACCGTGCAAAGACCCCTGCTGGGACAACAAGTGACATGGGTTCGAAGGGGATTGGTGAGTCAGCTGTAACTCCAACAAAGGTGGGGAAGGTCCAGAGGAAGTTTGCCCAGCCTGTTGTGAGTGTCACGGCGGAGAAGTGCCCCATCATTTCCGGCGGTCCAGACACAACCGCCAGCACCGTCGTCACTGGTCCAGAGACCATCGCCACCGCCGGAGTCACAGGCCAGGAGGGCCCAAGTATTGTCACTGGTCCAGAAACCACCGCAGGAGTCACAGCCCAGGAGGGCCCAAGTATCGTTACTGGTCAGGAGACCACCGCCGGAGTCACATCCCAGGAGGGCACAAGTATAGTCACTGGTCAGGAGACCACCGCCGGAGTCACAGCACAGGAGGGCACAAGTATCGTCACTGGTCAGGAGACCACCGCCGGAGTCAGTGCCCACGAGGGCACAAGTATCGTCAATGGTCCAGAAACCACAGCCGGAGTCACAGCCCAGGAGGGCACAAGTATCGTCACTGGTCAGGAGACCACCGCAGGAGTCAGTGCCCAGGAGGGGCCCGGATGCCACAGCCCCGCTGGGCAATGATGGAACGTCATGTCACCCACCAATGCCCATTGTAGAGATCGTCATGCCACACACCAATGCCCAGTGTAGAGATCGTCATGCCACACACCAATGCCCAGTGTAGAGATCGTCATGCCACACACCAATGTCCGTATCAGAACCGCCATGTCAAAGCACCGCTGAACAGTCCAAAACTGCCATGGCAAAGCACCGCTGAACAGGGCAAAGACCGCCATGGCAAAGCACCGCTGAACAGTCCAGAACCGCCATGTCAAAGCAAAGCTGAACAGTCCAGAACCACCATGGCAAAGCACCGCTGAACAGGGCAAAGACCGCCATGGCAAAGCACGCTGAACAGTCCAGAACCGCCATGTCAAAGCACCGCTGAACAGTCCAGAACCGCCATGTCAAAGCACCACTGAACAGTCCAGAACCGCCATGTCAAAGCACCGCTGAACAGGGCAAAGACCGCCATGGCAAAGCACCTCTGAACAGTCCCGAACCGCCATGTCAAAGCACCGCTGAACAGGTCAAAGACCGCCATGGCAAAGCACCGCTGAACAGTCCAGAACCGCCATGTCAAAGCACCACTGAACAGTCCAGAACCGCCATGTCAAAGCACCACTGAACAGTCCAGAACCGCCATGGCAAAGCACCGCTGAACAGGGCAAAGACCGCCATGGCAAAGCACCGCTGAACAGTCCAGAACCACCATGGCAAAGCACCGCTGAACAGTCCAGAACCGCCATGGCAAAGCACCGCTGAACAGGGCAAAGACCGCCATGGCAAAGCACCGCTGAACAGTCCAGAACCGCCATGGCAAAGCACCGCTGAACAAAGCAAAGACCGCCATGGAAAAGCACCACTGAACAGTCCAGAACCGCCATGGCAAAGCTCCGCTGAACAGTCCAGATCCGCCATGGTAAAGCACCACTGAACAGGGCAAAGACCGCCATGGCAAAGCACCGCTGAACAGTCCAGAACCGCCATGGCAAAGCACCGCTGAACAGGGCAAAGACCGCCATGGCAAAGCACCGCTGAACAGTCCAGAACCGCCATGGCAAAGCACCGTTGAACAGTCCAGAATCGCCATGGCAAAGCACCGCTGAACAGGGCAAAGCCCGCCATGGCAAAGCACCGCTGAACAGGGCAAGCACCGTGTAGGAATGACGAGGCCGCCACATCAGGCATCCTTCTCCCATGTGCAGCTGGGACAGTGACAGGACATGAACTTTCACAGGGAGACTCATCCAGTCTGGGCACCAGTCCCACCCAGTACCAGTAGAGAACTACATCTACTTGAGAGACTGTGGCTTTGGACTCCCCAGGATGGCACAGTGGGCAACCCACCCACTGTAGAGACAAGAGAGACTGTGGCTTTGCACTCCCCAGGATGGCACAGTGGGCAAACCACCCACTGTAGAGACTTGAGAGACTGTGGCTTTGCACTCCCCAGGATGGCAGAGTGGGCAAACCACCCACTGTAGAGACTTGAGAGACTGTGGCTTTGCACTCCCCAGGATACATCAATGGGCATGGAGCCCCGTCGTGGATCTGGCTTCGCATTCATCTGGCTGAGGTGCCCCCCCTTCCCTTCCCCCTGAGGTGCCTGTAGTGTTTCTATCTGATGCCCCGGCAGTGTTCTCTCCGATTTTGGTCAGGTATAGTTTGTGGGCCTCGCCCATGCATTTTTGGACTGTTGGTGCACGGACATTGTTGTGTACATATCTGCACTACTTCTCGGATTGTATGTGTAAATGAGTGATTTTGAGATATATATATATGTATATTTTTGTATGACATGTAAATTGGCACATTACAATTTTGCCCGAATTTCGCATTGTCTATTCATTCTTCCGGGGGGATCGTGGGTTGTTCTTGAGATTTTTGTGAATGCATTGGTGTGTATGTTGTAATATGCGAGGGTGGGGGTGGGGGTGTTTGGTGGGTGTCCCCCTAACTTTTGCCTCCCCCCTCCCCCGTGTCGTAGGTGCAGTACTCACCGGTGTCTTCGGCGCCTACGTAGCTGTTGGTCGTAGAGGAGCAGAAAGACAAGGGCAGGTAGGATTTGTAATTCGGGCTCCATGGTGTCCTCCTTCCTCGTGGAGTATGTTGAGGTAAGCGTTTTCCCATAGCAAAAGCTGTGTCCGCCGTGTTTTTATCCACGGTGAATCCGCCCCGGAAAAGGTGGCGGATTGGCGGGTTGTAATAGTGTGGGCGGTACATTGTCTCCCGCCTGTCTGTTGGCGGTAACCGCCGCGCTGCTTGTCTGTACCGCCGTGGCGGGCGGTGTGTTAAAGTGGCTGTCTTTGTTGGCGGTTTCTACCAGGGTCATAATTCCCTTTTTTTGTCCGCCGCCTTGTTTGTGGTATTTCCGCAGCTTTAACACCGTCCGTCGGGGTTGTAATGACCACCTATATGTCCTACCTTAACCATACACTGCACCCTGCCCTTGGGGCTACTTAGGGCCTACCTTAGGGGTGCCTCACAAGTGAGAAAAGGGAAGGTTTAGGCCTGGCAAGTGGATACCCTTGCCAAGTCGAATTTACAGTTAAAACCGCACAACAGACACTGCAGTGGCAGGTCTGAGACATGATTACAGACCTACTTATATGGGTGGCACAACCAGTGCTGCAGGTCCACTAGTAGAATTTGATTTACAGGCCTTGGGCACCTCTAGTGCACTGTACTAGCGACTTACTAATAAATCGAATATGCCAATTATGGATAAGCCAATTACATACACAATTTGTAAATGAGCACTTGCACTTTAGCACTGGTTAGCAGTGGTAAAGTTCCCAGCGTAACAAAAACAGTAAAATCAGAGTCTGGCACACATCAACAACCTGGGGAACAGAGGCAAAAAGTTAAGGGAGACCACGCCAAGGATGAAAAGTCGAACAATTCCTGAATGCACCTCTGTAGCGCCTGTAGATGAAGTCTTAACTCCATATCATTCCTCACACAAGGTCCGCAGAGACTTTTCCCCAGTGAACATTTCAGCTGTACCCATTTCTGATGGGATGGTATGGGACAAAGTTCCATTTGAAATATACAGGCCTACTGAGGTTATTCAAATACCATATGTATTCAAAATATCTATGACAGATGTTATTACAACCAGTGTTGTATCTGATGTATTGGATGTCCAGACAGTTGATTCCATGCTAACTGAAATGAAGGACTATTAAGTATTTGAAAGTGATGATGTACATGTAAATACAATGAATTACGGGGAAATGTTCTGCTATAATAATTGGGGACATCACTACCTGCACCGTGCAACTAGACATAGACCGGTACTTAATTACACACAGTGGGACCATTGTTCGACACCACCTGTGAGGAGCCCGAAAAGTTATTTTGCGGAATTCACTTATTTTTCTGGGAATGAGACAAAACAGTCGGAATCATATTATTTCAAGTTACTGCCTTCCAAAATTCAGAAAATTTTGCTAACAGACACAAAACTGATTTATTCAGCTTCTTTTGTTTCCCGTCTTGCTGTTGAAGGTTACGATCACTGGAAGAACACTATTGATTTAAAGAGTGTATGGGGAGCACAAGATTGGTAGATTTCAGGGTAGGGAAGCTTTGTTTAGAGCATGCCTGATTCCTGTGCAAATGATCTTTTTAAATGACACGATTCAACAGACCTCCTGCCTAGGGTTAGCAAAAATAAAGGAAATGAACACGCCCAGTATTCCCACACCGGCAACATTTAATGATTGACAATCCTTCTTGAACAACACTGAAGAAGAGCTAGATGCGAAGGTTCAGGCTGGTACCTATAATTCTTCACTTTCCAGTCCCAATGGGTGGTTAATCTGGCCAGTAGACACTAATGGTTGTCAGGCACGTTTTTTGAATTTCTCAGGGGGCTTCAAGATTAGCCGGCCAGATCTTCTCTTTATCTCAGGTCAGCACACGGGGATAGTTAGTACATATAAACCCTCATTACAACCCTGGCGGTAAATCCCGCTTACCGCAGTGATGATGGCTGCCAACATACCGTGACCGTGGCGATAATCCGCCATGGGTATTATGACCACACTAAGAATACCACCACTATACAGACACCCACACAAGTCCGCCAGACCAAAGGTCAGTGATAAACTGGCAATAGCAAAACCCACACCGTCACGCCAACAGGAATACGCCCACAGTATCACGACCCACAAAACAACGTGGCAGTCTTTCAACTGTGGTAAACCATTGGTGGTACACACCACTGCGCTAAAAATACACACACACACACTTAAAAAACTACACCACATTGGACAATTCAAAAATACACACACCTGACACACATACACACACCACACCCACACACTCACACCACTATAAAACACACACCCACATTACTCACAACCTCTTACAACAACAAAAAAGAGAGCAAGCACAGAGAGACAAGCAAATAGCACACACTCAGAGGCACAGAACACCATCACTCATACACCATCCACGCACATCACAGTATACACCCCAACACATTACCCCACACATCACCTCACACATATCACTCACACCACATCCATGGCACCCCAAAGACACCCTAGGTTTTCTGAAGAGGAGCTAAGGGTCATGGTGGAGGAAATCATCCGGGTAGAGCCACAGCTATTCGGATCACAGGTGCAGCAGATGTCCATTTCAAGGAAGATGGATCCATGGCGCAGAATCGTGGACAGGGTCAACGCCGTGGGACAGCTTCCAAGAACCAGGGATGACATCAGGAAGAGGTGGAACAACCTACAGGAGAAGGTGCGTTTCGTGGTTTCAAGACACCAGATTGCTGTACAGAGAACAGGTCGGAGAACCCCCACCTCCTCCCCAACAACTAACAACATGGGAGGAGCAAGTCTTGGCGATCATGCATCCTGAGGGCCTCGCAGGAGTAGCAGGAGGACTGGACTCTGGTAAGGCAAATCTTTACCATTATATCCCCCACCCTACCTGCATGCCATCACATACCCCCACCCGTACCCTCACTCCCATCACTCCATCACCTCACATATACCCCACCATCACAACCCACACATCCCAATATCAAGCCCTGCATGCAACAACAATGCATGGACCCCTATCACACCCCTGCATGGACACCAATCACCACAGCATGCCCAGTAGAGAGACACACCCAGCCCACACAATCAGCAATTACACAAGGCCAAGGCGACAGGGAAAGCATAATTATACAGGGAAACACACCCATTGCACAAGATGGCACACACAGATACAATAACAATGCATTTGCATCCCAACAGGACCCCTACCCAATGTCACCGGAGAGGAGGTGCCACCAACATCCAGTCCCCCCCACAGAAGAGGCCCACAGTGATGACAGCAGCTCTGCACGCCTGGATCACGATGACCAACCTGGCCCATCAGGGACCTCTGGGCAGTCGGTTCCCCTGCCACAGTCCCAATTCACCACAGAGCCTCCCCCCTCAGGAAACACCAGCACAGCACCCACCCAGCGGGCCAATGCCACTGTCCCCAGGACACGTCAATCAGCAGTGTGTCCACCACTACAAGGAACCCGGGCAACCCCACAAACCCAGGACAATCAGGGAGCTGGGGTCAGTGACATTGGGCACACAGTTCAGGGGACAGAGGCACATGACAACCGGGAAGCTGGGAGGACTGCTGTGCGAGAGGGGGAGGACAGGCCCAGGGAACCGACCCTCCATGAGGCACTCTCCAACATCATTGGAGCATACCACCATTCCCAGGAGACCATAGGTACGTTACTGGCCAAGTTACAGGAGACCCAGGGGCTGCAGGAGGGACAGCACCTGGGGATCAGGGAGGACCTCACAAAAATCTACACCATCCTGGTCACTATAGCTGGGGTGCTGGCTGACATAGGCAAGAACATGAGGGAGGCAGTGGCACAACAAAGGGCCCCTGACACTAGCCAAACCGAGGGACATCCTTCCATCTCCACAAGCGCTAGTAGACAGGAGGCCCTGCCACAGGACCAACAGGCCACCAGCACCCCACCCCCTGCAGAAGGAGAACCACCCCGCAAACTGTCCCTGCGATCCAGGCAGAAGACAGAGAACATTGCCAAGACCCCCGCCAGGAAATAGGACTCTCCTGATTGTCACCCTTCTGTCCCACTATGTCACCCTGTCCACCTTGAACTGCCATTACTCCCCTTCCTATGCCCCATTGGACAATGCACCTGTGAAACCAAGAGACTGGACTCTACCATGGACCTTAGTCCATCATCACCCCAGCCCCTTGCCCGTACCCCCATACTATATAGCACAAAAAATAAACACCATTTAAATATAAACCATACTGGAGTCAGTGTAATGATTGGAAAGAAGTATTCTTACAACATTCTCAAAGCATTGCAACGTCTATTTTCATTGAATTATACCAATGTATGACAGTTGGTGGGCAGCAGTACACATAGCAGGAGCCAGAATGGGGTACACAGATCTGAAAAAAGGGAATCCAAAGGGAACAGTCAGTGGCCATTGACAGAGGGTAAGAGGCTGCCATGTACAATGTCCAAAAGTATACTGAAATATGCTGAAATGTTACAGTCTCTTACCTGTGTGTCACTGGAAGTACTGCTGGATAATGTTTGTTCTTTTGTCCACATCTTCTTCATCTGCCTCCTTTCCCTCACTGTCCACAGGCTCCACCAATGCCACAAGACCATCAACAGGCTGATCCTCCAGTAGAAAAGGCGCCTGGTACAGAGATCATCCAGTCAGATGGAGGCACCGGAACCTGGCCTTCAGGAGGCCGAAGGTCCTCTCAATAATCCTCCTTGTTCACCCATGTGCCTCATTGTAACGTTCCTCTGCCCTTGTCCTGGGACTCCTCACTGGGGTCAGTAGCCATGAAAGGTTGGGGTAACCAGAATCACCTGCAAATATCGAGGGACAACTGTTAGACACACACTAACCATTAGGGACAACCCCATGCCCAGGCACCTATTTATACTGTGTAGGGACCTTGGGCTCACCTATTAGCCACACCCAGTGCCTCTGGAGCTGGCCCATCACATAGGGGATGCTGCTATTCCTCAGGATATGCACTGAGCCAGGACATTTGGCATTCACATGGGAGAAGTACTGGTCCACCAAACACACCATTTGCACATTCATCGAATTATAGCTTTTTCTATTCCAGTACACCTTTTCATTTCTGCAGGGGGGCACAAATGCCACATGTGTACCATCAATGGCACCAATGATGTTGGGGATATGTCCCAGGGGATAGAAGTCAGCTTTCACTGCGGCCAAATCCTCCACTGGGGGGAAGACGATGTAGCTGCGCATGTCTTTCAGCAGGCAACACTCTGGTCAGCACGTTGGAGAACATTGGCTGAGACATCCCTGATGCCATGGCCACTGTTGTTTGAAAGGAGCCACTTGCCAGGAAACGGAGCACTGACAGGACCTGCACTAGAGGGGGTATTCCTGTGGGCTGGCGGATAGGTGACATCAGGTCTGGCTCCAATTGGGCACACAGTTCTTGGATTGTGGCACGATCAAGTCTGTATGTGATGATAATGTGTCTGTGTCCAATTGTCGACAGGTCCACCAGGGGTCTGTACACCGTAGAATGCCGCCATCTCATCATCTGCCTCAACGGTTGTAGCCTATGGAGGAGAATGGTGAGCAGAAGGTCGTTTACCACACAGATAGCACAACTGTGTTTGAATTAATGTCACAGAAGAAGTGTTTAAATTCGAGAGTCAGTATATGTGCCAACATGTGCTATGAAGCAGTTAGGTGCCATGCCATGTGCCCCCCTGAAATGGCGGCTGCCTGACCTGTGAGGAGGGACAAGGGGAAATGAGGTAACTGCGCTGGTGTTGTGCGCCATCGTGGTAGGTGGTCGATGACCGCCGTGCAACCCCGCATTGGTTATCATTGGGCCCTATGGGTCCCAGGAGCCAATGGCAATGTACGCCGGCGGTGACGGTACGCACGGCCGCGGACGACACCGCCATTTTCTATCTATTCACTCACTTGCTACCGGACCATCAACAGGAGAGGACCTACACTGCAAATGCTGTTGTGACCTGAGTCTGGAAGCAACAATGGCTAGAGTGTCTGGGGAAAGGGCCCTGCCTTCACTGTGGAGGAGTTGGAGAAACTGGTGGATGGGGTCTGTACGGTCCTCCAGACAAAACAGGTGAGTACACTGTGAGTATGATGTGTGGGCAATGCCTGTTTGTAGTGGTGTGGATGTAAGCCACATGTTGGGGAGTGCTAAGGCGTCCTGACCTGAATGCTGCATGAGAGGTGGTCAGTGTATGTGTGTCAGGGCATGGGTGGGGACTGGTGGGCAATGAGTGTTGCGGTCCGGACGGGTGAGTAATTACAATTTCCACTGTCTTTTCCCTCTAGGTCAGCGCCCACCAGAAAAAGGGTATTTGGCATGCCATCGCTAAGGAGGTGCAAACCCTGGGGGTCTATCAAAGGCGGAGCACCCACTGCCGCAAGAGATGGGAGGACCTGCACCGCTGGACCATGAAGACGGCAGAGGCCCAGCTGGGGCCGGCCTTCCAAAGTCGAAGGGGCGCCCTTCGCACCATGACCCCCCTGATGTTCTGCATCCTTTCGGTGGCCTATCCAGAGTTGGATGGGCGCTTGAGGGCATCACAGCAGGCACAAGGGGGTGAGTACAGTTTCAGAAAGCTGACTTTGCTCACTTTAGGAACTAGCTGGGTGGGGGATGGGGGCTGTGGGTACCCCTAGGCCAGGGCGATCATGGCAGGGTAGGTCCCTTGTTTGCAGGCTCTGAAGCACACCTACCCCAATGGTACTGTAGTGTAGCCATTTTTATGTAGCTTTTGCGCGTTTGCTTCAGGTGGTAGGCCTTTGTGCACTTTGCCCTAGATGCATATTATTCGTTTGCCTAAAGCATTGGGCCTCTGTGCACTTTGCTCTAGATGCATTTTATTCAGCCTCGTACTGTTATTTTTCAATAGCCAGTTCCGCGGTCCTGTTTTATATTTTTATATCGCACTGTTTAGCCTACTTCAGCACTGGAGTTCAAATACTACATTCTTGTTCACTCTGTGCTTCAGTCAAGGATACAGTCTGGTACATTGCCGATAGACGTGGTAGGGGTTTAGTCTTTGGTTTGTAGACAATACACATTCTTACATAGGGACGTTTTGTTAGCACATCGACATGTTAGTTATAAAAACACTTCCTAGTCCTAATAGAGACAGAGGGAGATTCCGACCAGGGAACCACAACTAGACGCTGACTGCCCTGTTGCAGATGCTGACCCAGATCACAGGCCTTTGCTCAGGTATGAGGGTTGATGTCTTCCCAGGGAATCTGAAAGGCAAGCTTAGAGCTTAACATGTTGTGCTCGAAATAGAACTTACTTAGAGAGAACGTGGTCTATTAACACTATGATAGCGTTATTCTTATGTTTCATTCTCCTCGTGACTATTTCAATCCTACTGTGTTGTACAGTTCTGGTAATTGCGGCTCACGCCTTTTTATCTAAAACGCAGTCGTTTTATTAAACCAATCTATAAAACTTACACTGCCTTTGTCATTTGTATATGAGATCATACTGTATATGAGAGAGCTGGTTGGGATCTGAGCGACCACGACTTCCCTGAGAAGTTCTAAAGATGTCATGCGCTCGGCTGCCTAATCATCCCTCCCCTTTGGGAGAGATGAGGCACTACTAGTTAGCCGGAGCAAAAACGGATTTGACGGTGACAGGGGTCCTTCTTAGTGGGTCAGACTTAGTCCCCCACACCAGGAACGACTCTGCTACCTAGAAATCCAGTAGTCTCATTTAAGATAATGAGAGCCAACGCGACAGTACAAGTGGCCAACTACTACTGGGAGGGGTCCTGTGGGTGTCATGTGTGCAGATGCTGGCGTAAGGCATTGTACCCCATGGGCTGGTTACTACCTTAGTAAGTGGATGGGCATGGCCTAGTGCATAGGGCAGCTCAGTGTGTGTTGTGTACGCCAACGGAAGTGGCGTTGCTGGCATTGACCATGTGTATCCTCTGTCTATCCCCCACTTCTTGTTTTGTCACCCTGTCCTTATGTGCATTAGCATCATCTGTTGGAGGAGCAGAGGCTCCAGCAACGGAGGGAGCTGCATCCCACATGGCCCATGAGGGCGAATCCACTGAGGGTGAAAGCACCAGTGGGAAGGAGGGCGAGGGGAGCTCCACGACGGGGACAGGAGGGGATACCAGTGACAGCAACTCCTCCTCCAATAGAAGCACCCTGGCGGACACCTATGTACCTCCCTGAACAATAGTTACAGCCGCCACCCCCCTACCAGCACTGCCCTCCCAGCAGCCCCTCAGCGTGTTTCCCATGCCCGCTGACCCAGGAGGGTGGGCATCGCCCTCGCCCCAGGCACCTCAAGCCCTGCCCCAGTCAGCCATGCTGCCCTCAGAGAGGAGGCTAGTGACCTCCTAAGATCCCTTACTGTTGGGCAGTCATCCATTCTGAAAGCCATCCAGGGTGTTGAGAGGCATTTGCAACAAACAAATGCATACCTGGAGGGCATTCATTCAGGCCTGGCGGCCCAACAGTGAACATTTCAGTATCTGGCCTCAGCACTGATGGCAGCCATTGTCTCTGTATCCAGCCTCCCCCCTCCAACTTCCACTACCCAGCCCCAATCCCCTCTACCTCACCCTATCCCAAGCATACCTTCAGAACAGCATGCACACACATCAACACACAAAAGTGGCTCAGGAAAACATAAGCACCGCACATCATCACACAGGCACTCACACAAGCACCATACTCATGCACACATACCAACATCCACTTCCTCCACTGTGTCCCCCTCCTCCTCTTCGTCCACCTCCCTCCCAGTACCGTCTCCACTCACACCTGCATGCACTACATCATCAGCCACTGCCTCCATAACCAGAACGCCCATCACAACACACCCCTTACGAGCAATCACCACCCCTACAACCATGCACACGTCCCCTGTGTCCTCTTCCAGTGTGTCTGTGAGTCCTCCTCCCAAAGTACACAAACGCAGGCACACACCCACTCAACAGCCATCCACCTCACAGCAGCCTCCAGCCCGCGCACCTTCTCCCAAACTCAGCAGACGTACACCTCCTACAACCACTACCTCTTCCTCCACTCCCAAACCCCCTCCATCGTCCCATCCCAGTGTGTCCCAAAAAAATGTCCTGGCTAACGTTGACCTCTTCCCTACACCTCCTCCGTCCTTCCCCTAGGGCCAGGATGCCTAGATCCCAGGCCAGCACCTCAGCCACCAACTCGGCATCCGCTGTGGTCCCTGCAATTCCGAGAGGATCAAAGGGGGCACCCGTCAGGGCTGGCAGTGTGCCACCTACAGATGCTAAAGACCACCTGATTCCGCCACCTGCCAAGGTTAAGAAGGGGCCGTCATGCAGCACGGACAAGATGCACCACCCACCCGGGCAAGGCCTCATCCAAAGCATAAGAGGACAGTGTCAAGGTCCCAGCAGCGTCTACCAAGGTGGGGAAGGGACACAAAGGCAAGGTCAAGTCACTTCAGGGCTCGGAGCATCCAGTTGAGGGACTGGTGACTACCATTTG
Source organism: Pleurodeles waltl (assembly GCF_031143425.1). NCBI lineage: Eukaryota > Metazoa > Chordata > Amphibia > Caudata > Salamandridae > Pleurodeles > Pleurodeles waltl. The sequence goes on from NC_090450.1 coordinate 620,881,486, forward strand.
TCCTGACAGGCCAGCAACCTGTAACACGGTGAGCACCGCCGCAACGACCTCCACCTGCACCGCCACCTGCACCGCCCCCTGCACCACCACTGCCACAACGACAGTCACCAGCATCATCCCCAGTGGGAAGCCATCCGAGGCTGCTGGAGACGGCATGGTGTCTCCCTCCACTACTGCAAGCACCTGCACCACGGGCAGCATCGGCAGCATTTTCGCCGCAGTCACCGCCGCAGGTACCGCCACCTGCACCACCACATGCACTGCCACATGCCCAGCCAGTGCCACTACATCGGACATCAGCAGCATCCCCAGTGGGCAGCCGTCCAACGCTGCAGGAGACGTCCTGGACCCTGCACCCACCACTTGAGACACCACCACCAGCACCAGCACTACCAGCAGTTTGCAGCCTATGTTGCTGAAGGATGGAGTGTGGCTCTGCCTCCACAGAGTATCATGCTACCTGTTCCCTGCACATCTCATGCCTCAGACACCCAGGTGAGGGAATGTGAGCTGCCACACCCTAGGTGCAGCATCACTGGGCACAAGGCCCCCCATACCCAGTGGAGAGATGCGTCCACTCACCCAATCATTGGCAGGATGAAGCAGACTGGGCACAAAGCCCCCTCCAGAACCAGTAGAGAAATGCATCCACTCACCCAATCCTTGGCAGGGTGAAGCAGACTGGGCACAAGGCCCCCTCCAGAACCAGTGGAGAGATGCATCCACTCACCCAATCCTTGGCTGGATGAAGCAGACTGGGCACAAGGCCCCCTCCAGAACCAGTGGAACATGTCACCCACTTGAGAGACTGTGGCTTGGCACTCCCGAGGACCAAGCAGTGGGCAAACCACCCAATTGAGAGACTTGAGAGACTGTGGCCTTGCACTCCCCAGGACCAAGCAGTGGGCAAACCACCCACTCAAGATACTGTGGCTTTGCACTCCCCAGGACCAAGCAGTGGGCAAACCACCCACTTGAGAGACTGTGGCTTTGCACTCCCCAAGACCAAGCAGTGGGCAAACCACCCACTTGAGAGACTTGAGAGACTGTGGCTTTGGACTTCCCGGGACATCGCTGTGGGAGTGTTGCCCCCTCAAGGAGCAGTGGCGCAGTACCATCTTCCAGCTGAGGTGCCCCCCTCCACTTCCCCCTGAGGTGCCTGTGTTTTTTCGACCTGATGCCCCTGCAGTGTTCTCTCTGTTTTGAGGCAGGAGTCAAGTGTGGGCTTCGCCCATGATTTTTTGGTCCACTGGTCCACGGACATTTTCAATGGACAGTGTACGGCCCTCGGTCATATTGTACATATTTGTAGAAACTGTTGATTTCAATCGTTCACTTTATATGCATTTTCAAAATATCACAGATTTGACTCAATTCCTTTTGTCCTTGCGTTCTTCCAGAGTGTTACGGGGTGTATCTGTAATGTTGTTGGATGTGTTAGTATTGTGGGTGATGTGTTGCTTGTTGTGTCTGTGTGTTACTCTCTTTTTCCTCCCACCCTCCCCTGTGTGCTAGGTGCAGTACTGACCGTCGTCGTCGGCGTCACCTTCTTTCAAATTCCTGGTGTATTAGTAGATACACCAGCATGGGGAGGACCTGCAATTCGGGCTCCATGGCGTACTGCTTCTTCGTTGTGTGTCGAAAGGTGAGTGGTTCCCCTTCAGCGTACTGTTTTCGCCGTGTTTTTGATGTTGTTGGTACCCCCCCAGAAAAGCTGGTGGATTGGCCTCTCATAATACAGTGGGCGGTACATTGTCTTCTGCCTGTCTGTTGGCGGTGACCGCCGCGCTGTTTGTGCTACATCCCTGGCGGTCGGAGTTTTAAAGTGGCTGTCTATGATGGCAGTTTCCGCCATGGTCGTGATCCCATTTTTTTGTCCGCCAGCCTATTTGCGTTATTACCGCCACTTTATCTCCGACGGCCAGGGTTGTAATGAGGGTCATAGTGTGGGTAAACTGTGCCAACAATGGGTACAGTCGAACACGTCAGCCACAGTTAAAGAACACCTTAATACCCTTTCCGAAGATATAGACTTGCAGGACTTCTTGTTAGGTCCTAGGAAACAGCGCTCTAAAAGATTCATCTATGCTGTGTATAATGAAATATGGAAACTTTCTCAGATAGAAGCTGCTGCGTGATTAAGGCAATTAGATAAAGAAAACGTAGAAAAGGCTTTAGCAGTTGTCGATAACGGCATGAACACTCTGTCCAACAGGATTTATTCATTGACAAATATAGTGTTGTCTACGATAGATTTTGTTCAGACGGATATGTCCCGTTTATACCATGGACAAAGTCAGCTGCGTACCATCATGCAGCTTGGTTGGACATTACAAACATTGAAAAATAGCCGTATTCCATGGAGATATATTAACGGTAGTAAATTGTTCACTGCTTTCAATTTATCCAGGGAACAAAAGACAATGGCTAAAAGGGAAGCGAGTCTCACCATGCTTCACATAGAGAAGTTTGATAAGCTGCCTTTCACAGTCGCAGAAAGTCCTTCAAAAGTATGGCTCCTACATGGCATCCTTAATCTGCCCATTTCCACTTTTCGTTTTTCGAAATGCTTGAAACATCTTGCCGTGGGCAGGTACGAGCGACTGGGCGATAGCTATATTAAGGAAGAGTGGGAGCTGCCCTTTGAATTCAAATGTCTGAATAGCGAAACAGAGGTCTTTCTTAGCGGAAGCGTATGTGAGACTACTGTTAGTCATTCAATGATCTGCAAGCAGGTGTCCCTTCACGGCCATTGCAATGCGCGGGTCGCGAATTTGGCCTGTTTTCTGAAGGGTACCCCTGTACCTTTGATTTGACCAGCATTTCATGCACTTTCAAATGGAAGTTATGTGGTGCTGAGCGACTAAAGCTGTTGTGGTATGCGACCAGGAATTGCCTACGCAATTTCGGTTTCTAAGGTCGTTACGTGTTGTGGACATGTTTTATTCCACCCCCACACGAGAGATAAAGGTATCAGAAATGTGGTCTCACATTGATACTATTAATGTAAATTATGACAAGCTACTGTTTCAAAAACAGGTCGCGTTGACATCCGCAAGAGAGACATATGCTCTCCAGATTGTGAGATCTTCAGCCGAGATACAATCCATATTAAATACCAACTTCCCCAAGCATTTTGGTGAGCTGGTATCCAGAATTTTCAACGCCTCGAGCACTACTGGGATTGTCCATTTCTTTAAGGCTGTCAGGTCTGGATTTGTAAAACTAATAAACTATTGGCAGCGGGTCTTCAATGAACAATGCACCTACCCCTATCACCTATGATCCTAGAAGTAAAATCAAAAATTTTCAAAAAGAATATATATATATGTTTTTATCATTCCATGTGTGCACTTATCATGGCACCTGCTGGCAAGGTGCCAGCCCACGAGGGATTACAAACTGGCTCAGTTTCACCTGCCGTTTCGGCGCGTGGAACTCAGCGTGCTTCCTTTCAGGCGCGGAGGAGTATAGGTGAGTGATAGTCACCCGTTGCAAAGGGGCGGCCCTTAAACATCTTTATTGCACTTCTTGTGCAGGTACACTAACTACATTTACTAGCGGTTCGTGCTTTTGTAGGGAATGATTATGCACATTTGTTGCTCTGAGCACTTCTGATATATATTAACCGCATACACTAGCGGAGTGCGGTGTTGGCACATACAGTTTGTGGAATTCCATTTTCGTGTATCTTCGTGACACTAGTTCTTGTTTTTCCAATTACTTTTTTTGACAGGGTGGCCCATTTTCGATCTACACCTTACCTATTACATCTATTTTGATATTTACTAGAGATGGCAAGCATGACTACTACACACATACATGAGGTATGATGTTTCTATAATATTGGTGTGGTTGGTATTATTTTTTGGATTAACGTATACTATGTAACTAGGATCAAGATGTGGGTTAAATTAGGTATGAAATTAATATTGGCCTTTATGGCACATCTGATTATTAATAATTTTGCTAATTCATTTTTTATGGGTGGGTATGGAGTCAGTGTTTAATGCTATTATATATGTGTTTGTCATATGCATGTATATAAATTGTATGTTTGTGCTATGGCTAGTGTATGTATAGAATGTTTGTCTGGTTTTTTATATATTTTTTTTCTTTTTTGAATACACATTCATGTACATATTTATAATTAGATATGTGGGGAAGGTAGAAATTTTGTCTTCCTCACTATAGATTTATTTTGTATATATATGTGTGTTTTTTTGTTGAATATTTAATGTAATTGTCCCTTGCTGTCTTTTCTTTTTCTTTTCCCATTTTTTGTCTTTTTATTACTGTTAGTGATTATGGGGGTCATTCTGACCTTGGCGGTCTTTTCGCAAGACCGCCGAGTTACTGCCGCGGTGAAGACCGCCGACCGTGGCGGTATGCCGCTGTGCGCATTCCGACCGCTGGGAGCGTTCCGCCGGAAAACCGCCAGCAGCCACACTGGCGGTCGGCGGGAAAGTGGAGACTGGTCAACCTCCACCGCCACGCCAGCAGAACACCGCCCACAGAATTACGACCCACATTTCTCTGTGGCGGTCTTCTGTTGGCGGTCACCTCCCCATGGCTCCTGTCGCCTCCCGGAGGACCAACGCACAAGGTAAGTTGATCGTCCGTGAGGGGAGGGGGTGGGGGGGTGTTGTGTGATGTGTGCGTGCATGGGGGTGTGCGTGTGAGTGTGTAGAGGGGGTGTGTGAGTGCGTGCATGCGGGCGGGGAGTGCTGCTGTGCCTATGGGCAATGTGTGTAGTTCGGCGGGTGCGCATGTCGGCATGTATGTGTGCGGGTATGTGTCCCCGTTGTGTATGTGTGTGTGTAGGGGGTGTGTATATGTGCATGTTGGGGGTGTGTGCATGTCGGGGTGCGTGTATGTGCATGTCGGGGTGGGGGTGGGGAGGGGGTTCGTACCACCTCTGGGGGGGTGGCAGGGGGGTGGAGGGTGTGGGGGGAGGATTAGGGGGGACAGTGGGGGGTGGGGGAGACCCCTATCAGTGCCAGGGAAGGAATTCCCTGGCCCCGATAGTGCCTACCGCCATGGTTCGCATGGCGGTTCCCGACCGCCAGAAACCGCGGCGGTAAGCAGGGTCATGATACCGTTGGTGGTCTTGGGTCGACCGCCGGACCGGAGTGCGCAGACTCCAGCCCGTCGGTCATGACCGCCGTGGCTGTCGGAGTAGGGAAGTGGCGGTCGATCGCGGCGGTGACCGCCGCGGTCAGAATGCCATTTTTTTGACCGCCGGTCAGTTCGCGGTCCGACCGCCGCCTCTCCGCCGACCGCCAAGGTCAGAATGAGGGCCTATGTGTCAGTTGCTTCACATGGTTAGGGTTGTTTTATTCTTTACAATTTTAGAAATAAATTATTTTTTCTATTATTTAATATATAATGGATTGTGTTTAGGATATTATTCTTATTGCATTGCAGCCCTGAAGAAGTCCTATGTTGAGGACGAAATGCGTTGGCTGTGGCGCGTTTTTATGATCTATTCCGAAGTGAAGTTGAATAAAATGAAGACAACAAAGTGAACAAAAGTGACATTACATGAGGTCTGGACTTTTTTGATATATTAATACTGGTGGTGCACTATCAAAATATTTTACAGGTCTGGATTTGTGTCAGTCTTCCAGACTATCTTCGGAGTCATCCCGTCGGCCATCCATTCACTCTTTTCAAGTGTGTTTGGTGGCTTTCCTGTAATTTTGTCATTCATTGGCGGAATACTACTGCTATTTTTTCTGATTCGCAGTTGTTGTATCTTTACAACTACCCGGAACGATGGAACAGCTGCCACCAGCACAACTGTGCCGTGAACGCATAGTTCAGATCTTCAATGTTTCCTAGCTGGAGGAACTAGAGTGGAATTGGTCATTGTCATTCCAACCACTCCTTTGGTGCATGCAGCCTGTCTTTCGCTGCGTATGGTGCTTCTTCGAACATTTGCCAACAGTGTGTCTTGCCGTCACGCCAGTGCTTCCTGTGGACCTAGAACTGCTGATGTCCCCGATGATGGTTAATACACGGTCGTGCCCCATGAGACTAAGGCTGATCCGCGAGGCCACCTATGAACACACTGTGTTGACTGAGTTGGCTCTTCATTCTACGGAGGTTGGCACTAATGCAGGTGGACCTGCACAAGAGACTATGGCGCACTTCTGCTCCGTGAATACCTCCGCCCCTGTGATCGATCTTACATCTTATGATTTTTGAAAGTTTTTTGATTACTTTTTGGTCGATGACTTCGGAGTTACCCTTCAAGATCATGACTATAGTTCCACAAAATAATAATTGGCTTTTGTACCAGACTACAAATACAGATTATGCTTTATGGTAATTACTTGGGTCTGCTGCGCTTGTCATGGTCGACATTAAGACCCTCATTAAAACCTTGGCGGTAAATGCTGCCTGCTGCTGTGCTGACGACCGCACACATACTGTGACTGCGGCGGTATACCGCTACGGGTAATATGACCTACACAGAGAAATACGCCACTGTACAGAAACACACACAAGTCCACCAGAACAAAGGTCAGTGATAAAATGGCGGTACCAAAACCCACACCGTTACACCAACAGGAATACCCCCACAGTATCAAGACCCACGAATCACCGTGGTGGTCTTTCAACTGCGGTAAACCATTGGCAGTACACACCGCCATGCTCAAACTATACACACACTTACAAAACTACACCACCATGGACAATTAAAAATAAACACACCTGATACACATACACACACCATACCCACACACCCACACCACTATAAAACACACTCCCACATTACCCACAACCCTTTCAACAAAAAAAAAGATTGCGAACAGAGAGAGAGACAAGCCAGGAGCACCTACTCAATCTGAGCCACAGAACACCATCACCCATACACCATCCACGTACCTCACAGCACACACCACAACACATCACCCCACACATCCTCACACATACCACTCACACCACATCCAGGGCACCCCAAAGACACCCTAAGTTTTCAGAGGAGGAGCTAAGGGTGGAGGAAATCATCTGGCTAGAGCCACAGCTATTCGGATCACAGGTGCAGCAGACGTCCATTGCAAGGAAGATGGAGCTATGGCGGAGAGTCGTGGACAGGGTCAATGTCGTGGGACAGCATCCAAGAACAACGGATGACATCAGGAAGAGGTGGAATGAACTACAGGGTAAGGTGCGTTCTGTGGTAGCAAGACACCAGGTAGCTGTACAGAGGACTGGCGGTGGACCCCCACCTCCTCCCCCACAACTATCAACATAGTAGGAGCAAGACTTGGCAATAATGGATCCGGAGGGCCCCGTGGGAGTAGCAGGAGAACTGGACTCTGGTAAGTCAAATCTTTACTACTATATCCCCCACACTACCTGCATGCCATCACAAACTCCTACCCCTACCCTCACCCCCATCACTCCACCAACTCACAAATACCCCACTATCAAAACCCACCCATCCCAATACCAAGCCCTGTATGCAACACCAATGCATAGACACCCATCACAGACCTGCATGGACACCCATTACTAAAGCATGTCCATTAGAGGGAATCACCTAGCCCACAAAATCACCACGCACACAAGGCAAAGCTGAAAGGGCAATCACAACCATACAGGGAAACACACCCATGCACAAGATGGCACATACAAATACAATAACACTGCATTTTCATCCCTACAGGACCCCACTTAACGTCACCGGAAAGGAGCTGCCACCAACATTCAGTCCCCCCACAGAAGAGGCCCACAGTGATGACAGCAGCTCTGCACGCCTGGATCACGATGACCAACCTGGCCCATCAGGGACCTCTGGACAGTTGGTTACCCTGCGACAGTCCCATGCCACCACAGAGCCTCCCCCCCTCAGGAAACACCACCACAGCACCCACTCAGCGGGCCCATACCTCTGTCCCCAGGACACGTCAATCAGCAGTGTGTTCACCTCTACACGGATCCCAGGCAACCCCACAAACCCAAGAAAATCTGGGACCTGGGGTCGGTGGCAGTGGGCACACGGTTCAAGGGACAGAGGCACAGGACAACTGGGAAGCTGGGAGGACTACTGTGCGACTGGGGGAGGACAGGCCCAGGGAACCGACTCTCCACAAGGCACTCAGTAATATCCTGGGAGCATACCACCATTCCCAGGAGACCATGGGCCAGATACTGGCCAAGTTGCAGGAGACCCAGCGGCTGCAGGAGGGACAGTACCTGGGGATCAGGGAGGACCTCAAAAACATCTACACCATCCTGGTCACTATTGCAGGGGTTCTGGCTGGCATGGGCAAGACTATGAGGGAGGCAGTGGCACAACAACAGGCCCCTGACACTAGCCACACCGAAGAACAGCCCTCCACCTCCTCCGGCGCAGGTGGACAGGAGGCCTCGCCACAGGAACAACAGGTCACCAGCACCCCACCCCCTGCAGAATGAGAACCACCCCGCAAACGGTCCCTGCGATCCAGGCAGAAGTCAGAGAACATTGCCAATACCCTGACAGGAAATAAGTCTCTCCTGATTGTCACCCTTCTGTCCCACTCTGTTACCCTGTCCACCTTGAACTGCCATTGCTCCCCTTCCTATGCCCCATTGGACAATGCACATGGGATACCAAGAGACTGGACTCTACCCTGGACTTTCGTCCACTATCACCCCAGCCGATTGCACATCCCCCTCTACTTATTAGCACTTAAATAAACACCAGTGGAACAATTACAATTCTGGAGTCTGTCAAATGATTGAAATATTTATTAGTACAACATTCTGAAAACATTGCAAATCTTATGTACAGTAATTTATACATTGGTATGACCTGTTGTGGGCAGCAGTAAACATACCAGGAGCCAGAGTGGGCACAGAGATCTGAAAATAGAGATGCCAAAGCGTACAGTAATTGGCCATAGACATAGGGAAATCATGCTGTCATGTACAATGTCCAACAGAAAACTGAAAAGAAAAGTCAAGTTACAGTGTCTTACCTGTGTGTCACTGGAAGTACTGCTGTATGATATTACTTCTGTTGTCCACATCTTCTTCCTCTGCCTCCTCTTCCTTACTGTCCACCGGCTCCACCGCTGCCACAAGACCATCTCCAGGCTCATCCTCCTGCAGAAAAGGCACCTGGTGTCTCAAGGCCAGGTTGTGCAACATGCATCATGCAACGATGATCTGGAACACCTTCTTAGGTGAGTAGCACAGGGATCCACCTGTCAGATGGAGGCACTGGAACCTGGCATTCAGGAGGCCAAAGGTTCTCTCAATAATCCTCCTTGTTCGCCCATGTGCCTCATTGTAACGTTCCTCTGCCCTTGTCCTGGCATTCCTCACTCTGGTCAGTAGCCATGAAAGGTTGGGGTAACCAGAGTCACCTGCAAATATTGAGGGACAACTGTTAGACACACACTAACCCTTAGGGACAACCCCATACCCAGACACCAACATATACTGGGTGGGGACCTTGGGCTCACCTATTAGCCACACCCGGTGCCTCTGGAGTTGAGCCATCACATATGGGATGCTGCTGTTCCTCAAGATAAAGGCGTCATGCACAGAACAGGATACTTGGCATTCACATGGGAGATGTACTGGTCAGCCAAACACACCATCTGCACATTCATAGTGATAGCTGTCTGGAAGCAACAATGGCTCATGTGTCTGGGGAAAGGAAAGGGCCCCTGCCTTCACTGCGGGGGAAATGGAGAAACTGGTAGATGGGGTCCTACCCCAGTACCGTTTACTTTCTGGTCCTCCAGACCAACAGGTGAGTACACTGTGAGCACGATGCATGGGGCATGAATGCATGGAGTGCTGTGTGTGTAAGCCTCATGTAAGGGGGGGTGGCTGAGGGGTCCTGGGAAGAGTGCTGTATGTATGGTGGTCAAAATATGTGCCTTAGTGGATGGGAGGGATATGGTGGACCGTGAGTGTGACGGTCCGGATGATATTTTTAATCCCTTTTCTGCTGCATTTTTCCTGCAGGTCAGCGTCCATCAGAAAAAGGATATTTGGCGTGCCATCCCCAAGGAGGTGCAGACCCTGGGAGTCTTTGACAGGCGGAGCACTGCCGCAAATGGTGGAGGACCAGCGTTGTTGGGCAACGAAGACGGCGGAGGCCCAGCTGGGACTGGCCTCTTAACGAGGAAGGGGTGCCCGTCATCCCATGACCACCCTGATGTTCCACAAGGGGGTGAGTATAAAATTAATATTCATGAGTTGGCGCGTGTTAAGATTTTACCTGGGTGGGGGATGTGGACACTGGGTGCCCCTAGCCCAGGGCGAACATGGCAGGGTATGTCCCTTGTTGGGCAGGTTCTGAAGCACTGTAGGAAAGTAACATCTTGCCTGGCATGTTACCCCCATTTTTATATGTATGTAAGTTTGTTTTTGCCTGTCTCACTGGGATCCTGCTTGCCAGGACCCCAGTGCTCATAGTTTGTGGTTTGAATGTGTGTGTCTGTGTAATGACTAACTGTGTCACTGAGGCTCTGCTAACCAGAACCTCAGTGCTTATGCTCTCTCTGCCTTTAAAATTGATTGTCACTATAGGCTAGTGACAATTTCCACCAATTCTAATTGGCACACTGGAACACCCTTATAATTCCCTAGTATATGGTACCTAGGTACCCAGGGTATTGAGGTTCCAGGAGATCCCTATGGGCTGCAGCATTTAATTTGCCACCCACAGGGAGCTCAGACAAATCTTACACAGGACTGCCACTGCAGCCTGAGTGAAATAATGCACACGTTATTTCACAGCCATTTTACACTTCACTTAAGTAACTTATAAGTCACCTATATGTCTAACCGTCACTTAGTGAAGGTTATTTGCAAGGTTACTAAGTGTGAGGGCACCCTTGCACTAGCAAAGGTGCCCCCACATAGTTCAGGGCAATTTCCCCGGACTTTGTGAGTGCGGGGACACCATTACACGCGTGCACTACATATAGGTCAATACCTATATGTAGCTTCACAATGGTAACTCTGAATATGGCCATGTAACATGTCTAAGATCATGGAATTGTCCCCTTATGCCAAATCTGGTATTGGGGTGCCAATCCCATGCATCCCCGATGCTCCACTATGGACCCCGGGTACTGCCAAACCAGCTCTCTGGGGTTTTCTCTGCAGCTATAACTGCTCCCATCCCACAGATAGGGTTCTGCCCTCCTGGGGTCTAGGCAGACCAGTCCCAGGAAGGCAGAACAAAGGACTTCCTCTGAGAGAGGGTGTTACACCCTCTCCCTTTGGAAATAGGTGTTCAAGGCTGGGGAGGGGTAGCCTCTCCCAGCCTCTAGAAATGCTTTGAATGGCACAGATGGTGCCCTCCTTGCATAAGCCAGTCTACACCAGTTTAGGGAACCCCCAGTCCATGCTCTGGCGCGGATCTGGACAAAGGAAAGGGGAGTGACCAAACCCCTGTCCATCACCACCCCAGGGATGGTGCCCAGAGCTTCTCCAGTGTGTCCCAGACCTCTGCCATCTTGAATCCAGAGGTGTGAGGGCACTCTGGAGGCCTCTGAGCGGCCAGTGCCAGCAGCCAGCAGGTGACATCAGAGACCCCTCCTGATAGGTGCTTACCTCACTAGGGGGGTGATTCTAATTCTGGCGGGCGGCGGAGGCCGCCCGCCAGAATTCCGCCCCCATAATACCGCTCCGCGGTCAGAAGACCGCGGAGGGTATTATGAGTTTTTCCCTGGGCTGGCGGGCGGTCTCCAAAAGACCGCCCGCCAGCCCAGGGAAAAACTCCCTTCCCACGAGGATGCCGGCTCGTAATCGAGCCGGCGGAGTGGGAAGGTGCGACGGGTGCAGTAGCACCCGTCGCGTATTTCAGTGTCTGCAAGGCAGACACTGAAATACCTTGCGGGGCCCTCTTACGGGGGCCCCTGCGACCCCCCCTAAAGCCATCCTGTTCATGGCGGCTTTCCCGCCATGAACAGGATGGCGGTAGGGGGGTCAGAATCCCCCATGGCGGCGCAGCAAGCTGCGCCGCCATGGGGGATTCTGAGGGCAGCGGTAAACCGGCGGGAGACCGCCGGTTTACCCTTTCTGACCGCGGCCAAAGCGCCGCGGTCAGAATGCCCTGCGGGGCACCGCCGGCCTGTCGGCGGTGTTCCCGCCGACTCTCGCCCCGGCGGTCGAAGACCGCCGGGGTTAGAATCAGCCCCTAGGTGGCCAATCTTCCTCTGAGGGCTATTTAGGGTCTCTCCTGAGGGCTTTTCCTCAGATAATGACTTGAAAGAATTCACCAGAGTTCCTCTGCACCTCTCGCTTCGAATTCTGCCAAGGATCGACCACTGACTGCTCCAGGACACCTGCAAAACTGAAATAAAGTAGCAAAAAGACTACCAGTGAGATTGTAGCGCCTAATCCTGCTGGCTTTCTCAACAGTTTCCTGGTGGTACATGCTTTGGGGGCTACCTCCCTTCGTCCTGCAATGGAAGCCATGAAGAAATCTCCAGTGGGTTGGCGGAATCTCTCCCCTGCTCCAGCAGGCACCAAACTTCAGTGTCACCGGTACTCTGGGACCCATCTGACGAGCGTGGCCACTGGAACACAGGTGGTGGACCCAAGTGACCCAGACTGTCCAGTGATCCAACTATCCAAATTTGGAGGAGGTAAATCCTTGCCTCCCCTCTCCAGACAGTAATCCTGTGCACTGCGTGAACTGCAGCTGTTAGGGCTTCTGTGCACATTTCCAAGGAATCCTTTGTGCACAGCCAAGCCCAGGTCCACAGCACTCCGTCATGCATTGCTCAACTCCCTGAGTTGACCTCCGGCTTCGTGGGACCCTCTTTTGTAGTGTTGAGACGACCGCCATGTTCAATCTTCTTGAACCCATGTTCAAGGACTTCTAAGGGTGCTGCCTTCTTGTGTGTGGGCTCCTTACTTTGCTGAGGGACCCCCTGTCTCCTCTTCCAGGTGGCGACATCCTGGTCCTCCCTGGGCCTGGGCAGCACCCTTTTTCATCAACCGCAACCTTTGCAGCTAGCAAGGCTTGTTTGCGGTATTTTGCCAAAGAAACAACTCTGCATCCTCCAGCATTCCATGGGACATCTTCTGCATGAAGGAGAAGTTCCTAGCACCTTTTGTTGTTGTAGAATCTTCAGCTTCTTCCATCCTGAGGCAGCCATTTTGCACCTTCATCAGGGTTTAGTGGGCTCCTGCCCCTCTGGACACTTTCATGACTCTTGGACTTGGTTCCCTTCCTTTTCAGGTCCTCAGGTCCAGGAGCCTGTCTTCAGTGCTTTGCAGTCTGTTGTGGTCTTTGCAAAATCCATTATCACGAGTTTAGTGTGTTTCTGGGGAAATAGTAGTGCTTTACTCCTACTTTCCAAGGTCTTGGGGTGGGGTATCTTGGACACCCTTAGTGTTTTCTTACACTCACAGCGACCATATACACACTACACTAGCCTAGGGGTCCATTTGTAGTTCGCATTCCATTTTCTTAGTGTATGGTTTGTGTTGCACCTAGGCCTATTGCATCCTATTGTCTTCTACAGTGTTTGCACTACTTTCTGACTGTTTTACTTACCTAATTTTGGTTTGTGTGTATATTTTGTGTATTTTATTTACTTACCTCCTAAAGGAGTATATCCTCTGAGATATTTTTGGCACATTGTCACTAAAATAAAGGCCCATAATTATACTTTTTTAGTGCCGCATTTGAGTCATTTTTTGACACAAAAGTGGCGCAAACTTACAAAATACAATTGTATTTTGTAAGTTTGCGCCACTTTGTGTCAAAAAGCAGCGCAAATGCGGTGCCAAAAAAGTATAAATTTGGGCCAAAGTACCTTTATTTTTAGTAACTCTGAGTATTGTGTTTCTTATGATATAGTACCTTTATGATATAAGAGGCATAGTAGGAGCTTTGCATGTCTCCTTGTTCAGCCTAAGCTGCTCTGCTATAGCTAACTCTATCAGCCTAAGCTCCTAGAACACTACTAATCTACTAATAAGGGATAACTGGACCTGGCACAAGGTGTAAGTACCCTCAGGTACCCACTATAAGCCAGGCCAGCCTCCTACAAGCACTCCAAACCCAATAGTGTTAGCGGGCATCTGCTACTGGGCAGGGTCCTGTGGGTTTCAGGTGTGCAGCTGATGGCGTTATGCCATGTCCCCTATGGGCTGGTTACTAGCATTGTAACTGGTAGTGCATGGCCTAGTGCATAGGGCAGCTCCCTGTGTGTTGTGTACACCACCAGTAGTGTTGTGACTGGCATTGACCAAGTGTATCCTCTGTCTCCCCCCCTTTTTGTTTTGTCACCCTGTCCTTGTGTGCATTAGCATCATCTGGCGGAGGAGCAGACCCACTGGCAACGGAGGGAGCTGCATCCCACATGGGCCTGGAGGCTGAATCCACAGAGGGTGAGGGCACCAGTGGGACGAAGGGCGAGGGGAGCACCATGACGGAGACAGGAGGGGACACTACAGACAGCGACTCCTCCTCCGATGGAAGCTCCCTGGTGGTAGCGGACATCTCTGAGCCCACCCCAACAACAAGTACAGCCGCCACCCCCCCCACCAGCACCGCCCTCCCAGCAGCCCCTCAGTGTGTTTCCTGTGCCCACTCACCCAGGAGGGTGGGCATCTCCTTCGCCCCAGGCACCTCAGGCCCTGCCCCAGTGAGCCCTGCTGCCCTCAGTGAGGAGGCTATGGACCTCCTGAGATCACTCACTGTTGGGCAGTCAACCATTCTGAATGCCATCCAGGGTGTCGAGAGGCATTTGCAACAAACAAATGCATATCTGGAGGGCATTCACTCTGGCGTGGCGGCCCAATAGAGAGCATTTCAGGCTCTGGCCTTCCTCTACCCAGTCCCAATCCACTCAACCCCAGCCTATCCCAAGCACATCTTCAGACAACCCACTAGAGAGACTTGAGAGACTGTGGCTTTGAAATCCTCAGGACCAAGCAGTGGGCAAACCACCCACTTGAGAGATTGTGGTCTTGTACTCCCCAGGACATCGCTGTAGGCATGGAGCCCCCTCCAGGAGACGTGGAATTGTACCATCTTCTGGCTGAGGTGCCCCCCCTTCCCCGTCCCCCTGAGGTGCCTGTGTGTTTTTGACTTGATACCCCTACAGTGTTCTCTCTGTTTTGAGGCAGGAGTCAAGTGTGGGCATGGCCTATGTGTTATGGCCCAGTGGGCCACGGACTATTTTTGTGTGGACATCGTCCCTCATTTTGTATATATTGTATATATTGTACATACTGTTTATTTATTTATTTATTTATGAACATATTTCTCTTGAATTCTAATATTGCACTAATTTGACTCAATTCCTTTTGTCCTTGCATTCTTCCAGAGGGTTACGGGGTGTATATGCAATGTTGTTGCATTTGTTAGTGTGTATGGTGTTGGGGGTGAGGGTGGGGGTGGAGATGTTGCGTGTTGTGTGTGTGTCACTCACTTCCCCCCTCCCCTGTCTACTAGGTGCTGTACTCACTGTGGTCGTCGTCGCTGTCGTTGGTGCTCCTGATATATAAGAAGATACACCAGCATGGGCAGAACGTGCAGCTCTGCCTCCATGGCGTCCCGGTCCTTAGTTGAGTGTACAGAGGTGAGTGGTTTCCCTTCCATATACCTGTTTCCGCCGTGCTTTGGATGGTGTTGGTACCGCCCCAGAAAAGCTGGTGGATGGGCGTGTTGTAATGGGGTGTGCGGTACATTTTCTTCCGCTTGTCTGTTGCCAGTGACTGCAGCGGTTTTTGTTGCTTCCGCCGTTGCGGTCGGAGTGTTAAAGTGGCTGTATGTGTTGGAGGATTCCGCCGTGGTCATGATCCCATTATTTTTTTACTGCCGGTCTGTTGGCGGTATTACCGCCACTTTAACACTGACTGCCAGGGTTGTAATGAGGGCCTAAGTCTCTTTATATGTTTTTTAACTATTCATTTTTAACGATTTTTTTTTAGCTTTGTTTTATGCTTCGCTTTTAGTTCAGAGCAGCTTTTTAGCTTTTGGATTCCCTCACCTTCGTTGGCGTCCAGTAATGGCGTCATGCTTGTTACGGCAATGGGGAGGGTGTAGTAAATCCTAGTTTGTTTTAATGGAATAACAGGAGTTAGCTTAGCCTTTGGCTTGCAGACTTGTGCCCCCGTCACCTAGTGACTTTTAACCTACCCAAACATGTGGCGTTATCTATTGTTTGGGAACAAGCTACATCAGGACTCCAAGTAGATCTTTATAAATACATCACATTTGAGACAGATAATCAGAGGTATTTCGACCAGATACCATCGCTGCTGCCGATGCTGCACGTCGCCTTGACGATGACCTGGACTTCGTGTCCCTACGAAGTCTGAGCT
Organism: Pleurodeles waltl; assembly: GCF_031143425.1. NCBI lineage: Eukaryota > Metazoa > Chordata > Amphibia > Caudata > Salamandridae > Pleurodeles > Pleurodeles waltl. The sequence continues at coordinate 620,897,794 of NC_090450.1, forward strand.
AGAGACCTCATTCCAAGGTAACAAGGGTTGGGGGCTCCTTTTAGGGACATGACATTGGCAAATTAGTTTTAACATACCAAGCTCTCCTTTAGGTAGACGGTTAGGCCTATTGAGATAGGCTACTAGGACATATTACACACTTCATGTGTTTTTGTATCATTGCGAGATGGTGGGGGTCTTTATAATAATGACTTGTTTTTACCATTCTGTTCCTTGCGCTGTTCATTATCTTAATCATTGCAGCCCATGCAACTTATCGCAGATTGCAGTTGTGTTAAATAAAAACTATTGAAACTTCACTGCATCATCGTTATTGCTGGTGTTTGATTGAGACATGATGTATCTGTGAGATAGGGGTAATCTCTGTTCAACCACGACACTCCCTGAGATGTCATACTCTTGAGTCCATGCGTAAAGGCTGCCCCAAATCACTGTTGACTGTTTGGGTTTTGGTGAGGTGCTGCTAGTGAGCCAGAAGGGTTGGGACTACAGTTCCGACTTGTTGTAGAATAAGGCATAGTCACCTACAAACATAAGTACTGTCATCCTTAAACCAGCAGTCTTGCCTAGAGCAAGAGTCCAACTACGACAAGCTTTCACTATCTTGTTGGGTGTTTGAGTGGTTCCATCCTATAATAGGTATGTATATCAGTTGCAGTATGAGTGAGACATGGCATATATAACTGTGCATAGGGGTTTGCCAGTGCATAGGGGTTTGCCAGTGCAGACCTAAGTCAGTGAGGCTCTCAAGGATATGTCTCATCTTCCAATCACATATCTGCACAGGTCATGAGCTAACTAGAGCCTAGGTGAGGAGTGAGTTCTCTGTAGTAAAAGGACTGTTTAACAGTTTCCAAGCAGGTTTTCTAGTGCCAAGTCCAGCTTCATATTGAGTCACTACACACTCAGGCTCTGCAGAAGTAGGCCTCATCCATATTTAAAGCAGTACTCATCTAACATAAGTACACTGTGACTAAAGGGTATGTCGTACATAGCTGAAAATTTGTACAAGTAGTTACGTGATATAGTGTTGCAGTCTAATATTTTTAGTTACTATAAGTTCCGAGCAATTTAGTATTAATTTAGAATGGAATAATTTTTGTAGTCTACAAGTGCCAACATTAAAACAAAAACCTTTCTGTATATAAGCATGTCACACAACTCTATATATGATGAGTCACAAATCCATTAAAATACTACTGCACTCTGATATTGCTACTATGAATTTTGGGAATCGTAGTATTGATTTGCAATGATATAAAGGTGTCTACAACTGCAAGATTTAAACGAATATTTTTTGTACATATGCACATCACTTGTATATTTGGGAAATATATAACAACAGTCACACAACTACTCAAAGATTCCCTATATTTCACATAAATTGTTATAAACCTAAAATGTACATGTAGATTTTAAAGTACATTTTTTATATTTTAATCGACTTTAAAAACATGTAAATTAAGTTCACTGGTCAAATTCTTTCTTTTTCTGCTCATTAGGTAGTCTCAAATCTTGCATTTCTTTCACTATTTGCCTGGGGAGGTGCAGTCCCTTGTGCTTATACAAGTCCATAGGAGGGGGACCCTGTGAGCCCCCTCTTTTTCTAAGCCCTCAGTGCCCCCAGAACCTGGGCCACCCATCTGGATCTGCAAATTTTCCCAACATTTTAAAAAATAACTGCTTTTCAGCCTTGGTGTCCCTACCCTGGCCCCTTTTTTCACTTTTTTGTGATAAGCCAAGACCCAAGATGGCTGGCAACACTTCCTGGTTTAGGTGTTGGCAACCAATCAAATATCAGCAGGGGGACAGTTGGATCTGCATGAGGATCTGCATCCCTAGATATCTATAACTCTAATATCTTCAAAACTACTAAAGGGATTTACACCTAATCACACAAGCATGCTTTCTTGACCAAGGGCTAGCTGTCTGCCCAGATTAGGGTAATATCATCCAGTGGTTCGGGCTATAGTTGTGTTCAAAAGGTTGAAAAACCTGTTGACTTAGAATGGGGAAAAAGTGTTTTGGAAAACCCCTTTTTCTTGGTACGCGCTTGACGATTCACCCCAAAACTTTCAAGACAGCAGCTGAACTGAGCAAAGTATTCTTTTTCAAAATTTCAGGAAGATTAATCAAATGGCATCAGTTACTGGCAAAACAAAAAACACTCCGTTTATGGCAAAAAAGGTCCTAACATAACTAACTAGTGGTGCCTGGCACTACGTTATATATATATATATATATATATATATATATATATATATATGTATATATATTTAAACATATATATATATATATATATATATATATATATATATATATATATATATATATATATATATATATAGAGATATATATATATATATATATCTATATATATATATATATAGATATATATATATATATATGTGTATTCAGTGAAGAAAACCAAGGTCAAACTAAGGTAAAAGTGATGTGATGTAATAGTTAGGTAAAACTGTTATTTTCAAGCAACTAGAACTCATGGCCCCTGCATGCACTACTTATAATCTCACATATCACATATTACATCACCCACGACAAACTCTGTGACATCATTGATAATCACTGATAAAATCCCTAACAGTATTCGTGATTACATCACTCATGACAACAGTGTGCATACTGCAAGCACGAGTTGTAGTTACCTTAAATAACCATAACTTTTGACATTCAGTGGTCTTTAAGTCTAAATGCTATGTTTAAACTGGCATTATCACCTAACTACAGCATCACTTAAACCTTTGGATGTTACATTACATTTCTTACGTTTTTTTTTGTGCAAGTAAAATATTACTACCATACCTAAGGGCAGAACTCCTTTCATAGGGTCTTGGGACATGCAGGGGTTCCTGTGCCCAATTTTTGGGGTTGAGGCCTTTCACTCATGAAATCCTAGACAGAGGGCGTAGCTTCAGGAGGTTGTTTGAGGTGTCACGCCCCCTTAATAAATGTATTTTCTGGTAAATAGTGGGGTATGGGTGCTTTCAATCGGGTATGGTAAGGTGTTTCTCAGATTTCACTAGGGATTTTTACATACAGAGAGACAAAAATGCAAACCCACTCTCTCCCTCAGTGTTTTGAAAGTCCTCTAAAATGTTGGTTGTTTTACATAATATTGTTATTTCTCTCACTTGTACTCCAACCAATCCGTGTTCCCCTCTCTTTCCACTGTGCCGTAGGCCCCTCTCATGCACCCTGCTAGTTATATAATATATTTTAACATTATATTCCTGCATTGTTGCCGGAAAATCCAAAGCTCACACCTCCCCAGTCTTACTGGTCAAGCTACACCCCTGATCCCAGGGCCTGACTTACTATGGAATCTGCTCAACTTCCAGCGGGCTTGTGTGACAAGTTAACACATAAAAATACATTTGGGACCATGAGGAGTCTCTTTGGGCCCCTCCTCACTAATGTGGGTGTCAAGGTATCTCTACCCAGCCCCCTTATCTCCTTTTGGAAAAAGATTTTCAGAATAAAGGAACCAAATCCCCAAGACCTGTAATGGCAACCACAACATTTATTTTCCTATTGCGGCCAGCCCGTCAGAGTTATTGCTCTACAAAAGCCTCTTCAGCCAATCAGAAGGCTTAATTTTTTTTATTTCAGCGCAACGGTCAAGATAAACACAAACTTTGTACCTTACTTTTTCAAAAACTGCTGAACAAATCTAGCTTTCTGCCAAATTTAATGTAATTCCATTCAGATGTTTGGGCTGCAGCCCTATTCAAAAATCCCTATGAAAATTGCATAGGGAATTTGTGTTTTGGGGCTCCCTTTTTCTCTGCCCCCAATTGATGGACCTCCCCAAAACTTTCAAGGAAGTAGCGGAGGTGGATTAACTTTTTTAGAAAGTTTTGTGAAGATTCAAGTGTGTGCGTGTGTATGAGAGAGAGGGAGAGTGTGTGGGTATGAGTGTGTGTAGTGAATAAAACAATGGTTAAATTAGAGACATTATAATAAAGTAAAACTGTCAGTAAAATGCTACATTTTAAACTAAAAAAACAACTGAAATTCACGGTTTTAGTTAACTGAAGTAACTATAACTTGTGCTCTCTCCATGCACAGTGACCAAGGGTGCAGGGAAGCACTCTCTACACCTGATATAATTGATGTATGGCTCTTCATAATTTTCAACTGTGACTCACAGGTTTTTCGAAGATAGAAGGACAAACACACAAATACTGAAAAAATAAATTACTGTGGCACAACTCAGGGATGGTGGGCCAAAGAAGCTTAAAATGGTGACACAGAGAAGTTTTTAAAATGAGAAAGGAAAAATAAGGATGAGACAAATACAGTGAGACAGCACAAAGGAAGGAAAGAGGACTGCAAATAAGAAAAGAAGAAAAGACTGTTGAAGGGAAGCAGGATCTAACCTGGGCACAAAAAAAGAATACAAGGAAGGAAAGAAGGATGAAGTGGAAAAAGGAAGGCGGAAGTAAGGGAAGAAAAAATAAGTTGGAAAAAGGGTAGTAAAATAAAAAGAAGAAAGGAATAAAAGAAACATGAGAAAAAATGGAAAGTAGAAAAGTAGAATTAAATAATGGAAAAAAGAAATCAAAAACAGACGAAAGGGTGATTGAAGACAAGAAGAGAAAGGAAGATTAATGAATGGAAATATAAAAAGAATGATGGAAAGAAAGGGAAAAGAAAGAACAGTTGATGGTAAGAAGAAAGGAGGGGACAAAAGAGAATGACAGAATGACAAGAAGAATGTGAGCAGGGAGGAAAGATGGGAAATAGAGAAGAAAATTAAATAGGAACATAAAGGACAAAAAGCTAGAGCTAGAAAGGACAGGAGAAATTAAAAGAATGGGAAGAAGCTAAGCATGATGGAAAGAAGTGGGGCTATTTTTTTTAGCTACTCCTTTAGTGTTGTCATCAATGATGTAATTACAGATATTGCATTGATGTTATCAATATGTCTTAGAATATGTCATGAGTAGTATGTGAGGTAATCTGCAGTGGATGGCTTTGGCCACTTTAACCATTGTTTTTTTCAGTGACTTTGTTAGGGTGTTTTTCCAGTGTAAAGTAAGATATTTTACCCATTCATAACCATAATATTGCTTTAACTTGTGTTTTTTTCCAGTGCATTTCTAAAGTTTATGTTTAATGAAAAGTAAGATTTTATTAGCATACCTTAATAGGCCTACCATACGCACAGCAGAAGGCCAGGCCCTGTGCCTGACCACTGTTAGAGGCCAATCATCTGCCTCGCACAGCCTTTAGCCTGTATCGAGGCCCTGTGTCCAACCAATGTTTCACCGACCTTTTGATCGAGCATGGCCTTTGACCATGCACAATATGGGATTCCCTGCAGTGCCTGTCCCCTGAGCAGCATGAGCTTGGCTGTGGTGACTGGCCTGCAGTCAGGCCCTGCTTCTAAACTTCCATTGGTGATCAACACCTACATCGTGCCTGGCCTTTGGCTGTGCACTGTGTGAGGTTGACCGCAGGGCCTGGCATTTGGCAGGGCCCTGCCATCAACCCCTGAGGACTTCCAAGCACCCTCCTTACACATCCAAAGGCCATACGCAGATGCAGTATATGGTGGCCTGCAGGGCCAGGCCTACAGCCACACACTAAGACTAGCCCCCTGTCAGCAGGCATGTCCCTGTTGCTTGTCAACATCAATGGTAATGCAGTGCCCCAAGGCCACACTTTTTTCAGCAGTACTGCAGTACTACCTCAAAATTAAATGGGAGGGCTTACTTAGCCCCGCTGTCATACTGTGATAGTGAAGCACTTGAAAAAATAACATTTACTATTTAACCTCAGAGGGTGTCCCTCTGGGACCCTCGAAAAAGGCCAATGGGTCAGGTTATGCTACCCTGCCCCCTTATTTCTTATTTGTATTTGTTTTCTGCAACACAGAGATTGAGTTCCAGAGTCATAAAAAGGCTTCCACAAATGTCTCTTCATGTTGTTGCAAGCCAATCAGATCATGTCTTTGCAGTACTGCAGAAGTCCCGAGGGAGTACCTCAAAGGTACTGTGTCACTAGATGCCTATAAAATGTAAACTTAAATTTCTCAAAGAACTATTGAACAGATTTACACCAAACCACAAAAAGCAAACTTTCTGGACCAAGAATTTGTTTTCTGCCAAACTTGGTGTAATTCTGTTCTGAGGTTTTGGCTGTAGCTTTGTTTAAATGTACTATGGGAAATTGCATAGATAAAAAGCATAGGGATTCCCTATTTTAATCGGACCATACTTGACAGATCACTGTGAAACTTCCCAAGAAGGATATATATATTCACTGAAAGATAACAACGGTTAAATTGACGTTTTATTGAGGTGCTGAAATGAATTAAAAACAAATGCCTAAAACACAAAAATCACTGAAATTCGCCAGTCATAGTTCAGTGAGCTAACTATGGGCCTGATTCTAACTTTGGAGGACGGTGTTAAACCGTCCCAAAAGTGGCGGATATACCACCTACCGTATTACGAGTCCATTATATCCTATGGAACTCGTAATACGGTAGGTGGTATATCCGCCACTTTTGGGACGGTTTAACACCGTCCTCCAAAGTTAGAATCAGGCCCTATAACTTGTATCCCCGCCGTTGCACTGCTTTTGACCTCACATGCTGCATCTCTCAGGCGGTTAAATTGCATCATTGATGACATCTCAACTGTCAAGATTCTATATAATTTTTTAAAACACAAGCAAAGTTATTGTTTTCATTTCAACTGTAAGGATATTCATAAAGTTCCATCACCCCATCTCATGTGACCTGTCCAGCAGCTAGTGTGGTCGCTGGGAACACTGAAACAAACTGGGAGTGTCATTATAAACTTGACCCATCCCTCTATTATGGCATATAGATTTCATACCCCAAAATCATTAATTCACCTGGAAACTGGTTCTCTAAAAACACTTGTGTGATTTAAAAAATAGATACTTTTTCTTTTTCTTACTTTCTTACCTCTATTTGATTATGATATCGCCAGGGGTGTAACAGAGGACCCCGCACCCACCAGCGGTGAAGGCGGTGGCCCATTTATGTGATAATAGGGGGGCCCTTCAGCATATCTTGCAGAGGGGCCTTCTCACGTTTTGTTACACCACTGGCTAACACAATGTACACAAGGCACTTTAAAAAAAGGAAGACCTGCGCATATTGCTGTATGCATGTATAGAAACGCCACCAGTCATCTATTTGCCTCCTTTTATCTTTCAGTCAAATCCCATTTCACACCTCTCATCAAATCTTTTTGCCTTCTAATCAGAATTATACTTTTTTTTTTACAGTCCGTAGAAGATTATTTTTATTAGAAGCCTACAATACAGTAGCAGAAGCAAAAAAAACAAAATAAAAATTTTGGTGACATTTTTTGCAAATGAAAGTATCAACAAATGGGCACGTGTGTTGGTTAGCTGCAGAATCTATGGTATGGCTAGTTATGTGCCATTGTGCTCCAGTTTCTCCTCTTAACTCGCCCAGGCACCTACAACATCAGGAATAACATCATTGACAACACAGTTCCACTGTTCATCATAATCTACTTGTTTTACAATTTTTTTTTTACAGTGTTTCAACATATCATATTAATATGTTATTTTGTGACAATAAGTGAACATGATCAAATGAAAATCAAATCTCTCTTCAGATACAGCTTTTAAAATAAATGCCATTGTTGCTTTTAAGATTCTTTAGAGTTCACCTATAACACTATCCGAGTTTTAGTAATTTTCTGCATTACTCTTTAAATGATATATTTGGCTACCACTACCACAAAACGTTATTTCGATCACCAGAAACATAAAAGTACAGCACAATAAATATTTAACATAAAATACATACAATATATATAAAAGAATATTGCATACATAAATACAATAAAAGGGGCTCGCAGGCAACTGGATTTAAGAATAAGGATTAAATTGCATTTATTAGCAAAATAAATTAAGTCAAGCCGGTTTCCTGAGTTAACCCAGATCATGGATTCAAGATGGCACACTCCTTACACTCGGACAATATATGAAACCATGGGAAACAGTGACATTCATTAGATTATCTCTTTGTCTCAGTGTAAAATAAGCCGTGCAATCACAGACCCGAGGACAATAGCAGCATGCATAAGCTGACTCAATATGAAGTGACTCGTGCAATTACAGCTTGTATCAATGACAGAACTGGGGAAGTATACAAAAGGTTTCATAGTCCCCAGGCCATAGTACCAGTTCGGTTCAACCGCTAGAGAACAATAACACTCATTAACATAATTCAGTGTAACGTGGGCCGTGAAGTTTGAATCATATATCTATCATATTTCATAAAAAAGGTTCAATTGAAGGGCTCCAGACCAATACTTTGTGTAAAAGTTTGCATACATTTCAGTCAGTGTTGATAAAACCCAGAGGAGCAGAACAACCTATATTAACTTGCCTCTGAGTAAAGGGTCCCGTGCAATTGCAAAATGAATTAATGGAAAACTGCAGAGGGAAACTTGTATTTTTGCAATCCCCAGAGCTATATCATGATTTGTTTCGATCATTGGAAAATATGCACTGCAGGACATAAAGCTTTTAAAAATGGATACCAATTAGTCATTTTCTACGGATACACCTGGAGCGCCTAATCCAAACTTTCATCATAAATTTGGCCGTAGAAAATGCCACTACTCTACTTGTATCAGTATTAGGTATTCTAAAGGTTTCTAAATGCTGCTTGGTACCCATAGTTCTGCAGAGAGGGACAATCCACTTTGCCGGTAGCCTACGATAACATGGGTAGAAAAGTAGAATATGGGTCGGTGTTTCAGGCACCCCTAGCCAAACTGGGCAAAGTTCATCAACTATTCCATTCACTTGACATTTTCTACACAACTTTTTAGTACGAAGGGTTCTACAACTAAATTGGAGATACAGTTTTCATGAAAGAGGTGGGGTAAATTTATCAATAGTTGGTTCGTATCATGGGCAGCGATTGGTGTCTATAGATTCTAGTGATAGTATTCCCCTGCACCCAGTCACAGTTTCTATGGCTAAAAACTCCTAATAGAGTTCTTTTACCCTATCTCTAGAAATCGATCATAGCTCCTCTGGTGATCGCCAGTAATTAGCCAGCCTCAGTTTACCTAGAAAAGTCCTAATGGACTTCAGCCAGGAGATTTTAACAACACATGCAGACACCATGAGATCACTTAGGCGGCCTGATAGGGTTTAAGAGTTAATGAAGACCATAATTGGTGCCAGAAAGTACAATGTCACAATTCAGGCCCTTATTACAAGTCTTTTCTGAAGACCGCCGTGGTGACTGCCATCAAAGACCTCCAGTGATGGCGGTATCCCGACTGCCGTATTACAAGCCATATACTGAAGATCACCCAAAAACAGTCACAAAACCGAGACCACCTGGCTGACCGAGGGCAGGCGAGAGGTGGCCCCACCGTCAGCCTCACCATGCTGACAACATCCTGCCCTCCATAGTACGACGCACAAATCAGCACAGCAGTCATTGCACAGCCTAAAACCATTGGAGGTCCGAAACGCCAAACTCAAATTGTCACCTCCACCAGAAACCAACACCACAATGGACAGTATGAATACACCACACATGACACACATTTCCACACTACACACACACCCACGCTTACCACTATAAAACACCCCCCACACAACCCACAATCCTTTGCAACTACAACCATAGACAGATAGTGAGGAGCCACAAACCCAGCGCCTAACACTTATGCGCCACAGGCAAATATACACAACACATGCACCGTACATTATACAATTGCACCATCAACCCCATACACACATCACAACTGCACACAAAAACCACAACACACCAGCACACAAAACTAAGCACCCCCACACCCAATCAAGCCCCAAACACCCCACCCTTGCACACAACACCCTCCCTTCCCCAAACCACATCACAGCCACCATGTCACCTCAAAAGCATCCATGATTCACAGAGGATGAGTTGAGGGTCATGGTCGATTAAATTGTCAGGGTAGAGCCACAACTGTTGGGAGCACACGTGCAGCAAACATCCATAGCCAGGAAAATGGAATTATGGCAAAGGATAGTTGACAGGGTCAACTCAGTGGGCACCCATCCACGCTCAAGGGAGCAAATCAGGAAGAGGTGGAACGACCTACGGGGGAAGGTGCATTCCATGGCTTCAGGACACCAGATTGCCATCATCAAGACTGGCGGTGGACCCCCACTCCTCCCTCAGAGTTCACATTGTGGGAGGAGAAGGTCCTGGACATCATGCATCCAGAGGGCCTGACTGGAATAACCAGAGAACTGGACTCCGGTAAGTCAACAACACTCCCCTGGAATCAACGACTCCTGTACAGCATGCGTCCCCACCGCCCTGTTACTCCCCAATTCACCCAAACTCACACTTATGCACATCCCCAGTCACCTAATGCCCCTTCCCTGCATGCCACACCACCCCATTGCCACTATCCCCACACTGTCCCTCTCTTGTGCATGGATAACACTCACAATGGCAAGCACCACGACTCCCACAATGCAGTTTTCCCTACACAGGAAAAGCTGCAATAACCACTTCACAGTAGAACACCTGCACGCAAAACCATCGTACCAGCGACACCAACTGAAGGTGTTGACTGGGTACTACTACATGACATCAATGCTATCCACTATCCACAAACCTCAATGGAACATGGAACCAATGTCACAATCTATGTCCCACAGACAATGTCCGAGAGATGCATCTGTCATTGCCATCACTGGTAAGCAAGTAAAGCAAATGTATGCACCAGACTATGAAACAAAGAAGCACACCTCCACAAATTAACTCTCTCCCTCTCCATCTACAGGTACCTCTGTCACTGCCACCCTGCAGAGGATGGCAGAGACAGCCAGCCCTCCCCAGGATGAAGGCTCCCGTGGATGTCTGGACCATCTGGGACAACTGGTAAGTCCACCACCACCAGCCCCACCCTGACCACATCTGAGTCCCCCACCTAAGTGGCAACAACAGCGCAGCCAACCCCTCATCCCCCCCAGACCTGTGTTCTAAGGACTGGTCAATCAGCAGTGTACCTCACAGTACAGGGACCAGAGGCAACCCCTCACACCCAAGAGCATGAAGGTTCTGGTGTAACTGGGAGTGGGCATACTGTGCCGGGGCACAGGCACAGGGGGCTAGGGGCAGTTAGAGGGCACCTATGGGCCAAAGGGATGGAGCCCCCAAGGGAAACGAGTGGCTGTAAGGCCATCTCCAAAGTCCTGGGAGCATACTATCAATCCAAGGACAAGATAGGCCAGATCCTCTCTTCCTTGCAGGAGAACCAGAGGCTGCAGAGGGAATATCACCAGGAGTCCATGCAGCAGTGGCAGGCTCACAGTGCCACCATGGCCATCATTACAGGGGTGCTCAAGGAACTAACTACCATCCTGCGTACGTCCTCCACCCACCACCAGGTCCCTTTTCTTAGCCACATACCAACTGAGCCATTCACTTCTGCTGCAGCTAGTGGAATGTAGGCCCTGCCAGAGGACCCACAGGCCACTAGCACCCCTCCTTCTGTAGCTGAGGAACCCCCACCCAAATAAGGTCATCCATCCAGACATCCTGCAGGACCTGATGCCAAGATCAAAACCACTGCAAGGAAGTGAGCCTCTCCTGAACATTCTCCCTTGTGTGCTAGTGACACACCTTGTTGACTGTCCAGCTGTCATGTCTCCAATGTTCCAATGGCCCTTGGATAATAGACATGTAATACCTACAGCTGGGCCAACTACTCTGATGATTTCATCAACCATGACCCCACTAATCACACACTGCACTTGTGTATCACAATAAACAGCATTTTGCAGAGCTACTGCTTACCTGTCTTTATTGTAACAAGTAAGATTTACTGTTGTACAAAACGTCATTGCAGTAAACACATTGACCATTGAAAGTCCGGAAGATGGACAGAAGGGTGTGCAATGTGAAGGGAGTATTACAGTAGAACATACATATTCTGAAATTGTGTGTCAAGGGAGTCACCAGTCAAGCCAGGTACCAGAGTAGCACCACTCAAAGTACCTGTAAAGAGGTTAAGACAGGGAGAACCATCACAATAGGAGTCAATGTTGCACAACCAACTCAAATGCAGTACATTGTCGAGCTTCCTAGTGCGAATAGGCAAGTGGAATGTTAACACAATTACCATGGCCGACCCACATGTTTCAGACATGCATGCCTAATGGTACATCCCTCACAGCTGATGGTACTCCACTAAAGGCGAATCCCACGGTCAGTAAAAGTTATGTTTCATAAACGTCCATTGTGTACAGTGAGGATAGGTAGCAACACTCTAAACCACAATATGTATGGCAGTCCAATTGCAGTTGACATAGCAGTACAGGGAACATACAACATGCCCAATGACTCTTAGGTGCCCTGAACCTGCCTATGGGAGACTGGGGCCAAAGATGATCACTGCCGGCAGTAACGGTCATGTACGCGGCTGATGTGACCGCCATTTTTTGTTGCATAGCTCACTTCACTCCTGTCACTCGTGCAAGCAAGACCTTCACTATGTGTGCTGCTGTGTTCTGTCTCTGGAAGCCACTATGCCACGTCCTGCAGGAGATAGGTCCCCTGCCTTCACCCAGAAGGAGCTGGAGAAGCTAGTATACGGGGTCCTATCCCTGTATGGACAGTTGTATGGGGCATAAGAGTAACAGGTGAGTCAAATGTTCCTATCCGTGATGTGTGTGGGTGTGAAATGCATTGTGACGATGCACACCAAGTGGATGCATGCAGATGGCAAAGGAGTTGGTGTGTTAGTGGCGTATGTGTGGTCATGAGATGCGTCTGATGTGTGGTGTCCACTGCTGTTGCTGTGATGTCACTCTACATGACTTTCTCCTTCTGTCTGTGTCACCCATGCAGGTCAGCACCCATCAGAAGAAGGGGATTTGGCGTGCCATCGCCAAGCAAGTGCAGACCCTGGGGGTCCATGCCTGGCGGAGCACTCACTGCAGAAAGCGGTGGGAGGACATGAGACGCTGGGCCCATAAGACTGCAGAGGCCCAGTTGAGGACATCCTCCCAATGAGGGAGAGGTACCTGTCGGTCCCTGACTCGCCTAATTGCCTGCATTTGCCGGTGGCCTACCCTGAGGTGGATGTGTGCTTGAGGGCAGTACAGCAGCCATAAAGAAGTAAGTACACACTCACAACTCGCTAATGGTAGGCATGTATGGGTTTGGGTGGCCTACTAGTGGTAAGATGTGTGTGGATCATTGGTACTTGCACATTCGCCATGGCTAAGAGCCACCCTGGCAGGATTTATCTCAATTAGGTCTGCCAATGCCATGCAGACAGTGACTAATGAGGGGACTTATTCCCATGTTTGAGTTTGTCTGGACACATTACACATCTTTAGAGTGACCAGATCCTTCCATCATCATCAGTATATCTGAAGTATCAGGTCACTGCTGTCAGTAATAGTCTGCCACTATGACAAAGGAAATTGGTAAGTTCTCAAGCAGCTGCCTCATACTGTAGGTATAGATGGCTGCAGGGGACCAAGATATTACTGTCCACATTGCTAATGGATTTGTTGGCATGCTACCTTGCCATGCAGGAATCGTATGGATAAGGAGTACAGGGTATGTCTATGTAAATGACCATGGTAGTGTGGCAAGTACTGTGCTACTGTACATTGTATGACCCTTCATCAAGTCAGAGCGTGCCAAATGTTTCCACATCAGTAGGAATTTTTCTGCATAGCTTCAGTTTGTCCTATGATTTCAGCTAATTGTGCATGCCAGTTTAAAGGCATTCAATGGCATAACATATCAGCAGATATTGAGGTTGTTAGTCTGTATGAACGATAGGGAGGTATTGACCCATTGCACCCTTTCTTTCTCTCCAACCCTTCCTCCCTCTCCTCCTCTGTCTTTATGAGCATCAGCATCATCAGACGAAGGAGAAGGGGCACCGGTGAGTGGGGAAGCTGCAGCTCACTGGACTCAGGAGGCTAAAGATCAGCAGAGCCGAGGGGACCAATGGGACGGAGGGTGAGGGGAGTGCCACTGGGGAACCCGGATCAACAACATCCTCTTCGGTCCTCAGACCCAGCAAACCACCACAGAACCCACAGCCCCAGCCATCACCCTCAACGCCTGGACACACATCAGCGCGGAAGAGACCAAAACTACCATGAACACCATCCACTCCGGTGCCCCCTCGGACCCCTGCCCCCACTTCATCTTCAACAAAGCAGACAACATCATCGCCCCCCATCTCCAGACCATCATCAACAGCTCGTTTGCATCTGCCACCTTCCCCGAGAGCTGGAAACACGTGGAAGTCAACGCTCTCCTGAAGAAACCTACGGCGGACCCCAGCGACATGAAGAACTTCCACCCCATCTCGCTCCTCCCCTTCCCTGCCAAAGTCATTGAGAAGACCGTCAACCAGCAACTGACCAAATTCCTTGAAGACAACAACCGACTCGACCCCTCCCAGTCCGGATTCTGAGCCAACCACAGCACGGAAACCGCCCTCATTGCAGTCACCGATGACATCAGAACTCTGCTGGACAACGGAGAAACAGCCGCCCTCATCCTCCTCGACTTCTCGGCTGCCTTCGACACTGTCTGCCACCGCACCCTAATATCCCGCCTCCGCTCGACCGGTATCCAAGGACAGGCCCTGAACTGGATCACCTCTTTCCTCTCCGCTCCCAAAGAGTCTACCTCCTGCCGTTCCGCTCGGACCCCACCGAGATCATCTGCGGTGTCCCACAGGGCTCCTCGCTCAGCCCGACTCTCTTCAATGTCTACATGAGCCCCCTCGCCGACATCGCATGCAAACACAACATCAACATCATCTCCTACGCCGACGACACCCAGCTGATGCTTTCCCTCACCAAGGACCCTACCATCGCCAAGACCAACCTGCAGGATGGAATGAAAGACGTCGCAGAATGGATGAAACCCAGCCGCCTGAAGCTGAACACAGACAAAACGGAAGTCCTCATCCTCGGAAACACCCCGTCCGTCTGGGACAATTCTTGGTGGCCCACGGCCCTGGGCACCGCACCAACCCCCTCAGACCACGCACGTAACCTCGGATTCATCCTGGACCCGCTTCTCACCATGACAAAACAAGTCAACGCCGTCTCGTCTTCCTGCTTCCTCACTCTCCGCATGCTCCGAAAGATCTTCCGCTGGATCCCCGCCTACACCAGAAAAACTGTGACCCACGCCCTCGTCACAAGCCGCCTGGACTACGGAAACACCCTATATGCAGGAACCACCGCAAAACTCCAGAAACGTCTTCAGCGAATACAAAACGCCTCCGCACGCCTCATCCTCGACATACCCCGCCACAGCCACATCTCTGCCCACCTGAGACACCTGCACTGGCTACCCGTCATCAAAAGGATCACCTTCAGGCTCCTCACCCACGCACACAAAGCCCTCCACAACAAGGGACCCGAATACCTCAACTGTCGCCTCAGTTTCTACACGCCCACCCGCCAACTTCGCTCCGCCAGCCTCACACTCGCCGCCGTCCCTCGCATCCGCCGCACCACGGCAGGTGGGAAATCCTTCTCCTACCTGGCGGCCAAGACATGGAACTCCCTCCCCGCCAACCTCAGGACCACCCAGGACCACCTTGCATTCCAGAGGCAGCTCAAGACCTGGCTCTTCGAGCAGCAGTAACCCCCTCCCCCTAGTGCCTTGAGACCCTCACGGGTGAGTAGCGTACTTTATAAATATTATTGATTGATTGATTGATTCCTCCTCCAATGGCGGACACATCTGGGACCAGCCCACCGCCATCCTTGTCTGCCACCCCCTTTACTAGCACCGCCCTCCCTGTAGCTCCCCATACAGTTGCCCGTGCCAGCTCCTTCGCCACAGGAACCTCTGCCCCTGCCCAAGTCAGCCCTGCTGCCCTCAATGAAGTGGCTTATGACCTCCTGAGGTCCATCTCTGTGTGACAGTCAACCATCATAAATGCCATCCAGGGGCTGGCATCACAGATGTAACAGACAAATGCTTATCTGGAAGGCATTCACGGTGCCCTGACTGGCCTGCAGAGATCCTTTCAGGCTCTGGACTCTTCATTGATGGCAGCTAGTGTCCCTTCGTCTTCTGTCCCCCCTCCAGCTACCTGTGCCCAATCCCACACCCCTCTCCCCACACCCATCCAAGGCACACAGTCATACTACTATTCATTCACCTCAACAGACACGGTTCACAAAGACAAACACAGGCACCACAAGACACACCACTGCCATGCACACAAACAACAGACACATTCAGACACAACAGCATCAACTACCTATACAGACTCCCCCACATTCAGACACAACAGCATCCACTCCCTAAACAGACTCCCCCACATACAATACACCACTCAAACCTGCTATCACCACATCAACACTCCCAGATCCAGCTACCAGTCCCATCATGCCCACATCACCACAATAGCAGACACCCATACATCCACCCCATACACCACATGTGCACTCACCACGACTACCAACACCCCCACATGCAGTACATCCACCTTACCTGCAGGCACCATCCCAATAGACACTCACACATCCACCCTGGCATCTCTCTGCATCTTCTCCCCCCTCCTCCCAGTACACATAAACACCCACACACACCCACCCAACAGACACCCAGCACACACATGGCATCCACCCATGCACTAGCACCGAAGGCACATACACATACACAGGTTTCAAGCACTCCCTTTCTCTCCACTCCCAAATGTTTTTCCCATGACCACCCTTGTGTTCCAAAACAAAGATTCCTGTATGAGTTTGCCCTATTCTGTCCCACTGACCCAGTCCCTGTTTCTCCTAAGTGCCCTGCTACCCTCACCAGACCAAGGGCCTAATTCTGAGTCTGACGGGCGGCGGAGGCCGCCCGCCAGACTTCCCCCCTCCGAAATACCGCTCCGCGGTCGAAAGACCGCGGAGGGTATTCCGAGTTTTCCCCTGGGCTGGCGGGCGGTCTTCGCAAGACCGCCCGCCAGCCCAGGGGAAAACTCCCTTCCCACGATGACGCCGGCTCGTAATAGAGCCGGCGGAGTGGGAAGGTGCGACGGGTGCAGTTGCACCCGTCGCGTATTTCAGTGTCTGCTTTGCAGACACTGAAATACTTTTAGGGGCCCTCTTACGGGGGCCCCTGCCGTGCCCATGCCATAGGCATGGGCACGGCAGGGGCCCCCAGGGGCCCCGTGACTCCCCCTCCCGCCATCCGGTTCCCGGCGGGAGAACCGCCAGGAACTGGATGGCGGGAGGGGGAGTCGGAATCCTCCATGGCTGCGGAGCGCGCTCCGCAGCCATGGAGGATTCCTACGAGCGGCGGAAAGTCAGCGGGAGACCGCTGGCTTTCCGCGTCTGACCGCGGCTAAACCGCCGCGGTCAGAATGCTCGTAGGAGCACCGCCAGCCTGTTGGCGGTGCTCCCGTGGTCGGTGGCCCTGGCGGCCACCGACCGCCAGGGTCGGAATGACCCGCCAAGTCCTTCCACCTCCCAGTACTCCCATGGCCCCCTGGTACTGCCCATGCCCTGTCACACCTAGGACGTTGACCTCCACAAAAGCTAGGGAGAGCCCTCCCAAACCCAAAACCAAGAGCCTTCCCCCTAAGTTGAAGTCTAGGGGCAACCCCCCCTAAAAAGCTAAACCAAAGGACCCCCCTCCCAAAACCAAGCCCTCACCTCGCCCCCCATCACCCTTGAGGTGCCGGCTTGCCCCATTGATGCCCCTGCCATGTGGAGGCCACTTTGCAGTACGGAGTCAAGTTGGGCCCAGAGACATGGCCCAGTGTGCCAGGGGAACTGAGAACGATTGGACTGGCCAGCAGGCCAATTTGTATATAGTTTTTTCACATCTATTTATATATTTTAATATATCTGCACCACTTCACCATTGATGTCAATGGTTACAAACTCGTCCTGGCCTTCCTTCCACATGTATGTGTTGTACATGTGCGATTTGGTGTATGTCTTCTGTGTATGTGATGTGTTTGTGTAGCAGAATGAGTTGTGTGGGTGAGTTGTGCTAAAACGTATTGTGATGTGTTGCGTTGGTGTTGTGTGGCATTGTGTGGTAGTGGTGTGTGTGTTGTGATGCATCTGTGATGTACTTTGTGTGTTGGCTCGATGTGGATTGTGCTCAGACATGTTGTTTGGCATTGTTATGGTTTGTATTGATTGTGTGATGTTGTTACGTGTTGCTGCCAGTATGTGTTTTCCTGTGGAGGTGTGTGGTGTTCCTCTCTGACAATGGGTTTGTGTGGTTATGATTGTGTTGTTGTTGTGTGACTGGGTGGTGTTGTGTGCAGATGTGTTTGACAATGGCGGTGGTGTGTGTGTGTGGTGTAGTGTGTGTATGGCACGTGTATGCTGGCTATGGTGTGTGTTGTTTGTGTGTGGGTGTGTGTATTTAGATGTATTTGTGTGTTGGTACTGGTGTATGTTTGCGTGTGTGTGTGTGGCTGTGGTTAGACATGCAATGGTTCTGTGTTGTGTATGGGTGTGTACTAATGGCCTTCCCTCCAGTGTGTGCTACGTGGGTGTACTTACGCTTGTTGTCTTCGTTGCTGTTACTGGTTCTGGAGTAGTATGGTCAGCAGGAGCAATGGGAAGACTTCAAGTTCTGGTTCCATGGTGGCTGTGGGCGAGTCTGTGTTCCTGAAGGTGTGTCTCCTTTTATGTTATTCATTTCTGCCAGGTGTTTTGTGGCAGTGTAATATGGGGGGCAGAAACATGGTCTCCACAAGCCTGAAGATGCCTGCCCCTGGCCACGGTAGTCTATCTGCACTGGCAGTACTGGTAGTGCATTGGCTGTGTTCTGTTGGGAACACCACCTTACTCATAATATGGCAGTCTTTTCCGCCAGGACGCTAGCAGTGTGACCGCCTTCGCCACTGTGATGGTCCTAGAACCACCAAACTTGTAATGAGTGAGCCTCCTCTGTGCCAGATACAAAAATAGAGGTCAAGGTAGTGCTTACCAGAAGATTCAGGATTTGTCTACTACATCTCTGTTCAGTTGTTGACAAGGCAGGGGTACTCACGCATCCCCACAATTCAGACCCATCCCAATTGGCCCCAAGGGCTTTTATGATGTACTTCTCTAGGGCTGGGGCCACCCCTCTAGAAGTTTTTTGTCCACAGATCTTAGCTAAACATGCTGACTGCTGGATTAGTGACATGTCATGTTTTGCTACATTGAGGCAGTACGTTTCATATGAACAATCAATTAAGCATAGTGAATTGTATCCTACAAATCAAAAATTAATTAGAAAGGTGTGCAACTAAATTTTGCGATTTCCTAAACCTGCACAGTGAACGCGTTTTATGCATCTGAAAAGCCAATTTTTCATTTGCTAATGGCCAACTTTAGTGATTCGCATAATTTGCAAATACAAATTGGCTTGATACATTTGGCCTTTATTGGTAAATTGACAGAATATTAAACAAACATAGCACAGCAAACATAGAGTTCATTTATCATGTTGCTCAGCTACATTTCACCATACTACCAGGAGTGTCGCCCCCCTGCCAGCAGCAGCTGCTGCAAACCCTTTAATACAAAACAATAATAAACACAGTTTACTATTGATTTGTATTAAAAGGGGTGGGGCCACGGACTGTGACGAGGATGAGGCGAGTGCACTGTGCACTCCCCTCAGAGAGCATGTGTGTTTGGCCGGCCCAACACACATGCGCACTGTGCTCTCTCCAGCCCGGCACTGTGTTGCCGGACTGGAGAACGCATGCACAGGCTCACAGTCTGCTTGGCAGCACCGTGACTGGGCGCTCTCAGCAAATCCTAATGCTGCTCTGAGCACGGAGAAGCGGAGCAGTGCAGCATTAAGGTTAGTTTTTTAAATTATTTTATTTCTCCCCCCACTACATGCCGTGGCGCCCCACCCTGCCCCTTTACCTCCCACAAGCCGCGACTGCGTACTACCAAGAAACAAGTTTATGGCCTTTGCATCCAACCATCAAAAGTTAAGTCTTAAATTTGTGCTTTAAGTACAAAAATGTAATTAGTGCATGAAAGCTGCTAGGTGAATGGGCAATCTACAATATGCCTTTTCATGCAGATCTAACTTCAGTGGGCACAAAGAAGTTTCTTTGCATATCTGTAAACGTCCTATTGACAATTATGAAGTCTTGACTTCCCCACAGACTTTAAAATGACATGAGGTGCAGGGCCCAAATTCACAAATGCTTTCCATAGGGTTTGCATTCGTTTTTTAATGCCAACCCCACACAAGTATTGTGCAAGGATTTAATATCCAACACAAATCAGGTTTTGTATTGGATAGTTTCCCAAAGAAATGCAATGTTGCCTTATGAGCTGCTGTGCTTGATATTGGCCAAGGGAGCATTTCATGAGTGGTACAAGGGAGTTCCCATACAACCTGAAATCGCTTTTATAAACAAATGTATACAGGGATTTGCATGAAATCCTATTTCTCCTTCAGACAGGCACAACAAGGGCAAATGTTTTAACTTCTCGTTTTTCCTATTTTGCATTTGTACTGCATTATACAGAACAGATACAAAGCAAAAAAATGCATTAAAGAATAGTTTTTGTACAGAAAGGGGCCCTTCAAGCACAAATACTATTCCTTACTGAATGCACACATCCTTGCACTATGGCCCAAGGGTGTGAGTGCTTGCGTATGGTAGCCATAGTGTGTGTACTCAGTTTATATGTTTTAGCAGTGCTTCATTTGAGCTGGTTGGGGCCACTGGCACCAATTTTTGGGGATTGGTACTTTTTTTCTGTATCAGACATTAACCTAGAGCAAGAGTGGGAAAGCATATGAAGTGGAAAGACGAAGGGAAAGAAAGAAGAAAGAACTGTCACTAAAGGAGAAAGCAAGATCCTGCAGGAGTGAGGTAAAGGGGAGGGGACTGTCCGGTAGTGGATTAAAAAAGGCATGTGGTGAATTCAAGACCATGCTGCCTTGGTATGTGACACACAGACATTTAAGGACTTCTAGGCAGAGCTTCAGGCACCAGCACTCATTCTTTTACAAATCAAGCGCTGTTTTAACAAACAATGAATACACACTAATTTAGAGAAATAAATGAGTAACAGAGTGAGCAACTATCCAGCGCTCTTCCCTACTCACTACTCATTTTAGTAATTGAACTAGCCACATATAAAACTCATTCTCTGAGGCAGTTTAATGTTCCTGAGTAAGCTCCGGGTTCATTCCACCCAATAAATTGTATAGGAAAGCTTGAAAGACTGTATGTGGTGTGTGTAAGAGGACCATCATGAGGGTAAAAGGCACATATGGCGAAACAGAGAAGCACAAATATTACTATGCATTACAGCACCAGCAGTTGTGGCAACAACCCTTACTTTTGCCTGACCAAGAATGTCAACACAGAATGCTGCAGCTACAATGACACGAAGAGCCTGAAATCCTCCCATGCTTCGTCAACTGAAAGCAATAACACTGACTCAAAAATTAGTGAAAGGTCAAGTACTAAACTAGAATCATGCTAAAAAAAGTTCTAAATGAACACACATATAATTACCTCCAAGTGATCAAAGCACATATTCTGTCACGAATATGCTTCACAGCGCAAAGTGGATCCACTAATAGGTTGGAAAGCACCTACAGAGAACACAATGTTTCTTTAATACCTGAAGGACATTACCACTTACCATATAAATGGAACAAAAACTTACAAAATAAAAAAAACCACAAAAAAACAAAATAATCTTTTTACTGACAAGACGGTGTAATGCAGGAAAAAGACGTGCTGTGTGCATCAAAACCAGACATCAGTGAATTACTGCAATAAACTAGGACTTTGATGCCTGAGGTGGTCAAGTTCTACACAGTAAGATATAATGGGGGTCATTACGACCCTGGCGGAACAAGTCCGCCAGGGCCGTGGGACGCGGTGGCACCGCCGACAGGCCGGCGGTGCCCCGCGGGGCATTCTGACCGCGGCGGCTCAGCCGCGGTCAGAGAAGGGAAACCGGCGGTCTCCCGCCGGTTTCCCGCTGCCCCAAAGGAATCCTCCAAGCCGGCGCAGCATGCTGCGCCGGCATGGGGATTCCGACTCCCCCTCCCGCCATCCAGTTCCTGGCGGTTCTCCCGCCGGGAACCGGATGGCGGGAGGGGGAGTCGCGGGGCCCCTGGGGGCCCCTGCCTTGCCCATGCCTATGGCATGGGCAAGGCAGGGGCCCCCGTAAGAGGGCCCCTAAAAGTATTTCAGTGTCTGCAAAGCAGACACTGAAATACGCGACGGGTGCAACTGCACCCGTCGCACCTTCCCACTCCGCCAGCTCTATTACGAGCCGGCGTCATCGTGGGAAGGGAGTTTTCCCCTGGGCTGGCGGGCGGTCTTGTGAAGACCGCCCGCCAGCCCAGGGGAAAACTCGGAATACCCTCCGCGGTCTTACGACCGCGGAGCGGTATTTCGGAGGGGGGAAGCCTGGCGGGCGGCCTCCGCCGCCCGCCAGGCTCGGAATGAGGGCCAATATCCTTTACCCATAGAGGATAAGAGCGAGTTATTTTTATCAAACAAAGGTGTTTATGTGATATTGAGTTCATTTAGGACCATGATGCACCAATGTAGCATTACATAATGAGCTACTAAAACTGATGAAATCTGATAAGAAATATAATAATAGTCTAACCTTTACACAACGTCTGAATTTTTTTTCTCATATTGAATAACGTATGGTGCTCAGCCCTGGCTTATTATAAGTGATGTGACAATATCTTGCGGTCATGTTCTCAAGTTCTACCAAGAGTTGGCCTGATCCCCTCAACTTAAGGACATGCCTTTAATGATTTTGACACATTGTTTATGGCTATGACATCACTCCTACCTGTGCGGCAGCAGGAGCTAATCCTGAAATATTGCACTTAGACCGATATTGAGTTCTTCTCGGTTAACTAGACTAGCACAAGTATGGCAGAGCAGCAGGCCCTAGAGGTAATGTACTCTACATTGGGACATCAGTACGTGATGATTTTGGCACCCGGTCTCTCTGGAAGGATCAGATGTCTCACAGCTATAACTGCGAGTCCATCACAGTTCTCAGCACTAAGAATCTAGCCTTACACTTTGGAAACATGAAGCTCCAGCTCAAAGAATGCGCGGGATGATTGAGACTCCTGATTCATTTGTACCTGTCAGCAAGGCTAGACTGGTTTATTTTGCAAGGAAGCCTCTGAAGGGTAAGAAATGCCTGAGGTGGGAAAGGCGTGCCCATTCTCAGCTTGTGGCTGAGGAAGGCTTTAAAGATACGGATGCTTTGGAAGGAATTTCTTTCAACTCTGATCAGCTCTGCCAGGGTGCATTAAGCAGTTGCTGCACTGATTACACGAAGCAGCAAAGTCCTCACACAATCGGAGATTTATGAAGCTGCCTAAATAGCAACATCACTACAAAATAGCAACATCACACAAACATGCAAAGTCTGACTTTACAACCCACAGGGTGCCAGATTGTGTCACACGGTATTGGATCCCTTTATACAGCCACTAGGCGAGGAGCCAATATCACACGGTGTGAACACAAGTAACTGGAAATACCTACAGTAACCAGGTTTCCAGCTAACTGTTTAAGGCTCTGCGCAGTTTACCGGATGTGACACCCTTACCCCCCAACCGCCCCCCACACACCCAGGACATAGGCAACAGGCTTGGAAGTTTTTTTGTTTGTTTTTGGTGTGCAAGGAGGCGTCATTGTGAGTTAAAGTGCCTGGCACAAAGCCCCACCCCCTCCAAGGTCCGCCTAACACAATGAATATATTTCACAAATTAACTGGTCTGCAAAGCAGTCTGATCTATACAGATAGCTTCGTAGTGGCCCTATTTCATTTGTTGCATCTTTAGCCAGCCCTGACTTTATTATCCCTGCTCTACGTCCAAAAGAAGCTGCAGATCCATCTCTTCAAACAGTACCTCAGTGCATTGTGATCATTTGGCCATCAATTTCTTCCCAAAGAAAGCCCCCACTTCTATCTCACGCTGCTATCTGCCAATCAGCCAATAAGTCAATATTCTCAAGGCAGCGGCGCTAAAATAACAACATGAGCAGAATTCAGCTAAAGGCCGTGTACTGATACAATGATCTCTGTGTGGTTCTTTGGTGCTTTCAACCAGTCGATAGGCTAGGGATTGGCTAAGATTCCCACTTTCAGCTTCGATCTTACTCACTTGTTTACATTTTTCTTTTATATGTGCAGGATGATATATGCTTGTTTCCGGAAGGACAAGTATTTAGTGCAGTACAATTGTAACCAGCCATCTAGAAACATCAATCAAGATTATTATACTTACCCAATCTCCTTTTTGTTGATTGGGTTGCCCTTATTTGTTATATACAACATATCATCATAAAGATGCATTCTGAGTTTCTAATGTCAAGCATTATATTGTTCATGCCCAAAATACGCCACTAGTTATGATACCAATCTTACAACGATGGAGGGGCAGAGGTACCGTATTTATCAAGATTGTCTGTTTAGCCATTAGGCCAATTGTTTAATCCCTCTTCTATTGCCTCAAGTGATTCGATACTGGTAGGGCAGAGGTTAATCATTATCCCAGTGAGCTCATGGACATCTCATAGCATTAAAGGAATGTAGAGTGGCAGTGTTTGATACTACATCTATAACAACTTCAGGCCTGACTCAACTTTATGTTCACTAGTGTCTCTCTATGTAGTATCTCCTTCTAATCTGTGTCACTCAAGGTACCTCCAAGTTCCCTGTTCGATGTGCTCTGAAATTTCCATCTAATCGGGAGTGTCATGTTTGAGTTTATCCAATATACCAATGGTAGTAAATAATCGTTGTTATCTGCATAGTGTAGTAATTCCTTAAATGGTGTGAAGGTCTATTTCAAAACATTTATTGACTTTTCATTGTGTGAAAACTACTTTGTCCAAAACTGGAGAAAAGTCTGAAATTTCTAGCAAAGATTTAAAGGGGAAAGAGGGCCTTGCTCTTCCCATATAGGATTGAACCCCATGCCATGACCTCAAATTCAAATTCATCAATTAGGACTTTTCCAATGCAGAGGTTCATTCTTACTGACATAGCCAAATAACTTCTCAAGGTGGATGTTTCTCCAAGGTGTGATCTAAGATCACAACTGCCTTTCAGTTTCTCATCTTGAACATCCACACAAATATTAGAGTTATGTTGCCCTGCCATAATTAGTCATGTTTAACATCACCAAACCTCTTCGTTTTGGATGAAAATAGCTCTACTGAGTCCAATTGAGAGCCTCTTCCCATCTCCCACAAATTTTATACAAAGTGTCTTCTGAGCTCAAAATATTGGGAGTGACTAAAAGTAAATGAGGACTCTGTGGAAATATAGGGCCTCATTCTGAGGCCGGCGGGCGGCGGTCGGCGCCCGCGTGGAGGGAGCCGCCATATGGCCGCTCCGCGGTCGAAAGACCGCGGAGGCCATTCTGGCTTTCCCGCTGGGCTGGCGGGCGACCGCCAGAAGGCCGTCCGCCAGCCCAGCGGGAAACCCCTCCCCACGAGGAAGCCGGCTCCGAATGGAGCCGGCGGAGTGGGTATGTGCGACGGGTGCAGTTGCACCCGTCGCGTATTTCAGTGTCTGCATAGCAGACACTGAAATACCAAGTGGGGCCCTCTTACGGGGGCCCCTGCAGTGCCCATGCCATTGGCATGGGCACTGCAGGGGCCCCCAGGGGCCCCACGGCACCCCCTACCGCCATCCTGTTCCTGGCGGGAGACCCGCCAGGAACAGGATGGCGGTAGGGGGTGTCAGAATCCCCATGGCGGCGGAGCGCGCTCCGCCGCCATGGAGGATTCTCCCGGGCAGTGGAAAGTCGGCCGGAGACCGCCGACTTTCCGTTTCTGACCGCGGCTGAACCGCCGCGGTCAGAAGGCCCAACGGAGCACCGCCACCCTGTTGGCGGTGCTCCCGCGGGCCACGGCCCTGGCGGTTTTTACCGCCAGGGTCAGAATGAGGCCCATAATGTTAATAGATACCACATGTCACAGCCAGGAGCGGTGGCATGTGCGCCAATGCTGTAGATTACACTGTAGATGTACTCCTATATTGCCCAGGAGAGGCAAGACGTTTGCACGCTCTTATCATTTACAGTTAGGGTAAGGGGCATGCCCCGCATTCAATAGAGTTACTAGAAATCCGTGGAAGTGGTAGCTCCTCCCGCAAGGATGTCAAAGTGTAGAAGGGATATCTATATTAATGTCTCCTCCAAACTCTCTCACAGATTGCAGTACCCACAACTTCTTAGTGGGAGGACTGAGACCGCTCACCTTAAAGAAAATTACCTTATCTGTTTCATTGTTGCAATACAGTGAAGCAAACATAATATTTAACTCCTCCATTCTCATCTCATAGTTCTAGGCTACTACTTGTGAGTTAAATATTATGGGTCTTACTCAAGCATAAACATTTGAATTAAATGCTACTAGTGGGCCTGCAGCACTATTTTTGCCATCCACTTCAGTAGCCCTTAAACATATCTCAGGCCTGCCACTGCAGAGCATGTGTGCACAGTTTCACTGCCACTTCGACTTGGTGTTCAAAACGTCTTGCCCAGTCTTAAACTCCCCTGTTCTTATGTATAAGTCATCCATAAGGTAAGCTCTAGGTAGCCAAAAGGGCAGGGTGCCTTTTAAGAAAAAGGTAGGGCATGTAGTATTCAGTGGCAGCCAGTAATTTTATGAGGGGGGTGCAGGGATGTTACACAAGCAGCTCACTCACACCCATTCAATCACACATTCACTCACACACCCACAACACTCACTAACAAATACACATACATTTATACATGCACTCATGCACCAAACAGAAAAAATAAATAAAAGCCTTGGAAGTCCCAGGAAAGTTGGGACTGCTGTTATCCTTAGGTCAGGCAATGAGGGAAGGCAGTAGTCTCAACCTCGTCACAGAGTCAGATGTGGTCAGTGAGACTGCTGACCCCACCCCACCCCACTCTGTGACGAGGTGTCACTGATTGACACTTGGCTCTAGGCACTTCAACTTCAGGACTTAAAACTGAAGCCACCAGGTCTGAAGCAATTAGTGACGCTCCCTCTCTTCATGAGAGGGAGGGCATCGAGGCACCTTTGCCAGGCTGAAGATGTCACACCCACATGAGCTGTGTCTTCTTCAGCATAGCAAAGTCCAGCTCAGACAGCCAGGAACCCGCACATTTAGCACATATCCAGCTCCTGGCTGCCTGATCTAAACCAGAAGAGTATCTGTCAGGCTGGCTTTTGTTCAAGTCAGGAAAAAGGTGGAGAGGGTGTGCCCCCTCAGTCTGTATGGTCGGGCCGCTGGTGGTACTCTTAAGTTTTACATGTCCTGGTAATGAAAAACTCACAAAGTGGTTTTTCATTTCTGTGAAGACTGATTCTCTCTTAGGCCAGCATTGGGAATTTCCTAATATATTTTAAGCTGTAATTCCTGGTCAGAAATGAGTGACTGCATCATGTTTGATATCATTGGAATGGTAATGATAAATCCTCTTTACTAGTAAAGTCAGATTTATTAATATTATTTTAGAAACGCCACTTTTAGAAAATTGACATTTCTCTGCTCTCTCTGCTCTGTGTGTCTTACAGCCTGTCTCCAATACACATGTGATCTGGGGTAGGTGACAGCTACATTTGTGCATTCCCTTCAGACACCCACAGCACACGACACTCAACTGCATCTGCATTCATCTGCATACTGATGGGTCTTACCGAACAGGAAGGGTGGAGGGAAGCTCACACCTAAACTTTGAGAGGGAAGTGCTTGTCTTCACACAAAGGGCTGGTTACCCCCTACTGATAGTCTAACGCCAGGGCTTTGGTATAAACTACTGGGTTTCTGACCCACCAAAATTAGTACACTTCTGGACCTGGAAGACCCTCTGCTGGAGTAAAGACTACTGTGCCGAAGGATTACCATCCTGTTGGGCCTAACTGTTTCAAGTAACTGTTTCCCTGTTTGTTACACTGCCCTGCTGCCTGCTGACCGCTGCCCTGCTAAGGGGACCCAGGACTAGAGACCCCAGAGTGACTCGAAGGGCTTACTGGCTTGCCCCTTGTTCTACCCAAGGTCTCAGAGACATGAAAGGCCTCACTTCACCCTTCATTTCTGCAGATGCTTTTTATGCAAGTATCCGCACTCTGTATGGGAAGGATCAAGACCCCCGCGCAGTGAACAATCGCACTGGGCTCAGCTTGTAGTTCTCAACCCAACAGGAGTTCTGCTTGATGGTCCTCAGCATGGCCCCCTTCAGCCACCTGTGTTGACCAATCGATGCTGGTGAAGCCTTTAGCGATCCTCAGCCTTAGCCCGCAGGACCTGATTGTGACAACTGTGCTGCCTCCCCTTGTCTACACAGGAGAAGGACAGCGCCCAAAAGTGCAAGCCGTGTCTGAGGCCGCCGACACCGCTGCACCTACCGCGGTCCCAGCACAATGAACATCACCTTCAACATCTCAGGTACCTTACAAGCACACTCAGTGCGAGCAGACCTTGAACACCTAGCGACTTGCCCCTTCCAACAGCTGTGTGCAGCATTGACTTCGAATGGTCCCAGCATGATTGTGCGGTGCTTCTTGCTTCTGTGGGAGATGTACGACTCTGCCACCTGCAGCATTCCTATTAATTGTTACCTCATCTTGTACTGTTCACCAATCCCCTAGTGGTATATCAATTATCATAAGAGAAGTGCACCAGCTTCTGAGGCTACAGGATTATCTGTACTTTTGAAAATGCTCGTACATTTAAAAGTACTGCCTTGATAACTTTACAAAGTGAATATCTTGTGATATACTTATTGGATTTTTTTAATTTTAGTCTTGTTTCCTTCAGATAAACATACTCTATTTTTCTACATAAGTGTGGGGTCTTTCTGCGGTGTTTTCTATGGGAAGCCGTTCATGTCGAAATTACAGCTCCCTATATAGGACACCTTCTGAAATGCATAGCGTGCTGCAAAATTAATATGACACACATCAGAATGAATGTACTATGTGTCAAAATAAATATGATACTTGGCAGAGTGAATCTGACTTGAAGCAAAATAAATATGAAACCAGGTAAAGTGTATATGCTACTTAGTGATTATTATGAATAACTCACACTCAAAATTGAATAAGAGATATACTGAAATATATATCAATCATACTAAAATAAATATGTCCCTCACTGTCAATAATAAAGCAGTCACTGAAACACTATTAATTATTCACAAAAAGGAATGGGACATTTCTTGAAATGAATGACATATGCCAAAAGAAATATGACACACATTGGAACGAATATGACAGATCGAAATGAATATAAGGTACTGAAATGAAAATGCGTTATTCCGAAAGGAATATAATGTGCAATGAACATTACATTTATAAAAAAAAACAAATATGGTTTGCATTGAAAGTAATATGATACACATTGACATGATTATGATATGTGTTGCAATTGGTGTGAGTCATGAAAAAAATCAATATCATGTGTCAATATGAAAGAGACATCTATTAAAAGGAATATGACACATGTTAAGATGAATATGACATGCATTGAAATGAATATGAGCCCCTTTTAAATTAATTCAACATGCCTTAAACTGAATATGACCAAGGATGAAATTAAATGGAAACGTCAAAATGAATGTTATGCTTTGAAATCAATATGATACACATCAACATGAATATTGCATATATTGAAATGGATTTGACCTATGTTGAAATGGATATGACCCATGTTAAAATTATAATGTCAGGTGTTAACATGAATATGACATCCATTGACACAAATATGCCATTCATTTAAAGCAATATGACACACGTTAAGATTAATATGAACCACTCTCAAATGAATATGACATCTGATGAACTTGATATGACCCATATCAAAATTAATATGAGATTCAGTAAAATGAATATGACACTTATTGAAATGGATATGAAACTATGTGAAATAAATATAGCATGCTTTGAAAGGAATAAAGCACATATTGAAATGAACACAAGACATGTGTAAATTAAAATGACCACTGTTTAAATAAATATGGCTTGCCTTGAATCAATGTTGATTTGCTTTAAAACTAACATTACATATTGAAATTAATATTACATATTCTCAAAGGATACAATATAAACAAAAAATAATTAACTAAAATAAATATATTTTTTCGACTGTGCTACATTTTGTTTTTGCCGGCTTTCAGACTCAGAGCACTTTACCACTGCTGACCGATGCTAAAGTGCAAGTACTCTCTGCCTACTGATGATTGGTTTATCCATGATTGGCATATTTGTTTTACCAGTAAGTCCCTAGAATAGTGCAACATGTGTGCCTAGGAACTGTAAATCAAATGCTACTATTGGGCCTGCAGCACTGATTGTGCCACCCACATGAGTAGCTCTGTAAACATGTTTCAGACCTGCTACTGCAGTGTCTGAGTGGGTAGATTTAAACTGCCATTTCAACCTGGCAAGTGCACCCACTTGCCAGGCCCAAACCTTCCCTTTACCTACATGTAAGGCACCCGTTAGGCAGGCGCAAGGCAGCCCATGAGCAGGGTGCAGTGTATTTAAAAGGTAGGGCATATACTCAGGTATTTTACATGTCCTGACAATGAAATACTGCTAAAATCGTTTTTCACTATTGCAAGGCCTATCTCTCCCATAGGGTAATAAGGGGATTGCCTTGAAATATCTTTTAGCTGTAATTTCCCCTTTGGGGCAGATAGAGGTCTGGAGTTTGGGGTCTCTGAACTCACAATATAAAAAATACTTATTTTGGTGGAATCGGTTTTCAAACCGTAAGTTTTAAAATGCCACTTTTAAAAAGTGCCCAGACAAGGAAGGAACAACAAATTATTTATAGCTCATAAAACAACATAGGTGAACAGAAACACTTTTTATTCATATAAATATAAATATATTCATTCATTTACTTTCACATAAATATCAATGTAATATATTATACGGACAACCCATCTAAAAAACAGCACAACGAGGGAAAGATAGTGTGAGAAAAAGTGCTTGTGATAAATAGAAAGAAGAATAGTACATATTCAAATAGATCAAAACCCCTTTACAAAAAACATTAAAAACCTGTGGCACTGCAGACTCCCCCTCCTCTGGGATGTACAGGATATTTCTCCACATGGCCATGTTGTGATGCACTCAGCATGCAACAGTGATCTGACACACTTTCCCAGGTGACTAGATTAGGGCTCCACCAGTCCTGTTCAGATAGCATAATATAATCAAGGACGGTTTGGATATGCTAAGTCTCCTGTTAAGGAAGGGGACAAAAGTGCAACAATGAGTCACTCACTTCATGATTGTAGCACCTGACATTGCTCACACACAATCAGTACAGATGTGACTTACCAACCAGCCAGGTTCTCTCTGGTTGCAGTTGTGATATCAGCTGGGGTTTGGCGCTGTTCTGCATTACATAGGAATCATGGGCTGATCCAGGAAAACAGTCACACATATTTTAGATGTAGAGATCTGCCAAACAGACAACTTGCACGTTTATTGAATGGACATTTGTTCTGTTGCAATAGACTTGTTCCGTAGTTTATGGTGGCACCAGGCCAACATGTGTGCCATCAATGGCCCCCACCACATGTGGGATGCAGGCAGAACCTTAGAAGTCAGCCTTCACATTGCAAAATCTTTCAACACCAGACTGAACATAGGTTGGGACATACCACCAGATAGGGCCAATGTATGTTGGAAGGCCCCTATTTCCAGGAAGTGCAATACTGACATGACTTGTATAAGGGGTGGTATGCAGTATGAATTACTGTTAGCTGGCATCAGTTCTGGCTCCAACTGACAGCATAAATCCACTATTGTTTGCTTGTTCAGGTGGTAGAGCTGGATGGCATGGCATTCCTCCATGGTCTGAAGGTCTGGCAATGGACGGTAGACAGGAGGTTTAAAAGACTTAGGGGGTCATTCTGAGCCCGGCGGTCTCAGACCGCCGGGGCCAGTGTCGGCGGGAGCACCGCCGACAGACCGGCGGTGCCCCGCAGGGCATTCTGACCGCGGCGGTTCGGCCGCGGTCAGACTAGGAAAACCGGCAGTCTCCCGCCGGTTTTCCGCTGCCCTACAGAATCCTCCATGGCGGCGGAGCGCGCTCCGCCATCATGGGGATTCTGACACCCCCTACCGCCATCCTGTTCCTGGCGGGTCTCCCGCCAGGGACAGGATGGCGGTAGGGGGTGCCGCGGGGCCCCTGGGGGCCCCTGCAGTGCCCATGCCAATGGCATGGGCACTGCAGGGGCCCCCGTAAGAGGGCCCCAAAAAGAATTTCAGTGTCTGCCTAGCAGACACTGAAATTCGCGACGGGTGCTACTGCACCCGTCGCACTCCAGCAACTCCGCCGGCTCCATTCGGAGCCGGCTTCATCGTTGCTGGGTCTTTCCCGCTGTGCTGGCGGGCGGCCTTTTGGTGGTCGCCCGCCAGCACAGCGGGAAAGCCAGAATGGCCGCTGCGGTCTTGTGCCCGCGGTGCGGTCATTTGGCAGTAACCGCATGGCGGGCGGCGACCGCCGCCCGCCGCGGTTAGAATCACCACCTTATTTTGTTTTTGTGATGCATATAACAGGGCCATGTAAGTCTTTCAAGCTGCTAAAAAGGCAGATGCCTGACGTACTCAACTGGGCATTAAGAACTGGCCACGGCCAGCGGCGGAAGTTATCTGCGCGGCAGGTGGTTTCAAACATCGCCAGACACAGTCATAGGATAACATTGTTGCATGTGGTGGTAGCTGCCCAATGGCTATGTTCGTTGACGGTGATGACCGCGTATGTGGCATGTGTGTGCCGCGTTGTGCAAAATCAACCACTTGACTCCTGACACTGCTGCCAGCAACACCTCCACAACTTCAGCTACTGTGTGCCACCTCTGGGACCAATCATGCCACATCCAGCAGGTGAGAGGACCACTGCTTTCTCCCATAGGAGCTGGAGAGGCTTGTGAGCAAGGTTCTTCCCCTGTATGGTTTGCTCTACTGCTCACCAGAGGAGCAGTTAAGTACTTCATAATTGACTCTTTTCAACGCCTTCCTTTCCCTCCTCACAGGGTACAAAGTGCCCCTGTGTGCCAATTAGACTTCTTATGTTCCTGTTGTGGCAGTCTGTGTGTCACCAATGGGATGTAAATAGTGCCAGTACTGGAGACCAGTACTATATGTTGTGCTCATTCTCATTGTGTTGTGTGATATTTTTTGGGGGGCCCTAGATCCTCCTTGTGTTAGATGCAAATAGATAGGCAAGCAGCCTTTACTGTCATCCAGTGACTTGTTTTGGTTTATGATGGCTATAAATGTTGGACAATATGTATGTGCATGACAGCATGAGCCATGTATGCATCTTTTCTGAGTCATTGAGGATATTGCAAGCAAGGTGTATTGTGCCACAAATCTTTCACCCCACATCTGGCCTTGCTAAACCATTGTCTGGAAGGCATATCATGACTCAATGTTCCATTCAGGTTGCCCCACAAGCCACATTGCTGATGACCACATGATGTACTGTCATGCATGGAAGTGATGGAAATGTGAGTGTCATGTAGGTTCTGTATGATCAGCCTGTAGAGATCAGGGCATGTCAAATGTATCCCCCAATATGAGAGATGGTCCAGGCTGTGGGAGAGTCACTGTGGCTATGCAACTGTGGCACTGTGCCCACTTCCTGTAGATATGAAGATACTGTCATGTGGCCAATATGAGGCTCTAGTGGACAAAAGTGCCCTGAATGCCTCAGTCCATTGACTAGATGAGGAATGGGTACTGAGGTAAATCCCTGAACTAGCCCATATGTGCATTTTGCATTATTGACAACATTTTTCTTTGAATCATGATAGGTCCCTTACTACCACAGCTCTGCTGTCACCTTCACTGAAGTCATATTTGTCCTGTACAGGCTTATTGTACAAATGTCAGACCCACAGGGCAGACAGTGTGTAGATTCCTTTGGGGACCATGACATGTGACCCAATAGCTTGGTTACATAGCAGAAATTGTACAATGCACACCTTTGTACGTTGGATGCCGTCTCTGTAAGTTAGAAACATATGTTTAAAGGAGTGTTTTGTGGTACAGGTACATACCACCGAAACCTACTCTAAAGTGACATGAGTCTAGATTTGGTAGGCCACATGTCCACCCATGCACAGGGAAGACACATTCCGTACCCACCATGCCGGCCCTTTCATTGTCACTCAAGTGTAACGGTGAAGTCTGTACTATGACAGTTGCCTGTAGGGACTGTATGCATTGAGTCAATGTTTCAGAGTGTAAATGTGTCATCCAGTCAGGCCTAAGGAGTTTACCCTTCAGAACCCACATTGCTGTGTGATGTTTCATTGTGGCTCACATCACAGCACATGTTGCTGGAGCATCGAATACATGATGTCATTAGGCTTGCTTAGTCATTGTAGGCCTTGAGTAGGGTAGTGGGTTAGTCTGCAGATGAATCCAAAGGTGTGTAGTCATGTCCCTGTACTTATTGGCATGTGCTTCACACTTGCGGTGTGTAGACAAATTGCCCATTTTATGCTTGGTGTTTCTGACGTGTGTGACTCAACCATTTGAGAAAATACTTGTGTTTGTAATTGCTTGATTTGTCTCTTGCATCCACATTGGTAAACACCCATCAAAAGAAGGAGATTTGGACAGCCATCGCCCAGGAGGTGCAGACCCTGAGGGTCTATAGCCGGCAAAGCACCCACTGTTGCAAGAGGTGGAAGGACCTCAGTTGCTGGGCCAGAAGATCTCAGAGATTTAGCTTAGGCTGTCTTTCCAACGTGGGTGGGCACACCTCAAATCATGACCCCGCCCCCCCAGGGGCCCACATTCTGGCAGTAGCATAGCCGGACCTTGATGGGTGTTTGCAGGGAGCACAGCAGCCAAAAGGGGGAGAGTACAGGACATATTACTGCCTGTCACACAGCCAAGTTGATGTGTTAGATTCTGACATCGCCTCCTTATGACTGGGGATGGACCATGTGTGACACACAAGATGAGTAACTGTTTGTGTAGATCTGTAGGCTCATATTTATACTTTTTTTGTGCTGCATTTGCATAATTTTTTGACACAAAAGAGGAGCAAACTTACAAAATATAATTGTATTTTGTAAGTTTGCACTGCTTTTGCATCAATCAATGACACAAATGTGGCACAAAAAAAGTATAAATATGGGCCGTAATTTGGTGCATATTGATGTGCCTTGCCTAGTAGCCCAGGGACCTAGGACACAACTGAGTACAATCCACAAAACAATTGTTCTCCAGGAATAACACATTGCTTTGTACAGTGATCAATCAAAGAAGGCTTGTTGTTGTTGTTGTAGTGAGTCTAAATTCTACGCAACAGACAACTACTCCTCAGTGTTACAGTCCAAAGAAAAATAATTGATGGATCACTGTCCTCAGCCATGTGTCTGGTCAAGTAAGTAAATTGGCATCTGCTCTCCAGAGGCCATTTTTTTCAATGTGGGATGAGTGCTGGTGCCTCACTACTGTCTGACTTGTGAAGGTGGCATCACACATGTGACAGAGCATACATTGTTATTTGGGTGTAGCTACAGATGAAAAATTTCCCTTGGTAAGTGGGGAATGTCCATTGACATGATTTATGGCCCAACACTGTTGCCACAATTTCTTGTGCCGACATGTTAGCAAGTGACCCATTCACTTTTAACAAAATGTGTACAATGCTATTTCATGCTTCGTCTGCCTGTGTTCACGGGAACAGTTCTGTATTCCCTCACATATAATTGCATGCCAAACTGGCTTTGGAATTGGACATATGCAATGGGGCTACATTTGATGTGGTGCCACAACAGGAGTGTGTCACCATTGATTGTTGGCTCACACATACCCTCACCCGTCATTGCATGTCATTAGGCATGTACAACTGCAGTAGCAATGAGAGACATGACAGGTAGGACTACAGTTATTACACACAATGTCCATGTCCATGCCATTGACGTGGCATCAAGTGGCAAAGTGCACCGCACATGTGAAATGGGAAAGATTTGTTACCTGACTGTTGGCACACATCATGGAGTGACTTGCAGTTATGTTGGAATCACATGTTGTTGGGTAGAACCATTCATCCACAGACATCTTGGTTTGCAGGACCAAAATGGAGACAGTGATGTAGCATCCCTTTGGGCAACATGTCCAGGGCCTTCTACAAGTGCTCGTAAATCCCTGGGCCTCTCCAATATACAAAGAACTAATGGCTTCTACTGATACAATCAGAGTTTGTCATTGTAAGGGGTGCCATTTAGTAGTGGTGATTTTCCTGGGGCTAGCTGTTTTATTGTGTTATGTATTTTAGCGACACATCTCTTTGTCAATTTGCACATTTTGAATACAGTGTACATTTCCATGCCAAATATGTAGTATATCTGCTCAACATAAGTACTACCTCCATGACTCAATTAGGACAATTTACACATGGTGAAGTGTGCAATGTTGATATTTTTCCAGTGTGACATGAGTATTTCCATGTCACCTTCTTCAGGATACTGTACTGCTCTCAGTAACACAGCAGGATTTGGAGCATCATTTCTTATTGTTGTGTTATTGCATGTGTGACATATAGCTGTCTGCATGACATTGTGTGGGATCTGTTGGAATGAACTTGGCATTGGACTACTATTGTATGTCAACAAGTAACAGGTATGCTCCATGAGGCAAAGCACTGAAGATTATATTGTCTCCTATTTGTTCAATGGTTATTGTAATTGCACAACTTCACCCATGCAATTGGAAATCTGAGACCCGATTTTCCTGTGGGCAACTGTTGACAGTTCATGTGGCATGCATGCATATGGTATGGTTCATGTAGGAGCCACCTTGAAGTAGTTTGTTGCTGGGGCCTACTTGACATCATGGTACTATTTGTAAATCATAGCTTTTGTTCAAGTGTGATCAGAAACATGTGGAGACCCTTTTCCCCTTTGTATTTGCAGCATCATCCCAGGCAAACGAAGGAGACAGGGCAAACCCAAGTGGGGAAGCATCTAGCCACGGTACCTCCAGTCATGACACCACGACACAGAGGGACCAAGTGGCCCAGAAGGTGAGGGGAGTACCACCGAAGATACAGGATCAACCTTGTCATCTTTAGATTCTACCTCCAGTGGCCACTCCCTAGTGGTGGGGGACCCATCAGGACCTGTTCCTGTACCATCCTTGTTCACTACCCCCAGTAACAGCACCACCCTTCCTGTTGCTCCACACGCAGTTGGCCATGCCCACTTACCTATGAGGGTGGGTGTCTCCTTTTCCCTAGATATCTCAGTGCCAGCCCCTGTTACTCCTGCTGCCCTGAGTGAGAAGGCTATTGACCTCCTGAGGAGTATCAGGAGGTCAATAGACTTCTGTGGGGCAGACTGCCATTGTGAATGCCATCCAGGGATTGGTAAGCCAACTTCAGACAAATGCTTTCCTGGAAGACATTCATAGTGACATGTCTGGCCTACAGAGATCTTTTTAAGCTCTGGCCTCCTCACTGATGACAGCAACCCATCCCCATTCCTCCCTCCCACCACCTCTGTCTTCCCTATCCTAATTCCCTATTCCCTTACTTGTCCTAAGCACACAGACACATCCGCATGCACCAACCTCAACACACACAAGCAGCCCACAGCGACACAAACTCTAGCAGCCACACCGGCATGCAGGCACTCAACATTCACCCACAGACACCACATCAGCCATCATTTCACCAGACAGCCCCCGACCCACACACCACATCCACCATACCCACAGACACCACCACAACACCCAGTGACACATCCTTCACTCCCACCATACACCCAGACAACAGCTCACAACCCACAGCCCCACAGACCTCAGACACCATACCCCTAGACACCACCACAACACCCACAGACACATCTACCACAGTTGCTGTTGTTTCCAATATCTGTCTTTGTGGGAAGTGTTGGTCACCCAAGACAAGGGTCGATGTTCACTATATGTATATGTGGGTGTTGATCCAATTGGGGTGTCATTGCATTGTGGTATGCTTGCTAGGGTAAGTATTTCATCTTTTGTTGGCCAATGTCAGCATGTATGGTGTAGATTTGTCCCCTGATTAGGATTGTACTTTCGTCTCATGTGCGGGAGCTAGAGTTTTGTTTGTCCACACATGGAGGGTGTTCAATTGTGGTAGCTTCCTTTGCATTTGACTGACCATGTGTCCATTTTGATGTGTGTACCTTACAGCTCCATCATCTAGATGTCTGCACCATGCTGTTGCCGTTGTATGTGCTTTCTTGACTTGCACTTACACATTTGGCAGCTAGGCATATAATTTGGCTCAAATATTGTTTGACCCTGAGATACATGAAGGGCCAGTTCCTATGCAAATACTGTATTGGGGCATGTGCAAAGTGAAATGTGTCCATGAATGCTCCTGATGCCACCATCACTATCGTGCAGGTATTGTTTCCATTGTGACCTTTGGATATTTGTTTCACATCCTATTGTGCATCCCATTGACCTTCTATTGTGTTCCAATGTGGGTGCTGTGTGGGTCCATCGATGAGCAGCACCTGTGGCAGGACGTGTGTGTGATGGGCTCCATGGCGGCACAGGTCATGTAACACTGCCTGCAGGTGAGTTGCTTTCTTTATGCTTTCTGTTTCCACCTGCTGGGATGTGGTGGTTGGACTTCCGCGGTCACGCTGGCGGTAGGCAACATCATAATGTTTCCATCTGAAACACTGGCTCCGTCCGCCTGTTTGGCCTGCCTCGCCACCGCGGTGGTCTGCGCTGCCTGGTGGTGCTGGCAGGACTGTGGCAGTCTTTCCCCATGGGACTGCCAGCATCGTCATACTGTAGTCCGACCGCCAAACAGATGGCGGTCAGGCCACCGCCATGGTGGTGCACAAACCGCCAAACTCATAATGCGACCCTTTGAGAATATGTATCATTAATTTCAATATGTAATATTAATTTTATTACAAATCAACATAAGCTAAGAGCAAGCCACATTCATTTAAACATGGCTTGTGTTCATTTTGATATTTGCTTAATTCATTTAAAAGCATGCTACATTTATCTCACAGTTTCATATTCATTTAAAAAAGTGCCATTTATGTTACATAATGTCATATTACTTTTCATCAGGTGTCATATTCATTTCAAAATGGCTCATATTCATCTAAACATGTGTCATATTCCTTTCTATGAATGTCATTCATTTCATTGGATGTCATATTCACCTTAACAACTGTCATATTCATTTCAACATAGGTCATATTAATGTTAATATATGCAGTATT
Source organism: Pleurodeles waltl (assembly GCF_031143425.1). Lineage (NCBI taxonomy): Eukaryota > Metazoa > Chordata > Amphibia > Caudata > Salamandridae > Pleurodeles > Pleurodeles waltl. Next base: position 620,937,119 of record NC_090450.1, read on the forward strand.
TATTTTGCTGTGTATCATATAAATTTCAAAGCATAACATATTCATTTTGACAAGTTTCATTTTAATTTCAGCATTGGTCATTTTTTGTTTAACACATGTTGAATTAATTTCTGTGGAGCTCATATTTGCTTCAATGATTGTCATATTCATCTTAGCATGTGTCATATTCCCCTCAATGGATGCTTCATTCATATTAACACATCTTAATTTTAACATGAATCATATCCATTGCAACATATATCATAATCATGTCAATGTATATCATATCACTTTCAATGCAAGCCATATTCATTGTGATAAATGTCATGATAATTTTAACGTTACTCGTATTACATTTAAAACATATCAAATTCATTTCAAAGAAGGTCATATTCATTTCAACTCATGTCATATTCATTTTAACATGTGTTATATTCTTTTCAATCAAGTTTAAATTTATTTCAATGGATGTCATATTCATATTAACACTTGTCATATTAATTTTAAGATGCAACTTATCAATTTTAACATATATCATATTAATTTAAATATGTGTCATATTAATTTCAAGGCATGCCATATTCATTTTAACAAATGTCATGTGAATTTCAGCTGTAGTCATACTCATTTGAAGGCGTCTCACCTTCAATTCAATGGGATTACATTCATTTCAACACACGCCATATTATTTTTCAATCATCTCCTATTCATTTCTGTGTGTCTCATATTCATTGACATTTCGGTAATATTCATTTCAACACAATTCAAATTCATTGCAACATGTTTAATGTTCATTTCAGTGTACATTGTATTAGTTTCAATGTGCATTGTTTTCTTTTCAGAATATAATATATTCATTTCAGTACTTTATATTATTTTCAATCTGCCATATTAATTTCAATGTATGTCATATTTCTCTTGGCATAAGTCAATCATTTCAAGAAATGTCCCATTCTTTTTGGTGAATATTGTATTTGTTTCAGTGATTGCTTTCTTGTTTACAGTGAGAGCCATATTAATTTCAGTATGATTTATATATATTTCAGTATATTTATTATTCAATTTGGTGTGTGTGTTATTCATATTAATCACTAAGTAACATATTCACTCTGATAGGTTTCATATTTGTTTTGGTTCAATTCAGATTCACTCTGCCTTGTATCATAATTATTTTGGCACATAGTACATTCATTCTGGTGTGTGTCATATTCATTTTGCAGCACACTATGCATTTCAGGAGGAGTTTTCATTGTGTTACTGTGTGTGTGTGTTTCACAAATACTTTACACATTTCCTCTTAAGTTAAGCCATACTGCTCTGTGCCATGCTACCAGAGGGTGAGCATAGGTTAATTGAGGTTGTGTATCTGACTTACCCTGACTAGGATTGTGGTCTCTACTTGGACAGGGTGAATACCTCTGCCAACTAGAGACCCAATTTTACCTGAGGAATCAAACAGTTGCTCATTCACGGACCTCAAGTGGCCACTGCAGGGCCACTGCCCTTTCTTAAAATAATTGTGGGAGTGTTTTAATAAAAATACAAATTGCATGATTAATAAATCCAAAAACTAACGCGTAGGCTTTACACAAATGCTGTATTTTAAATGTGAATGGCCTCACTAAGCTTTCATAGAGCTTGTATTTAGCCTAAATCACAGACAAGTGCATGCTTCTCTTCTTTTCTCTCTTCTTTTTTTGTCCTGACCTATGTGATGCTCATAGATTGTTGGAATCCGATGAAGTACATGTATTTTGAAACAACAGGATGAATGAAAGATGTATTAAATTCTAGTTTTATCTATCTAAATTACATAAACACATTGATGGTATATTGCATTGTTAGTTTAATCTCTGCAAAATGTAACTTTGGGAGTAAGGTTTATTAATAGAAGAATGAGAATGGAAGTGATCTCATCTGAGTCATGCATTGCAATATGCCCTGACTTGTTTTCTCTCATAGAAAGAAGCTTTGGAAAAGGAGGATAATAACCAAATAAAATTTGTAATATATGTATATCTTTTGTTTGGCATGTTCTTTGTAAAAGTTGCAAGATAGCTGGAAGCTTTCCTGCTCCCATGAAGATATTGGCGAATGATTGGTTGGAACAGCTGCGGATCGCAAAAAAATGTGGTAACTTGAAAATATGAAGAAAGTAAAAATTTACGTTCCCAGGGTAGACATTAAGATTCACTCTCTCACGCTTACCTGGACTCTTTGCAGGGCTGTTTACTGACTTTCTCAGATTAATTCTGAGAGATTTACCTTGCCTGAACCTCTACTGCTCTGAGATTCTACCAAGTCTCAAGAACTTCCCTTTATGAGAAAGTTCTGTTTATGATCTGACAATTTTATTATAGCTTTGTGCTTTTAAATTTTGAATTAGACCTCTTTGTGAGTTCTTTCTGTCACCTTCCTCACACTCTCTGCGGCTTACAATAAGGAACTGCCTATATGGAACGTGCTTCATGCTTTTTTCTGTATTTTATTGTCAAATTTATTGATTGATTAATATTGATGACTTTTCAATAAAGAAATATTAACTTAATAAAAGATTTTGAATAAAGTTTTGAATCTCATTCCAAATCTCATTATTGTCTCCCAAAAGAATTCCATTGATAATTGTGTTGAAGTAATTGTGATTTGCAGCCCCTGAATAATTCTCACTTGCGACAAAGGTCAATCGGCCTTGGGCCCAGTAAGAGCGGGGACTTTTGTACAGATGAGCACATGAGATATATCTGGTAAGCCAATATTTATTTTAAGTCCCACATCCGCCATAATCCTGGTTGCAGTTAAACAGTTGTTTTACTACTGCCCTTTGTTCTTTAAGCATTGCTACTGTGGATGTTTTGGATGCTTTCCTCTAACTAGCCAATTTGTTACACTTATCACAATGCAGTCTAGCTCTTTCTTGAACTGGAGAGTTTACTTTCCACATTTCTTTCTCCTACTGGCAGTCATTAATTTCTAAGCTCTTTTTTGCTTTATTCAACAGTTTCATCAGGTGAATTTCATCATTACACTTGACTCTGACCCAGAAGAGATCTTCCCATTGAAATGTGGCTCACTTTGAAATTATTACTTTATGATCCTCAAATGTAAGGATATCTTTGCATCTAGAGGTTGCCATTCCTTTTTGTTTTCGCTGGAAGTGATGTATACAAATTAAAGATATTAGGCTATATATTACTCTGGAGGCCAAGGGAAGCTATTCTATGGGTTCTGCCTAATTTAATTCATTCAGATTTGTTGGCTTTGTGTAGGGACGAGAATAGCCTCTAGACATACTGCTCAATATCTGCCCTCAGACATCTCAAATGGTAGGACATGTTTTGCTGATAGTAATTCTTCGTGTCCTCCAAGTTTTCCTGCAACACAACACTTATATTGCAACACAACCAACTCCTGCGTCAAGAATTCCTGATTCTTTGTTCTATCATCATGGCTTCTTCCAACAGAGAGACCTGTATCTTGAACATCTTTTTTATTCTCATGGAGCTCTTGTTTGAGGTCCATACAAAGGGATGCAAAATTTTCCTCAAGGCTCTCAAACCATTTTCCATGAAGTGCTTAGCTACTTTTGAGCCAGATTCCTTAAACGATACCATAGAGATTCTTCCCTAAGATGGCCTTTCTTGTCTGCTGTTTTTTTCTGTAGTTTCCCTTTCTGCTTTGCAGAACTTACAGTATCTCTCTCTTTCTGTTATTGTCTTCTTACCTTTGATGTCACCATTGTCACATGGTCACCAGGCCAAAGGTCTCTAGGATTTCCTCACAGCTATAAATATGCACCTTTGTAGTGTCGCATAGGCTCTCATTATTCTAATGAAACTACTGGATTTGAGCGGCAGAATCGCCTGTGGTGTGGGAGACTGAGTCTTAACCCAATACAGGTGACACCTGTTGCCCCAATCCAGGTTTTGCTCCGGCTAACTAACAGTGCCACAACTCTACCCAAGAGCAGGGATGATTTGGGCAGCAGAGCGCATGACACAATTGACTCCTCAGGGAAATCGTGGTCACTCAGATCTCATCTGTTTCTCTCAGTTACATTAGTCTCACATATACAATGACAAACAGAGGCAGTATATGTTTCAATAAGGTTTTAATGAAGCAACTGCATCTTAGATAATAAAGTATGTACTGCAATAACCAGGACAATGAAGCATGACAGGATTAAAATTGTGACAAGGAGAGTAAAGCATAGAAATAACGCTACCATATTGTCACTAGAGTCAATAGACTAATTCCTTCCTAGGCTACATTAGAGAGCACAGCGTGTTAAGCTCTACTTCTGCCCTTCAGGTTCCCCTGGGAAGACATCATCCCCCATACCTGATCAAAGGCCTGAAGTCTGCATAAGCAGCTGTAGCGAGGCGTTCAGCAATCAGCATACAGTCGTGGTCATCTGGCTGGAATCTCCCTCTAACGTATATGGGACAAGGAAGTGTTTTTATAATATAACAGCTGATGTTCTGGGAGAATGTCCCTACGTAAGGATGTGTATGTTTCTATGAATACCAGAGAAAAAGCGTTACCACGTTTTACCGGCAACCTATCTCACTGAAGCCTTGAGAGAAGCACAGAGTGCTTGTTTAAGAACACAGTGCTGGCCTAAGCAAAGAACAGCCAGATAGAAGGAAATAAAACAAGACCGCAAATGTGACTATTGTCAAAATAATAAACAAAGCTGAATAAAATATATCTAGGTTAAAGTGCACAGCTGCAGGCCTAGTGTGCTAAAATAATGTGCATGGAGCTATAACTAAAATAGCTACACAACAGTAGCAATGTATGCAGATCTAAGACGTTATGCAACTTTATGGTCCAAATCAGCACTTAACATGACAGATGCATGAGGCGTTGCCGTCCCAGGCAGATGGGACATCGAAGAAATTCCTTCAAATATTTTAAGATGCTCTGTTTTATCACAATATGAAAGGGGTATCCCTGAAACACCAATGCTGCAATACCTCATGCCAAAATCTCTGTGAAGTGGTTTGTGCTTTTGTATCTCAGTAACTTTGGGGTAGTGTTAGGATTCCCGTTGTAAACAACAGATTAGACACTGTTGAGGGTCAATGCATATGAGCCTTTTATTTGGTTTTCCATAGGAAGGTTACATTTCACAGTCTAATATATTCCGTTTTAGCATGTCTCTTTTGTTTTGGCCTCCATTTATGAGTTCACATATCCGTTTTTGCCCTGCATCTGGTCACACTGTTGAAGAGCTGTTCTTGTAAAGTCCTGGGTTCTAATCACAGTGAAATTGAGGGTTTCTTCCTGGTTCAATTCCTGGCGTCAACCATATTTAGCCCTAGAAGGCTCCCCACCTTTTTAAAACAAATCTGAATGTATGCAGTAAGAAATAAAGACCGGTATAGTGATTAAACATGTGGGAAAAACCCTTAGCATGCATTTGCAACACAAGAAACAATTTTCTGAACATTTATAAGGCCCCCACCTTGCCCTCTTTTCTTTGTTAAATCCTAATTCCTATGTGTTTGGTTTCATTCCAGGGACTACCGATTCCCCCATTCTCTGATAACTTACCTATAAATTCCAAAACTGTCCTGAGCTGTGGCTGGACTGTAGCGTGGTGCAAGGCAGACTATTGTCTCTCCTGTGGACTGGTGAGGCATCTCTGCCTACATTTACATCACTGTTTTCTGGGTTGGAAGTTTCTTGCTTTGGATCCCAAGGTCGCCTCTACTTTTAATGGCGTTTCTTTCCATCCCATTATTTCTGTTCATATGCTTTTCACAAAGCCAGGCCTCCTGTGCTTATCATAAATTTTCATTATACAAATCAGTCTACAGCCTTATCATTGCTTTGCCACCATAACCAACTCAGATCTGCTGTACTGAGCGTAAGCTTTCACACAAGACAAAAAGTGTCATACAAGCACTCTTTTTCAGTAGAAGCACATAGTAAGCACATATTCTCCACCAAATCAAATGGTTTATTCAAGACAAGCAACATGTGGGCGGAGTCTAAGTTTATTTTTCTGAAGTCTTTCTAAAGACTCACATAAGGTAAGCAATAGCTAAACTGTAGAGTCAGACATGAAAATGAAAACGACACAAGGGGCAATAATTCTTTTCAAATAGTTTCATCCTTCCTCTCTCTCATTCCTTTCATTTTTTGAAGGAACGACTAAGCTTATGGAGTACAAAGAAAACATTGTATGTGTAACAAATTAGGCGTGGTGTTGTGATTGACTTATTAAAGAGTAGCAGAAATGTATCTGCACATCCATGGAAGTTTACATTTGCCCCCGGGACAGTAACTGTCAAAATATTGAAAGCTTCTCGCTTTTGGCAACGAAAATAAGTCTCTCTTTAGAGCAATTCTTGCAGTTCAATATATCTGCAGTAACACCTGCGTGTCTATATGTCAAATTGAAAAGGCTATGTGTGAAATGTTGGAGGAGACTGCCAGGCAGCCCTGCAAACAACTTTGTTACTGAAACAATTTCAATAGTGACACAATCCTAAAAATATATCTTTTGTAATAGTATCTTTACCTAATGAACAGTGGTGCTGTGGTTGTCACAGTAAACCTCCCTAATAAGGATAAATGAATGAATGGCTACATTTACACGTCAGACTTTGCCACCTAGTAGGCAATCCTATCTTCAATCCTATGTAGATGTGTTCCTGTTCTTTGTGTATTATGATGTTTGACAAAACCACTTCACTTTACCATAATTGATACGGACAGTTTAAGTGACATTTCCGTCTGTCATATCTGGGAGCCAGTTATGTTAACTTCAGTTTTGAGAGTGATACTCATTGTCCAACCGCGTATTGCTTTTTATGCTGACAATTTTCAGTTATGCAGTCATGTGGTAGTATTAAAGCCAAGCCTATCCACCATTGTATTTAACATTTGTTGTGCGTGCGCTTGTTAGTTTGGTGGCAATAGGAGAGATACTTGAGGTTGGTGATATAAACAGAGCGTCAAGGAATTATTAATTTTCATAGATCGAAAGAATCATAAACCCTACCACAAGTGTAGCCATTGCCATACAAATAATATGCGCCATAAAATATCCAGACAAGTCAGAGGTTTTGGCTGAACCTGCGTCAGCAAACTCATAGTATACAATGCCATCTAGTGGTAACGGCTCTGTTAGATGCCTCAGCTTTAATAAATAGAATAGGCTTGTTTTAAAAACAATAAACGTTGCTGCAGGAGCTGTGCAGGCCGTGAGAAAGCTGGGCCTGGAGAATGAAGACACTTGTCCCCGACCACCTTTTGACAGGCTTAACTCGAAGTCTTGCAGAAATTACTTCAATCTAGCAATGCCGGTTTCTCCGGGCTCACACAGACGATGCAATGATATTTTTCACACTGCCAGGGCATTGCGTCGATTTCCGGCACGCAGACTTGGATCCTCTTGGGGTTGCGGGGTATTTGGATGCGTATGCGTCGATCCAGTGGGATGTGCGTTGCAGTTCTGGTCGCAACGCTGACGCTGCGTCAATCTCCACTGGGGAGCCAGGCTGTGTGATTCCAGTTCGGCGTGCAGGTGATTTTCTCACCGTGATGCAGGCTGTGCGTCGTTTCTGGCAGGGTCTGCGTCAAAATTTCACTGCACAAGGTTTTTTTCACAGAGATGAAATCTTTTTGGCACTGAGGCTTCAGAAAATAGGAGGCAAGCTCAATCCAAGCCCCTGGAGAGCACTTCTCAGGAGAGCCACAGGGCAGCAAAGCAGCCGGGCAACAGCAGAACAGAAGTCCTTTGCAGAAAAACAATCAGATGAGTCCTTTGGGCAGCCAGGCAGTTACTCTTGACAGGTTGCAGGTTCAGGTCCAGAAGTGTCTGAGTTGGTAGGGTCAGAGGCCCTGTATAAATACCCAAATGTGCCTTTGAAGTGAGGGAGACTTCAAAGGGTGGCTTAGAAGTGCACAAGGTCCCCTTTCAGCTCCATCCCTGTCTGCCAGGGTCCCAGTAGGGGGATTGGCAGCCCATTGTGTGAGGGCAGGCCATTGTTCTTTGACTTGTAAGTGTCAGGCCCTCCACTCTCCCTGCCCTGGAAGACCCATTCAGTATGCAGTGGTGTGCAGATGTGTCTAAGCATCCTGTGCTTGAGGTTGTCTAAATGAAATGCACAACGGGGCGGTCAACTAACACAGCCAAACGTGAATTGTAAGGCACAGAAGGATTTAAGTGCAGAGAACTTCTCACTTTCTAAAAGTGGTATTTCTAAAATAGTAATATTAAATCCAACTTAACCAGTCAGCAGGATTTTGTATTACCATTCTGGCCATACTAAATACAACCCTGTTACTCCTTTCAGATCAGAATCTACCACTCAAACAGTATATGAGGGTTGCCCTAATGTTAGCCTGTGTAAGAAGCAGGCCTCACCGCAGTGAAAAACGAATTGAGGAGTTTTATACTACCAGGAAATATATACTACACAGGTATATGTCCTGCCTTTTATCTACACAGCATCCTGCCCTATGAGTACTGAGGGCCTACCTTAGGGGTGACTTATATGTAGAAAAAGGGGAGATTAAGGCTTGGCAAGTACTTTTAAATGCCAACTCGAATTGGCAGTGAAACTGCACACACAGGCCTTGCAATATCAAGCCTGAGACATGGTTAAGGGGCTGCTTATGTGGGTGGCACAATCAGTGCTGCAGGCCCACTATTAGCATTTAATCTACAGGCCCTGGGCACATGTAGTGCACTTTACTAGGGACTTATAAGTAAATTAAATAAGCCAATTGGGTATGAGCCAATGTCACCATATTTTAAGGGAGAGAGCATATGCACTTTTGCACTGGTTCACAGTGGTAAAGTTCGCAGAGTCCTAAAACCAGCAAAAACAGTGTCACCAAGTGGAGGGAGGCAGGCAAAAAGTTGAGGGTGGCCACCCTAAGGCTGTCATGTCTAACAACGTGTAATAATTAATAATGAATTCACACTTATATCTTATTGATGTGCACACGTAGAATAGAGTGTATTAATGGGTTATACTAAAATATTAATGTTATGTGGATGCTTAAATAATGTGGAGCTTTTGAATAATTACGAGGTTTGGGCCTAGTCGACAAGCCTCATTTTAAGTTCCATGGCCTAATAAATGTTCAAAAATGTCTTATGGAAGTAGAAAACTAATATTGTTCATTATTCACACTGTGCTGACCAACCGATTTGTTTATGTCTTAAACTTTCTCATGATAACTGCTGGTGAAGATGTGCTGTACTAGAAAATGTTACTTTGTAAATTTGATGCATGAGAAACAGATTTTCCCTGGAACTAACAATGGGCACACTGACTAAAGCTAAAAATTGCAACAAAGAAGTCACCTGATGAACCTGACGATGGGAACGGAGAAAGAGGAGCCAAACATTAATGTGTGAAATAATATTTTGTTATGTTTTAGATATAGGTTTTAATCGTTATTGGTCCTACTGTAACCGTATGATTTCCTGACCAAAATTGGCGTGAGAGAATGCTTTAGAGGATTTGACTTATCCAGACTACTCTTTGCCGAGGACACGCCATTCATTCCATTCTTTCCTTTCCTATTCTTGCTTGAGCAAGACCCGTTTGAGGAGCTGAGCAGTTCCTGATTTCTTCTACTCTCTAACTTTAACTTCATTGCTTGATTTGCTAATGGTGAATGCTGATTCCTTAGCTTAATAACTTTTATGGTTCAGTTAACTTAGACCCCAGCCATTGCTCGGCCATTTCCTTCTATTGCCCGTTTCTGACGCTGACCCGAAGGAATTCCAACTGACGAAGAGATTGCAGCTTGCTGACCAGTTGAGGAGAGGTATATGGAAAATAATGTGACTTGTAGATATTGTTCTTTCTTTTAGGTACCAACCTCTATTTTTGATAGAACCCTAGTTAGATGTTTTCCAAATTAACTTTTGACAAAATTACTTTTACATGAAGCCCAATAATGCCATTCTAATTGGAGGGTTAGACAGAGTGTCACACACTTACAATTGTCATCAATGAAGAACTGACTTTGTTCACCTGTTGAAACTCGATGTATGCTATCTCTGTTGTTCAACTATTGATGCTACTAATTTGTACTGTAACTCTTGAATGGCTAATGTTAAATGCATTAGTTAAATTGAGATCCTTTTGACGTTTTGGTCAGCCAGTGTATGTGTATCATTTGGTTTTGAGACTACTTTAAGTGATATTAGCATTGTTAATATAAGGAAATAAACATTCCAATTATAGTAAAGGATGTGGTTATTCATGGCCATTTGGGTCATGGTGCGTAAAGATTACTGACTACAAGTCGTTCAAAAGTGATTTGTTATTCATGTTCTGTTATACAGATCAGATTTTGAGTAAGGATTAAACAAATGGTGGAATCACTCTAAGCGTAGTCAAAAGGTCCATAAAACCTCCAATGCGTCACATTATAAATAAATATAAAAGACCAAATAAGGCCAGAAGTGCTCACAGATTTTGGTAGAGGAGTCGGATGGTTAGTCTCCGTAAGAGGCAACCATAATTTCCAGTAATTAATAGAAGAATTGGATGGTTAACCTCCTTAAGAGGTCACCATATTTTCCTAGTTTGGTAGTGGTAACGGTGTATCGCATCTCCATAAGAGACCATGATGAATCCCCGGATATAGCAGCTATAATATTCAGATCTTGGTAGTGGAAACAAAATTATGTCTCCCTAAGACCCTAACATGACTTTCCCAGAACCTTGGAGTTTGCCAAGGCTTGTTTGAAGATGTTGTCAGCATTTCTAGTGAGAGTGTGGCTGGAATAGGTTTTGCACTTGCACGGCTTAAGCAAATTGCTGGTGAATTGTGATGTTTGTGAGAGAATGGGGAGTCTGCGTACTCCAAATGAAGTTGTATAGGGAGTTTGCTTACTCCACAGTGTGTATGTGGGGAAGTCGTCTAACTTCGCATGTGTGTGGCACTTTGTGCTTGAAAATTGCCCATGGGGTTGTTGGTATACGGACCCTGCATGGTCTAAGACTCTGAAGTATTGTGGTTTGATGCTGTGTTTGGCTGTTTAATAGGTCAATTGGACATGGTTGACAAAGTCAAAGTGTGTGTCAAGGTGAGTGCTAGTTTTCGACGGAGATTTGGCAAAACCTATGTGCACTAGGAGGACTCAATGAGTCAGTCAATGAATCAGGGAAACTGAGATTGAAGGAGTATCTGTTAGAGCTAAAAGCCGCAGTTGAAAATTCAGTACATTTTCTGAGGCAATTGTGCTACCTACCTGTAGTAAAAAGACAAGTATGTGTATTGATTTTGGTTAGTGCTCGCAATATTTGCATTCAGTTTTGAGAAAATCTGAATTGAGGGGAACAAACCGAAGGGCTTTGTCAGCCGCTGTACGTGTGAGTGCAACTTCATTACAGGCGCACTGGGATAGGTTGGTTAGTGAGAAAGGTCGCAAATGGATTGGTGGACAATCGTGAAACGTCATTGGTTGGGAACGTAGACGAAGAGGATTTTGGGATTAAAATTCACTTTGTGATTCGATTTAATATTAGAGTAAAATTCAGAAATGACATTTTCCAAAGCATTAAAGAGTGGCCTAAGAGGAGATATGCAAATTCCAGTTAGAATAGGAGAAGCTACACCGCCAGAAGGTACATCCGCATACATTGTATTTGAAGAACGAGGTGTTGCGCCATGTCTTTGGCTAAAACAATGGTGCAAAGAGACTGAGAAAGAAGAGAGCTTAGCGTTTCCTGCCCACAGAACATTTAATCTGAGAATTTTTGAGAATTTGAGGAGAGTAATGTATCATTCAAAACCTCCTCCAAGACCTGCACAATTTGAAGCATTAGCATTTGGGAGTTAGTGGCCAGACAGCAGCAGCAACAGAAATTTGAGAGGAGAATGAGAAAAGCTGAGAAAACTTCAGCTGAGACGAGATGGGACAGTGAGCAAAGAATTTGGAGAACTGAGACTTTACAGGGAATTAAGATGTTTCCTGCAATTACACAAGAGAACGGGAGAAAGGCTAGAAAAGCTAGCAATAAGAGGGAATCGTATCCTTCTGGTGACAGAGAGCAGAATTCTAAGGAGTTTAGAAAATCGTTGTATTATGATGAAGAATCAGACGATGATGAGTTTATTTTACAATTATTGGGAAATCGTCCCCCACCATTTGTAGTACATGAGACAGGTCCAAGAACTAGTGCAGACCCTACAGCTCCGGTACTGATTGAGGCTATACAAAGGCAAGCACAGGTTAACCATACCGTTCCTATTACTCCTGCATTACAGATGCCTATGCCGCAGGTTGACATACCTAGAATTTACCCAGATGTACCTTTTTTACATACTGCAACAAACTTTGGGGGTTATTACAACTTTGGAGGAGGTGTTAATCCATCCCAAAAGTGACGGTAAAGTGACGGATATACCACCAGCCGTATTACGAGTCCATTGTATCCTATTGGGACGACAGTAACTATGGACTTCTGGATCTGGATAAACTACCTGGCCCAACAGGGACCACTGGTCAGTCAGTCACCCCAGCTCACTCCCAGTCAACCACAGAGCCTCTCCCATCAGTATCCAACACTACAACACCCACCCAGCATCCCAGAACCTCTGCCCCCAGGACACATCAACCACCTTTACAGGGACCCCAGTCCACATCTCGCCCCCAAGACAATCAGGAACCTGGGGTCAGTAGCAGTGGGCACACCATTCAGGGGACAGAGGCACATGGGTAATGGGAAACTGGAAGGACCTCTGAGCGCCAGGGGGAGGATAGGCCCAGGGAACTGACTCTCCAACAATCCCGGGGGGCCTACCAACAATCCCAGGACACGATGGGCCAGATCCTTAACAACATGCAGGAGAACAAGCAGCTGCAGGAGAAACCCCATCAGGAGATCAGGGAGGACTTGCAGGCTCTCAACCCCACCATGAACTCCATAGCAGGGGTGCTGGCAGACATGGACAACATCATGAGGGAATCAACAGCACACCAGCCGGCCCCTACCATTAGCCAGTCAATAGACCAGCTCTCCACTTCTGCTGCAGCTGTTGTGCAGGAGGCCCCTCCGCAGGACCCACAGGCCACCAGCACCCTTCCCCCTGCAGAAGGTAAACCACCCCGCAAACATTCCCTGCGCCCCAGACAGAAGCCAGAGACACTTGCCAAGACCAAGACCACCGCCAGGAAATGAGAGTCTCCTGATTGTCCCCCTTTTGTTCCACCCTGTCACCTTGTCCACTTTGAACTGCCTTTGCTCCCCTTCCTATGGCCCCTTGGACACTGGACCTGTGCTATAAACAGACTGGAACAATACCCTGGACTTTCCTCTACCATCACCCAATTCCGTTGCACTTTTCAGTCACTTATTTGTACTACAATAAACACCCTTTAACACAACTTGAGTGACACCGTTTTATGTGTTGAAAATTTGCATTTATGGGAACAGTCACATCTAGTGCAAATGATCTGAACATCATCAGGACATTGTTGTCATATCACCAACATTGGTAAAAAGACAAGCCATAGGTGACAGTAAGCCGAAATGCAAAGTAAGTGAATGCCTTCATGATACGTCCACACAGAAAACATCAATAGTCAGTGTAATGGTCAATTCCACTGTCTCACATGTGTGTCATTGGAAGTATTGTTGTATAACTGATGTTCTGCTGCCCACATCCTCATCCTCTGCCTCCGCATCCTCACTGTCCTCAGGGTCATATCAAGTCCCCTCCTCCTGCAGAAAAGGCAAATGTCGCCTGAGGGCCAGGTTGTGCAACATGCAGCATACCACTACTATCTGGCAGACCTTCTCAGGTGAGTAGCACAGAGATCCACCTGTCAGATGCAGACATTGGAACCTGTCATTTAGGAGGCCGAAGGTCCTCGCGATTATTCTCCTGGTTCGTCCATGTGCATCATTATAACGGTTCTCAGCCCCTTTCCTGGCATTCCTCACAGGAGTCAGGAGCCACAATAGGTTTGGGTAGCGAGAGTCACCTGCAAGTATTGATGGACAACATTTAGCCTTACACAATGCTATGGGGTTAACACTTGAAGCCATACACTGACATACAGTGGATGGAGACTCTGGCTCACCCATTACCCACACCCTGTGCCTCTGTAGTTGAGCCATCACATTTGAGTTGCTGCTATTCCTCAGAACAAAGGCATCATGCATCAACCCAGTATACTTGGCAGTAACGTGGGAGATGTACTGGTCCGCCAGGCACCCCATTTGCACATTGAGTGAATGGAAACTCTTCTGATTCCTGAACACCTGTTCATTCTGGTGGGGGGGGGGGAACAAGCACAATATGTGTACCGTCAATAGCCCCAATAATATTGGGAATATGTCCCATTGCATAGAATCCCGCTTTCACAGTGGCCAAACCTTCCACCTGGGTGAAATAAATGTAGCTCCACATGTCTTTCACCAAGGCAGACAATACCCTTGCCACCATGATTGAAAACATTGGCTGTGACATTCCTGCTGCCAAGCCCACTGTCACTTGGAAAGAACCAGTTGCCAGGAAATGGAGCACTGATAGAACCTGCACAAGAGGTAGGATCCCCGTAGGATGACGGATAGCTGATATCAGATCAGGCTCCAATTGGGCACACAGCTCTGTGATTGTGGCCTTGTCCAGTATATAGGTGAGTATAATGTGGCTGTCCTCCAGTGTAGCCAAGTCCACAAGGCATCTGTAAACAGGGGTTTGTCTCCTCCTCCTATTTATCCGCACTGGTAGGTATCTAAGGGACACAAGAGTGAGTAGGCTGTCACAATTTGAACACTGGAACCACCACCTCAGTGTGCATGCAACATTAATGTGATGGGACAGTGGGAATGGCAATGTATGTGCAATGTTCATAAATGAGACAGTTATGAAAGATCTGTATGTAGTCCACCACAATGAATGGCGACCACCCGTCCTGGGACAGGTGGAAGTGAGGTAACTCCGTCGACGTTGGGCGTCGGGGCGGAAGATGGTCTTCCACCGCCATGCAATTTCTCATTTGATAATATGGGGCTCTATGGAATACAATGGCCAATGGAGATCAGCGTCAGCATTGACGGTGTACACCGTCGTGGACGTGACCGCCATTTTCTGTCTATAACCTCACTTGATTCCTGACTTTCCACAGGACAATACCTACACTTTGTGTGCTGCTGTGACCTGTGTCTGGAACCTACCAAGGCCCGTGTGACCAGGGAAAGGGCCCCTGCCTTCACTTCGATAGAGCTGGAGCGCTTGGTGGATGGGGTTCTGCCCCAGTATGGACAGCTGTATGGGCCTCCAGACCAATACACCCTGGCCACGATGCATGTGGGAGGGTTGCATGGAGATGTATGTGCAAGCATTGTGTCGTATGTGGGGTGGTATGACTGGTGGTAGTGTACATGGTGTGTGCCGGGCAATGTGTGTGCCAATGGATTTGGAAAGCAGATTTGGGGGCCACATCTGTGACAGGCTGGATTGTATGTCTAAGGCTGTCTTCCTGTCTGTATTACCTCTGCAGGTCAGCGCCCATCAAAAGAAGGGATTGTGGTGTGCCATCACCAAGGACATGCGGACCCTGGGGGTCTACAGCAGCTGGAGCACCCAGTGCAGGAAACGGTGGGATGACCTGAGACGCTGGGCACTGACTACTGTGGAGTCCCAGCTGGGGATGGCCTCCCAATGAGGAAGGGGTGCCCGTCGGCACCTGACCCCCCTGATGGCCCGCATACTGGCGTTGGCCTACCGAGTGCTGGATGGATGCTTGAAGGCATCACAGCAGCCACAAGGGGGTGAGTACAGTGGGCATTACTATATTCATTGGTAGGTAGCATGGAATCCGGGTGGTGGTAATGAGATAGTGGGTGCCCCTTAATGCCAGGACAGACATTTCAGTGATATCCAGCTCAAGGGTAGTGGGTGTATGGCAAATGCAGGTAACCTAGCTTGTTTGCATTCCATGTTAGTCAGGGCTTCGTGATCTCAGGAGGTGTGCAGTTGGCGGTGTTTGGCCCTCATCTTGCTGTGGCATCTAGCCCAGTGGTTCCCAACCTTTTGACTTCTGTGGACACCCCACTTTATCATTACTGTAGCCTGGGGACCCCCAGTGAATCTTTATTGGAATCCGGGGACCCCTCCCAACTGAGTCATTAGTGAAAGCTTGGGACCCAATCTGCTAATATTTTTTTATTTTCTGAGCAGTCGCGGACACTCTGAGGAGGCTTTGCGGACCCCCAGGGGTCCCCGGACCACAGGTTGGGAGCCACCGATCTAGCCAATTCAATGCCAGTGCAATGCATAGTGCTCATTCGCAATCCCTGTTTGTGAAGTTGTTGTGTATTCCAACTGTGGTATTGGTGCTGTAATTGACCCAGTGCTCCCTTTCTCTCCCTCCCCCCCTTCTCCTTCTGTCATCCTGTCCGTGTGTGCATTAGCATCATCTGGCAGAGGAGCAGGTGCACTGGCGAAAGAGGGAGTTGCATCCCACAGAACTCAGGAGGCAGAGTCCACTGACGCTGAGGGAACCAGTGGGACGGAAGGAGAGGGGAGCACCACGGCGGAGACCGGAGGTAACAACACTGACTCAGATACCTCCTCCAATGGAAGCTCCCTGGTGGTGGCGGACACCTCTGTGACCACCCCAGCTGCAGGTACCACTGCCACCCCCATACCAGCTCTGCCCTCCCAGTAGCCCCTCAGAGATTTGCTCGTGCCCGCTCACCCAGGAGGGTGGGCATTTCCTTTGCCCCAGGCACCTAGGGCCCTGCCCCAGTGAGCCCTGCTGCCCTGAGTGAGGAGGCTATTGACCTTCTGAGATCCATCTCTGTAGGGCAGTCAACCATTGTGAATGCCATCCAGGGTCTGGCATCCCAGAAGCAGCAATGCAATGGATTCCTGGAGGGCATCCACAGTGGATTGGTGGCCCAACAGAGATCAATTCAGGCTCCGGCCTCCTCTCTGATGGCAGCCATTGTCCCTGTTCCTACCACCCCCACTCCAACTACCACTTCCCAGTCTCCTCAACCCCAACCCATCCAATGCACACATACAGACGAGCATGCACACAAGACCTCACACAAGAGTGGTACAGTCAAACACAGGCACCACACTTCAGTCCACAAGCACTCACACAAACAACAGACAGTTGCACACACATCCTCTGCCTCCCCATCCTCCTCCACCTCCTCACAGCCATGTCCACACTCACACCTGAATGCCCTGCTTTAACAGCCGCCACCAGCATCACCATACCAAGCAGCGCACACACCTCACTAGCAGAAACCTCCACAACATCCATCCACGTGTCCCCTGTGTCCTCTCCCACCCCCATTGCCCCCCCCTTCCTAAAGGACACAAAGGCAGACACTCAGACACCCAACAGCCATCCACCTCATATCACCACAATGCCCATGCACCTGCACTCAAGTCCAGCAGATGTACTCCTTCAACAACCACTCCCTCAACCTCCACTCCAATCCCTCCTCCCTCCTCACCGTCCCTAAGAAGCTTTTTCTTGCCCAACTTGACCTCTTACCTCCCCTCTCCCCCATCCTGCCCTTAAGAGCAGGGACCTAATGACCCAGACCAGCACCTCAGCCAAACAGTCTACGGGTACAGTGGAGGAACCTCCTAGACGTGGAGGCAAGACAGACAAGGATCCCACTCCACCAGCCAGGAAAGGGAAGGATCCCACTCCACCAGTCAGGAAAGGGAAGGATCCCACTCAATCACCAATGACAAAAGATGTTCCCACTCAACCACCAATGTCAGAAAAGGTTCCAACTCAACCACCAATGACAGAAGAGGTTTCCACTCAACCACCAATGTCAGAAAAGGTTCCCGCTCAACGACCAATGACAGAAAAGGTTCCCACTCAACCATCAATGTCAGAAAAGGTTCCCATTCAACCACCAATGACAGGCAAGAAGCCCTCACCTCCAGCTGGAACAAAGCAGTCCTCACTTCCAGCAGGGGCTGCCCAGGAGACACCTTCCCCAGCAGAGACAATGCAGCCCTCACCTCCAGCAGAGGCTGCCCAGGAGACACCTCACCCAGCAGAGACAATGCAGCCCTCACCTCTGGCAGAGGCTGCCCAGGAGACACCTCCCCCAGCAGAGACAATGCAGCCCTCACCTCCAGCAGAGGGCATGTAGCCCACCCTCCAGGGACTGTTGTACAAGAAGCCCCCTTCAGAAGCAGTGGGCAAGTTCCCCACCTCAGAAACTGTGACCGTGCACTCCCCAGCATGGGGAAAAGGGCATGGATCCCCCTCCAGGAGCAGTGGGCACATTCCCCGCCTCAAAGACTCTGACCTTGCACTCCGCAGCATTGGTAAATGGGCATGGAGCCCCTTCCAGAAGCAGTGGGCAAGTTTCCCAAATCACAGACTGTGACATTGCACTCCCCCGCATTGGGAAATGGGCATTGTGCCCCTCTCCAGGAGCAGTGGGTAAGTTCCTGACTTAAGCTGAGGTACCCCCTCACCCCCTTCCCCCTGAAGTGCCTGCACACTTCTGAGATGTTGCCCTTGTACAGTGTTGTACAGAGTTGTTCAGGATCAAGTTGGGGCTTGGACTGTGCCCTTTGGCCATGTGGGCCTTATGTACTTTGGACTGGGGATTGGCCCTTTCTGGACAATTGTTCATGTATCTTTGTTCTAAAATTGGTTCATATGGTGGGTGTTGCCTTGCTATTACAATTTCAGTACTGTCGACCTGTAGTCCTTGTATTATTATGCAGTGTGTTGTGTGCCATTGGTTTACGTCTGCAGCTGATTGTGTATGGTGTGTGTGTGTGTCTGGTGTGTGCTGTGCGTACGTGTGTCACTCTCATTTTCCTCACTCCCTTAAGTGGCAGGCGGCTGTACTCACCCTCGTCCTCTTCATTGGTGTTGGTGTTCCAGGTGGAGCATGGAATAGAAGAGCATCAGGAAGACTTGCAGTTCCGGTTCCATGGTGGCGTTGGTCTTCTCTGTGTCTCTGTTGGTGAGTCTTTGGCCTTCTGTGATGTGTTTCCGCCAGGCTTTTGATGGGGTAGGTACCGCCCCGGAAATCGTGGTGGTTTGCAGTGTCATAATATGGTGGGTGGTACCTTGTCTTCCGCCTGGCTGTGGATGGCTACTGCCGTGGTGAATGGTGTTAACGCTCTGGCAGATGGTGTGGTACATTGGCTGTCTATGGGAGCTATCACCGACATGGTCTTAGTTTGGCAGTAGTTACCACCAGCATGTTGGCTGTATTACCGCCACTTTAACAGTCACTGCCAAAGTCATCATAAGGGCCTTACTGGCTCCAGGGCAAGCACATACAATCCCAAGATACACCTCATAACAGGGTCACCGACAGAGATGTCTGCAATAACAAGTCACAATACAGGAATAATGTACCACAGGGATCAAAACGCCCTACCAAGTCCAGATGCTATGTCAGTACCCATCACTATTGTCCCAGACATACCATTATTTTCCCAAGGAAATAATAAGAGCAATGAACAAAAGATTTTAAATTTGGGCGTAGAAATGGAAAGATTTAATGCACATGCAGGTATGATGACTCCAATAAAGCTGACATTTTATATGACAGGTCCGTTAATTAATATGAGTTGTTGCTGGACTCCTTTGAATAATCCAGGGAGATCAGATATATGTCTTAACCCAATTTTGGTGACACCAGAGACCCCATGCCTAACGTTACAGCAATTGCCCAGAGTAGGTAATAATAATGTCTTGTTGCAAGGTTTGACAGCCCAGCAATTAACCGAATGGCTGGAGAAGCTGAGTAGCACACAAGGAGCTTCAAGTGGAGGAGGTTCATTGAATTTGACCAGGCTTAGACTAGAAGCAGATAAATTAATTGAGGGAACAATTAAGTTAAACAGAATCAACTCATATAGAGAAGAATAGTTGTATTATTTGTGAAAACTAATTACCAACAAAGCAGGATTTGTACATCAGAAATTAGCAGATCAGCCATAGTAATATGACATAGAAATTGAGAAAACTAAGCACTTGAGACAAAGTTAAAGGTTAGAATTTGATTCCAAAGACATTGAGAACATGAGAATACCAGGAATAAAATTCTTATTAGGGAATGAATTCAGAGTATTTAGACATGGGGAGCATTAGACAAATGGGAAAGCAGATGGGTAAAGAAACGAGACAAGAAGAAAAGGAACTCTGCAAATTTAACTGTTAGTGTGCAGCAGACTGATAACCCAGTAAAAATATTACCGATGAGAGATATTCCAGGAGGGAATTTTGTCCATGTCTCTTGGGGCATAAGTGACATTCTGTCATTTACCAATGATTACCAGAGTCTGAGAGAGAAATCATTGGAATAGTACCAGCAACCAGATAGGTTTGTTAAGCTCACAAATTGCCTGTGGGAAGATTTGGACACTCTCTTAGATATAGTGGTTCCAGCAGCTTTATGAGTGAAATGTAAAGAAGTGTAAATTGGCCAATAAGAGAGCCCCCAAGAGATCCAGCTACAGTTGCACCATCTCCTGACGTAATGAAATAGTACTAAAAGGTGATAGAATTTTCGAAAATGAGAGTTTCCCCCAAGAATGTCGATTGGCAGAAAATACACAGGACAGTTCAGGAAGGAAAGGAGTCTATACATGCGTATTATGAGAGATTGTTGCAGCCATTCAAACATTACAGTGGTACTGAAACAATTGAACCTAACAACAAGAATCATTTTGTGTTTAGATTTGTCGAAGAATTGAGACCTGAGATTAGCTAGATGATTAAGAGTCATTTGATTTGTTGGCAAGCAAAGCCGATTAATGAAGTACTGCAATATGCTAAGTACTGTAGTGATGAGATAGAGTTGAAGCTAAGAAGTTGAAAGAAAAGGCAATGGTGATGCAGATTAAAGCCGCACAATTGGGAATACAAGGGAGTTTTTTGCAGCAGGGAAACGTGTGGTTTCCGAATCAGGTGAAAGGTAGAGGTCAAGTTGGGATTGGAAATGTGAATCGTGGTTCCGATTTGAATACCATAGTTACTCAGAATGATATGCAGGCAATGAAGAGAACATTACCTTGTCATAATTGCGGAGGCCTCTGACACTGAAAGCAGGAGTGGCCGATGCTAGGACAGGAAGGTGTCGTTCCACAGACGAATTAAATCAATTATTTTCCAAACATGAGAAGACCAAGATTGAGAAGTCAGAATTTTGGGTTCCAAAAAATGTGAATCAGGTACGAGGTCCGCAATCCATGCAACAGATGCAAATGCCACGTTTGCAGATGCCCCAGTCACAGCAAATGCAACCCCAAGTTCAAGTGGTACAGAGACAACAAATTCACCCCAATGGAACAGCAGCATGCAATGCTTCCTCAGCAGGGCACAAGTCAAAGGTTTAATCCGAGTAATAACACTATACTCCGATACCCATTGCACAGCGAGGATGAAGCGAATGACTATTGGGTGAATGAGAGTTTGGGTGAAGAAGAGTGCTTATTAGCTGCTTCTCTAGAAGTAGAATAGAAGGGCCCATATCTGAAGGTGATGGGTCACAAAGTCTCATTTTTAGTAGACACAGGAGCTATTCGTTCTACAGTGAGAACTGCAGAAGTCCCTAACTTGCCCCTTTCAGGGAAGACAGTACAGATTGTAAGAGTTGCAAACCAGTATTTGACAAACCCAATTACAAAATCCGTCCCAGTTAAAATTGGAAATGTTGTAGTTTTGTAGTTTGTAGTATGGGACTCAAGTCCGGTTTCCTTACTTGGAAGAGATTTTCTATGCAAAACAAGATGTTTCATTACTTGTTCAAATGATGGGATTGCCATTCAGATAAACCGTGATGATGAAGATGACCAGTCTGAGGAAAAATATTGTGACTTAGTGAATGCAGAGAACTCTTTAAATAGTTTCTTTCCTGTTTTTACTGTGAGAGATCTTCCTTCTGATTTGCATGGAACTGTCAAGATGAAAGTGTGGGATTTTTCAGGAAGAGACATCGGTCTAATAAGAGGAGTTGAGCCTGTTAAAGTCCCAGTCAAGCCAAATGCAGTTTTCCCCCCGATTCCCCAATACCACATGACACAGGATACCATTGAATGGATTGCTCCTATAATTGCATAACTTGTGAGACAAAGGTGGTCATTACAACCCTGGCGGACGGTGTTAAAGCTGCGGAAATACCGCAAACAGTCCGGCGGACAAAAAAAGTGAATTATGACCCTGGCGGAAACCGCCAACAAAGACAGCCACTTTAACACACCACCCGCCACGGCGGTGCAAACAAGCAGCGCGGTGGTCACCGCCAACAGACAGGCGGAAGACAATGTACCGCCCACAGTATTACAACCCGCCAATCCGCCACCTTTTCCAGGGCGGATTCACTGTGGATAAAAACACGGCGGAAACAGCTTTTGCTATGAGAAAACGCTCACATGAACACATCCCACGAGGAACGACGATTCCATGGAGCCGGAACTCCAAATACTCCCTGCCCTTGTCTTTCTGCTCCTCTACAACCAACAGCTACGTAGGCGCTGAAGACAACGGTGAGTACTGCACCTACGAAATAGGGGGAGGCAAAAGTTAGGGGGACACCCACCAAACACCCCCACCCTCGCATATTACAACATACACACCAATGCATTCACATAAAAATCACAGTAACAACCCACAATCCCCCCGGAAGAATGAAAAGACAATACGAAATTCGGTCAAATATTGTAATGTGGCAATATACATGTCATAAAAAAATATTCAGATATACCTTTGAAAATCAGTCATAAATATATACAATACGAGAAGTGGTGCAGATATGTAAATTACAATGTCCGTGCACCAACAGTCCAAAAATGAATGGGCGAGGCCCACAAAGGATACCTGACCAAAATCGGAGAGAACACTGCCGGGGCATCAGATAGAAATACTACAGGCACCTCAGGGGGAAGGGAAGGGAGGGCACCTGAGCCGGATGAGTGCAAAGCCAGATCCACGACGGGGCTCCATGCCCATTGATGTATCCTGGGGAGTGCAAAGCCGCAGTCTCTCAAGTCTCTATAGTGGGTGGGTTGCCCACTGTGCCATCCTGGGGAGTGCAAAGCCACAGTCTCTCAAGTCTCTACAGTGGGTGGCTTGCCCACTGTGCCATCCTGGGGAGTGTAAAGCCACAGTCACTCAAGTCTCTACAGTGGGTGGTTTGCCCACTGTGCCATCCTGGGGAGTGCAAAGCCACAGTCTCTCAAGTCTCTACAGTGGGTGGCTTGACCACTGTGCCATCCTGGGGAGTGCAAAGCCACAGTCTCTCAAGTCTCTACAGTGGGTGGCTTGCCCACTGTGCCATCCTGGGGAATTGCATAGCCACAGTCTCTCAAGTCTCTACAGTGGGTGGGTTGCCCACTGTTCAATCCTGGGGAGTGCATAGCTACAGTCTCTCAAGTAGATGCAGGTCTCTACTGGTACTGGGGGGGACTGGTGCCCAGACTGGATGAGTCTCCCCGTGAAAGTTCCTGTCCTGTCACTGTCCCAGCTGCACATGGGATAAGGATGCCTGATGTGGCGGGCCATTCATTCCTACCCAGTGCTTGCCCTGTTCAGCGGTGCTTTGCCATGGCGGTCTTTGCCCTGTTCAGCGGTGCTTTGCCATGGCGGTTCTGGACTGTTCAGCGGTGCCTTGCCATGGCGGTCTTTGCCCTGTTCAGCGGTGCTTTGCCATGGCGGTTCTGGACTGTTCAGCGGTGCCTTGCCATGGCGGTCTTTGCCCTGTTCAGCGGTGCCTTGCCATGGCGGTTCTGGACTGTTCAGCGGTGCTTTGCCATGGAGGTCTTTGCCCTGTTCAGCAGTGCTTTGCCATGGCGGTTCTGATACGGACATTGGTGTGTGGCATGACGTTCTCTACACTGGGCATTGGTGTGTGGCATGACTACCATCATTGCCCAGCGGGGCTGTGGCAGCAGGGGCCCTCCAGGGCACTGACTCCGGCGGTGGTCTCTGGACCAGTGACGATACTTGTGCCCTCCTGGGCTCTGACTCCGGCGGTGGCGGTGGTCTCCTGACCCGTGACGATACCTGTGCCCTCCTGGGCTCTGACTCCGGCGTTGGCGGTGGTCTCCTGACCAGTGACGATACTTGTGCCCTCCTGGGCTCTGACTCCGGCGTTGGCGGTGGTCTCCTGACCCGTGACGATACCTGTGCCCTCCTGGGCTCTGACTCCAGCGTTGGCGGTGGTCTCCTGACCAGTGACGATACTTGTGCCCTCCTGGGCTCTGACTCCGGCGTTGGCGGTGGTCTCCTGACCCGTGACGATACCTGTGCCCTCCTGGGCTCTGACTCCGGCGTTGGCGGTGGTCTCCTGACCCGTGACGATACCTGTGCCCTCCTGGGCTCTGACTCCGGTGTTGGCGGTGGTCTCCTGACCCGTGACGATATCTGTGCCCTCCTGGGCTCTGACTCCGGCGTTGGCGGTGGTCTCCTGACCAGTGACGATACTTGTGCCCTCCTGGGCGGTGACTCTGGCAGTGGTCTCCTGACCAGTGACGATACTCGGGCCCTCCTGGGCTGTAACTCTGGCGGTAGTCTCCGGAGCAGTGACGATACTCGGGCCCTCCTGGGCTGTGACTCTGGCGGTGGTCTCCGGACCAGTGACGATACTAGGGCCCTCCTGGGCTGTGACTCTGGCAGTGGTCTCTGGATCAGTGACGATACTCGGGCCCTCCTGGGCTGTGACTCTGGCGGTGGTCTCTGGACCAGTGACAATACTTGGGCCCTCCTGGGCTGTGACTCTGGCGGTGGTCTCTAGACCAGTGATGACGGTGCTGGCGGTTGTGTGTCGACCGCCGGAAATGATGGTGCACTTCTCCACCGTGACACTCACAACAGGCTGGGCAGACTTCCTCAGGCCCTTCCCCACCTTTGGTGGAGTCACAGCTGACTCTCCAATCCACTTGGAACCCATGTCAGTTGTTTTCCCACCAGGAGTCTTAACACGGTCCCGTCGTCCACTCTCCAATTTCAGAGCCTCTACAGGGGGTGGGCTGCCAGTGCCTTGGTTCCGGGTCCAACTGCCTGCCCTGGTGGCCGGTGCACTCCACAAACCTTGAACAGGCACCACTGGTATTGGAGGCTTTTTGGCTGAGGCGCTACGATGGGACTGATGAATTGGAGGGGGTGGGGTGGGGGCAAAAAGGTCAACTTTACAGAGGAACAGTTTCTGACGAACACTGGGATGGGTAGCTGGAGGGGGTCTGGGAGTGGAGGAAGAGGAGGTGGTTGTCGGAGGTGTCACTTTAGGTGTTTTGGGTGTAGGTGTAGGCACTGGAGGCTGTCGTGAGGTGGATGGATGTTGGGTGAGTGATTGCTGTCGTTTGTGTACTTTGGGAGGGGGCGTCACAGACACACTGGGAGAGGACACAGGGGACGTATAAATGGCAGTGGAGGTGGTGAGTGCAGGTGAGCGGCGTGTGGTGCTGGGTGTCCTTGTGCGATTCATGGTGCCTGTAGATGTGGTGCATGCAGGTGTGTGTGTAGACGAGACTGGGAAGGAGGAGGGAGAAGAGGAGGAGGGGGACAGAGTGGAGGCAGTGGATGTTTCTGTGTCTGTATGTGGGTGAGGCTTGCGCGAGTGCCTGTGGTGTGTGTGGTGCCTATGTTTGCTTGAGCTACTTGTGTGTGTTGACTTGTGTGCATGCTGGTCTGTAGGTGTGCTTGGGATGGGCTGGGGTACAGGAGTTTGGGTCTGGGTGGAGTAAGTTGGAGGGGGGAGGCTAGACACAGGGACAATGGCTGCCATCAGTGCTGAGGCCAGAGATTGCAGGGTTCGCTGAAGGACAGCCTGACCAGAATGAATGCCCTCCAGGAATGCATTACCGTGTTGCAACTCTCGTTCTACACCCTGGATGGCATTCACAATGGTAGACTGCCCAACAGTGAGTGACCTGAGGAGGTCAATGGCCTCCTCACTGAGGACAGCAGGGGTGACTGGGGCAGGGCCTGAGGTGCCGGTGGCGAAGGTGATGCCCACCCTCCTGGGTGAGTGGGCACGGGCCGAACGCTGAGGGGCTGCTGGGAGGGCGGGCTGGTAGGGGAGGTGGTGGCTGTACCTGCAGAGGTGGGGGGCACAGATGGTGCCACCACCACAAGGGAGCCCCCATCGGCGAACGAGTCCGTGTCGCTGCTTGGTGAGCCGGTGGCCGACGTGAAGCTCCCCTCGCCCTCCGTCCCACTGGTGCATTCAGAGTCCGTGGTGTGGCCCTCCATGGCCATGTGGGATGCAGCTCCCTCGTGCTCCGGTGCCACTGTACCTCCGCCTGTTGATGCTGATGTACAAAAGGACAGGGAGAGCAGAAAAAGGGGGAGACAGAAGAAAGAGAGTTTTAGTGCATGGATTACCGCTACCGTTGGCGGACAAGACAGACGCAGCAGCCCCCTGCCTTACGCCGTGCTCCTGCCCTCTGCACATGCAATTTCTGGGATATGGCCTACATGGCAATGGTGGACATCTGCGCACATGTATGCCACAGGGACAACTGTACCACGACTTGGCACTCTGCTGAGGTGGGGTAGAGTGCCACATGGCCTACATTACGGAGGGACCTTGCCTACCTAACTCGCCCTGGCCTAGGGACACCCACAGCCCAACTCCCCCACCCAGACACCTCCACTGCACGCAAAGTCAGCAGAATGAGGTTGTACTCACCCCCTTGTGTCTGCAGTGATGCCTCAAGCGACCATCCAACTCCCGGTAGGCCACCACCAGGATCCGGAACATCAGGGGGGTCATGGTGCGACGGGCACCCCTCCCACGTTGGGAGGCCATCCCCAGCTGAGCCTCCGCCGTTTTCTTGCTGCAGCGGCAGTGGGTGCCCCGTCTCTGGTGGACCCCCAGGGTCCGGACCTCCTTGGCGATGGCATGCCAAATGTCCTTTTTCTGGTGCCTGTTCATTGGCTCCTGGGACCCATAGGGTCCAATGTTAACCAATGCAGAATTGCGCCGCGGTCTACGACCGCCTACCGCAACGGTGTGCAACGCCAGAGCAGTTACCCCACAATCTCTTTGTCCCAGTTTAGATGTCAGGCAGCCGCTATTTCAGGGGCCCACATGGCTTCATTTACCTCTGCTTCACACATAGCTAGGCCTACACACATACATGAAGGGTTTTGTGAGTGGTGTAGTCTTGTGTGTAGCTATGGGTACATACCTGGAGGAATAATGACTGGTTCTTCGCTGTTGTCCTTCGTAGACACCGTCAGCTGGGACATATGAGAAGATGGCGGAATCCGCCGGTGTACCGACCACTGGTGGACCTGTTGACAATGGAAGAGAGACATGTCATGGTCATCTACCGGTTTGACCGTGCCACAATCCAGGAACTATGTACCCAGTTGGAGCCAGACCTGATGTCACCAATCCGCCATCCAACTGGAATCCCCCCTGACGTGCAGGTGCTGTCAGTGCTCCATTTCCTTGCAAGTGGGTCTTTTCAGACAACAGTGGCCATGGCATCGGGGATGTCCCAGCCTATGTTTTCCAACGTGTTGTCCAGAGTGTTGTCTGCCCTGCTGAAACACGTAAGGAGATACATCATTTTCCCTGAGGTGGAGGATTTGCCTACAGTGAAAGGTGACTTCTATGCCCTTGGACATATCCCGAACTTCATAGGTGCCATTGATGGGACCCATGTAGCTCTGGTCCCCCCCCACAGGAGTGAACAGGTGTACAGGAACAGGAAAAGTTATCATTCAATGAATGTCCAGATGGTCTGTTTGGCAGACCAGTACATCTCGCAGGTAAATGCTATGTTCCCTGGCTCAGTGCATGATGCCTACATCCTGCGGAATAGCAGCATCCCTGATATGATGGGTCAACTCCAGAGGCACTGTGTATGGCTATTGGGGGACTCTGGTTACCCCAACCTTTCCTGGCTATTGACCCCAGTGAGGAATCCCAGGACCAGGGCAGAGGAACGCTACAATGAGGCCCATGGGCGGACTAGGAGGGTGATCGAACGCACCTTCGGCCTCCTGAAGGCCAGGTTCAGGTGCCTCCATATGACAGGTGGATCCCTATTCTACTCACCGAAGAAGGTGTGCGACATCATCATCGCCTGCTCCATGCTCCATAATTTGGTTTTGCGATGCCAGGTGCCTTTTCTGCAGGAGGATGATCCAGATGACGGTGTTGTAGCAGCTGTGGAGTCTGTGGAGCCTGTGGCCAGTGATGAGGATGAAGCTGAGGAAGAAGACAACGACAACAGGGAGTCAGTCATACAGCAATATTTCCAGTGAGACACAGGTGAGAACATTTTCATTTTTAGCATTACCTTAACTTTCACACGTCTACCTCTATCCTGTTTCTCGATTTAAATCACTATTTGGTAACTGAGTTGTACCCTTCCATTACGGTTTCACAGGTGTGGTTACCTACGTGTCAACTGCTTGCATCCTTCAAGGGCTTGTGATGTGTGACATAGGTATGTTAGCCTTACAATGGTATACCCATTATGACACTGTCATTGATAATACATATTTTTAAAATCACAGACTGACTCCAGATTATTTTGTGTTTCAAGGGTGTTTATTGAAGTGCTCTGAAATGTGAGGGGTTTGTAAAATGAGGATGGGTGATGGCGGAGGAATGTCAATGCAGAGTCCAGTCTATTAGTCTCACAGGTGCACTGCCCATCTGGGCATAGGAAGTGGAGCTGGGGCAGTTTAAGTATGGACAGGGTAACAAAGTGGGACAGTGGGAGGACAATCAGGGTGGTCTCATTTCCTGGCGGGGTCTTGCCATCTTGCTCTGTCCTGTTCCTGGATCTCAGGGACCGCTTGCGTGGTGGTTGTCTGTCTGCAGGGGGTGGGGTGCTGGTGTGGTGGTCCTGTGGCGGGGCGTCCTGTCCACTAGCGCCGGCGGAGGTGGTGGGCTTTTCATCGCCCTGGCTAGTGTCAGGGGCCCCTTGGAGTGCCACGGTGTCCCTCAAGGTCTGCTGTATGTCCTTCAGCACCCCTACGATGGTGCCCAGGGTGGAGCTGATGGTCCTGAGCTCCTCCCTGAACCCCAAATACAGTTCGTCCTGCAGGCGCAGGGTCTCCTGCAACTTTTCCAGGACCATCGCCATCGTCTCCTGGGAGTGGTGGTATGCTCCCATGATGGAGGATAAAGCCTCGTGGAGAGTGGGTTCCCTTGGCTTGTCCGCCCCCTGTCGCACAGCAGCCCTCCCAGTTCCCCTGTGTTCCTGTGCCTCCGTCCCCTGGACTGTGTGCCCACTACCACTGCCCCCAGGTCCCTGTTGTTGTTGGGGTGGCGGGTTAGCCTGGGTTCCCTGTAGTGGTGCACACACCGCTGATTGACCTGTCCTGGGTAGGGAGGTTTGGGCCCGCTGGGTGGGTGCTGTGCTGGTGTTACCAGAGGCTGGAAGGTCGGTGTTGGGCTGTGCCTGTGCAAGGAGAACCGACTGTCCCGAGGCCCACGATGGTCCGGGCTGGTCATCAGGATCCAGTAGGGCAGAGCTGCTCTCGTCACTGTGGGCCTCTTCTGGGGGTGGAGTGGTGTTGTCTGGTCCCTCTGGTGTGGTGACGGTCCTTCGGGTTCCTGCAGGGGCATAAGAGCATGATTATTGCAGGTGTGTGTGTAATGGTGTGCAATGGGTGGGTGTTTGTGTACCCCAGTGCAAACATTCCTGTGTGTGGGTTTGTGTGATGATGGTTGGGGGGTGTTCTGGGTATGTGCAGTGGGCATGCTTTAGTGATGGGTGTCCATGCTTTGTTGTGTCATGCAGGGCTTGGTGTTGGGATGGGTGGTTTGTGTTATGGGTGGATTAGTGAGGATTTGAAATGATAGGGGAGGGTGTGAGGGTGAGGGTGTGTGATAGCATGCAGGTAGGGTGGGGGATATGATAGTTAAGATTTGACTTACCAGTGTCCCATCCTCCACCGACTCCTCCGAGGCCCTCAGGATGCATGATGGTCAAGACTTGCTCCTCCCATGTTGTTAGTTGTGGGGGAGGAGGTGGGGGTCCGCCGCCAGTCCACTGTACCGCGATGTTGTGCCTGGAGACCGTTGAACGCACCTTCCCCCGTAGGTCGTTCCACCTCTTCCTGATGTCCTCCCTATTTCTTGGGTGCTGTCCCACTGCGTTGACCCTGTCCACTATTCTGCGCCATAGCTCCATCTTCCTGGCTATTGATGTGTGCTGTACCTGTGAGCCAAATAGCTGTGGCTCTACCCGGACGATTTCCTCCACCATGACCCTCAGCTCCTCCTCGGAGAAGCGGGGGTGTCTTTGGCGTGACATGGGGTGGTGTAGGTGATGTGTGGGGTGGTATATGTGGTGATGAGTGTGGTGAGTGTAGTGGTGTGTGGTGTTTTGTGTGTGGATGTTGTGTGGGTGATGGTGTTGTGTGCCTCTGTGTGATGGAGTTGTCTATTCTGTGCTCTCTCTCTGGCCTTCGTTCGTGATTTTTGGTCGTAGGGGTTTGTGGGTGATGTGGGTGTGTGTTTTATATTGTGTTGGGTGTGTGGGATTGGTGTTTGTATGTGTATCAGGTGTGTGTATTTTGAATTGTCCAATGTGGCGGTGTTTTGGAGATGTGTGTGTATTTTGAGCGTGGCGGTGTGTACCGCCAATGGAATACTGCGCTTGAAAGACCGCCGCGTGGATTCGTGGGTCGTAATAGCATGGGCGTGTTTCTGTTGGCGTGGAGGTGGCGGATTTGTTTCCGCCAGTTTATCACTGACCTTTGGTTGGCAGTGTTGTTTGGGTGTCTGAATTTTGGCGGATTCCGAGATGTGGGTCATAATAGCTGTGCCGGAATACCGCTGCCGCGGCGGTGTATTGGCAGCCTTCTGCACGGCGGTAATCGCCTTTTACCGCCAATGTTGTAATGACCCCCAAAGTGTTTTAAAAGACGTGTTGAGCAGCCAATGTAATTCACCTATCATGGGTCTACGGAAACCCTCTGGGAAATTCTAGATAGTTCAAGATTTGAGGAAGATAAATGATATTGTGATTAAATATTGTCCAGTGGTGTCCAATCCAGCAGTGATATTGTTTCAGATCCCATGTGATGCTGAATGGTTCACCCCAGTGGACCTATCACAAGCATTCTTTTCAATACCTCTTCATGAGACAGACAGTTTCTCTTCTGTTTTAAGTTTCTAGAGTGAATATATTGTTGGTGCAGAATTCCTCAAGGGTTTTCAGAATCTCCTTCCATTTTCAGTCAGATACTGAAGAAGAAGAATTTAGAGTCATTGGAACTGCCTTTCCACATTGCTCCAGTACATTGATGATTTGTTAATAGCTGCAAAAACAAGAGAAGCTTGCAGGCATGATACGATTACCTTACTAAATCATTTGGGAAAAAAGGGACATAAGGTGTCCCCAGCAAAATTACAGTACTGTCAGAAAGAAGTGAAGTATTTGGGACACCAAACTGAAAAGGGAGCTAGAAAGATTTCCAGGGAGAGAGTCACAGCAGTTGTACAGATAAATCTCCCCGTTACGCAAAGAGATATTGGGATGTTTTTTGGGAATGGTGAGCTACTGTCGCCAGTGGATTCCCAGCTTATCAATCATTTCAAAGCCATTGCAGAAGCTAACTCACAAAGAAGTTAAAGATCCCCTAGAATTAGACCAAGCTTGTATGAAAGCCTTTAGGAAGTTGAGAGAAAGTCTGTGGAAATCTCTGGCTTTGGGAATGCCTGACTACACACAGCAATTTATGTTGTTTTGTCATGAGCGTGATGCATGTTCCTTGTCCATACTGATGCAATTCCATGGTGGTGTAAACCTCCCAGTAGCATATTTTACAGATACTTTGGATGCAGTTGCAGCAGCGTTACCTGGCTGCCTTCGAACTGTAGCAGCGGTTAGATTGAGCCTCACTCAGAGTGAGAGCATTGTGATGGGGTACCTTTAACTGTTTTGGTCCCTCACTCCATAGAAGTTTTGCTTACCTGATCAAAGACCCAGCATCTACCCAATTCAACATTGACCAGATATGAAACTATAATTTTGGGGTCACCAAATGTCACTCTGAAAAAGTGCACCATGCTTAACCCAGCAACTTTGCTTCCAAAAGAAAATGTTGAAATTGATTAATTAAAAGATGTTGAACATGACTGTCTGGAAGTTACTGATTTGTGCTCAAAACCTAGACCTGATATTCGAGATACCCGATTGAAAGAAAATGACTAAATTATTTTTGTTGAAGTTCCTGTTTAAGAGATAACATGGGAACATTGAAAGCTGGATATGCAGTGTGCACAATTTCTAGTATACTCAAAGCTTCCTGACTTTGAGAAGTGTATTCTGCACAAGTAGCTAAATTGGTGGCTCTTACTAGAGCATGCAATGTCTCTGCACAACTTAAAGTTACCATTTATACAGATAGTCAGTATGGATTTGGAATAGTCCATGACTGGTCAGCTATGGTCACAGAGGGGTTTCCTGACCGCTTCTGGTTCACCAGTTAAAAATGGTGAAAGAATACATGATTTGTTACTAGCCTTACAATTACCTGAAAAGATTGCTGTGGTGAAATGCAGTGCACACCAGCAATCCCAAGATTTTGTATCCATGGGAAATGGATATGCTGATCAAGTTGCGAGGTTTTGCGCATTGAATTGTATATCTTTGAAGGACAGATGGGAACTGTTACCTGAGGAAGAAATACGTACCAATTTTGCTCTAGCTGTGATTGACACCTGGGAGGAGCTGAAAGCTCTTCAAGACAATTTTGACAGAGATGAAAACAAAATGTGGTTTAAAATGAAATGTGTACAAAGGGATCATGATGTGTGAATATCAAGGGAAGGCCAAATAGTCTTGCTGAACAATCTGTTGACTCAAGTAGCTAGATATTATCATGGTCAAGCACATGCCGGGAGGGATTCTATGATTGAAACCTTTAAACATTTTTGATTCAACCAAAAATTTAGAGAGATTACCAAACCAGTTTGCCACCGTGGCATTATCTGTCAACAAATAAATGTGGGTTAAAAAACAGTGGTAATATGAGCCGCATTGGAAGAACGAGAGGTCCAATTTGCAGAATGCAAATGGATTTTATTGAGATGCCTCTGTGTGGAGGATTGAGATATGTGCTGGAGATTGTTTGCATTTTTAGTCACTGGATTAAAGCCTACCCAATGAAGAAATTACAGCCTTATTGTAGCAAAGCTATTGCTTAGGGAACTGATACCTCGTTTTGGTTTTCCGGTCTCTTTAGAATCAGATAGAGGAAGTCACTTCAATAATGAGGTGATTAAACAACTATGTTCAGCACTAAACATTGAGCAGAAGTTGCATTGTAGCTATAGCCCTGAAACATCAGGACCTGTTGAGCAAATGAATAGTACCTTGAAGTTAAGACTTGCTAAGAAGTGTGTGTCCACAAATCTGAAATGGCCAACTGCACTACCGCTAGTTCTGATGAGTATGAGAAACTCATCCGACAGGAAGACTAGACTGTTGCCGCATGAAATCCTCATGGCCCGAGCAATGAGGTTGCCAGCGGTTCCTGCCAATGCTCTTGTGAACATAACAGATGATGGTCAGTGCATTGCTCTGCCTCCCGTGGCTCCACCCTCTAAGTAGAGCCCTTTCCCTGGCTCCTCTGAGCTCCTGACCCCTGTCAGGAGTTCGAGGCCCTCCTCCACCCGAAGGCTTCTGCCTGCACCTCATCCCTGGTGTCTAGTGGGAGAGCTCTGCTTTCCTACTAGGCTACCTTCTGCCTCTCTCCTCCTTTTGCTTTGCTTTGCTCTCTGTTCCACTATTGTCCCATAGTGCTCATTTTCCTTGTTTCTCTATCACTCTGATCTTTCTCGCTCTCTCACTTTCGCTCACCCTCTCTCTCTCTCTCTCTCTCTCCCGCAGCTGTTGCCCCCATGGATCCCACCCCTTTTTTTCCAGCTCTGCCCCCGTTTTCACACCGTTTTTCTTCCCCCTCCCGCCTCCCAGCTGTCCTCTCCTACTCCCACCTCCCTACTTAATAGTGGCTGCTGCGTGGTAGGCTAAGCAATACCACTGACCTGGTCAGTGCAGTGCTCTGCCTCACGTGGCTCCACCCTCTATGTAGAGCCCTGTCCCTTTACCCCTGTCAGGAGTTCGAGGCCCTCCTCCACCCACAGGCTTCTGTCTGCACCTCATCCTTGGTGTCTAGTAGAAGAGCTCTGCTTTCCTACTAGACTACCTTCTGCCTCTCTCCTCCTTTTGTTTTGATTTGCTTGCTCTATGCTCCACTACAGTCCCTTAGTGCTCCTTTTCCTAATTTCTCTCTCACTCTGCTCTCTCTCACTTTCGCTCTCCCCTTCTGTCTCTCCCCCAATGCTGCTGGCCCCACGGCCTGCCCCACTTTTTTCGTCTCTGCCTTCTTTTTCACACCATTTTTCGTCCCGCTCCTTCCTCCCAGCTGTCCTCTCCTCCCCCCACCTCCCTACTTAATGGCGGCCATGCCTGGACCACGCCCAGTGCCAGAACCCTTGGCTCCTGTCCCCCCGACCAACGCCACGCATGTCTTTACAATGACGCTGCCACCCTCTGAGCCCTCAAAACCGGCTGTTCTCCTGCCTGCCTTCAAGCCTCCCCGCAGACCACCCGCGGACCCTTCTCCTGCCGGAACAGCACCTTCACCAGCCTTCACGCCAAAGACTCACCCACCAAGGCAGGACGCAACCATCTCAGATGTATCCTCCTCAACACCTGCCCCAACCACAAGCACGCAGTTGAGCTATGGAATCTACTTTACTCAGCCTCCCTAGATTTCGCCTTCATGATCGAGACCTGGATGAACCCCTCCTCAGCGCCTGACATCGCCATAGCCATCCCAGACGGCTACAAGATCACCTGTAGGGACCGCTCCAACAAACCAAGAAGAGGCATCGCCATCATCCTCAAGAACACCCTCAGAGTCATGACCAACACCGAAGACACCCTCAGCACCGACAAACTCCTGCGCTTCGAAATCCACACTGACCTAAACACCACCCTCTGAGAGACCCACGTCTACAAGCCCCCCAGCCCATGACAGCAATTCAGCGGCTTCAATATCGACATCATCAGCACGCACGTTCTTGCATCTACTGACTATACACTCCTCAGAGACTTAACCTTCCACCTCGAGAACACCAATGACAACACTGCCACCCTGCTCGACAACCTCTCCAACCTCGGCCTCAAACAGCTTGTCACAACACCAACCCACTCCGCAGGGCACACACTCAACCCTATTTTCTCTGCCAACAATCAGGTCTCTTTCAGCCACACCACCGAACTCCACTGGACAGAACACTGCTGCGTCCACTTCTCCTTCAAGAAACCCCACACACATCACCACCCACAACAGATCCCCCATTACAGTTGGAAGAAGGTTACTGAAGACCAACTTATTGCGACCCTCTTCCAGAACCCACCCATCGACACCACCGACACTGATGCAGCTGCCCACAACTTCAGGCAATGGGTCAACACCTGTGCCAATACTCTTTTCCCAATCAAGAATCCCTCCAAAAGACGCACCAACAGAAAGGCCTTCTGGTCGACCTCCACAAATCTAAGCAAAGCTGCTGAAGACTCGAAAGAAAGTGGCACCAAGATTAGACTCTGGACAACCACGCAGCCTTCAAAAACGGCATCAGCAGACACCACCAACTCATCCAAGCCGCCAAAAGCACCGCCTTCAAAGACCGAACCAACAACGCACACAGCCACAAGGAGCTCTTCAACATCGTGAAGGAACTCTCCAACCCTAGCACCAGGGGCAATGACATCCCGCCATCCCAAGATCTCTGCGACTCCCTAGCCTCCTACTTCCACTGCAACATTGCAAACATCCAGCACCACACATTCACCTCCGACCAACCTCCTGCACTCCTGGACCCCAGTCAACAACAACAACACAATTGAAATCATGAACATCATCCACTCCGGCTCTAAATCTAACCCCTACATTCACCACATCCTCAACAAAGCAAGCTCCGTCATCGCACCCCAACTACGAAAGATCATCAACAGCTCCTTCGAGACCGCCACCTTCCGGGAGAGCTGGAAAGACGGCAAGATCAATGCCCTCCTCAATTGCCCAAGGCGGACCCAAAGGACCTCAAGAACTTCCGGCCTATCTCCCTGCCCACTTCCCAGCAAAATTCATCGAGAAGGGCATCAACAGACAACTAACCAGCTTCCTTGAGGAGAACCACACCCTGGACCCTTCCCAGTCCAGATTCTGCAGCAACAACAGCACTGAAACCACCCTCATCGCCATCACCCTCATCCTCCTGGAACTCTCGGCCACGTTCAACACCGTCTGCCACCACACCCTAAGCTCACGCCTCAGCAATGCTGGAATCTGTGACAGAGCCCTGGACTGGGTCTCCTCCTTTCTCACCGGCAGAGCCCAGAGAGTCCGCCTCCCCCCATTCCGCTCGGAGGCCACCTAAATCATCTGCAGCGTACCCCAGGGTTCATCCATCAGCTCAACCCTCTTCATCGTATACATGGCCCTGCTCACTAACATCACCCGATCCCACAACCTCAACATCATCTCATACGCCAACGACATCCAGCTGATCCTTTCCCTCACCAAGCACTCCACCAAGACCTACCTCCATGAAGGAATGAATGCCATCGCCAAATGGATGAAGAGCAGCTGCCTCAAACTCAAATCTGACAAGACAGAAGACTTCATCTTCAGCTTCACCCCCTCCACATGGGATGACTCCTGGTGGCCTTCCACTCTCGAAACTGCTCCGACTCCAACCGACCACGCACGCAGCCTAGGATTCATCTTGGACCCCTCACTATCCATGACCCAGCAAGTCAAAGCCATGTCCTCCTCCTGCTTGAACACCCTCCGCATGCTCCGAAAGATCTACAAATGGCTACCCACCTAAACCAGAGGAACAGTCCCCCAAGCCCTTGTAAGCAGCAAACTGGACTACGGCAATGCCCTCTATGCAGGAGCCACAGCCAAACTCAAGAAGAGGCTGCAACTCATCCAGAACACCTCTGCACGTCTCATCCTACACATCCTCCGCCACTGCCACATCACAGACCACCTGAAAAACCTGCACTGGCTCCCATTCAACAAGAGAATCACCTTCAAACTCCTCTTCCACGCTCACAAAGCACTGCACAACACCAGAACAGAATACCTCAACAGACGACTCTCCCTCTACATCCTGACCCGGCATATCCGCTCCACAACCTTGCCCTCGCAAGAGCCCATCCCACGCGTCCGCAGAACTACAACCGGCGGTAGATCATTCTTGCACCTCGACGCCAAAACGTAGAACACTCTTCCCACCAACCTGCGCCAGACCAAAGACCTCCTTACCTTCAGGAAACTTCTCAAGACCTGGCTGTTCGAACAGTAGCAGCACCTCCCCCCCGACTCTCCCTCCCCTCCCCTCCTCAGCATCTTGAGACCCTCATGGGTAAGTAGTGTGCTTTACAAATTGATTGAGTGATATGGTTTTGGACTATTGCAAGGGTCGGGCTGATTTGGTTCGCTCTTTCTCTCATCAGGTGGAGGCCACCGCTCTGCAGCCATCTCAAGATCAAAGCTACAACATGAGAGCTGGAGACTGGGTTGTGATCAGAAAACATGTGAGGAAGACTCGTTTGGAGCCAAGGTGGAAAAGTCCTCATCAAGTAGTACCGGTTACTACCACTGCTGGACTGGATTCATGCCAATCATATGCGGAAAGTACCCTGTCCTTTGGACAATGAAGAAGAGTTGTTGAGAGTACCAACAACGTCCGGACAAACTCCAGAATCAGAAAGGGAAGTTGGAGAATCAGAGATGGACTCTGAGCAAATCGAAGACAATCGAGACACTCCTGTGAGAGATGAAACGGAAGGCCTGCAGGAGAGTGACAGTGAACTGACCTCAACTGAGGTAGCAGGTGTGTCTAGTCAGAGGTGGGCTCTCCCAGAAGCAGATGTGCTCGAAAGACAATTAGAGCAACCTATAGACCCAGAGGAAGGAGTTGAGTTGGATCTGAGTCCAACCGATCTGATTCCTCCAAGAGAAGTTGCAGGTATATCAAGTCAAAATCCTACAGAAGAAGAAAATGCTGAAAGTCCAACTTTGAAAAAAGCATTAACCAAGGGTCCACTGAAAGTAGATAAGTGGCTGAAATCACAAGCTAAGAGAAAAGAATCAATTACAGTGTCAACGATTGAAGAAGAAGCAAGCACAACAAAAAGGAAGATTTAAGTGATGGAGAGCTAAATGGAGATCGAATAATGAAAAGAAAATGGATTGCAAATTGAAGGTACACAGGTCCTGAAAGGGCATATGCAACAATTAAAGATTGGCAAAGTGAATTTTTGTCTTTTTGTTATGATCATGAAATTAAAGGTCAATACTTTGGCATGTGAAGTGAATCAAAGAACAGTTTTGAAAAAATCTGTCCAAACTGAAAGAAAGGGACAATTGAATGTCTCAGGGCTAAAACCAATCTATTCAGTTTGATCTACTCTCACACTGTATGAAATGTAGATGACAAAAGTACAGGTATTGTTTAACAGCTCATGCAACAGCCTCACAAAAATGCTGATTTGCGTATGGCTTGGTCCAAGCTGAGGTGGCATGGTGGGTGAAAATCAATGGAAGGGATGCTGCCCCGATCAAGAGAGATTGCTTCAACCACTTTGTTTTTTGATGCCCTAAGTGTGATAGGTATGCATAGGCATGAATGCTGTATTCACTGTGTCACGGGAATCAAGCTATACCTGGCTGATAAACCCATAGTACCGGGGTGGCTTGTGGGGTGCGAAAGGGGTGGGGTTTCATGCGGGGGGATAAACAAATGTATGAAGTAAAAAAAACACTTACCTTCTCCGCCATCGTGCCTATCTTCTGTCCCTCGTCGCTCCAAGATGCAAGCACAGGCTCCCTGCCTGCCACGCGGCCAATCCTGATGCTGCTCAGAGCAGAGTTAGGATTGGCTGGGAGCACCCAGCCAGGGAACTCCTGGGCAGACAGGGAGCATGTGCAGGCTCTCTTCAACCCAGCAACTGTGTTGCCTGTCTCTGAACTCATAATTTTAAAATACATCTTTTAATGAAAGTGGTTTTTATATTGTTAGTTTGAATATGCCACTTTTAGAAAGTGGACATTTTGTGACTATGCCTGTTTGTGGATTACCTGTCTGGGTCAGACTGACAGTTGGGCTGGTGTAAATTCCCTCTAGACAGTGAGACAAAGGGAGCTGAGGAGTAGCCTGCATATTCTGATGGGCCATCAGTGCTAAAGTGGAGGGATGAGGGATCACTTACACCTGAATGGGCTGTGCCTGCCCTCTCACAATGCAGTCTCCAACCCTCTGGTGTGGGTCTGGAGCCTGGCATGGGCAAGGTAGGATCTTGTGGACAACAGAGACTCTCCTTTGAAGTTTGCCAACTTCAAAGGCAGAAAGGGGTTCAAGTATTGGACCCAAAAGCCCTCAAAATCAGATTTCTTCAAGGATTCAAAAGAAACCTATGCCAAGGAGAAGTGCTGAAGAGCTGAGGAGAAGTGCTGTCCCTGCCTGTGACTGTGCTTTGTTGGGCTATTCTGCAGTTCTGCCTGTGAAAGGGGACAAAGACTGGACTTTGTTGTGCATTCCTGCTTGAGTAGAATCTCAAAGAGCTTGAGTTGAGCTTGCCTCCTGCTGTTGAAGTCTCAGGGCCAATAAAGACTTCTCTCTGTCAGTGCCTGGACTCTACGGTGAGACTCCTGCCCTGCCAAGTGGTGCCCCATCCATTCCTTGGGCCTGTGAAAGGTGAACTTGGTAGAAAAGGACTCAAATCCAAGCAAAAACCACCGTACAGAGAAAGTTTTGACGCACCATCCGCAACACGGCTGATAAACGACATGCTGTCGGCCTTGCGGCTGAAATCGATGCTTCACCTGCATCACAGCTAGAAGATCAACCGATCGTGGCTGGAGAAACGAAATGTAACCCCTGCTAGCGGCTGTTGATAATGACACAAACCTCACGCAGGGCGGTTTCCTGACATGTGCGACCGGATTTCGAACATAACATCGTTGGGCGTGAAAAACCAACACAAAGCCTGCTCAGACCCGAGGTGCCCATCCAGAAATCTTTGCATTGCTCTCTTGTGAGGGAGAAAAACAATGTATCGCCGACCTCACCGGAGAAGGGAACTACACACAGCCTCACTTGTGAGTAAGGAATCAACACATCGCTGACTTTTCCCAGGCACACTCGCCCGTCCGGCTTTATTTTTGATGCAAACCAGGTACTTTTGTGTAACATTATCCTTCTCACTGTTTTCTAAGGATTAAGGCCCTCATTACAACCCTGGCGGTCGATGATAAAGTGGCGGTAATACTGCCAAAAGGCCAGACGTAAGAAAAATGGAATTTTGACCACAGCGGAAACCGCCAACACAGACAGTCACTTTAACACTCCGACCGCCACGGCGGTAGCAACAAACCAACAGGCAGGCGGAAGACAATGTACCACTTACACTATTATGAAACACCAATCCTCCACCCTTTTCCAGGGCGGTACCAACGCCATCAGAAGCACGGCAGAAACAGTACACAGAAGGGAAACAACTCACCTCTCGACACACAAGTAAGAACCAAAGCGCCATGGAGCCCAAACTGCAAATATTTCCAATATTGGTCTACCTCCTCCTACACAAGGAACACGAACGGCGGCGAAGATGACCACGGTGAGTACCGCACCTAGCACACAAGGGAGGGGGAGGAAAAAGAGAGTGACAAACACACGCAACATGCAACACCCCCACTCCCACCCTCAACACCACACACACAAACAGATGCAACAACATCACATATACAGCCCATAACCCTCAG
Source organism: Pleurodeles waltl (assembly GCF_031143425.1). NCBI lineage: Eukaryota > Metazoa > Chordata > Amphibia > Caudata > Salamandridae > Pleurodeles > Pleurodeles waltl. The sequence goes on from NC_090450.1 coordinate 620,977,872, forward strand.
GAATAACGCAAGGACAAAAGGAATTGATTAAAGTGAGTGTAATATTTCAAATTTAGATATATACATCCTTAAAACAATAAACAGTATATACAATATATACAGATGACAGGAAAATGCCCACTCCAAAATGTTCGTGGCCCACAGGGCCCTAACACATAGGCCAAGGCCACTCTTGACTCCTGCCTCAATATGGAGAGAACACTGCTGGGGCATTGGGTTGAAAACTCACAGGCACCTCAGGGTGAAGGGGAATGGGGGGGCACCTCAGCCGGACGATGGTACAACACCACTGCTCCTGGAGGGGGCTACATGCCCTCTGCGATGTCCTGGAGAGTGCAAAGCCTCAGTCTCTCTAGTGGGTGGTTTGCCCACTGCTTGGTCCTGGGGAGTGCAAAAACACAGTCTATCAAGAGGGTGGTTTGCCCACTGCACGTGTCAGGAAACCGCCCTGCGTGAGGTTTGTGTCATTATCAACAGCCGCTAGCAGGGGTTACATTTCGTTTCTCCAGCAACGATCGGTTGATCTTCTAGCTGTGATGCAAGTGAAGCATCGATTTCAGCCGCAAGGCCGACAGCATGTCGTTTATCAGCCGTGTTGCGGATGGTGCGTCAAAACTTTCTCTGTACGGTGGTTTTTGCTTGGATTTGAGTCCTTTTCTACCAAGTTCACCTTTCACAGGCCTAAGGAATGGATGGGGTACCACTTGGCAGGGCAGGAGTCTCACCATAGAGTCCAGGCACTGACAGAGAGAAGTCTTTATTGGCCCTGAGACTTCAACAGCAGGAGGCAAGCTCAACTCAAGCTCTTTGAGATTCTACTCAAGCAGGAATGCAAAGCCACAGTCTCTCAAGTGGGTGGTTTGACCACTGGTTCTGGAGGGGGCTTTGTGCCCAGTGTGCTTCATCCTGCCAAGGAGGGGGTGAGTGGATGCCTTCTTCCACTGGTTCTGGAGAGAGCTTTGTGCCCAGTGGGCTTCATCCTGCCAAGGAGGGGGTGAGTGGATGTCTTCTTCCACTGGTTCTGGAGGGGGCTTTGTGTCCTGGGATGCTGATCCTGGATGGTGCAAGGTCACAGTCTCTCACCTGGGTGCCACACCTGCAGGTGTTGCAGGGGCCTGGACGCACTACAGCCCATGTAGGCATGCCTACACACTGCTCACCGGCGGTGATGACTGCTCAGTAGATGGTAGTTGCGCTGCAGGTGGTGGTGCTGTCAGTGGTGGGGGAGGCTCCAGCCCTTCCCCTGCAGCCTCTGACGGCTGCCCACTGGGGCTGTTGCTGTTGGCAGTGGTGCTGCTGGTGGTGCAGGTGGCGTTGCTGCCGGCAGTGCAGGTGGCAGTGCTGCCAGCGGTGGGGGGAGGCTCCAGTCCTTCCCCTACAGCCTCAGACGGCTGCCCACTGAGGCTGCTGTTGCTGGCAGTGGTGCTTCTGGCAGTGCAGGTTGCAGTGCCGCCGACGGTGCAGGTGGCGGTGCTGCAGGTGGTTGGGGAGGCTCCAGCCCTTCCCCTGCAGCCTCGACGGCTGAAGTGCCATGGCTGGTGTTGTTTGCACAGATGCTGCTCCAGCCCCAGGCACCAGATCCATCCTGCCTGCGGCGTCAGTTCCCTTTACATTGGCCTTGGCAGCTGTTGTCCCCTTCCTGCCCTTGGCAGATGGCAGTGCCACCTTGCTTCTGCCAGCTGATGTTCCCTTCCTGCCCTTGATGGCTGGTGTTCCCTCCTTCCCCTTGCTGGCTGGTGGTGCCCCCTTCCCCTTGCTGGCTGGTGGTGCCTCCTTGCCCTCGCTGGTTGGTGGTGCCATATTCATCTTGCTGGCTGGTGTCCCCTTCTTGCCCTTGGCAGGTGGTGCAGGCACACTGGATGTGGTGATGGGTGCCTCCTTGGAGCCTCTCAAACCTGCAGTAGCTGCATGAACTACAGTGGCCGTGGACTGGGTGGCTGAGGTGCTGGCCTGGGTTCTGCCCACCCTGGCCTGAAGTGAAGGATTGGGTTGAGGGGCAGGGAAGAGGTCAAGGGTGGTGAGGAAAAGCCTTTTAAGGACCTTGGGGCTAGAAGAGGGTGAAGGTTTGGGAGTGGAGGAAGAGTGAGTGGTGGTAGGAGGTGTCAGTCTGGTGTGTTTGGGTACAGGTGCATGGGCTAGATGCTGTTGTGAGATGGATGGCTGTTGGGTGTCTGAGTGCTTGCGTTTGTGTACTTTGGGAGACACAGACACAGTGGGAGAGGACACAGGGGACGTGTGCATGGATGTAGGGGTGGTGACTGCCAGTGAGGGGCGTTTTATGATAGGTGTGCTGGTGATGGAGGTAGTGGATGAGGATGTAGTGCATGCAGATGTGAGTGGAGACACAACTGGGAGGGAGGTGGACGAGGAGGAGGAGGGGGACACAGTGGAGGCAGTGGATGTTGGTGTGTCTTCATCTGGATGGTGCTTGTTTGAGTGCCTGTGGGATGAAGTGTGGTGCTTGTTTTTGCCTGAGCCACTTCTGTGTGTTGATTTGGGTGCATGCAGGTCTGAAGGTGTGCTTGGGATAGGCTGGGGTTGAGGGGAATGGGACTGGGTAGAGGAAGTTGGAGGGGGGAGGCTAGAGACAGAGACAGAGGCTGCGATCAGGGAGGAGGCCAGAGCCTGGAATGCACGCTGTTGGGCCGCCACACCAGAGTGAATGCCCTCCAGGTATGCATTTGTTTGTTGCAAATGCCCTGCAAGACCCTGGATGGCATTCAGTATGGTTGACTGCCCAACAAAGAGGGATCTCAGGAGGTCAATAGCCTCCGCACTGAGGGCCGCAGGGCTGACAGGGGCTGGGCCTGAGGTGCCTGCGGTGAAGGAGATGCCCACCTTCCTGGGTGAGCTGGCACAGGAAATTCGCTGAGGGGCTGCTGGAAGGGCAGTGCTGGTACGGGGGTGGCGGGTGTACCTGTAGTTGGGGTGGGCACAGAGATGTCTGCCACCACTAGGGAGCTTCCATCGGAGGAGGTGTCGCTGTCAGAACTGTTCCCCCCTGTCTCCGTCCTGGTGCTCCCCTCGCCCTCCATCCCACTGGTGCCCCCACCATCAGTGGATTCGGCCTCCAGGCCCATATAGGATGCAGCTCCCTATGTCACTGGTGCCTCTGCTCCTCCGCCAGATGATACTAATGCACACAAGGACAGGGTGACAAAACAAAAAGGGGGGGAAGAGACAGAGGATACACTTGATCAATGCCAGCAACAACACTACTGTTGGCGTACACAACTCACAGGGAACAGCCCTGTGCACTAGGCCATGCAATACCAGTTATAATGCTAGTCACCAGGCCATGGGGTACAATGCCTAACACCATTAGCTGCACACCTGGAACCCACAAGACCCTGCCCAGTAGTAGATGCAAACTAGCATTATTGGGGTTGGTGTGCATCTGAGCTTGCCCATCATGGAACTTACCCTGCCATGTTCGCCCTGGCCTGGGGCATCCACAAACCCACATCCCCCTCCCAGGTAACACCTTAATGCGCGCAAAGTCATTATTCTGAATCTGTACTCACCCCCCTGTGGCTGCTGTGATGCCTTCAAGCGCTCATCCAACTCCGGATAAGCCACTGCCAGGATGCGGAACATCAGGGGGGTCAGGGTACGATGGGCACCCCTCCTTCGTTGGGAGGCCAGCCCCACCTGGGCCTCCGCCGTCCTCCTTGCTCAGCGGCACAGGTCCTCCGACTGTTTGCGACAGTGGGTGGTCCGCCTGTCAGAGACATCTAGGGTCTGCACCTCCTTGGCGATGGCACGCCACATACCCTTTTTCTGATGGGCGCTGACCTCCAGAAAAAGATACAGCAGAAAAGGTATTATTCATACTGTCCGGACTGTTTTACTCATGGCCCACCATATCCCTCCCATCCCCTTACGTACAGACATTGCCCACCGAACATGAGCACTCTGCCCAGGACCCCTCAGCGCCCCCTACACAAGGCTTACACACACACAGCACTCCATACATTTATGGCCCACGCATTGTGCTCACAGTGTACTCACTTCCGCAGGGGGAGGGGTGCTGGTGGCCTTTTGTTCCAGTGGCGGGGCCTCCTGTCCACTAGCATCAACGGAGGTGGAGGGCTGTTCATCGGTGTGGCTAGTGTCAGGGGCCCATTGGTGTGTCACTGTCTCCCTCATGGTGTTGGCCATGTCTGCCAGCACCCCTGCAATGGTGACCAGGGTGGTGTGGATGTCTCTTAGGTCCTCCCTGATACCCAGGTACTGTCCCTCCTGCAGCCGCTGGGTCTCCTGCAGCTTGGCCAGTATCTGGCCCATGGTCTCCTTGGAATGGTGGTATGCTCCCAGGATGTTGGTGAGTGCCTCGTCGAGAGTTGGTTCCCTGGGCCTGTCCTTCCCCTGTCGTGCAGCAGTCCTCCCAGCTTCTCTTTTGTCCTCTGCCTCTGTCCCCTGAACCGTGTGCCCACTGCCACTGACCCCAGCTCCCTGATCATCCTGTGTTTGTGGGGTTGCCTGGGGCCCCTGTAGTGGTGGACACACTGCTGATTGACGTGTCCTGGGGATGGAGGGATGGTCCCGCTGGGTGGGTGCTATGCTGGTGTTTCCTGAGGGGGGAGGCTCTGTGGTGGTTTGGGACTGTGGCTGGGTCGCCGACAGTCCAGAGGTCCCTGATGGTTCAGGTTGGTCATCCTGATCCAGGCGTGCAGAGCTGCTGTCATCACTGTGGGCCACTTCTGAGGGGAGGACTGGATGTTGGTGGCACCTCCTCTCCGGTGACGTTGTGTGGGGGTCCTGTGGAGATGTAAATGCAGTGTTAATGTTACTGGGTGTGACATCTTGTGCATGGGTATGTTCCAGTCTATGGTTGTAATTACCAAGGCAGCTTTGGCTTGTGTGAGTTGTGATTTGGTTGGCTAAGTGATTGTCACTAGTGTGCATGCTGTAGTGATGGGGGTCCATGCATTGGTGTCGCATGCAGGGATTGGTATTGGGATGGGTGGGTTGTGTTGGTGGGGTATATGTGAGGTGGTGGAGTGATGGGGATGAGGGTAGGGGTAGGAGTTTGTGATGGCATGCAGGTGGGGGGGGTGAAAGTATTAAAGATTTGACTTACCAGAGTCCAGTCCTCCTGCTACTCCTGCCAGGCCCTCAGGATGCATGATCGCCAAGACTTGCTCCTCCCACGTTGTACGTTGTGGGGGAGGAGGTGGGGGTCCACCACCAGTCCTCTGTACAGCTATCTGGTGTCTTGGTACCACAGAACGCACCTTCCCCCGTAGGTCATTCCACCTCATCCTGTTGTCATCCCTTGTTCTGGGGTGCTGTCCCATGGCGTTGACCCTGTCCACAACTCTCTGCCATAGCTCCATCTTCCTAGCAATGGATGTCTGCTGCACCTGTGATCCGAATAGCTGTGGCTCTACCCGGGTGATTTTCTCCACCATGACCCTTAGCTCCTCCTCTGAGAACCTGGGGTGTCTTTGTGGTGCCATGGGTGTAGTGTATGTGGTGTGTGTGAGGGTGTGTGGGTTGATGTGTTGGGGTGTGCGCTGTGAGGTGCGTGGATGGTGTATGGGTGATGGTGTTCTGTTGCTCTGATTCAGTGGGTGCTCCTGGAGTGTCTCTCTCTCAGTTGTCAATTATTTTTTTCGCAAAGGGTTGTGGGTAGTGTGTGCGTGTGTTTTATAGTGGTGTGGGTGTGGTGTGTGTATGGGTGTCAGGTGTGTGTAGATTGAATTTTCCGATGTGGTGTTGTTTTGTATGTGTATGTGTATTTTGAGCGCAGCGGTCTGTTCCGCCAATGGTTTACCGTGGTTGAATTACCGCCGCAGTGATTCGTGGGTCATAATGCTGTGGGCGTTTTTCTGTTGGCGTAACGGTGCGGGTTTTGGTACTGCCAGTTTATCACTGGCCGTTGGGATGGCGGACTTGTGTGTGTGTATAGTGACGGATTTCTCGTTGTGGGTCATAATACGCTTAGCGGTATACCGCTGCGGTCGCGGTATGTTGGCGGCAGTCAGCATAGCGGTATGCGGCACTTACCACCAATGTCATAATGAGGGCCTAAGACTCTTAGGGCCTGATTACAACTTTGGAGGACGGTGTTAAACCGTCCCAAAAGTGACATATATACCACCTACCGTATTACGAGTTCCATAGGATATAATGGACTCGTAATACGGTAGGTGGTATATCCGCCACTTTTGGGACGGTTTAACACCGTCCTCCAAAGTTGGAATCAGGCCCTTATTCTTTTTAAAATTCATATCTTGACTTGTGTATGTTGTATTTTTGGTGTTTTGGTCTTGTTTGATTTAGATAAATATTATCTATTTTTCTAAAATGGTGTGGTGTCCATTTTTTTGTGTTTTTTCACTGTATTAATGTGTGTGTTGGCACAAATACTTTACACATTGGTTCTTGGATTAAACCTTTCTGTTCGTGCCGATCTATCAATGGGATGAGTGGGGGTTACCCAGGTGTATTTCTCCTTTACCCTGACTAAAGTGAGGGTTCCTGCTTGGACAGAGTGCAAACTGACTGCCAACCAGAGACCCCATTTCTAACGGGCGCCAAACCACAGTGAGAGGGAACCTGCGCATTGAGAAAAAAAAACATAGAAGAGGATCATAAATCTTTTTACATAATCTGCAGTCACTGACTAACCCCAAATGACACAAAAGCACAAGTGGTGTAGTGACTATGGCAGATGACCTGATTCCTGTTACCCCACCACCACCACAGCATACCATGGTACGTGCGCTCCCAGCATTCAGTGAGCTATCTGATCCTGCCACTGCATCGCCCAGATGGATGGTATGGGTTGGGTGACTGGAGAACTATTTCGTAGGAGAGGGAATCCAAGATGGCGGCCGGATTTCCCAGCTGATCGCCACCACCGCTCTAGCCCATCCCCTGTCTGCACGCGGCTCTCACTCACCCGAAAGCGGATGCCGCGGATGCCGTGCGCCTGCAGCACGGACCGCTGCAGGCACTTTACGTTTTTTTGGTGGCTTCCCCAAGGATTGTGGCCGCGAGGGCAAGCACCGGAGGGCGCCGCAAGAAGTACTGAGCGTGGCGCTCGCCCTAGAGCTGCGCTCTTTCTCCTCTCGACTGAGTGTGACCCCCGCCATTTCATGGCGGTAGCAGTTGGCGTGTGGGACGTCCGGATGTCGCCGAAGCCGAGCAGGACCCCTTGTTCCTTACGGGAACGGCAGAATCAAGACCCAGGAGGAACCAGAAAGGACAAAAAGTTACCGGTCCCCGGATTGAAGGAACACAGCAATCTTTACGCGAAAGGGGCCCTGCAGAAGACAACCGATATGGAAAAGGACACAAGGAACTCAGTTCCAACAATGTTTACCAGCATTATGTGGATTAAACAAATGCCCACGTAAAAGGCAGCACGTGACTCGCAATCCAGTGTGCCAGGAGTCGATGGTGGGGATGTATCTGTTGCAGCTATATCTTTTGAAGTACTTACTCCTATATGTGATGCAGGGGGGATGGAGCCAGCCAGCCTAGAGACTACCAGTACAAGCCCAGGAAATAGCGGGGAGGTGGTGGTTCCCCCCCTGGTGGGGGGGCGAGAAATCATCTGAGCTGGAGCCCAAAGAGCTAAAGCAAGGGCTTCAGGAGTCTAATCCAGAGAAATGCGATGTACAATCTTGCGCCTTAAGCAGCAAGGCGCACGCGCAACAGGCTGAGGGTATGGCCAAGCACTTAACGACACATGAGACTATTACACCAGCATTGGCCCAGAGGGGGAAAGAGGCGAAACCAGCAAACAGCGATCAGGGGCCATTCGATGGAGCAGAAAGCTTTTTTTCTCCCTCCGATCAGTCTAGAGATTCAGACTTAGATGAGGAAATCCCTTTAACAGACTCAGATATTGAAGGTAGCTCCGCAGCAAGTATCTGGGTGTCTAACTACTCAACATGTAGAAGAAAATCATTTGAGCAGACTGGTGCTAGATGCAATTCAGGGGCCAAGCTTAGGAGGGACCCGCTTAATCCTCAAGAAGAGGATGGTGAAATGCAGCGGGATTATACTGCTACCCAACAGGCTTTTTTGAAAAGAGATTTGGCCTGCAACACTCTAGTGCCCCCTCCTACAGATGGCCCTGCAGAGCCTCCCTCGTTGGATCTTATTTATCGGACAATGGTTCAGAATCATGAACAGGCTCAGAGGGAGAGCAGGAAAATGAAATCAGCAAATAGACAGCTACAACTATCCATCAAAAAAGTGGTTAAATCCTGCCAGGACATTGGTAAATGCATCGCCTCCATGGAGACTCGTACTGAGGAGTTGGAGACTGAAATTAGGGCGGCAACCGCGCAGACGTCGACACAAGGGCAACAGATCGCGGACATTCAATGGAAACTGGAAGATGCCGAAAATTGCCAGCGGCGGAATAATTTGAGGATTTTGGGTATAGCGGAGGACCTCGAGGGGCATAAATGTGTGAAGGTATTTTATATATGGGTGGGCTAACAGGACTGGCAAACACCATCTTACAGTCTTAGGAGCCTGGCGATTCCATTTGTAGGGGCAAGGGTCGGGGGTGGGTTAGAGGAGGACGGAATTTTTTTTTAGGGGTAGGGGGGTGGGTTAGAGGGGGGTGGGGGGGCACAGGGACAAAAGGGAAAATCGGACACACAGCAGGGGGAGTGGGGATGGTGCTCATCAGTGGAAAAGGGGTAAGGGCGTGAAAGCAGCAAAGTTGAATGGGGCGTACAAGGGAACTAGAAGGATCAACATTCATAAAGATGGGGCAGGAAAGTGAATTATGTATTGCCACAGTAAATGTCTGTGGGCTTAATAATAATAAAAAGCGACAGCTTGTAGGAGAGGTTTTCAAGTCATGGAACGTTGATATTATTTGTATGCAGGAGACACATATTCCAGGCACACAAAAGTAGCTAATGGAGTTTTATGGGTGGAATCTAGTGGCTTTTACACATCAAACACAACCACTAGAGGGGTTGCGATATTAACTCGGATCAGAACTTTGGTTATACATAAACAATTTGCTGATAAATTCGGCAGGCTGGCTCTGTTGGAATGTTCAGTTATGCGGCTAAGGTTCACTATATGCTCCATTTATGGATCCAACAGAGATGATCCAGATATACTGGAATCGCTTAACTTAGAACTTACGACTTGGGCAGCGCCTGTTATAATGTGTGGAGATTTCAATATACATCTAGATAATAAAGAACCCATTCAGGAACAAACGCTCTACCTGGGTAGAAAGAATAAAGTGTTTAGGGCACTTCAGTCATTGGCCATTAATCATGGCTTGATCGACGCCTGGCAGCTGTGTTGCCCGCAGGATCCAGGGTTCACTTTTTTCTCTGCCCCACATAAGAAGCTAGTCAGGTTAGACTACTTTTTTGTGACAGCATCTCTACAAAATCAAATAATGGTCAATAGACTCCCTAGAATCATATCAGATCATAACCCACTGGTATTGGCTATGGAGATTGGGAGAAAGGGCCTGCAGCCTAGATCTTGGACATTTGATAGGGCACTATTAGGGGATCCAGGGTATATCCAAAAAATGAAGGAATGGATCCCGGAATTCTCCAAGACAAATCAGGGCTCTGCTTCTTGCCAGACAGTATGGGGTGCATTTAAAGCTGCTGTCAGAGGAGAAACCTTGAGCTATGGGTTAAGAAAGGAGAAAATACTCGTGGATCAGTTAAAACTAATTCAGACAAAGTTAGCGATAGCGGAGCAGCGACTAGGGGAGGCGAGCAGTAGTAGAGTAGAGATTTCTGATATTTTGTGTGAGGTAAATATCATCAAGGCAGAAGCCACTAAGATTTTTATGGATAAGGTTGCTGCAACATTTTTGGTATATCGCCAGAAATGCTATGAGAATAGTGGGAAAGTTGGCCAACAGCTGGCCTTAAGAGTAAGACAAAAGCAGGTATTTGGGAACATTAAAAGCTTAATGAACGAAGAGGGGCGGTTGGTACACAACGGCCCAGAGATCATGGAAGCCTTTAGACGATTCTATCAAAAATTATATACTCAGGAAGAACAGCCCCAAGAAGAGGAAGGGATTGGTGCTATGGGTAATGAGATACTAGGCCAATTGAGTGAGGAAGATAAGGCAGCTTTAGAAGCGCTCATGACATTGGAGGAATTGGATACAGCAACCCGCGCTCTGGGAAGCGGGATGGTGGCGGGGGGGATGTAATTCCACTAGAATTTTATAAAGTTTTTTTTGTGGAGATATGTAAACAGCTGCTTAGCCTATTTATTGAAGTACAGGCAGGGGCCCCTCAACCGGCCTCCTGGGGGGAGGCCAAGATAGTAGTTTTCCTGAAAAAGGACAAGGAACCCTGCCTGCCTGGTTCATATCGCCCAATCTAGTTAATTAACAGCGATGCCAAAATTTATGCTAAAATACTTGCTAGCCGACTGAGTTTGGTAATCTCACGTTTAGTATCTCCATGGCAGCATGGCTTTATCCCGGGAAAGAGCACAGCAGATCATATAAGATGGGTTAATGCGTTACTTGATGCTAGTGCAACTGCCAAGCTTCCCATGGCAGTAATTCTGCTACATGCAGAAAAAGCCTTCGATCGGGTTCACTGGCCCTTTTTATGGGCTGTCCTGCGCAAAAATAACATCGGTCCTGGGTTTGTTAAAGCAATTCAACAGCTCTACCACAAACCAACGGCTACGATACAAGTTGCCGGGCTAAAGTCGGCTTCAATCAGTATTCAGAGAGGTACGCGACAAGGTTGTCCGTGTTCACCATTGCTTTTCGCGCTATATATCGACCCCTTGATCAGGAGAATGATCAGTAATGATCGGATCATTCCAGTCTCATTGAAAGGGGGGTGCACCAAGATCTCAGCATATGCAGACGATATTGCGGTGGTTACCACGGATCCCAGGACTGCTATATTGGAAATAGAGCAGGAAGCCCTACAGTTTGGGAAAAGGTCTGGCTATTTGTTGAACAAAAGCAAATGCCAAATGTTGGTGAATGAATTGGTAGACTTCAAGTATGAGCGGGTACAGACACAGGTTCAATATTTAAGTGTTAAACTTACAGGAAACCTTGACGAAGTGGTGAAAATAAACATGGCCCCGATTTTAATGAAGACTAGGAAAGATCTCGCTAGCATTAATAACCTACATTTATCACTCATGGAACGTTGCAATGTGATTAAAATGGTGTTTTTACCTAAAGTACTCTATCTTTTTAGAACAATCCTGATAGAGATTGGGCAGGACTGGTTCAAACTAATAGAGGGATTGGTTAATAGCTTTATTTGGTCCTATACGAAGCCGCGCCGGGCCTTCCACTATACGACTCTTCCAAGAGATAAAGGGGGATGGGCACTCCCCAATTTTAAACTTTATTATCTGGCAGCAGTGCTGCAGTATGCACAGACACTTTGGGGGTCATTCTGACCCTGGCGGTAATTACCGCCATGGCGGAGGTCGGCGGTAGCACCGCCAACAGGCTGGCGGTGCACCGCTGGGCATTCTGACCGCGGCGGTTCAGCTGCGGCCAGAAACGGAAAGTCGGCGGTGTACCGCCGACTTCCCGCTGCCCTTGAGAATCCTCCATGGGGATTCTGACACCCCCTACCGCCATCCGGTTCCTGGCGGTTCTCCCGCCAGGAACAGGATGGCGGTAGGGGGTGCCGCGGGGCCCCTGGGGGCCCCTGCAGTGCCCATGCCAATGGCATGGGCACTGCAGGGGCCCCCGTAAGAGGGCCCCACGAAGAATTTCAGTGTCTGCTTTGCAGGCACTGAAATTCGCGACGGGTGCAACTGCACCCGTCGCACCTTCCCACTCCACCGGCTCCATTCTGAGCTGGCGTCCTCGTGGGAAGGGTGTTTCCCGCTGGGCTGGCGGGCGGACTTTCGGCGGTCGCCCGCCGGCCCAGTGGGAAAGCCAGAATGACCGCCGCGGTCTTTTGACCGCGGAGCGGTCTTTCGGCGGGAACCGCTTGGCGGGCGGCGACCGCCGTCCGCCGCGGTCAGAATGACCCCCTTTATGTTACGGATAGATCAGGGCAAGATGCCCTCCCTTCGATATATACCCTGATTCTGGGCAAAGAAGCAGAGGCAGTTTTCTTGCGGATTTTGGAACCCAGCTATTACAAAAAGGCCAAATTCAAGGTAATTTATTCTGCATTTAAGGCATGGACTCAGGTTAAGCGCAAGATAGGTATAGGAAGAATTTGCTACTATACTCCTCTGTGGAATATTCCAACGTTTCCAGCGATATTTAAAGACCACTATTGTTTGAGGTGGAGTAGTTGTGGCATTCATAAAGTTGGGGACCTTTTCCATTCTAGCAGCCACTTCAAATCATTTGAGGATCTAAGCGTGGAATTTGCACTGGAAAAAAGAGATTTTCATTTTTTTTTACAGATTAGAGCTTTTCTACTAACCAATATGACTCAAGGTTGGTGCATAGATAAAATTAAGCTAATGGAGGTTTCGAGACACCCCACTAGCTGCAGCATTAAAAACCTGTATCCACTGCTTTTAAGTACTATACAGGATGACCTGGTCTTACTTGTCAAAAAATGGGAAGGACGGGTTGGAGCCAAAGAGGCAGAGGTTTGTGAGTCTATGGAAATGGCACGGACGGTCTTACTGTCTGCGGGCCCGCAAGTTCAACATTTTATGGTATTGCATAATCTAAATTATACACCTGCTAAGATTGTGAGCTGGGGTAAAACGGTGGGAATTATTTGTCCACGATGTGGTTGCCCGAAAGCAGATCTCTTCCATATGTTCTTTGAGTGTGCAAAATTGGAAAGTTTGATCACCGGTATATCCGATATATTGAAAAAAATCTTGAAACAGGCAATCTATCTGACACCTCAAATGATTTTGTTGGGAGTTGATCACTCAGTCTGTAATAATCGAGATAGATACTTCCTGTTTATAGCAATGTCGGTATTTCGTAGCTGCATAGCATCTTTTTGGCGGGATGTAGATCCCCCACGGTTTAATCAATGGCTTTCACGACTTTTAGCTATGTATCTTCTGGAAAATAGCCTGTATGAATTAAAAGGAGCAGCGGCCGGCAAAAGGGTGACTAGAGTTTGGGCACCCCTTGCTGCATGGCTCCTGGGCCCCGAGAATATGTCAGCTAAAAAATGAATTCTATATGAGACCTCAAAGATTACAAAGTATGATAATTGTTTAGAATGCTTCTCTCTTCTGCATGACAACATTGATGTACTTATGCTTCCGTGCTGTAAGCATGTACCCCACTGTGTGTTCTAATAAAAATATATATATATTTTTTTTAACAAAAATAAACTATTTTGTAGCTACTCATGAGTGGGACGGGGCTGTCCAGAGGTCCCTACTCCTCCATTTAACAGGGGATGAAGTATACAAACTTTTCAGGCATTTACCGAACACAGGTGCTCACAATAACTATGCTGCAGTAGTAAGAGCATTAAATTTGCATTTTGACCTACACCCAGACTTTTAAAGTTTTGAACTGCGCCAAGCACGCCAGAGACAGGGAGAGTCAATCGACCAGTTTTACACCCGGCTCCGTGAGCTGGCAAGCAAATGCATGAAGGACGACCAACAGAAGGAGATAGGTGCACAAGTCATACAGGGGTGCAGAAACAAGACACTCAGAGGGCTAATATTGAGGCAACCCAACATCAGCCTCTATGACATCCTAATCATGGTACACTCTCATGACTTAGCAGCCAGCCAGCAGCATCACGGAGACGGCCCCAACAGTCAAGATAGAACATGCGGATGCAACAGACCTGGAGGAAGCCGAGGCAGTTTGCGCCCCCCAGACAAAGGGAACGTTGTGACTATTGTGGGAGGGAAGAACATAACCCAAAGGACTGCCCGGCTCAAGGAAGGACATGCACAAACTGTGAAAAAATTAATCATTTTGCTGCAGTCCGTAAAGGCAATGCAAGAGGGAGAGGAGCGGGGGTAAGGCGTGCACCCACCAGAGCAATCAAGCAACTATCGCTGGATGATCCGGTAGCACATGGTACCAGTCACTCAACATCCCAGTACTTTCTGGAAGACTCCTCACTGGGAGAAGAAAAAGAAGGAGGAGAGAAAGAAGAAGAAGAAGAAGAAGAAGAAGAAGAAGAAGAAGAAGAAAAAGAAGAAGAAGAAGAAGAGATATTTCCAATATCTTTCACAATCAACCTAAAGAAATGTCAGCGGCCGCAGCCAATGTGCAGGGTTGAGATTTCAGGATCTAGCGTCAGGGCACTCATAGACACAGTGGTTTCTCTGAATGTGATGGGCTTGCAACAATATCGACGCCTCCAACCTCGTTCGCCACTGACCAAGTCAACCATCAAAATATTCATTTATGGAAGCTGAACACAGATGCATCTGAAGGGGCGTATGACACTAACGGTTCGAACGGAAGACAGAACGATTCAAACTGCATTCCATGTGCTCGACAGGAAAGTGACACCCTCCTTGGCAGCCAGTCAGCCGAAGAACTTGGTTTGGTGTCCTTTGCGAGGAGTGTAATAACGTGTCAGATAGATGATTTATTAGGACAATTCCCAGAGCTGTTTGAAGGACTTGGCTGTCTCAAAGCACCCACAATCAGACTACACATTGAAAAAGCTGTGAAGCCTGTTGCGCTGCGACAACGGCGCGTCAAGTTTCATCTCAGGCCGCTAGTGGAACAGGAGCTGAACAAACTGGAAGACCTGGGGGTGATAGAGAAGGTATCGGACCCAACTCCCTGGGTATCGCCCTTGGTAATAGCTGAGAAGCCAAAACAGCCCATTAAGATTAGGCCTCGTATTCACATACGATTGCTCAACAAAGCCATCAAATGGGAAAGACACATCAACCACACAATAGATGACATTATCGCAGATCTCAATGGCTCTAAATTGTTTTCAAAACTAGACCTAAATGTGAGGTTCCACCTGGTGAGCCTTACAGAGGAGAGCCGCTATATCATTAAATTTTCAACGCACATGGGGCTGAGGGGATACAGACGCTTGAGTTTGTGTCCTCAGAGGATGAAGTGTTCCAGGATGCAATCTGTCAGGTGTTGTCAGGACTACTGGGGGTCATAAACGTCAGTGATGACATTCTAATTCATTCTACCATGGCCGAGGCCCACCACCGACACCTGAAGGCCACCCTCAAGCGGCTATCAGAGCAGAGACTCACCCTCCACAAAGACAAATGTTCCTTTTTTCAAAGATTAATTGATTTCTTTGGGTACGTGTTCAACCAAAAGGGAACTCAAGTAGACCTGTGGAATTCCAATGCCATCAGACAAGCCCTGGCACTCGAAACTGTGATGGAAGTGCAGAGTTTTCTGGGGATGGCGACCTATTGTGGTAGGTTCATCCCAAAGCTAGCCACACTATCTGAGCCACTACGAGCACTCACTAAGAGTTATGCACCTTGGGTGTGGGAGAGGCGTGAAGAAAAAGCGTTCCAAGCGCTCAAAGAGGCACTTTTGTGTGAACCCATGATGGCGTATTTCAACCCTGCAAAGAAGACAGAGGCCCTCATTATGATTTTGGCTTTCTTTTTGACAGATTGCCAAAGCTGCTGGTGCCAGAAACCTCCAGTGCTGGTGATCTTCTGTCCGCCATATTACGAGTACTGCAGGATTTCCACCACATTTTGGGTGCAAATCCTGCAGTAGTCGTGCTGGCGGGTGGAGGCACATGGGCGGTTCCACCATCGGCCCGTCCCGCCAAAAGGACTCAGCCAACCGTATTACAACCTGTAATATGGCCTGGCGGTATCCTGATGATGGGGCGCTGCCGGCAGTGGAGGCGCCCATTCCCTCCCGGACAACCTCCTCGCCGTACAAGGTAAGTCGGGCATCCGACAAGGGAGGGAGTGGGAGGGGTGGGGATGTTGTGTGTGTGTGTGTGTGTGAGTGGGTGTTGTCTGGATGTGTGAATGTAAGTGTAAATGCGTGTGGGTATGAGTGTGTATGGGTGTTTGTATGCATGTGTGAATGTTGAAGTGCATGCGTGTGTGAATGTTGAAGTGAAAGCATGTATGAATGTTGAAGTGCATGCATGTTTGAATGTTGAAATAAATTCATGTATGAATGTTGAAGTGAATGCGTGTATGAATGCATGTGAGTGAATGTGTGTATGTCAGTGTTGGTGAATGACTGTATGCGGGGTACATGTGGGTGTCTTTGTGCATGTGCATGTATGCGGGGAGGGTGTGGGGTGGTGGGTGGGCTAAGATGGCGCTGTATCTGAAGGGGAGGTGAGGGGAGGGGTGTGGTGTGCCTGAATGGGGGAGGGGGTTCTGGTATGAAGGGGAATGAGGTGGTCTTGTGCTTGCTGGGGGGATGGGGGAGTCATCTGCTGGTGACAGGGAAAAAAAATTCCTGTCACCGGTAGCCTTTCTGCCAGGGTTTTTTGGCAGTGCTACTGGCGTTGAATCCCTGGTGGAAAGCCAGCTCACAATACCGCCGCCGATCTTCATCGGACCGCCAGGTTGGAGATGCTCATCTCCGGCATAACGAGTCCAACTTCCCTGGCGGTCTGAGTGGGGATGTGGCAGGTTGGCAGAGGCCAACCTGCCACACTCATAATGTGGCGGTCTTCACCGCCAGGCTGTCAGTGGTGAAACCTCCACTGTGGCCCTGGCGGTCAGTAGACAGCCAGTGTCATAATAAGGGTCAGAGCTCATGGTGGATATGACCCCGGTGGGCCTTGGTGCTGTCCTAACCCAGGAGAGTGAACCAGTCGAGTGGGCCCCCTGGAGTATGCCAGGAAGGCTTTGACCCCGACCAAGCAAACAGTTTCCCACATCAAGAAGGGGGCCCTAGCCGTCAAATGGGCGTGCAGCCATTTCAACATGTATCTACAGGGGAGACCATTCCGAGTGGTCACTGATCACCAGCCACTCTGCCCCGTGTTCAAGGGGACTGCGCCACACCCACCTCCCTGAATTGAAAAGTGGACAATACAACTCCAACACTATGGCATGGAAGTGGTGTACCAACCGGGGACCAAGAACCCTGCCAACTTCTTGTCAAGAAACCCTTTGGAGTCAGCTCAAGTCAACCACTGAGCAGAGGAGGCCACTGAAGTACACGTACAGGCACTAGCTCAGGCCAGCTGTCCGAAAGCCTTAATTACCCAAGAAATCTCAGAGGTTATCCTCGCCGATAAGGTTCTGCTAAGATTGAAGCGAGAGGTGGAGAACGGGTGATGCACGAGTTTTTTCAAAACACAGATGGCTGGGCCGTGGCTAACAAAACTGTGAAGGGTGCGGACCAAACTCAGCTGAACTCCTGATGGACTCCTCCAATGGGGTCACAGGCTGGTGATTCCTTTGCAACTACGACAATGGGTAATCATGCTGGTGCATGGTGCCTGTCAAGGAATAGTCAAAATTAAAGCTCGCATGAGGGAGAAAGTATGGTTCCCTGGCCTGGAGGAAGGAGTAGACAACTGCGTGCAACAGTGCCAAGCCTGCCAGCTGACTGCTACCCCGAGGCACCCTCCCAAGTTTTCAGTGATGAGTCATGCACCTCTCCATGGCTGAAAGTCAGCCTTGACTTTGGAAGTTTTCCGGTTTGACGAATCAGCATGGTTTTTGTGGACAGATACTACAAGTATACATTTGTGGAGGTCCTCAAATCCACAGCCTTCATCCAAGTTAGCCTGTCCCTTGAAAAGATCTTCACCATGTTTGGTCTCCCAGAGGAAATCAAAGCTGACAGTGGACCCCAATTCCAAGGGGGTGAGTTTCAGGAATTGATAAAATTGCTAGGCACCTGCCATCGCAAGATAACAGCGCAATGGCTTTAAGCCAACAGAGAGGTCAAGCAGTTTATACACACACTCAATAAAGGTCTGTGCATTGCCACCTTGGAGGCCCTTGATCTGAATCTCAGCCTCGAACAATTCTTGAGAGAGTACTGAGGAATCCCCACTGTACTACTGGATGAATCCTTTGGTCCTTCATGCTTGCGGGATACAGGCTTGACACCATCCCACTCCTCCTGGGTGGCACCCAGCTCCCTGCCATCCGGAGCGAACCCAAGCCAGACGGAAGGACAGGAATGACAGGGCAACCAAGAAGGTGCGTGCCATTCTGCGGGATCTGCGAGTTGGTGATTAAGTTATTCCTAAAGATCAGAAGCCTGGTTGGAAGCTCCACAAACCATACAAGCCAGGAATATGGACAGTGACTGGAGTGTCTGGCACTATGGTGACTGAGGAAAAAGGGAGAAAGAGACTGACCAGGAACATCTCCTGGTTTCAAAAAGCGACATTTGTGGAACATTCAGGTAAACTGACAGGTAATCATGTTTCTGTGGGATGGTCAGCAGGCGGGAGCCCGAGACAAGAGTGCGAAGGTGACCTACCAGCAGCAACTGAGCTGTCTACTCGGATGCAACCAGTGCCCAGTGTCCCAATGAATCTGGAAGGTGGAGAAAGTGCCCAGTCCCGGAGGTACAACTTAAGCCCCAATCCACTTCCTAGTCAAAAACTGTAAGACTTTGCATGTACCTTGAAGTTACAAATGTTTTGATCAAGTTGGAGAGGGATGTAATGATGTGAGCCGGTCTAGTGGCTTGGCAGGAGGCTGACCACTTTGATGGTCCCCGAAGACAAAGGGTGTATTTCTGGGAAGCAGGGATGATATATAAAAAAGGTGGAAGGCAGTAAGTGCGGTATACCCCTTCCCCAGTACTGAGTAACAATGTGTCTGTGTCTGGTGTCTGCTTCTGCTGTGTGCTGGCCCATGCAGTTTCACCAGGATTACAGTGGGGTCCCACAGGGTGCTGAGATCAAGCATGGGGATAGCTGGTTCGAGTTTGGAGCTAAGCAGGCAGGGTATTCAGAGGAGCATCAAGTTCATGCGACATATGTGTGGCTGGAGCCGAAGCCTGCTAAGAGTGGCCTATGCTTGAGGGCTCTGGGTAGCACAGGAGCAAGTGTAGGGATATTGCCTGGGCCTAATGCAGGTGGAACTGAGGAACGGCTAAGAGCAGCATTACCTTTGAAGCCTGGCCAGGAAGGAGTACAGGATACTGCAGTGATGCCCTTGGGCCACAAGTTAGCAGGACAGCGGAGCATTGGGCGTGGGCATTATGATGTAATGGGCCTGCTAATAGGCTTGTCTAGTGTGCACAGACAGGACCAGGGATTGGGGAAGAGAGGGGCAGAGGGGGATGTTGGCAGCCTGCTTTTAGAGCAGCACAGGTTAGTGAACACAGTGGAACCCACCTCCTCCCCCACAACTTACGGATAGATAATCCTCATGTGTACAGGGAGAACTGTTTGATTTGGAGTCATGCCGATTGGAAGGCAAGTCTAGCAAAAAGATTTTGGGATGCAAGGTAGGTAGGGCTGGTAGGGAAGGGATTTATAGTGCAAGACAGGTAGAAGGTAGGGAGGAAGGAAGTGGGGGTATTGTGGAGAAATTGGTTTGGATGCCAGAGGGAAGTTTGGCTGCCAGCGGCCTTGCAGGGGAGGGAAAGTAAGGCACCAACCAGATAGGTCAGGAAGGCAGGGCAGGTGGGACACGGTCTACGGCACAAGAAAAGTCGAGAGGGTCTAGTGTTGCCTGCCAGCCCCGATCCAAATACAGAGCTTGTGTCTTTGCGGCCAGCTCTGGGACAATGGTGGACCAAGCACAAGGTTGGCAAGAATGGGGCTTGGCAGCTGCCTTGCAGGAGCAGGATTCCTACCACAGCCTGTATGAGATACAATTTGGAGATGGTGGTGTGGGAGTTCCTAGCACAAGTAGAGATGTGGGTTTGAGAGAAGGTGAAGAAGAGTTGATTTTAGATTATGATGTGGAGGAGGTTGAAGAAGAGGAGATTGTGGAAACTACAATGCTGGAACAGATGGAAAGAATCTCAGCACTATTAATCAGTGCAAGAGTTTTGTGTTACAGGCAGTGGTGGCTAGCTTGGGAACTACAAGAGTGGTGTCCAATCAGACACAGTTGATGTTGGCATCAGGATGGATGGCTTTAAAGTGGGCCCGACCTTGAGGCCAGGTAAGAATCCTTGCAGGCAGGACAATCAGGGGGAGTTGTGAGAGAGTTGCAATCCATTGGAGTGGAGGCAAATGACCAGGCAGGCACAGGGCTTTGGTTGAACTGGTGGAAGTGTGTGCAGGATCAAGAGATAGGTACAGAGGCTGAGACTGTGGGGGGAAGGGGCACAGGAAGCAGGACAGGCCTCTGGGGAGAAAGAAGGGGAGAAAGACACTACAGGTAAGAAAGGAATCAAGGAGATAAAGAATAAGAAGATTCCATACACAGGAATTACTAAACCACTGGGGCTCCATTTAATGCTGGTGACAAAAGAGTTTATATGGAAAGAGGAGTACAAAGAGGTTTTCAAATTTTGCACAGGAAGATAAGGGCAAAGGAGGGCCTTAAGGAAAAGGAATATGAGTTGTCCAGCTATCCAAAGGTGCTCGTCAATATAAAAACTTGAACAGCAGCATTTTTGATTTGCACAAGCGTTTATTGTGAGAAATTACCTGAATCCTGTGTTGCTTTGTTCCAGTACATCAACATAGTAAGGATGGTGCAAATAACTTTTGGATGTTGGGCTTGGGTGAGGTAGGATGAGGAGTATAGGACCAGGTTGGTGTGAGAAGTAGATGGGGTTTGGGAATAACTAGACTAAAAACAATGACACCGGGAAGACTAGCTCCTTTCACTTACACAGCAAGTAGGTGGCTGCTGATATACAAGCCCTTCCAGGGGTGTCCCACCTAGTCAGGGGGTGGGCACAGCAGGATGGAGTCAAGCCAGTAATGCCTGCACTTGTTGGTCATAGAACAGGGGGCAGTGCTTGTGGGAATACTGCATATACTGGCTCAAGTGCTCAACGTGTGGTAGAACGTATATAGTCACCCAGTGTGGGCCCCAGGGTAACAATTTTGGACAGCAAAGCAGTGCAGTGCATCAGTGCCAGGGCATCAGTGATGGATGCAGGGGCAGTAGTGGACAGCATCCTTTGGGAAAAGGTACATACTCCAGTTAGGTTGGACAGGCTTCCATATTAGCTGTCAAAGTTGGGCACAAAAATGGAGACAGCTTTGTTGTTGGATGGTTTTGAGCATGGTTTTCAGTTGTGTTATGAAGAGCCGAGGGAAAAGAGATGGATGGAAAATTTGAAGTTCGTTAAGGACCATGAAGACTTGGTCTAGAGGAGGCTTTTGAAGCAAGTATGTGAAGGGTGCATGAAATGACCATTTGAGGATTGGCCTGATTGATGTTGTCCCCAAAGAAGCAACTGGGGAATACCATTTGATTCACCATTTGTCCTGGCCACCAGGCATGTCGTGAATGATTTTATTCTGGAGGCTTACAGTAAATTTCACTAGGCCTCAGTAGAAATGGCTATAGCACTGGTTAATAGATCAGGGCATGGAACATTGATGGTAAAATGTGATATGAAATCAGGCTTTACCTTACTTCCTATGCATCCCTCCAATTATGAGTTGTTGAGCATGCAGTTTGAAGGCTATTTCTTTGTGGACAAAGCTTTGTCAATGAGATGTTCCATTTCTTGTTTGTTGTTTGAAGTTTTCAGCTCTTTCTTATAGACACTATTTAGTTCCTATGTGGGGTGGATCAAGACAGATTACCTGGATGATTTCTTTTTGGTGGGGTCCCCAGAGTCAGATGAATGTGTAGAAGCTTTACATTTGTTTCAGGATTTGATGAGAGATGTAGGTGTTCCACTGGCACAGGAGAAGATGGTTGGGCCATCTTAGGGGGGGCTGGATAGCACATTCTGCTCCCTGTAAACCTCAACCCCCCTAGGAGCGTTTTGCGGGTGGTAGGGTCCAGAGACATAGGGAATGGGCAATAGTCAGGTAGCATGGGGAGGAGTTTGGGTACACAAGGACAAGGGGATATGGTAACCTACCATAATTTTGTAGTCAGTAGTGACACACACCAGTTGGCAGGGACAGATTTACATTTTTCCCACCCTTCCTCTCTAAAAGTTGCTTTTGGGGGACATTTGTGAGGTTTTTTGTTTTGTTAGCATTGGATGGTTGCCTTGATTTACTGTTTTTGTTCGACTTTGATTTTCACAATGGTGTGTTTTTTGAGGTTTCCTTGTTTTAATGGGACAGGTGTGCAGAGAAAGTAGGTTTGAGTTTTTGTTGCTTAGAATTAACAAGCGCTTTGGAGGTTGGTTAAAAAATAGTTTTAACTTATTGCAAGAAAAGTTGGCCATGTTAAGACCGTGAATCTGAGGAAGGAGGAGGAAGTTTGAAAGCAACAAGCAACATTGGTGAATGCATGATCATTGGCTGCGTGAAGTTTGAGTGAGGAAAGTTGTGATAGTGTTTTGGGGAACTTAGGGGAGGAGGACAGATATGTATTATTGGACCAGATGTATCAAGCGTTTTTCCATTCGCAAATGGTGCGAATGGCCATTTGCGAATGCAAAAATGCCTTTCATTATGTATGAAAGGCATTCGCCATGCAATTTTAAGGAATCCCTAAAATAGCGATTCCTTAAAATTGTGACCCCATTTAGAGAATCGCAAATTGCTATTCTCTAAATAAGGAATCCTTATTTGCGATTTCTTAAGCACATGTATCAAGCTTTTCCTTAATGCGAATTGGGCATTAAGGAATCTCAATTACCACCAAATACACCTTGGTGGTAACCACGTGCAAATTTTAAAAATGCATTAAAAATGCATTTTTAAAATTGACGTGTAACGCACACATGCCCCTTTGGCATGTGTGCGCCTTACATGTCCTTAAATTATTTTTTGGGGTGTAGCAGAGGGGGCCTTAGGGCCCCAGCACCTGGGGTTTTGCATTTGAGTTAGG
The DNA here is from genome assembly GCF_031143425.1 of Pleurodeles waltl. Lineage (NCBI taxonomy): Eukaryota > Metazoa > Chordata > Amphibia > Caudata > Salamandridae > Pleurodeles > Pleurodeles waltl. The sequence goes on from NC_090450.1 coordinate 621,000,666, forward strand.
AATTAGCAATGTGGGAAATGTAAAAAATTCACAAATATGGGCCAGGCCCATAGGTGCGAATGGGCTCAGAATCGCTATTTGCGATTCAATAATAGCATTTGCGATTTTTAAGAAAACGCTATTACCGATTCGCAAATATGATACATACCATTTTGCGACTCTGAAATAGCGATTTCTTAAAAATCGCTATTAGAGAATCACAAAGTGGATTCTTGATACATCTGGCCCATTATGTATAGTGTGGCCGGGTTTAAAGTTAATATGTATGGTTTAGTGCTAAGGTTTACGGCTTAAGAATTGTGGAAATGTTTCATTAAAGTGACCTTTTTCAGTCTATAATTGTTTCCTGTGTGTTCTTGGATGCGCTATCCTGTTGGAATAGCACATGTTGCTTTTTGTCGCCTTATATCACATTACGCTGGCTCAATGCATTAATAAATCTAGGCCTTGGAATTTTTCTTCTGAAATCAAATATTTTCCCTGCTTAACTTCATGCAACAAAGAAATATAGAAAGTTAGGAAGAGAGTAAACTCAAAACATTTTACTGAGAACTGCCTTTGGAATCTTTTGATTTGAAGCTTATAGTTTGCCATAGGGCTCTGTTTCAGACAAACAGAACTGAATCAAGTGCTATTTAAAGACTCAGGGCCTCATTTACGAGGAAATGATGCAGCATTGAGCTGCAAGTCACCTTGGTTGGCCACACTGTGTCATTTTTAAAGTGCAGGAATGCGTCGTATTTACAGAAATATGACACATCCCTGTACTTTCCTCAGCACTGAGGCACAAACTGCTGGCTAGGGCCAACGCAGGCACCCCTGCAAATCTGGGAATGCATCAGAGTCCATCAGGTTACATTGGTGTCATGTGGTAACACCCACAGCAACACCCATGGAATGCCCTTTATGGCAAAACAATAAGTGAAAGGGTGCCCTTTTCACAAGGCCATGAAAAGCCACACAAGGTGGCTTTGTGTGGCCTTGTAAATATGTCCGGCACACTGGGCCACCAGAGTGTCAAAAAAGTCAAGCTCCGGTGGTGCAGTGTGCTGCGGGACCTTGTAAATGAGGCCCTCAGTTTTTAAAAAAGGTGTGCTGCTCCTTGTGTGGTTCGGTTCCTGTTGAGGACCTTTGTTATTATCATACCTTCTCACAGTTTTTAATCTTGCCCGAGACCTGGCCTAGTAAAGCATATCTGAAGATTCTATGAGGTAATTTTAACTCACTTATACAAATCCCTTGCCTTTCCACATTAATAGTGCTCTGCTTCCAAATGTGTAGAGCCCATTAAATTACACTAGGTGACATGAGTGAGAATCCGATGATGAAGCAGGACACGGGTGGTACCTGTGGGTAAGGACCCTACAAAATTATCCAATTATGTCCAGGTAACATGTTGAGGGCGCTAATTTACATGGGTGCTTCTCACACATTAATTTGAGATGTTTGGAATGTCGCTCATTCTAGCATAAGGGACTGGATTCAAGAGACTTTGGGCTCACCCTCCCTAGTTCATATTTGTTAAATTCTATTCCTATTCATAATTCCTGCACTTTAAATATTGTTGTCAGTGCTTCAAGGTATAAAGTATTTGTTTTTCTGTATCATTTCCATCTTTATTTATTTGAAAAACATAAGAATAATCAGTGCACACACATTTAAATATGATGACTACATATGTGATCTATCAATTTTGCTACTTTTACTATTCCAAAAATATTTCTAATATTATTGTTCATCTTTCAATTGTTTATTAGTATAAGATTTTGCAAGACTAGAAGGAAAACTGTTCCGAAAGAGAACATGGGGAAAATTTTTCATTTTGTCTGCAGGTCCTAAAAGGTGTCCCTCCATGATTTTTACATCCACTTGGCTGACCATTGTCTCTTAAGTTAGGTGGAGGGATTCAGTGTCAGCGGGTGGTCTGTCAGTGTGACCTTTATTGAAAGGGTTCAAGATATGGTCAGATTACCTTTGTGTGAGGAATAGAAGTGAAAGTTGAATGGACTCGTGGATGTGATTGGCTGAACTACCAAGGATATATGGAGTGATACGACGTGGACTTTGATGATATTGCAGGCAGTGGTGTCACTTGATCTTTGGCTTTATGACATAGCAGGAAGTGATATATCCAAAATCTAAGAAATCCTACAATAAATGCAATATTAAACCATAAGTGCTAGATTAATAAAAACTCAAAGGTTGTGAAAACAGAAAACAGATAACGGTCGATTTTATTATCCCTATAGTAACAATTGCACTTCTATGATTTATCACAGTTGGTGGCATCTCTTCCACAAATTAAAAACCATCATGTACCAGAAAATCAATGGCAAAGCACAGCATCAAATGCCCAAATGGGAACATGCCCACTTGCCTAGGCACAGTCGTATACATCAAGGCACACCTCTCAGTGCCTAGAAAAGCCACAGGTGATCTGAAACAGGCCTTAAATATCAGCCCCACTACCACTGCCCTGGCGCCGAGCCGATTGTCATAATTATCAGTGCCTTCATAAAGCCTCAAATACAAAAGCAGCTTTTACCGCACACAGAATAACCCACATAGAATACTAAAGCTAATGTAGTAGCAGTGTGACTACACTGGGCAAATTAAATGTAATATTGATGAAATGCAGTTAAAATAGATACATATTATGAATATATCTCTGTAGTTGATACCTATTAGATGAAATTCTATTGAATGCATGCAGGTCTCCTCATATCTCTCCAAAAATTAACATGATTCCTTCAACCCATTAAAGGGTTAGTTTTACGTCACGTGCTAAAGGCCACATATTCACTTCTCACAGATGTTATTTCTAGATATAGGGCCATATTTATCAAATTGTCATGCAATGCAATGTGGCAACACAAATTGCTGTGGTGTGCTGTGCTGCACTGCGTGACAAAGAGAGAACATGAATGAGCCATATCTACTAAGATATGATGCATTCCTGCTCTCTCCCTGCAGTAGTCCATGGAGTGCTGGCAAGTGCCAATGCAGATACCCTTGCTCCATGATGCAAGGGTACCTGCATTACTCTTTTGGGATGGCGTACCATTTTGACGCAAGCCTAGATTTACTAACCTTAGCAAATCTGGTATTATGCCAGAATCCATGGGTGGATGCATAGGAATGCCCATGCTCTTCCTATGGAAAAACTTCCCAATGCAGAGTAACAAAAGTCAGCGATTTGCGCTGCCTTGTGTTACTATGGATTTACTAAGCCACGCACAGCCACACAAAGTGATTTTGTGTGGCTTAGTAAATTTCACTTAAGCTCTTGTGTGATGCAAGGACAAAGCAAGGGCTTAGTAAATGTCGCACATAGGCCCATATTTATACCTTTTTAGCGCCGCATTTGCGTCGTTTTTGAACGTAAAATCAGCGCAAACTTACAAAATACAATTGTATTTTGTAAGTTTGCGCCACTTTTGCGTCAAAAAGCGGCGCAAATGCGGCGCAAAGAAAGTATAAATACGGGCTATAGTGTCAGTATACAGTTCTTATTTAGAGTGGCATTATAAATGCTTCCCTCATTCATCACATGATTGTTTTCGACAGACAAGATACCAGGATCTTTACGAACTAAAAAGCTGGGATAGCATTGCCTACGAAACAGTGTTAGGATGAATGTGCACCTCATTGCATTATTTTGCCAAACAGATAATCAATAAATAACTATTTTTGGAAAGGTAAGTAGGAATCATAAATGCCTTAGACCTTTTAAGTCTAGATTCTTAAGCTGAACAATATACAACTGCGCCACTTGGAGCATCAATTTAGGCATAGATATCTTTACACAATACAATCATTATGGCAGTAAATATAACTATCAACATTTGTGATAGCAATCATCATTCACCATGTCCCTAACAAATGTGTTACTGATCATCCCCTATAAATCACTAGTAATCATCTCATCAGTCTGGATTTTGTTGCAATTAGCCCAAACCAGGTAATGCAAAGAACTCCCCCCAAGGTGATCAGTGATTGAGTGAGGTGTAAAAGCATGTGGCTATCCCCTTAAAAAATTATGGCATAGATACATGCTAAAGGAATGAGCTGCGACCATTAAGCAGCACTGCATTCCTCTCCACTGCCAAGATTTACTGCAGGCACAGCCTTAGCTTGAAACATGTGTCTAGAGGTACACAGCACTGGCTGCTCCAACAATGATGAATAGTAAAAACTTTGACTAAAGTGATTGTAATCATGCACTGCATTTACCCCAATGCATGTAGGTGAATGGTGTGCTGGATTGCAAAGTAGTCTGTTCCATACTCCCTTCTTTCACAGCCTCAGGTTTCCCGCTTGATGAGCCAGCACAGGCTCAACAGTAGGGGCGGAGAGCTCCTTTTTTTAAGGTACAGGGACAATTTAACAATGTTATTAAACTTTTTTTTTTTAAAGTAAATATATGTTTTAAGGTAAATATTAATGTAAACTAATTTTATATATTCATTGTAGGTGTGGAACAACCTAAATACATCTACAGTTCTATTAACTTGAGTTTGAATTCAACATTTGATTAATATAAATACATTCATTTAAATAAAAACAATCTTGAAGTTTAAATTAAAAAATATTTTTAATATGCATTATTATTAAAACCCGCAATGCAATTTAATCTAAGTAAATCATATTGAAAAGGAATGTACATCAATTTATACCTTCAGAAAGGCTTTTAAATAATCACTAATCAAATAATACATATGTTCTATTTTTAGATTTTCGAACATTAAATTATATTTATTTATATTTTTGTGTGTATTTAACATTATTACATATAGGGTTTTCTTTCAAGTCCCGACCTCCATTACTTTCTGTAGCAAAATGTCGCACTATTAGGTGTAGGTCAAGAGGGGTGCTGCTCTCCCTACTGTTTTGTTTTTGGCACCAGTAATTTACACTCGTAAATTTGGCTTCACATCTTGGTAGATAGAGATGTGGCGGCCTGCACTTTAGTGTGACTTTATGCTCAGATTTTGTGAATAGACAAAAGTAAAAAAAGTTACTCAAATGAGGAACAGTGACTATACACTTATAAATCACTAACAAGTGTAGGTTATCTTTGTGACTAGTCTAGACGGAGAGTGCTTTAGCTTCGCCCCCTTTCAATCATTGGCTTTTCTCGACCAGTCTCTTTTAGTCTTTGGCTTGAAATTTTGTCAAACATTTAAGAGATTGGCCCAGTGGAGCATTAATCTTTCGTCTAGTGCTAATGAAAGTTTGGATATGTCCTTCTGCCTCCATTAGATTGGTGAATTGATTTGCAGGAGCGACTACTTGACAAGTATAGCCCTGTCTGCACAACAGTGATCTGTTCCATGTTCCTCACTCTAATATGTTAACTCTGCATGGTTAGCACATTAAATCCAGGCCTTTTGGATTTGCCAACGTGTGTATATAAGCATTTGTGTACTTGTCAACGGAAGATGATTGTATTTCGATTTGGAAATTATTACTTTGAATAATATGCCACTTTTTCATGAAACTGAATTTGTTTTTACAATTTTGATACCAAATGTTCATATGATAGTTTACTGACAAGCTTCCTTCAAATTTGGATGGTTACAGGTAACCCGTGCAGCAAGGAAAGTGTCAGTTTGTGTTTCGAATCAGCGCACAGCGAAGGAGGCTAACGGTAGCAGTTTGCTCCTCTGTGTCATAAACTGATTAAGTTTCAGGTCACTGCACATGCTTTGTCTCGAATCAGAAGGGCATCTTTACCTGACGAAATCCAGACGTCAGTGTATTTCAAGCTATGGTGCTCTGCTAAATAATGATGATGTATATACACCAGGGGGCAAGCGACCCCTTATCTATTGTACCGAATTAATCTTGTAATATTACTACATCTATCCTGCATTCCATATAGCATGAGTCATATTTATCTGGCTTTTCTCCGCCGTGGAAAAAAACAGTTGCAGATAAGTTTTCTGTTGACTTTAGTGGGCTGAACTTTAGCATTGTCCAGTCAAAATGATTATAAATTGCTAGGAGATAATGAATCCATGGTGTGACAACGTAGTGTTTGAGCTAAAAATACATGCTGAATAATTTGATGGTAACTACACCTATACAAGGAAATTAACATATCTTTTCTGGCCAGAGAGGAATGGGGTTGTATATCAAAATAGAATATCGAGTACTAAACAGTATGCAAAGGGGGGATGTGGTGGTGCACAAAACGCATTGTCCCTATAATTTTTCAGTACGAAAATTGAACAGGGATATCACAAAAATTGCCAAATGCAATCACACCAAATTTGGCAGAAAGCTGGATCTTGATTCTGAAAGCTTGCTTTTTGTGATTTGATGTAAATCAGTTTAATAGTGTTTGAGAAATTAAGCCTAAAAAAGTATGTATATTTTAGGCCATGGAGGACCTGCAGAGCCATCAGATCTCCAGACAAGATCGGCTTGGCTTCAACCACATCCAAACTAGGCCTGGGCAGAATTTGTGAAATTCTGCTACACAGAACTACGCAAAGTGCTGAAAAAACTCTGCTGCATTACGTGGATTTCAATGAGTGGCGGAGTTGTGCTGTTCATGCGAGTTTCAGCTCCAGGAGCTTCTTCCGTACTGTGAAATCAGTGTGTATGGCATTCTGTGGAGTTCGAGAGGGCGCTAACTTCTTTCGGCCACTCGAGTAGATTTTCTACTTGAGCAAAAACTTCCTCAATGTGAGCAGCAGCTTCCTCATAGTGAGTGGTCACCACCTACCCTAACCGCTTGGGTTCAGAAATCTCGCTTTCCAACTTAGTAATTTCTCTTGCTCATGCTCACCAACTTACCATTGGCGAGTGTGAGAAAAAACTCCGCTTTGCATCACTTTGCAAAGTTTTTTGGCACTCCCTTTTCTGGGCAGAGTGCTGAATGAGGAAAACTCCACAAAGTTTGCCGGAGGAGTGGATTTCTTCACCAACCCCTAATCAAAACAATATGGTGGCAGCTGTTTTAGGACTCCGATCTTAGAGCCTGATATGGAGTTTGACAGAGGGGTTACCCCATCACAACCATAATAGATATCCTGTCCACAAAAGTAAAAGTCCCATTATATCCTATGGATATTATATTTTGTCATCCATCACCGTTGTGACAAGGTAACCCCTCCACCAGACTCTAAATCAGGCCCTAAGTCTCGAGGTGTGGACAAAAGTAACAAAACTACAGGATGCAGGGTAGAACTACCCCTGGGTCAATAAACATTTTGTTTAGTTTTGCTACAAACGCCTGGCAAAGTTTTGAGAAAAAATGTGCACTCCTGCTTTTTAAAAATATAACCCTCTCAAAGGTGGACCAGGACCCCAGGAGGTGACACAATGCATTTTAAAGAGGAGGCAGCATACAGCACCCTCCCCGTGACACTAGGATGCCCTGGGAGCCTCATCCCCCAGGGCCGCGCATTAATTGTAGGGGAGGGGGGGGCATGGCCCCTTACCCTGAGTCTCAGCCCAAGGGACCTATTTCTCAGGGCTGATTTAAAATTAAAGGAAAGGTGGGCATGCAAAAGGCTGCATTGACCTTATCCCTGAGGGGCCAACCCATATATTTAATAAGGAGGGAATGTGCAGTCCCTTCTTACTGAGCCTTGAAATGGCCTAGGGAACCCACCCCCGTGGCCAATACATACATTTAAAGGGGAGGGTGGCAAGCGATCCCCCACTCCCCGAGCCTTGAAGGGCCCTGGGAGCCCATCCCCGGTACACCGATTCCCCCCCCCACAAGAGCACAGGCAGGGAAAACATGTCTGCCCCTCACCCGTCAGGAGCTTCATAAATAATCCCTCCTGATAGGAGAAAACATTTGTTTTCCTGCCCACCCTCTTGCAGGCAGGGAAACTCAGATTGCTCCTACCGAGTGGGAGCAGTGAAAAACACTTGCTTCCAGCTGACGGGAGCAATGCCAGCATCCGATGCACTCAGAAAGGGTGATTAGAAAAAAAGAAGGCCTGAGGGATAGGTTCCGAGGCCCATAGTGGCTAAGGAAGGGAGGTGGCAATGCCAACGTCCTTAATAGAAAAGTGGCAACAGGTTATGGAATCCATTGGGCCCATAGTGGCTGTGGGAGGAGCCCTCTTCCCATAAAATTGAAAACAGCCCAGGGAGATGGGAGCACCGGGGCCTATTGACACTTGGGGAGGGGGCCACGTGCCATCCCAGCCTAAATGAATGAGTACAGCCCAGGAGTCCTCGGCCCTGTAAAAGCTCAGGAAGGGGGGACTGCATGCCCCATCCCCAACAATTTAAAAAAAGAAAGATTGCCAGCTCCCACCATGATAGGTCCTAACAGAGGAGCAAGCGGAAACCCTGGGGCTCCTCATCGTGCCCCCCAGCAAAAAAAAGATAATAATATGGGTGTCTTGGATGGGGAGAGAGACACCCAAATAACAAAAATAAAAAAGTGAATAATAAATGAGCCTCATAAGCCGCTCATTTATTTTTCACCGCTCCTGGAAGGAGTGCTCCATATCTCCCTGTGAGGGCTCTTTAACCCTTGTTTTTTTAGCTCAATGATGTTCCTACAACTGTCAGAAACACCACCGAGCATCTTTTTAATGTTGTAGAGAGCTGCAGGGAATGCAATAGCCCCCAAGCAAAAAAAAGGAAAGCTTACTATATGTTTCTTAAAACATTGCTAGCTGGAGCACCATGTTCTTCAGGAAGAGTGCAGAGCTTATTGTGATGGGTTTTATTTTAGCACTTTGTAGCTTGTAAACTGTTAAAAATAGACTCTAAGACATGTTGGTGTTTTTATTTTTAAATAAACAATTACATTTATGACATGCACTTTTATTAAACATTGCTCTGTGGGAGTTGTTGAGATATACATTTTATTGTAATTGTTGGTCATTTTTAACAAAGAGAATACATGTGCTTTATATATGTTGATATCCCAATCCCCTCATAATGCCAAGAGGACCACTTTATATTTTTTGGTGTTCTGATTCTTTAAGTCAGTAGGCCTGCCTTACTTAAAATGACTCCTAGGCCCTGTGGTCAACCTCCCTGCCTGCTGCCCATGTCTCAAGTGCAGAGATGGTAGTTGGGCAACAGCAGAGGTTTAACACAGGGTCTGGCCTGCGGTCACCCCTCACCACTCTTAGCTGAAGGCCTTACATAGTGTGGGTTTGCCTGCCCACAATGTTTTGGACACAGACCCTTGCCAAGTCTTTGCAGCCAGAACCATGCCATCTGTTGCCAGAGGCTGCCTGCAAGGGGTTGGAGCAAGGCTTTGCCACAGGCCACGCCCTGCGGGCCACATCACACCGTGCACAGCTCATTACTGTGCGTGACGTGGGGTTAGCATTATGTATGATAAGGAAATACTAGTTTACGTAACAAAAATCGAGACTTCCTCAAAAAACAAAGGTCAAAGTGACATTATAGTTAGCTATGGTTATAATATCCTACTTTGCATTAAAAAGTGCTGTTTTAAATGAACAAAACCACTGAAAATCACCAGTTATAGTTATCTCAAGTAACTATAACTTGTACTTCAAGGTAACTTTAACTCCCACCCTCCTCATGCACTGCAAATTCTCCCACATATTACATCACTAACGACATGATTTATGACATCATTGATAACATGACTTCAACATCTGAAGTAACATCATTGATAAGAAAACTGTGCATGGTGGGGCACAAGTTATAGTTACATTATGGATAAGCTATAGTTATTTGAGATACCTGTAACTGGTGTATTTCAGTGGTTTTCTTAATTTAAAAAGATATATTTTAACTGACCTTTTAAGCTAACTATAATGTCTCTTTAACATTTGTCTTTTTTCAGTAAATATATGTATGTCTATATACACATATATTTATTCACTCAATCTCACACACACACACATATAACAAACGTTAAAGTGACGTTATAAATAGGTGACAAAGTCACATACATTATATTACCTAGTGGCGGTTGCTACTAGGTAGTTATTGTTAGGCCCTAGTTTCTTAAGAAAAAGCATTTTTTTACTTGCCTATATCTTTGGCACTGGTGGATACATTTTCACAACATTTTCCCAAAATGTTATGCTCACTTTAGCTGCAGTCTGGAAAGTTTTGGGGTGATACGTCAATCAGGAGTGAGTAAAAGAAGGGTCCCACAATGTGTTTTCCCCATATTAATTCCCATAAGGTTTTTGAACAGGAACACAGCCTGAACAGCTGGACATAATTATAACAAATTTGGCAGAAATGTAGCTCCTGGTCTACAAAGCACCCTTTCTGTTATTTGGTGTAAATCAAATCAGTAGCTTTTGAGATAATAAAGAAAATTCAAATTCGTATATATATGGACACTCAGGTTCCACGGACCCTCCCGATCTCATGCTGAGATCTGATTGGCTGCCAATACTTCAAGAAGGAAATGTTAGCAGCCATCTGGGACTTGGCTTCAGCGAAGTCCCTGAAAAAAAGATAAAACATCAGAAAATGGGCCAAAGACAGGGACACCCAGACCGCTTAGGTCTGGTGCTGGGGTCCCAGAGGGACCCTGCCAGGGCAAAAAAGCATTTTTTAAAAACATTTAATTGAGAGTGGTGGCTGATAGGGCGAAAATTCAAAAAGAAAAACTAGCATGGGCTCCCGTGCTTCTTCTGGAAAAAGCCCTAAGGTAGGCCAGCTCCCAGAGCATTGTTTAGAAAAAGGATGGGGGCACACATGGCCCCCTCCTGAGGCTCATTGAGCCCCTAGGACCACCACCTCTTTGGGGCTAAATAGTTGTAATGGGGGGCTACACGGACACCTCGATCCCTGGGGACCATCTGCCTCCGTTGGGCTAAATCAGAGTAATGAGTGGTGCAGACCCCCTTGGTCCTCGGAGATCACCACCTCCCCGGGGCCAAATGAGGAATAATAGGGGTGTTCTCACGGACCCCCTATGCCCAGGGACCACCACCTCACCATGGCTATCTTGAAAGTAATGGGAAGGCCTTGTGGACCCCACCGGGCCCAAGGGGCAACCACCTCCCCATGACCAAATGAGAGTAATAGGGGGGACTCACAGACCCCCTTGAGCCAGGGACCACCTCCTCATTGGGGCTAACTTAAAGTAATGGGGGTCCATTGCGGACCCCCTGGGGACTACCACCGCTCTAGGGCCAAAATAGCTTTTAAAAGTGGGAGGAGGGCTGCACATCCCCCTTTCAGGGCCATATCCAGCCCCGGGACCATCACCTCCCCAGGGCAGGCCCTTGAAAACAGAAGGATGGAGGCCACACAGCCTCTCTCCTGAAACCACTAATGGCCTGTGGGTCCTCCACCCGCCAGGTCCGGCTCCTGCTATGTCCCCGAGTGCCCACCCCGGGGACAAAGCTGTTGCTCTGATGTGGCAGGAGCATTGACAGCTCCCTTTAAGTTACAGCAAACACAACTCCGCTTCAAGCAAGCAAGAGCTGTCAAACAACTCTCACTTCCTGGGAGTGGAGTTTTCATCTGTTTCCCTGCCCATATAGACAGGTAGGGAAACAGATGAAAGGATTGCTCTCCCAGACAGGTAGTTGTATGTTTAGCAGCTGCCTGTCTGTGGCAGCAATGCCAGTACCAGCAGGAGGCAGGGAGCCAGCTGGTACTATAGGGACATTCAGGTTCCCCCTGCTGTCCTCAATGCTGCTGACTGGGTGCCCTGGGGGCACCAGGGACAGGCCCCGGCTAATAGTGGCCCTGGGGCTGAAATTGGCTCAGGGAGAGGGGCACAGCCCCCCTCCAAAAATAAATCATATGTTAAGGCCAGGCCCTGGGCCATGGAGTCCCTGAGGCTGAAATCATCTCGTTGGTGGGGGGGGCTGCACAGCCTCCCTCCCCCAATAGCAAATAATATTAGGACATCCCCAGAAAACAAAGAAGCACTTACGTCATATAGCAGAGAGGAAGGACCCTGGTTTGGTAGAGATGTATGTCTTTGTAGTCTTGTTGCAATCTCTATAAAGGGTTCATGTTATCACAGAATTTTGGAGAAAGGTACCTGAGTCACAAGCACATTGCCAAATGCACACAAGGTCACTGGAGACATTTCCTCATGGTCCACAAACCCACCTCTACTGTAGATTACACACTGGACATTTACCCAAGAAGGCAAAAAGAACTCCACTTGGGTAGTTATTTTGTGGAAACTGTGGACTCTTGTTGGATAAAAGGGCAGGTGATGTTCTTTTGTGGCTGAGTCACTCCCACAGCTACTAACACACCCACACAGACTCTAACACACCTACTCAGAGACACACTCAGACACTCATACACCCACTCAGACCCACTCAGACACTCATGCACCCAGTAACAGACCCACACAGACACTGACACACCCACTCACAGACCCAGTAAGACACTGACACACTCACTCAAAGACCCATTCAGACAATCATGTACTCACTCACACACCCACTTAGACACTCATGCATCCACTCCCAGACCCACTCAGGCATTTATGCACGACTCACAGACCAACTCAGACTGTCACACACCCGCTCACAGACCCACACAGACACTCACATACCTGCTCACAGAGACACTTTCACACCCACTCTCACACCCAGAGATTCCCTCTCATACCTACTTTTACACAGACACTCTCACACCCACTCGCACACCCACATAGACCCTCTCGCACCCAGACACTGTCACACCCACTATCAGTAAATTCAGAACCTAACTATAACATACCTGTAACCATTGGTTTCTTAAGTAAAAACATATATTAACTTAAAAAAGGTTACAGGGACGTTATAGTTAGGCTCAGATTTTAAACTTACAAAACAATAGAAATTTAGCTATTATAGTTAGAGTTATTTCAAGTACCTATAACTCGTGCCCTGAGGTAATTATAACTCGTGTCCTCACCACGCACAGTTATATCATCAATAATTTTACTACAAATGTTACAGTAACATTATCAATGGTGTTCTAAAAGATGTTGAGTGCTGTAATATCTGGTTTAATTAACAGTGCATGGCATGGGCACAAGTTATATTTACCTTAGGGCAGAAGTTACAGTTATTTGAAATAACTCTAAAAGCTGAATTTCAATGGTTTTGTATGTTTCAAATGTGACCTTAACTATAATGTCACTGTAATCTTAATTTTTTAAGTGAATTGCTATGTTTTTTTAATTTTATTTCTAAACTATAACATCCCTGTAACCTTTGTTTTTTCTGTGAATTACTATTTTGTTTATGTAAACTAAGTTTAATTACTATACGTTAACCCAACGTCCTCCTATGCCCAGCCTAAACCCTAAAACCACCTTACCACCCAAAACCCATATCCACCCTGAACCTTAAAAATACCTTAAAACCCAAAAACCCATACCCACCCTAAGCCCTAAACCCTAAAAATTCACTTGCCACCTAAAAACCCATACCCACCCTAAACTCTAAAAATACCCTTCCCACCAAAAAACTAAGAGTGGGCAGAGCTCACGGAGTTCTATAGCTGCGGAATTCAGCAGGTTAGCTAAAAACTCCATGAAAATCCATGGAGTTCCATTTGTGGCGGAATGCCGTCTGCCCTATGTGAGATATGCAAAAAAAATAATGTTCAATCCCAGTGCCCCCTGTGCCCATAGACCCTTGTCTTGATTTCTTGTCGATGGGAATGGAGGTGGGGCACTGGGTCTAGACATTATTCATTTGCATATATGGCAGGTGGCTGTGCTTGGAAAAAATGAATCTTGCAGTCAGAGCTCCTCGGAAGAGAAAGAAGCTGTCTCTCTTTTCCATGGAGCTCTACCTGTTTCCTTTTTTCTGGGCACAGTCCCAGACTCACCCTCCCCCATATGCAAATCCTGTCCATGCCCAGTGGGGCCCCTGTGTTTACATAGAAGAGAAAGTGAGACAAGGGTCTGAATGCTGTCAGGGTCCCTGTTGCCAGCGGCCTGGCTCTCTGCCTCGCTCTGCCCCCTTCTCCTGGGCTGCTGAGGACAGTGAAAGGAGGAAGGCCTGGATCCAGAGCTGGCACCGGTGTAGCCCCTCAGCAGCAGCATGCAGTAGCTCCACGCTGACTGGCAGAAAGCAAAGCCTTAGCTAGGGGTCCCCTTGCCTGTTGTAGGGCAAATGTTGTCTTCATTTTGGGCGGCATGTAAAGTGCAGACCAATTCTCAATTTTCCTTTGGAAAGTTGGGGGCCTCTTATATTTGGTATTATTGCATTTTTACAATGTATTTTTAATAATAGGAAAAAAGAGTAGAAGAAATAAAAATGAAAAGTGATGTCAGTGAGGAAGTTTTGAAATTGAGCTCTAGACTAGTATCACCTACTGTCAGCGAGAGGCAAAATGCCTACAGCACCTGGTATTCTCAGGCGGTCTCCCATTCAAGTACTAACAAAGCCGAACCCGGCTTACCTTCTGAGATCAGGCGCATTCAGGGTGGTATCTATGGCCATAGGTTGTTTCTGGCCTCTTGTGCTGACATAGCCCACTGGTGTGGAGCCTGCTGCTCTCAACCAGACCTGACCCTTCTCTTCACCAATTGTCCTCCTTCGCAAACTTGCTATCAAGGCACAAGCACACCCTCTGTCTTGCATCAGCCTTGCAATTGATTCTTCTTTTACACACAGGCTCAGACCACCCTTTCTTTAGGTTCCAGCACTAGCAGCAGTAAACCAGCTCACTACCAGCAGCCTGGTATGTTCACAAAGTGCCAACCCATGCTTGCCACTGGGCTCTAAGGCACTCTCTCAGGCCGCACACATCTGCATGTGGTGGGGGCTGCAGGACTACCTCTAAGCAGCTGATAGTGCCCCGGTCTCTAGCTCTCCCTGCTGGTCTCAACACTGTACCCCATAACACCACTTCCTTTCCCAGGAACTCTGGGGAGACAGGTTCTTTTCAAGTGGAGCTCTGACTGCAAATTTCCTTTTTTTACAGAGCACAGACCCCCCTCATATGCAAATCCTGTCCATGCCCAGTGCCGGACCCCATGTGCACATAGAAGAGATAGCGAAATGAGGGTCTGAATGCTGTCTGGGTCCAGGGTCCCCATTGCCAGTGGCCCTGCTCTCTGCCTTTCTCTGTCGCCTGCTCCTGGACTTCTGAGGACAGTGAAATAAGGGTGGCCTTGATCCGGAGCTGGCACCAGTGTAGCCCCTCAGTAACAGCTTGCAGCAGCTCCACGCCGACCGGCAGAAAGCAAGTCCTTAGCAAGGGGTCTCCTTGCCTTTTATAGAGCAAATGTTGTATTCATTTGGGCTATGGGTAAAGTGCACCCCAGTTATGGGCCACACAGCTGCAGCATAGTGCACACATCAGTGAGCTAAGGCCCGCTGCCAGGCTAGCAGAGTTTTTTTTGCCAAACTCCACACTCCAAGAGCAGTGTGGACTGCCAAAAACTCTGTTAACTCTGCCAGCAGAGCAGAGCTCACTACCCACCCTTGCCAAAAACCCATACCCACCCTAAACTCTAAGAACACCCTTGCCACCCAAAATCCCATACCCACCCTAAACCCTAAAATTGCCCTTGCTTCCGAAAAACGTATACCCACTTTAAAGCCTAAAAATTGATTTGTCATCCAAAAACACATACCCACCCTAAAACCTAAATGTGTCCTTACCACCCAAAAACCCATACCCATCCAAAACTCTCAAATACCCCTTGCCACCCAAAAACCCATACCCACCTTAAACCCTTATATTACACATGCTACTCAACAACCCATGTTCACCATAAACCCTAATATTACCCTTGCCTCCCAAAAACCCATACCCACTCTGAACCCTTATATTACACCTGCCACTCAAAAACCCATACCCACCCGAAACCCTAAAATTACCTTTGCCACCCAAAAACCATATCCACCCTAAACCATAAAACTACCCTTACCAAGCAAAAATCCATACCCACCCAAAACCCTAAAATTAACCTGGCCACCTAAAAACACATACCCACCCTAAACCATAAAACTTCCCTTGCCGCCCAAAACCCCATACCCACTGTACACCATGAACCTACCCTTGCCAGAAAAAAAAACATACCCACCCTAAACCCAAAAATGTCCCTTGCCACCCAAAACCCATGCACACTCTAAACTCTAAATAACCCCTTGCCACCCAAAAACATATACCCACACTAAACTTACACTTGCCACTCAAAAACCCATATCCACCCTAAACCCAAAAAGTACCATTGCCGTACCATTACCATTGCCAAAAACCCATACCACCCTAAACCATAAAACTACCCTTGCCACCCAAAAACCCATACCCACCTTACACCCTTATATTACACATGCTACTCAACAACCCATGTTCACCCTAAACCCTAATATTATCCTTGCCACCCAAAAACCCATACCCACCCTAAACCCTTATATTACACCTGCCACTCAAAATCCCATACCCACCCTAAACCCTACAATTACCCTTGGCACTCAAAAACCCATATCCACCCTAAATGCAAAAAATACCATAGCCATACCATTACCATTGCCAAAAACCCATACCCACCCTAAACCATAAAACTACCCTTGCCACCCAAAAACCCATACCCACCTTAAACCCTTATATTACACATGCTACTCAACAACCCATGTTCACCCTAAACCCTAATATTACCCTTGCAACCTAAAATCCCATACCCACCCTAAACCCTTATATTACACCTGCCACTCAAAAACCCATACCCACTCTAAACCCTAAAATTAGCCTTGGCACTCAAAAACTCATAACCACCCAAAACCCTAAAATTACCTTTGCCACCCAAAAACCGCATCCACCCTAAACCATAAAACTACCCTTGCCACCCAAAAATCCATACCCACCCAAAACCCGAAAATAAACTTTGGCACCCAAAAACAAATACCCACCCTAAAACCTAAATGTGTCCTTACCACCCAAAAACCCATAAACCCAAAAACCCATACCCATCCTAAACCCTCAAATACCCCTTTCCACCCAGAAACCCATACCCACCTTAAACCCTTATATTACACATGCTACTCAACAACCCATGTTCACCCTAAACCCTAATATTACCCTTGCCACCCAAAAACTCATACCCACCCTAAACCCTTATATTACACCTGCCACTCGAAAACCCATACCCACCCGAAACCCTAAAATTACCTTTGCCACCCAAAAACCTTATCCACCCTAAACCATAAAACTACCTTTGCCACCCAAAAATCCATACCCACCAAAAACCCTAAAATTAACCTTTCCACCCAAAAACACATACCCACCCTAAACCATAAAACTACCCTTGCTGCCCAAAACCTCATACCCACTATACACCATGAAACTACCATTGCCAGCAAAAAAAAAAACATACCCACCCTAAACCCAAAAATGTACCTTGCCACCCAAAACCCATGCACACTCTAAACCCTAATTAACCCTTTGCCACCCAAAAACATATACCCACCCTAAACGTATTCTTGCCACTCAAATACCC
The DNA here is from genome assembly GCF_031143425.1 of Pleurodeles waltl. NCBI lineage: Eukaryota > Metazoa > Chordata > Amphibia > Caudata > Salamandridae > Pleurodeles > Pleurodeles waltl. The sequence continues at coordinate 621,018,064 of NC_090450.1, forward strand.
ATACCCACCATACACACTAAACTTACACTTGCCACTCAAAAACCCATATCCACCCTAAATGCAAAAAATACCATAGCCATACCATTACCATTGCCAAAAACCCATACCCACCCTAAACCATAAAACTACCCTTGCCACCCAAAAACCCATACCCACCTTAAACCCTTATATTACACATGCTACTCAACAACCCATGTTCACCCTAAACCCTAATATTACCCTTGCAACCTAAAAACCCATACCCACCCTAAACCCTTATATTACACCTGCCACTCAAAAACCCATACCCACTCTAAACCCTAAAATTAGCACTGGCACTCAAAAACTCATAACCACCCAAAACCCTAAAATTACCTTTGCCACCCAAAAACCATATCCACCCTAAACCATAAAACTACCCTTGCCACCCAAAAATCCATACCCACCCAAAACCCGAAAATTAACTTTGCCACCCAAAAACAAATACCCACCCTAAAACCTAAATGTGTCCTTACCACCCAAAAACCCATAAACCCAAAAACCCATACCCATCCTAAACCCTCAAATACCCCTTTCCACCCAGAAACCCATACCCACCTTAAACCCTTATATTACACATGCTACTCAACAACCCATGTTCACCCTAAACCCTAATATTACCCTTGCCACCCAAAAACTCATACCCACCCTAAACCCTTATATTACACCTGCCACTCGAAAACCCATACCCACCCGAAACCCTAAAATTACCTTTGCCACCCAAAAACCTTATCCACCCTAAACCATAAAACTACCTTTGCCACCCAAAAATCCATACCCACCAAAAACCCTAAAATTAACCTTTCCACCCAAAAACACATACCCACCCTAAACCATAAAACTACCCTTGCTGCCCAAAACCTCATACCCACTATACACCATGAAACTACCATTGCCAGCAACAAAAAAAACATACCCACCCTAAACCCAAAAATGTACCTTGCCACCCAAAACCCATGCACACTCTAAACCCTAATTAACCCTTTGCCACCCAAAAACATATACCCACCCTAAACGTATTCTTGCCACTCAAATACCCATACCCACCATACACACTAAACTTACACTTGCCACTCAAAAACCCATATCCACCCTAAATGCAAAAAATACCATAGCCATACCATTACCATTGCCAAAAACCCATACCCACCCTAAACCATAAAACTACCCTTGCCACCCAAAAACCCATACCCACCTTAAACCCTTATATTACACATGCTACTCAACAACCCATGTTCACCCTAAACCCTAATATTACCCTTGCAACCTAAAAACCCATACCCACCCTAAACCCTTATATTACACCTGCCACTCAAAAACCCATACCCACTCTAAACCCTAAAATTAGCACTGGCACTCAAAAACTCATAACCACCCAAAACCCTAAAATTACCATTGCCACCCAAAAACCATATCCACCCTAAACCATAAAACTACCCTTGCCACCCAAAAATCCATACCCACCCAAAACCCGAAAATTAACTTTGCCACCCAAAAACAAATACCCACCCTAAAACCTAAATGTGTCCTTACCACCCAAAAACCCATAAACCCAAAAACCCATACCCATCCTAAACCCTCAAATACCCCTTTCCACCCAGAAACCCATACCCACCTTAAACCCTTATATTACACATGCTACTCAACAACCCATGTTCACCCTAAACCCTAATATTACCCTTGCCACCCAAAAACTCATACCCACCCTAAACCCTTATATTACACCTGCCACTCAAAAACCCATACCCACCCGAAACCCTAAAATTACCTTTGCCACCCAAAAACTTTATCCACCCTAAACCATAAAACTACCTTTGCCACCCAAAAATCCATACCCACCAAAAACCCTCAAATTAACCTTGCCACCCAAAAACACATACCCACCCTAAACCATAAAACTACCCTTGCCGCCCAAAACCTCATACCCACTATACACCATGAAACTACCCTTGCCAGCAAAAAAAAAAAACATACCCACCCTAAACCCAAAAATGTACCTTGCCACCCAAAACCCATGCACACTCTAAACCCTAATTAACCCTTTGCCACCCAAAAACATATACCCACCCTAAACGTATTCTTGCCACTCAAATACCCATATCCACCATACACACTAAACTTACACTTGCCACTCAAAAACCCATATCCACCCTAAACTGAAAAAATACCATTGCCACCCGAAAACCCATACCCACCCTAAACCATAAAAATACCCTTGCACCCAAAAACCTATACCCACCTGAAACCCTAAAATTAACCTTGCCACCCAACATCCCATACCCACCCTAAACATTTCCTTGCCACCCAAAAAACCCAAACCTCACTCAACCCTAAAATTACCCTTTTCAACCAAAACCCATACCCAGCCTAACCCTAAAAACCCCTTGCCACCCAAAAACCCATACCCACCTAAACTGACCCTTGCCACTCACCATATCAACCCTAAACCCTAAACTAAACTTACACTTCCCACCCTAAAACTCATACCCACCCTAAACCCCCAAAAATTCCATTGCCACCCAAAAACACATACCCACCTTAAAACCTTAATGTGTCCTTACCACCCAAAAACCAATACTAATCTAAACCCTCAAATACCACTTGCCACTCAAAAACCCATTCCCACCCTAAATACTTATAACACACTAGCCACTCAAAAACCCATAACCACCCTAAATCCTAAAATTACTTTTGCCACTCAAAAACCCGTACCCACCCTCAACCCTAAAATTAACCTTGCCATTCAAAACTCCTTACCCAACCTAAACATTCCCTTGCCAGCCAGTTATACATACCCACCCTCAACCCTAAAATTACCCTTGCCACCAAAACCCATACCCAGCCTAAACCCTAAAAAACTCTTGCCACTCAAAAACCCATACCCACCTAAACTTACCCTTGCCACTGAAAAACCCATACCCACCATAAACCCTAAACTTACACTTGCCACTCGAAAACGCATACCCACCCTAAACCCAAAAATTACCATTGCCAATCAAAAACCCATACCCACCTAAACTTACCCTTGCCACTCTAAAATGCATATCCACCCTAACCCAAAAATTACCATTGCCACCCAAAATGCCATACTCTACCTAAACCCTAAAATTACCCTTGCCACCCAAAAATCCATGTCCAACCTAAACTCTAAAATTACCCTTGCCATCTGAAAACCCATACCCACCATAAACCCTAAAACCTTCCCCAAATCCTAAACTTACACTTGCCACTCAAAAACCCATACCCACCCAAAACCCTAAAATTATCATTGCCACCCAAAAACCCATACCTGCCCTAAACCATAAAATTGCCCATGCTACGCAAAACCCCAAACCCACGTGAAACCCTAAAATTAACCTTGCAACCCAAAACCCCATACCAATCCTAAACCCTAAAAAAAACCCTTGCCACACTAAAACCCATACCTACCCTAAGCTTACCTTTGCCACTCAAACACTCATACCCACCCTAAACCGTAAAATTACCATTGCCACCCAAAAACCCAAAGCCAACCTAAACCCTAAAATTACCCTTGGCACCCAAAAACCCATACTCAACCTAAACCCTAAAAGTAAACTTGTCACCTAAAAACCCATACCAACCCTAAACTTAAAAAAACTCCCTTGCCACCCAAAAACCCATACCCACCATAAACCCTCAAAACCCTAAAATTACCATTGTCACCCAAAACCAATACTCACCTTAAACCCTAAAAATTCCCTTGCCACCCAAAAACCTGTACCCACCCTAAACCCTAAAATTACTTTTGCCACCCAAAACCCATACCCAGCCTAAACCCTAAAAACCCTTGCCACCCAAAATCCCCCACCTTCCCTTAATGTACCCTTGCCATTCAAAAACTTATAACCACACTAAACTTACAGTTGCCATTCAAAACCCCATAAAAACCCTAAATCCTAAAATTACCATTAACACCCAAAAACCCATACCCAACCTATTCCCTTAGAATTGTCCTTATCACCCAAAAACCCATACCCAACCTAAACCCTAAAATTACCCTTGCCACCTAAAAACCCATTCCCACCCTAAACTCAAATAATTCCCTTGCCAACCAATAACCCATACCCACCATAAACCCTAAAAATTCCCATGCCATCCAAAATCCATACCGTCCCCAAACCTTAAAAATGACACTTGCCACCCAAAAACCCATACCCACCCAAAACTCTAAAAATGACTATATATATATATATATATATATGTATATATATATATATATATATATAATCAAATTTGCCGGTCATGTTTGCAGCTATCTGGAAAGTTTTTGGGTGATCCATCTGTGTGGGGGGGCTGGAGGGGTGGGGGGCTGTACGAGGGAAAGGGGAGGCAGTCCCAAAACATGTTTTCCCCATTGATTTTTTCATAGGGATTTTGAACAGCAAAAGCACCAAAACTACTGGACAGAATTACACTAAATTTGGCCGAAAGGTACGTCCTGGTGAAGAAAGCAACCTTTGTTTTCTTTTTTTGCTGTATGTTCATTCAGTAGTTTTTGAGAAATTAAGAGGAACAAAAAAATGTATATTCAGGGACGCAAAGGATTTGTGTCCCCTCCTGGTCTCGTACAGAGATCTGATTGGCTGTCAACACTTAAACCAAGAAGTGTTGGCAGCCATCTTGGGACTCAGAAGCAGAGTACTAGAAAAAAAAGTTTAAAAAAAAGAAAAGGGGCCAGGGTACGGATACCCTTGCGAAAGTGTCCCTTTCTACTTATTTTATTCACTCTGGGACTCGTTTTAGGCCAATGAATCTTTTGACCCTGATTGAAGACACCTTTGGACAAGATAACTGATCAACATGTCAATCAATATGTCAATAACATCATCAATAAGACTCAGAAACCACCATGACCTTTCAGTCATGAATAACCACACCAGTTTAGTACGATTTTGTGATATTTATTCCCTATTGATTACAATTCTACTAGCAAGTTTATTAGTCTCATAACCATGAAACACATCAGCATTGTCATAATATGGCAACTCGAATAAGATTTCATCAAAGCCAATATCACAAACATTAGAACATAACACGACGCCAACATAGTTTAACCTTAGCAGAGTATCAGTAGCGCATTATTCAACAAAGCATTGAATCAGTCATTTGTCTATTTGCGTCAGTGTAGTGAACCCCTTAATGAACCTCGAATTGGCATTGGCATGTTGGGCTTCATGCTAAAATAATTTAGTAACATCAATTTAGGAAAAACATCTATCTATGGTCTCTGTCAAAAGAAGCAGTTTGTACCTAGTAAGGAAAGGCAAACAGACAATTACAATTTCATCATCATATAGTTACCCTCCGTATTGGGTCAGCATACAGGTTCAGTCTTCGTCCTCAGGACATCAGTTGGTTCGCCATCAGACAGGAAATTTCAGCAAGACGGGCAAGAAAGGACACATCCCTCATAAGGAGGAAAAGTATAGAACTGGCAAAATAAGGACAAGGATGGTTTGAAGAACCAAACAGCAAAGTCTCTGTGCAGAGTGACAAAGTGTCTGGGTCATAGCAAAGTTCGCAATGGCATCTCCCAATAGCTCCTCGGGTCAAAGGTTTTTATCCCTTTTCTGTTGTACAGTCCCCTAATTTTCGATTGGATGGAGTTGGTACCCCACTATCTCCATCCAATAAGTTTCCAATGACTTCATCAAAATTGTCACCCCATAACAGTTCTCACGTAGTTTATTGGTTCTTGTGATTGACGTCTTCAGCAGATAGAATGTCCAGTATGATTTCATACTCTTGTGGTCTTCTTCGCATCTTTAGTCAGTAGGTCCATTGTTTATACCGGTTTAGACGACCTTGTACCTTTTCTAGTCTACAGTGTTGCATTCAGCAAAAAAAAAATCTCTGAGCAAGTCGAATTTCATGGGTACGGATCTACTACGGTTACATTAAGCTTCTAGTTTTTGGTACGAGTAAATGTCCTTCAGCAAATCAGCACACTGCACTTTAGAAAAACACATTTAATATGAAACCGGGCAGCTAGGCCTCAACTCATGCTAACCAAAGCCTAATGATTTATTAGCAAAACCTTAACATGTAATTCTTTATATTAGTGTAAAACCATATCATCTTTTCATTATTAGTCCGTTTCATTAGTCATTGTATATATTGACGGCCACTCCCCATGGGCACATTTCAAGCGCACGTTTAGCAAAAACACATTAATACAATTTCTATGCGGCATTATTACACATTAGTTCATAAACATTTCATGTTAATTTTGAGTATAAGTGCTACGCTCTCTCACCATGATCCCTTATCCCAGAGGGACCCCTCCCCCACCCATGGCTAAAAGCATTTTTTTTCAATTTTCAGTCAGATACATGGTGGATCCATGGATCCAACAATTTTTTTTTTAAGAACTGAAGTACAGGCTCTTGCGTGTCATGTGTATAAAGCCCCTGGCTGGCCCAAGTCATTCTTTTTTTTTGAGTGCTGGGGGGCTCCTTGCTGCCCTGTAGACACAGGGACCACCATCTCGTCCGGCAGCCGTTGTCACTCTCTTTTGTCTAGTATGATGTAATTCAGACACTTTAGGAAGTTGCTTTAAGTCATCAAGTTTGTAAATCTTTGGGAAAACTATTCCAAAATAACATGTAAATTATACCATCCCTTTTGAAGACGGTAATAAGCATCAAGCCCACATTTGGAATAGATCCCAGTGAACGGTGGATCTTGTCCATTTAACATGAACGTCCATTTACTCTGAAACAAAACCACATGCCTGCATTCACTCATTCCCACAAATAAAGTGTCATGATCAGATTTTGGTCTATATATACAAAGCCTTCCTACTTTTAATGCATCTATAGCTAATTTGCCCTGTGTCATTATTGCACTATAAGCATAATCATTTGCAAACGTCTGCTTTTCTAATCCCTTTTCTAGCCTTTCTTCTATCATCAGTGTGATCTAAGACGATTTTTTCTACAGGTGTTAGTAAGCAGGTTAGATTATTGCGGTGCGCATAAGCAGTTCCAAATGTCAGTGTCAGCTCAAAGAAACCCCTAACTATTTTTATGTTATGTTACTTAGCTAATTTATTTAGAAACTCAATCACAGGCACAAAAGAAAACACTACATCTAGATTAGATTAGAAGTATTGAACATGTTCTTGATCATAGAATGTCATTAATAGCAAACTACAGCTTATCCCATGTGCGAATGGCAGACTGTGGTAAGTAACCCCTTCTTGTACTGACAAAGGAATCTTTGTGCACACATAGCAATTCTTTGCATCCATTGTGTCAACATACTCATTCAGCAAGCGATAGAAGACATTAGTAGATAGTTCCCTCTAAGAATTAGTTCCCTCATGCAAGTACTTTGTATGCTGCTCAAACCTCTCCCATGGTGTTAGTGTAGCAGTTTCAGGAGTTGAAGCATTGTTAATTGAACTTTTATCCACCAATGGCATTCCCACAATCAACTTTGAGGTAGACCAAAAGCTCTTTTTTTTATTCTCGTGCAAAAGTTTCTCTCTTTAGCAAGTATTTACAGCGTTTCACTCACTTCCAGGGCTGTTTGTCAAATCAGGTTATCAGCTTGTCATAATCGGCTTTTCAGAGTCAATTCAGGTTAACAGTGTCACATCCGGTAATTTATCAGTCTCTGTTTCTTTTCAGGTTTCTCTCTATTTAATTTTTCAACTTAACACAGTCTCTTTCTATGGTCGAATTCAGGTGCCATAGTATTGACCTGGAATTTCTCGATCAAAACAAAATGCCAAGAATTCTTGTTGCCATTCAGCTGATGTTGCATACGCCCATTCAGGACCTGCGTACCTTCTGTTTGCAACTCTTTTTCTTTTTAATTTGTGGTCACCCTGTAACTCTCCTTCACTGAGATCTTCTTTCCTGGTTGTGTCAACTTCTTCCTCTATTGTTTCGTTAGGGATCACTTTTTCCTTTGCAGCTTGTGGCTCCGGCCAGTTATCTCCTTTAAGTGTTTTCTTTCCACTCGGTCTTTCAGAATGTTGAACAGTGCCCTCCTCTGGTACTATGGTGTTTTCTCTTGATGGATCTGCAAGCGGCTCAGGAGGAGTCAGAACACTTTGACCACCTTCCACGTCACCTCCTTCGCCTTCAGGGTCTGTTATGGGCTCGACTTCAAATCCATATCCATTTGCTTCTGGGAGAACCTCTCCTTGTCCCAGTTCTCCTTTTGCCTCGGCTGAGATAGGCTCACTGTCACCCCTCTGGATCTCGTTTACTGTTTGAGTGACTAAGCCGTCCTCAGCAGGCTCTCTTTCAGTCTCAGTTCCCCTTTGATTACTCTCCAGCCCTGAGACTTCCTTTTCTGCAGCTGTTGTTTTGGACAAATCAAGTTCCTCATCAGTTGGACACGTCACCTTCTTTGTGTGACTGGCATGGATCCAGTTAGGAAGACCTGCGCATTTCACAGCAGTAGTGGTTGTCAGTATTACTTGATATGGCCCCTTCCAATGTGGCTCCAAACCAGACTTCATCACGTGTTTCTTGACAACAATCCAGTCACCGGCTTTCAGGGTGTGACATGGATCACTTATCAATGGCAATGTGGTAGCTTCCACCTGGTGAGAGAAAGAGCGGACCACGTCAGCCAGACCCTTGTAGTAGTCCAACACCATATCATCCGTGATATTTACAAGAGCATTTGCAGGCACTGCAGGCAATCTCATAGCTCGCCCCATAAGAATCTCATGAAGAGACAGTCCTGTTTTCTTGTCGGGTGTGTTTCTCATTGACATCAGCACTAAGGACAATGCAACTGGCCATTTCAAATTGGTAGCTGCGCACATTTTTGCCACTCTCGACTTCAAGGTACTATTCATCTGTTACACTAATCCTGATGCTTCAGGGCGATAGCTACAATGCAGCTTCTGTTCAATGTTCAAAGCAGCACACAAGAGCTTAATCACCTCATTGTCGAAGTGTCTTCCCTTATCTGATTCTAAAGAGATCGGAAATCCGAAACGTGGTATCAACTCCCTAAGCAACAGATTTGCTACTGTGAGACTGTCATTTCTAAATGTAGGATAGGCTTCAATCCAATTACTGAAAATGCACACAATCACCAACACGTATCTCAGACCTCCACACACAGGCATCTCAATAAAATCCATCTGCATTCTGCTAAATGGACCTCCTGCTCTCCCAACGTGGCTCAAATTTACCACGGTCCCTTTCCCCGCATTCATCTGCTGACAGATGATGCACCTGTGACAGATGACTTCTGCAGCTTTTCTGAATTTTGGATTGAACCAAACGATTTTGAACAACCTGATCATTTTGTCTCACCCAACATGTGCTTGACCATGGTAAAACCTCACAAATTGTGACAAAAGACTGTTTGGCAAACCATTTTCCCCTCTTCTGAAACCCACAAATCACCAGATCTCTGTACACATTGCATTCTCTGCCAGGAGCGTTTCTCCTCTTTGCTAGCACGTCCTTGCAATGATTTTAACACATCTAGTGTGTCAACCACTCTTAGTGCATAATTCGAGCACGTTTCATTTTCAGTTTCAGGTAACAACTCCCATTGATCTTGAAATGATATACAGTTCAATGCACAAAACCTTGCGACTTGATCTGCATATCCATTTCCCATTGACACAAAGTCTTGTGACTTAACATGAGCATTGCATTTCACCACGGCAATTTCAAGAGGTAACTGAATCGCATGCAACAAATCCTTAATTTTCTCGCCATTTTTCACTGGTGGACCACAATTGGCCAAAATCATGTACAATTCCAAATCCGTATCTGCGGTCAGTATAGATAGTGACTTTCAGGTTTTCAGCTGCGTGGCATGCCCTAGTAAGAGCAATTAATTCAGCCACTTGAGCAGAGTACACTCTTTCGAGCCAGGAAGCCTCTAAGATACCAGTAATTGTACACACGGCATATCCAGCTCTCAGTACTCCTACCAAGTCACTCAGGCATGAACCATCAACAAAGATAATGTAATCATTTTCTTCCAGCTGGTTATCTTCAATATCAGGTCTCGGTTTGGTGCACAGATCTGTTACCTCAAGACAATCATGTTCTACCTCCTCAGCATCATCAATGTCTGCATTTTCAATAGGAAGCAAAGTTGCCGGGTTTAACACAGTGCACCTTTTTAAGGATACATTCGGTGACCCCAGTATAATTGTTTCTTATTTGGTAAGCCTCGCATTTGTCATCTGCTGCGTCTTGGTTCAGGTCAACAGGATTTTAACTGAATGTGGGACCATTACTGTTAAAGGATGTCCCATCACTATACCTTCACACTGAGTGAGGCTTTGACCAACTGCTGTAACTGCACGCAAACAACCCGGTAAGGCTGCTGCGACTGGGTCCAATGTAGGTGAAAAATATGCTACTGGGCAGTTTGCACCTCCATGGACCAGTGTCAGGACAGACAAAGAACAAGCATCACGTTCATGACAAAACAGTATGAAAGGCTTAGTGTAATCAGGCATACCTAAAGCAGGTGCCCTGCACATGCTTTCCCTCAGTTCCATGAATGCACTCATTTCTTTCTCGGACATGGTTATGGCACCTGGGCCATCCTGAACTTCCTTGACCGTCAATCTCACTAAAGGTTTAGAGATAATCGAGAAGTTGTGGATCCACTGATGACAGTAGCCCACCATTCCCAGAAACATTCTAAAGTCTTTCTTAGTTGTCGGGGGATTCATCTGTAATATGGCTGTCACCCTTTCTTTGGATATTTTTCTTGACCCCCTTTCAATCAGGTGACCTAAGTACTTCACCTCTTTCGGACAGTATTGTAGCTTCTTTGGGAACACTTTATGTCCGTTCTTTCCCAAATGGTTCATTAAGGCAATTGTGTCATACCTGCAGTCATCTTTTGTCCTGGACGCAATCAACAAATCATCAATATACTGTACTAGGGTCGAACTGAAAGGCAATTTTAATGACTCTAAGTCCTTCTTCAATATCTGATTGAAGATGGAAGGTGATTCAGAAAACCCTTGAGGAATTCTGCACCAACTGTAAACCTTGTCCAGGAATTTGAAACTGGAAAGAAATTGTCTATCCTCATGAAGAGGCACCGAAAAGAATGCTTGAGACAGGTCCACAACTGTGAACCACTCTGCATCACATGGAACCTGAAACATGATCACGGCTGAGTTTGGCACTATGGGGCCACATCTTACCACAATCTCATTTATTTTCCTCAAGTCTTGAACAATTCGAACTTTCCCACAAGGCTTTTTCAAACACATTATTGGTGAATTACACGGGCTGCTCATCACTTCCTTTAGAACACCTTGCTTTATAAAGTCTGCAATTATCTGCGTCACTTGTATAAGGACATCTTGTGCCATATGGTACTGCGGTACCTGGGGAAACATTGCATTTGGCTTTACCTCTACTTTGACCGGTTCTACTCCTTTTATTAGACCCACTTCTTTTCCTGTCAGGTCCCACACCTTTTCTGTCACTGTTCCCTGTAATTCGGGTGGTAAGTCAGTCACTGTGAACATCGGGAATAAGGTTATCAAAGGGTATTCCTCATTTGCAGTCTCCATCTCTAGCTCTGAGAGCTGACCATCGTCCCCCTCATCATCACTGTTTGTCTGCACCTCAATCCCTTAATTGGAACAGGTAATCAAACACCTCGTCTTACACAACAAGTCTCTTCCCAGTAGGGATACAGGACTCGAGTCACAGACTACAAATCTATGTAGACCCTGGAAGGTACCAATCTCTACTTGGACCGGATGTGTGATTGGATTTGTCAGGAACTGATTTGCTACTCATACCACCCTTATGGTACGTCCCGAAAGTAGCAATTTTGGAACCTCTGCACTTCTGACTGTAGAGCGCATAGCTCCTGTATCAACTAGGAATGAAACCTTATGACCCATCACCCTTCCTTCTACATAAAGACCCCTCTGATCTACTTCTAGGGACGCTGCAAGCCTGCACTTCTCACTGTCTGAACAATCATCTGACCATTCATCATTTATTCCATCCTCACCACGCGATGGGAACTGTTGTACTGTGTTGTTTTGACTCATTGCTTGACCTGTGACCTGTTGAGGAAGCATCATCTGTTGCTGTCCCATTGGGGCTAATGGAATCTGCATTTTCTGTCTAGGTACCATGGGAATCTGCTGTTGTGCCTGCTGCATTTGTACTGGTTGAACACGCAGCATTTGCATTTGCTGTACTGGTTGAAGACCCTGCATTTGCACCAGGTTATTCTGAAAGTTCGTGTTCTGACCTCTCATTTTTGAACCCCTCACATTTTTAAATGTACCGACATCATTGCTTTTTTTGAACAACATCATCCTGCACCACAATTGGGCATTCCCGCTTCCAGTGCCCCACGCCCCCGCACGCTTGACATGGTGACACCTTTTTCATTCCTTGCACGTCATTTTGAACCACAACAGTATTCAAGACTGGACCACGGTTCACAAAACCTCCTCGACCTTGACCTCTCGGTTGTGCCTGAAACATGCCATTCCCCTGCGGTTGCTGTTGTACCATCAGCTGTATTCCATTACCCTGCATCCCTGCTTGCTCTGCCTTGATTTGCATCACCATCACTTTCTCTTTCAACTTTCTCTGCTTCAATTCAATCTCATCGCTACAGTATTTCGCATACTGCAACACCTCATCAATCGGTTGTGCTTGCCAACAGATCAACTGATTCTTAATCATCTGGCTAATCTCTGGTCTCAGCCCTTTGAAAAACCTGAACACAAGATGATTCATGTCTTTGGGTTCTATGACCTCAGTGCCACTGTAGTGTTTGAATGCCTTTAACAACCTCTCATAGTAAGTATGTATCGACTCTTTGCCCTCCTGTGATGTTCGATCAATTTTCTGCCAATCAGCCACCTTCGGCGACACTTTTTGCTTCAAGAACTCAATCACTTTGTGTGATACCTCATCACTTCAGAAGACGGTGCTCCAGTAACCTTATCCCTTGCCGGCTGCTCTGTCAGCCAATCCACACCTCTCTTGCACTCAAGCCATAAGTCAGCTGGAACTATAATCTCAAACAGGGTATTCAAGTCTTCCCAGAGACATTTCGCAAGCTTCACAAGCCTGTCCGTCTGCTGGTACCACTCTATCGGCTTTTCCCTCAACCTGGGATAATCATTTGTGAATGACAGGATGTCACCCCTGGGCCATGGTACATGGACTAGAACCCCTCCGGCTGTCTCTCTCATTGGCAACATCTTTATTGTTCCCGTGTCTGGTGCAGCTTTTGCCTGTTTTGGTTCCGGACTGTCACCTTTCTCTTTATCTCTCTTCTTTGCCCATCTGCCTTCCCACTTCTCTAATGCACCCCAAATTTGAGCACTCTGCAGTATCTCTTTGAGATGTGCCTTCATCCCAGTGGATCTCATGTGATCAAAGTCTTTAGGTTCAAAGTCTAACCTATAGCTCCTCTTCAAATGCTTAGTACTTTCTATGTCTATTTCGTATTTATCCGCTAGGTTTGCCAACGTCTGAAGCACCTTGCTCACTTCTTTGGTTATTTTGGGGCACAGATACCTCAATTCTGCTTCTGTGTGTAATTCTAATCTGTTCACCCCCATTGTTCCTTCAACTAATTCGGCGGCTTCTACACCCAGTCTCACAAAATTTAGATATTCTTCCCTTTCTGACCTCTCTGTGTCGCTGTAGTAGTCTGCGGAGTGTTAAGCTTGTCTAACCACTCGTTCAAGTGTTGCGCTGTTAAGCCTTGCAACAAGACATTTCCAGACTGCATCATTGGTGTCTGTGTCGTATTGGTACTCATTACCTGTGGGGTTAGTGTTCCCAACCCTGCTTGTCTCATTGTCTCCAAAGGAACCCCAATTGGACTAAAGTCCAACAAGGATCTAGATCTTTCAGCTGTCTGTCCTCCATGTGTCATTCCCTGCAAGTTTCCAGTAGACCCTCCTCTTATTGCCTCCTGGGTCATTACTCTCTGATCACATACGCTTGGTTTACCTTGCTCATACAGCGGTACTGGTGGACCAACGGTAATTGCCAATGTTATAGCAGCTGGTGGCTGACCAATCCCCAGACCCTGTGGAGCATTAACTCCCATAGCTTGATTCATCATGGGTGTGGTAGCTACTGACTGTGGTCCCGCAACAGAAGTGTAACTCGGAAACACCTGTTGCTGCGGCTGGGGCAGCATTTGCGGAGTTGGGTCAATCTGCACTAACTTTGATCTCGTATATACTGGATCAGACGGCACTATCAAACTTGTAGTTGTCTCCAATACTGGAACATCAGGATAGAGTCTCTGAATCAGTGGTGGCTGCAACTGTATCTGCGTGTCTGGTGCAGTGGGTACACTGACACTATTCTGTATCGAAACTGTATCACTTGTCTGTACTGTATTTGAGATTTCCCTAATTTTGTATCACCTCTTCAGGACCCACACTAGTACTCTGTCCATTATGAATTATGGCGTATGGAGGCAGACGATCATGTAACAGTTGATTAAGAAACTCTTTGTCGTCTGAATCATCTATGTCTGCCCAATACTTCTGAATCTCCTTTGGCTTACTAGAGCCCTTGTCTGTCTTACAAGTAGACTTTTTTCCCTGTGTCTCGTCCTCTTGGGTTATTGCCGGAAACATCTTAATTCCGTCAACTATTCCCCTTCTCCAAATCTTGGTCTCATTATCCCATCTAGCTTCCGTTAAAGTCTTTTCTGCTCTTTTCATCCTCCTAATAAATTTCTGCTGCCTCTGTTGTATGGCCATTAATTTCCAGACCGATAATGCCTCATACTGGGCTGGTCTCGGGGGGCGTTTTTGCACACTTAACATCAACCGCAAATTTTTCAAAATTCTTATATTAAACGTTCTGTGTTCCGGAAACGCCAAACATCCCTCCTTCTCTGTCAATTTACACCACTTCTTTAACCAAAGACACGGCGCGACTCCCTTCTCCACCATTAAGATATAAGCTGGAGTACCCTCAGGCGGTGAAGGCTCCCCCACACTCGCTGTAATGTATGTATCTCCCCTCAAAGCACTCTTTAGAGCCTTTAAAAACGTCATCTTTGCGTCTTTTATTTTGTTTAGAATCTAATCAGGAAGTGACTTTAATTCCCAGAACACTCTTCGCCTACCTACTCAACCTATTGCCTCTCACGGACGGCTGCCAATCCGTGCGCGACCCTTCTTCAGCAACTGACCTATCTCACTGCGGCTCCACTGACGTCACACTCACACACTCTGTGGCTGACACAGTCTTGCGGCTTGTCTTCCTCACACAAAACTAATGCAATATATTGTGAGCACCTTTAACAACAAAACCCAAATTTGCCGGTTTATTACAGGAAGGGTAACACAATCGCTTCAGAACTTTACAGAGATTTCACTTAAAGCCTCAGCCGCTACTCTCCCCTTCTCAGCTCCCGCACTCACAAGCAGAATTCGACCCGCAAATCCTACTTTCGACTTGTCAATGGTTCATTCTAGTGCACTTTAGAACTTGCCACATCTCACTTGAAGGTTTCACTCACACAATTTGACTCAAACTCGACTTGTCAAACACGCCCGATTGACCTATTAAACCGCACAAATTACAACATAAACCAAGTGTCTCCTACACTTATCAATATACTCCGGAGTCTTAGACCACGATGGGTCCGTGCATCACCAACAACCACATGGACAATTTTTTAGCACAAACCGCCACACTCACATGAAGTTCACCGACTTCCCTACTCTCATACTGCGGAGTACGCCCACTCCTACTAAAACAACATTACCGGACCTATATCCACACAAACTTCACAAATCACCTGCAATATGCATAAGCTGAGCAAGCGCAAATCCTACACCACACATGCTAAAACGCCGAGAACATACCCTACTCACTTAGGCAAGCTCAGAGATTCCGGGAAAGTCATGGGGAATTTAAAGACACATCATACCTCAAAATTGCATTATTTCAAAAAAACACTTTTAAACAATGGTCCCTCGTCCTAGGGCCCAAAAGGGCCTAAACCGTCGCTCTGCTACCAGAACTGCTAACGCGTCCCTTTCTAGTTATTTTATTCACTCTGGGACTCGTTTTAGGCCAATGAATCTTTTGACCCTGATTGAAGACACCTTAGGACGAGATAACTGATCAACATGTCAATCAATATGTCAATAACTTCATCAATAAGACTCAGAAACCACCATGAACTTTCAGTCATGAATAACCACACCAGTTTGGTACGATTTTGTGATATTTATTCCCTACTGATTACAATTCTACTAGCAAGTTTATTAGTCTCATAACCATGAAACACATCAGCATTGTCATAATACGCAACTCGAATAAGATTTCATCAAAGCCAATATCACAAACATTAGAACATAACACGACGCCAACATAGGTTAACCTTAGCAGAGTATAATGAGCGCATTATTCAACAAAGCATTGAATCAGTCATTTGTCTATTTGCGTCAGTGTAGTGAACCCCTTAACTAACCTCGAATTGGCATTGGCATGTTGGGCTTCATGCAAAAATTATTTAGTAACACCAATTTAGGAAAAACATATAGCTATGGTCTCTGTCAAAAGAAGCAGTTGGTACTTAGAAAGGAAAGTCAAACAGACAATCACAATTTCATTATCATATAGTTACCCTCCGTATTGGGTCAGCATACAGGTTCAGTCTTCATCCTCAGGACATCAGTTGGTTTGCCATCAGACAGGGAATTTCAGCAAGACTTGTAAGAAGGGACACTTCCCTCATAAGGAGGAAAAGTATAGAACGGGCAAAATAAGGACAAGGATGGTTTGAAGAACCAAACAGCAAAGTCTCTAGGCAGAGTGACAAAGTGTCTGGGTCATAGCAAAGTTCGCAACGGTATCTCCTAATGGCTCCTCGGGTCAAAGGTTTTTATCCCTTTTCTGTTGTACAGTCCCCTAATTTTCGATTGGATGGGGTTAGTACCCCACTATCTCCATCCAATAAGTTTCCAATGACTTCATCAAAATTGACACCCCATAACAGTTCTCACGTAGTTTATTGGTTCTTGTGATTGACGTCTTCAGCAGATAGAATGTCCGGTCTGATTTCATACTCTTGTGGTCTTCTTCGCATCTTTAGTGAGTAGGTCCATTGTTTGTACCGGTTTAGGCGACCTTGCACCTATTCTAGTCTACAGTGTTGCATTCGGAAAAAATGTTTCACTGAGCAAGTCGAATTTCATGGGAACGGATCTACTACGGTTATATTCAGCTTCTAGTTTTTGGAAAAGTACGAATAAATGTCCTTCAGCAAGTCAGCACACTGCACGTTAGAAAAACACATTTAATATGAAACCGGGCAGCTAGGCCTTGACTCATGCTAACTAAAGCCTAATGATTTATCAGCAAAACCTTAACATATAATTCTTTATATTAGTGTAAAACCATATCATCTTTTCATTATTAGTCCGTTTCATTAGTCATTGTATATATTGGCGGCCACTCCCCGAGGGTACATTTCAAGTGCACGTTTAGCAAAAACACATTAATACAATTTCTATACAGCATTATTACACATTAGTTCATAAACATTTCATGTTAATTTTGAGTATAAGTGCTACGCTCTCTCACCCTGATCCCTTATCTCTGGAGGTGGGGTCCCAGAGGGACCCCCCCCCCACCCATGGCTAAAAGCAATTTTTTTCAATTTTCAGTCAGATACATGGTGGATCCATGGATCCAACAAACATTTTTTAAAGAACTGAAGCACGGGCTCTTGTGTGTCATATGTATAAAGCCCCCTGCTGGCCCAATTTATTCTTTTTTTTTAGTGCTGGGGGGCTCCTTGCCGCCCTGCAGACACAGGGACCACCATCTCCTCAGGAGAAAATGGAAATTATGTGCCAGGGGACTACACGTTCCCCTGCCCCCCAGGGATCACCACCTTCCTGGGGTGAAATTATTTTCAGGTGCTGGGAAGGCCCCTCAGCCTCCAAATCAGCCCCGGGGACTGCGACATCCCCAGGGTTCAATTCCTTAAGAAGTGCGGGTGCCACCCAGCACCCCCCGCTGCCCTGGGAATTTCCACCTTCCCAGGGCTACAGAAAATAACTAGGAGGGGTGCCCGGCCCATCCCCCCGCCCCAGGGACCGCCACCTGCCCATGGCTTTATTAGTAGTTAGTGAGAGGGGTGCATGCCCTGTTGCTGCCGTAGGGATAACTACCTCCCCGGGACATAAATAAGAAGAATAGTGAAGGATGTCTGTTTTGGATCCTCTTTAGCCCCAGGGATCACCACCTCCCCAGGGCTATATCTTGTTAGACCCACCAATGGCTCTGGGGACTGCCACCCCCCCAGGGCCAGCTCCTGCTATGTCTCAGGGTGCCCACCCCCAGGCCATAGCTCTTTTGCTGTGGCTTGGCTGCAGCTTTGCCACCAGGCACAGCAAACACTGCAGTTTTTGACAGTGGGACTTGTCAAGCAGGTCCAGCTGTCAAAAGCCAAAGCTTTCATCTCTGCCCCCTGCATAAGTGCAGGGAACAGAGATGAAATGCTGCAGCAAGCAGGGAGCTGCTGTTAAAAACAGCTCCTTGCTTGCTAAAGCAATGGCACGCAAGGTAAGCCTTGAGGCTTGGCCTGCGGTGCCAGATAGCCCGTAATGTGCAGTTTGAAACAAAACAAATAAAAGAATAAATAAATAAATATGTAGGGAAAGCGGAGGAGCCCCTGAGGGCTCCCTCCCAATCCCAGATAGCCAATAAAAGGCTAAAAGAAAGAGTAAAAGAAAATGCAAGCAATATCTCAGTGTGACTGAGCACCCAGGGTTTGAAACCAGACAGACTCTCTTTCCTCTTTTTTCTTTTTTTTAAAGTACAAATTATTTTCATTTTGAAAAATGACTGATACATTTTTTATTGTGAATTGTACAGAAATATCTCATTATAAGTATATCATACATCAAAGCCTAAACTATCTCTATCTCTCCCTCTCACTTTCTCTCTCTCTCTCTCTCTCTCTGTCTCTCTTTCAATCAATTTCTCCCCCTTACACACCCACTTTGACACATACGCACCCACTCACAGACCCACTCAGACACTCATGCAACCACTGATAGCCACAGTCAGACTTTCACTGACTCACTCACAGACCCACTCAGACAGTTAGGCACCACTGACAGAACCACTCAGAATCTCATACACTGCTCACAGACCCACTGACAGCCTCAGGCACCCACTCACAGACCCACGAACACACTGACGCACCTACTAAAACACTGATGTATGCACTGTCACACTCAGACACTCTCACACCCAGATAACCCTCTCACACCTATTTTGAAACCCAGAGAGGCTATGGCCAAATTCTGCAGTGCACGACCAAAGGAACATGCACAGCATGGGGTTGGGTGGTTAAGGGGGTTGGCTGCAGGGTCTGGCTGCAGGCCAGGTCTTGTGGGCAACCTCTGCTGCAAATTGGTGAAGACCGTGCATGGTGCAAGGTTGGGTGCTTATAGGGGGTTGGCTTCAGAGCCTAGCCGCAGGGCAGGCCTTGTGACCAACTGCTGCTGTGCAAGGCCAAAGGCCATGCACGGCGGTGTTTGGATTAACATATAGTAATTAAAATTAATATACATTAAAACAATATATAGAAATTTACTGGGAAAAACAAAGGTTACAGGGATGTTATAGTTAGGAAATAGAATTGAAAGAAAAAATGGAAATTCACTTAAAATACCATAAGTTAAATGGACGTTATAGTTAGGCTCACATTTTAAACGTTAGAAACCATAGAATGTCACCCGTTATAGTTAAATTTACCTCAAGTAATTATAACTCATGCCCTAAGGTAACTATACCTGGCACCATCATCATGCACTGTGAATGACCCCACAAATTACGGCACTCATGACATCAGTGATAAGATCATTGATAATATCAATGTAATATTTTCTGTACAATTTTTTATTAAAAAACTGTGCCTGGGGGGTGTGAGAGGACCCAGAGGTCCTCAAAATAAGGTATCAGAACCACTCATGATAGAATGTTTTCTCTTGTATGCTACTCAGTTTGTAGACTAAAAGTATCTGAGCAAATTGGTCAGAATCCCTATTGAGAATGTCAATTAAGATGCATGTTTTATCTAAGTAGATGTAGGCCTTTGTCTTTAATAGGGGAGTTCTGGACAGTCCACTGAACTTGATGGTTCTATATATACATTCATACTAAAGAGATCAACTGAGGTCCAAGAAAGGCAAAGTAAATGGGAAGGGGGGGACTTGACAAATGAGCTCTGCCATTGGTTCGGGAAATATGAAGGAACTGGTACATGCTGACATGATTCGAAGTCTGGTTAGCTGAGGTTTAGGAGGTTGAGCCTCAGTGGTAATTGGATATGTATTATGAGGTCAATCAGTGCATGGTTTGTGTATGTCTGATGATGGTATGCATGGATTATTATTGAAGCTGGTGAAAGAGACAGAACAATAAATGGCTGGTCAGTTGGTACTATTGAAATGAGGATATTGTGAAACTCTGCCAACTCTAAGGCACAGAGAGGTGACTGACCAAAGCCACTTGAGGATGGCACTGTGTTTAAAAGCCGGATTTAGGGGACAACAGCAACCAACGGGACACAAACCCTGGAGTCCCTGTCAGAATCATCACAACATTACCCCAAGGAATTCCCATCTAATTGGTGGATACCGTGACTTAATTTCCCTTTGTAAGCCTGTGAGAAAACAGGGATGATTGCAGAGCCCCCTAACTTTTTGCCCCCATTTTCCACTTTTGGCTGGTGTTTTGCTAACTCTGAGGGTGCCCTGGGTACTGCTAACCAGTCCCAGGGCCTGTGCTCTGTGTAAAATCAGTATGCAAATTAGGCTAATTATAAGTGGCTAAGTCAACCTACCTATAAGTCCCTAGTATATGGGAGGGCAGGTAGGTTTAGGGACCCCAGCATAGGTTGTGCACCCATAGGGGCACTGCTGAGGTGCCCAGGGTCATTTTAAAGGCAGGCCTGCCTTGCTGGCTGCTTTTAAATTAATGTTATATGCAAATACAACTTTGGAATTAAAAGTAGTTCCAAAGTCTTAAACTACCTTATTTTTACATATAGGTCACCCCTAAGGTGTGCCCTATGTGCCCCTAGGGCTGGGTGCCATGTAACTATAAGCAGGGACCTTATAAAAATAGTTTTATAAGCCCTGGTGAGATAAAATAGCCAAATTCGTTTTTTCCCTCATTGTAGTGAATGGCCTCCATAGGCTAGAATGGTAAGACTTTATTTTAATTTTAAAAGTCCCCTTAAGTGACAGATCCAGAGAGTTTGGTATCAAATTAATTGTTATAATAAATCCCACAACTTTTAGTTGTGGGATTTGATATAACTTGTTCAAGTAAAGAGTTTTAAACTTTACCTGAAAAATTGCCAACTTCAGCCCTGCATTGTTTTTGCTGCTGTGCTCTGATTGACCAGCCTCTGGCAGCCTGGCCAGGCTGCCTTGATGAGGTGTGAAGTGGCCTGGCTTCACACAAAGAGAGGTGCCTGTGGGAGGGGATCTCCCCTCAGCAGATGGTGAGGCAGGAAGGGGGAGGGCTGCCAAACTGGTCTTCAAAGGCAGAGAAGGACATTTGGAGCAACCGAGCAACACCCCCACAACCTGCAACCCCAGACAACTGGGTGCCCCCTTGATTAGATTAGGAGAGGGCAGGAGAGGGGTGTGTTTATGATTTTTAGCCACACCAGTGGGTGGGCTCAGCCAGATGTAACCTCCAAAAATCACTTTCAGCCATGATGGGTTTTTGAGGAATGTTGCCTCCTGGGAGTGATTTTTGCCACACGACCCAGGAAGTGGCCATCACAGGGGGAAGGATCCTGCACCTGATTGGAGAACGAGGAGCCCCCTGTTTTTCACCCAGGAGCAAGGATAAAACTGGCAGACCTGCACCCACACCTTAGTTCCCTACCAGATCCCTACCGAGAAGAACTACAGAAAAAGAAGGACTGCCCTGCTGGACCCCTGGCCTGCACCTGGACCCTGCACTCTGAAGGACTGTACCAGCTGCACGCTTGAGCTTCACCACAAGAAGGACTTTGCCTGGCTTCAACTGGTTCAAGGAGGGTCTCCCTGTTTGCTACAGGAGAACAATTTCTAACCAGAGTCCCCTGCACCAACTCCTGAAGAAATCAACCAGCTGACCACTGTCCAGTGGCCAAAAAGAAGTTTGCGTCAGGTGCATTCTGGGAGTTGTAGTCCACACCACCAAGGATCATCTCAGAGCTTCTGGAACCTTGGGGTGAGCTGTGGACCCCAAAAGAACCTTAAAGGATCCTCTGGGAGAAGATCCAGAAGTTTGGAGAAGTTTGGAGATCTTTTGGAAAAAAGCTTCATAGAGGGACCGACCCGCTGCATCAACTCTAGCCGGCTTGCCTCAACCATGACCTGGCCTGATTTGCAGGTTCGTCCCGGTGAAGAAAATCTCCAAAAAAGAGACTAAGGCCCATATTTATACATTTTTAGCGCCGCATTTGCGCCGCTTTTTAACGCAAATGCGGCGCAAACTTAGAAAATACAATTGGATTTTGAAAGTTTGCGCCGCCTTTGTGTTAGAAAGCGGCGCAAATGCGGTGCTAAAAAAGTATAAATATGGGCCTAAGTCTGAACGTACGCAGTTGACCGGGACCTCCCAGCCAGCGTATCCGAGGAGGGCTCTAAGGACGTCAGATCTAGATCCAGGTTTACCTCAGTCAAAGGATTTTCACCTCGAAAAAACAACTAAGTCCGAAGGTAAAATCTCCACAAGGGCTCCCGCGATGCATATCCGGAGGAGAGTTCCAGGAGGTCAGACTGGACTGTCAGGTTTGTCCCACTGAAGAAAATCTTCAGAAAAACGGCTAAGTGCGAAGGTAAACTTTTGACCGAGGCCTCACACAGGCTGTAGCCGAGCCGGGCTCTATCGTGGTCGGCCTTAAACTTTGACTTTATCCCGGTCGAGGTGCGACCAGATGACCAGATTGGCGATTTTTGTTTCTAGGCGCTAGAAAACAATAATTCTTTAAAAATTCACATCTCTGGTTCCCCTTATCTGATTTTATTCGTTTTTGTTTCATTTTAAGGATAAAAATATAATCTATTTTTATAAATTGGTTTTGGATTTTTAAACTGTTTCCTGTGTTTTATTTAATTACTGTTTTGTGATATTTGAATGCTTTACACTCTGTCTCCTAAGTTAAGCCTTGTTGCTCGTTGCCAAGCTACCAAGGTTTGAGCTGGATTTAATTTACTGAGACCTAACTGGACCTAAGTGGAGGTTAGTGGCCTATTGCTAAGTGTAGGTACCTACCTGCCCTTACCAATAACCCATTTTCCAACATTTTTGGTGAGCAGTGGTGGGATCCTGTGCTTGTGTTCAGTATCACATTACAGTTTTAAGTAAAACAAATTAAAAATCCTTTAAATTGTCCTAGTGCAAAAAATATATATATATATATTTAATTTGGATTTATTTCAATTACTGAATTTTTGTGATTTTTCTAAATTCTTGTTTCCAATTTTTGCAAAACGTTTTTGTTGACACAAAACTAGGGAACCATGGAGCTTGATCTGGCTAGCCTACCCACACTGACAGTAGTCCAGCTTAGGGGGTTGTGTACTGAAAGAGGGTTGCCTGCAACCACTGACCTCAGGAAGCATGTCCTGATCAAATCCCTGACAGCATGAGCTGAGGCCCAAGAGTTAGACACAGAGGAAGCTCCAGAGGAGGAAGAAGCAGAGGAGGAAGCTAGCCCCAACCACTCAGGGGAGGGAGGGCATCTGAGCCTAAGTGAGGAGGAGGAAGACAGGTCCTCACTGCACACAGTTATTAGGGTCATACCCAAAGCTAGTTGGGGGAAGGGGGTCCCTTCAGGAGGAGAGAACTGATCCCTCAGGGAAAGAGAGCTGGAGGCCCAGCTAGCATTTACAGCTTTGGAAGCACAGAAGCTGGCCCTAGAAGAGAAAAAGTGGGCAAAGAAAGAGAAAAGAGATGGTGGCAGCGACAGAGAAGCGGATGTGTCCAGGGGTGGGGGGTTTGCCACAGATTACCCAAGGGGGTGGTTCCTGCTTATGTAGAGGGGGATGACATAAACAAGTGGTTGGAGACCTTTGAGAGGGCACTCCAAATGAGAAGGGTTAGGCCTCAATACTGGGGCTCACTTTTATGGGAGTTGGTCCCCAACTCAGGGAGGAATAGGCTTCTGACCTTAGATTGGGGGGAGGCAGATTGATACCCTAGTATGAAGAGGTGCTTAGCCAAGAAGTTTGGTCTGATCCCAGAGCAGTATAGGATGAAGTTCAGGGACACCCAGACGGTCAATACCCATTCTTGGGTTGACTTTGTAGACACCTCACTTAAGGCACTAGAGGGCTGGATTCATGGTAACAAAGTAAATACTTATGTGGGGTTATACAATCTGATCATGAGAGAGTACATCTTGACCAATTGTATCCAAGAGAGGTTACGCCAGCATCTAGTGGACTCTAAGCTGACCAACCCTAGAGAGCTGGGGGAGGCAGCTGATGAGTGGTTGAGAACCAGGGTGGTTGTCAAGTCCCAGGGGGGAGACTCCAAGAAGGGGGGGCAGGTCCCCAAACACCTAAGGCAGGAGGTGGTAAGCCCACCACAGAGACTCCCTCTGTACCCCAGAACTCTAAGAAGGAGGGGAGTAAATCCCACTTCCACTCTGACAAGCAGAGCCAGGGAGACCCAGGGTTAAAAAAGCTCTTGCACAGTAAGGCTTGCTTTGACTGTCAGCAGACAGGTAATTTCAGAGGAGATTCAGCCTGTCCAAAGAAGGTGGTTAGCACTGGGCTTTCCAGTGTAGCCATGGGGGAGGACTCCTCAGATGATGAAGTCCTCCTAGCATTGATCTGGGAGACAGGACCAGATGGTTAGCCGGTGATCCCTGAGGGTGGGAGTAGGCACTTCCACCTCATTCAGGTGAATGGGATCCCTACCACTGGCCTGAGAGACACCTGTGCCAGTCACACTATAGTGAGTGACTGGTTAGTGACCCCAGACATGTATGTCCCAGGAGAGACCAGGAAAGTCAGGATAGCCACAGGGGAGGTCACCTCCAAACCTGTAGCCATAGTGCCCCTTGAGAGGGATGGTATCCTTGGCTGGTTTAAGGTGGTAGTCAGTGCTGACCTCCCCCTAGATTTTATTCTGGGCAATGACCTCCCAGAGGTGAGGTTGGTACCAGATGGGGTGGTTGCCCAGGGCGCCCCCCAACCCAAAGTCCTAGGGAGTCTGTCCCTACAGTTAGGAGACAGGGATCCCCAAGAAAAGGAAATAAGAAAAGGAAGGGTGGGCCCCTCTTGAAGAGAGTTCCAGGGAGCTAAAGCCTTCTGCCCCAGTAGGGGGGGAGCACAGAGTTGGCACTGGTGAGGCCTCACCTGACCCCAAGGAAGTCCTGAGTAGTCAGGCAGCTGTCCAGATGCAGGATGTTGCCCCTGCACTGACAGAAGGGAGAGTGGAAGGAGGGTGTCTGCCACAGGAGGTGGTAGCCCCAAACTTTAGACATCAAGAGGAGTGCCAGAACCCCACAGTTGCCCCTAAAGCAGCTCAGCCACCTGTCAGTGGAGAGCTTAGGGTGTGGTTCTAGGTACTGACAGCTGTCAGTAGCCTCTGCTGGTAGCCTTCTTGGCAGCACTGCAGTTGGCCTGGGAGGCCAACCCCAGGGACAAAAGCAAAGTAGGCCCCCTGACCCTGTTGGTCATGGTAGGGTTGCTCAAGTGCTGGGTGACCTCTTTGGGTAAGCTAGATGTTGCCCTAGCAAAGTTAGGGATAGGGGAGGTGGGCATCTCACTACCCAAGTTGGCACAGAGAGAGGAAGAAAAACCCCTTTTGGGAAGTTTCAGTTTGAGATGGGTCCTTTCACTATTGGGATGGATTCACTACCCAGAGGGAGTGACCATGACAGGAGGATGAAAGGCAGAGTAGGCCCTGCAAAGGGACAGCCTGTTCTCTTCACTGTCTTCCTCGCCTGACAAGCTAGGAAGAATCTCCCAGGGTTGGGCTGAGTCTCCTGGGCGTATGAGCTCGGGGGGGGGGGGCTTGTGTGAGAAAACAGGGCTGATTGCAGAGCCCCCCTAACTTTTTGCCCCCATTTTCCACTTTTGGCTGGTGTTTCCTGACTCTGATGGTGCCCTGGGTACTGCTAACCAGTCCCAGGGCTTGTGCTCTGTGTAAAATCAGTATGCAAATTAGGCTAATTATAATTGGCTAAGTCAACCTGCCTATAAGTCCCTAGTATATGGTAGGCATGTAGGTTTAGGGACCCCAGCATAGGTAATGCACCCATAGGTGCACTGCTGAGGTGCCCAGGGTCATTTTAAAGGCAGGCCTGCCTTGCTGGCTGCTTTTAAATTAAGGTTATATGCAAATTCGACTTTGGAATTAAAAGTAGTACCTTATTGTTACATATAAGTCACCCCTCAGGTGTGCCGTCCTATGTGCCCCTAGGGCTGGGTGCCATGTAATTATAAGCAGGGACCTTATAAAAATAGTTTTATAAGCCCTGGTGAGGTAAAACAGCCAAATTCATTTTTCCCTCATTGTAGTAAATGGCCTCCATAGGCTAGAATAGGAAGACTTTATTTTAATTTTTAAAGTCCCCTTAAGTGACAGATCCAAAGAGTTTGGTATCAAATTAATTGTTATAATAAATCCCACAACTTCCAGTTGTTGGATTTGATATAACTTGTTCAGGTAAAGAGTTTTAAACTTTACCTGAAAAGTTGCCAACTTCAGCCCTGCATTGTTTTTGCTGCTGTGCTCTGATTGGCCAACCTCTGGCAGCCTGGCCAGGCTGCCTTGATGAGGTGTGAAGTGGCCTGGCTTCACACAAAGAGATGTGCCTGTGGGAGGGGATCTCCCCTCAGCAGATGATGAGGCAGTAAGGGGGAGGGCTGCCAAAGGCAGAGAAGGACATTTGGAGCAACCGAGCAACACCCCCACAACCTGCAACCCCAGACAACTGGGTGCCCCCTTGATTAGATTAGGAGAGGGCAGGAGAGGGGTGTGTTTATGATTTTTAGCCACACCAGTGGGTGGGCTCAGCCAGATGTAACCTTCAAAAATCACTTTCAGCCATGATGGGTTTTTGAGGAATGTTGCCTCGTGGGATTGATTTTAGCCACACGTCCCAGGAAGTGATCATCACAGGGGGAAGTAACCTGCACCTGATTGGAGAATGAGGACCCCCCTGTTTTTCACCCAGGAGCAAGGATAAAACTAGCAGGCCTGCAACCACACCTCAGTTCCCTACCATATCCCTACCGGGAAGAACTACAGAAGAAGAAGGACTGCCCTGCTGGACCCCTGGCCTGCACCCAGACCATGCACTCTGAAGGACTGCACCAGCTGGACACTTGGGCTTCACCACAAGAAGGACTTTGCCTGGCTTCAACTGGTTCAAGGAGGGACTCCCTGTTTGCTACAGGTGACCAATTGCTTACCAGAGTCCCCTGCACCACCTCCTGAAGAAATCAACCAGCTGACCACTGTCCAGTGGCCAAAAAGGAGTTTGCGCCAGATGCATTCTGGGAGTTCTAGTCCACACCCCCAAGGATTATCTCAGAGCTTCTCGAACCTTGGGGTGAGCTGTGGACCCTAAAGGAACCAGAAGTTTGGAGAAGTTTGCAGAACTTTTGGAAAAAAGCTCCCTAGAGGGACCGACCCGCTGCAGCAACTCTAGCCGGCTTGTTTCAACCGCGACCCGGCCTGATTTGCAGGTTCGTCCAAGTGAAGAAAATCTCCAAAAAAGGGACTAAGTCCAAACGTAGAAAGTTGACCGGGAACTCCCAGCCAGCGTATCCAAGGAGGGCTCCAAGGACATTGGATCAAGATCCAGGTTTACCCAGGTCGAAGGATTTTCACCTCGAAAAAACGACTAAGTCCGAAGGTAAAAATCTCCACTGAGGTTTCCCGCGACACGTATGCAGAGAAGAGTTCCAGGAGGTCGGATTGGACTGGCAGGTTCGTCGCGCTGAAGAAAATCTTCAGAAAAACGACTAAGTGCGAAGGTATTCTTTTGACGAGGTCTCCCGCGGGCTGTTGCCGAGCCGGGCTCCATCGCAGTCAGCCTTAAACTTTGACTTCGCCCCGGTCGAAGTGCGACCAGATGACCAGATTGGCGCTTTTTGTTTCTAGGCGCTAGAAAACAATAATTCTTTAAAAATTCATATCTCTGGTTCCCCTTATCCGATTGTATTCGTTTTTGTGCCATTGTAAGGATAAAAATATAATCTATTATTATAAATTGTTTTGGGATTTTCAAACTCTTTCCTGTGTTTTATTCAATTACTGTTTTGTGATATTTGAATGCTTTACACTCTTTCTCCTAAGTTAAGCCTTGTCGCTCGTTGCCAAGCTACCAAGGGTTGAGCTGGGTTTAATTTACTGAGACCTAACTGGACCTAAGTGGAGGTTAGTGGCCTATTGCTAAGTGTAGGTACCTACCTGCCCTTACCAATAACCCATTTTCCAACAGAGCCACTCAAGGGTTTAGGTTTTTTGCAAGACCAAGAGGTGGCTGGCAACATGAAGCAATGCAACTAATTACTGCAGAAAAACAATCCAGTGAGATTTTATGTTTATTGTCATTGGGACACACTGACAATCCCGTTTTTATGTGTAAGAAAAACTTCTACTCCTTCGATTTCTATCTAGGACCTAGGGGTGAGATAGAAAGGGTTATCTCTGATTTCTAGGGTTTTCAATCTGAAGAATCCTTTCGTCAGATCCATTTGGGTGCATTTAGGGCCATATTTATACTTTTTGACGCAAAACTGCGCTAATGCAGTTTTGCGCCAAAAAAATTAGCGCCGGCTAACGCCATTCTGAAGCGCCATGCGGGCGCCGTATTTATTGAATGGCGTTAGCCGGCGTTAGACGACCGGCGCTGCCTGGTGTGCGTGAAAAAAAAGGACGTACACCAGGCAGCGCCGGCGTAGGGAAAAATGGCGTTTGAGAGTCCAAAAATGGGGCAAGTCAGGCTGAGGCAAAAAAATCGTCTTAACCCGATTTGCGCCATTTTTTTTTGGCGCCCAGACGCCATTAACATGACTCCTGTCTTAGCAAAGACAGGAGTCATGCCCCCTTGCCCAATGACCATGCCCAGGGGACTTGTGTCCCCTGGGCATGGTCATTGGGCATAGTGGCATGTAGGGGAGCACAAATCAGGCCCCCCTATGCCACAAATTTTTTTTAAAAAAAAATACTTACCACAACTTACCTTTTCTTCCCTGGGATGGGTCCCTCCATCCTTGGGTGTCCTCCTGGGGTGGGCAAGGGTGGCAGGGGGTGTCCCTGGGGGCAGGGGAGGGCACCTCTGGGCTCATTCTGAGCCCACAGGTCCCTTAACGCCTGCCCTGACCCAGGCGTTAAAAAGAGGCGCAAATGCAGGGTTTTTTGCCCCGCCCACTCCCGGGCGTCATTTTTGCGCGGGAGTATAAATACCACGCACATGCCTGGGAGTCATTTTTTAAGACGGGAACGCAAGGAAGGTGTTCACGCCAAAAAATGACGCTAACTCCATGAACTTTGGCGCTAGACGCGTCTAACGCCAAAGTATAAATATGGAGTTAGTTTTGCGTCGAATTTGCGTCGAAAAAAACGACGCAAATTCGGCGCAAACGGAGTATAAATATGCCCCTTAGTGCCCTGGGAAAAGCAGTGTAGCTCTGCATAAGAGTTCAAGATTTAGACTTAAAGCTCCCTCTTCCTAAAGCCGGGTGGAGGGGCTGTATTTTTGTTCAAAGTGAGTGGAGTCATGTATCTACTCCGTGTCTCTGTGTTTGACCCTATCTTCACTGGTGTGAATTCCATCTATTCAGCTTTTCATTCTTCCATGGATAATAAAATCAGTACCACTGAGGCGGGTAACAATAAACATACTTAATCCAGCAATACTGCCAAGACATCTGTGGGTGTGAAGTTGTGCCTCTCAAATACAACTGTTGTATTATTAGAAAGTTTCCAGGTTTCACAAATGACTCGCTCCTGCTGACATTAGTCCAAATGGCTAGGTGAAATTTGGGAATCTATGAAAACAAGTAACAGGGAGTATTTCCAGCCCTTGCATTAGTAACTCGGGGAGTTAGGGGACAGGGGAGCTATTGACAAAATCCACCCTTCTTGCAATACTGCCCTTAGTGTGCAGACCTTGTTCTGTGCCTGACAGTTGCCCATTTGGGCACCACCAACCAGATCCATGTGCCTGGGAAGGTTGACTGCAGTTACTCAAAGGCTGTTTAGAGCATACAAGAGAAAAAGTTAGAACAAAGCAAAAGAGAAATAGGTCATGTGCCTGCAGGGGTGGAAGGCGTGTGCCCCTGTTAATGTCTCCAGTGAACATTGATACTCTGAAGCACACTACAATGGCAGGGCAAAACTTTAGCAACAATATTTCTCACTATTCCTAATTCAAGGATTGCCAGGAAGAATGCAAGAGGCTGCGTAACAAAACAATTCAGCTATGGAAAAGTATATTAGTGACCGACAGAAGTCCTTATGGACTCCCTCAAATACATCTAAGTGTTATAATAACATTAGAACATGGTGAACAAATTTCGATATTAAATCTAAAGGCACAGTCTCCTCAACCCACAAATGGAGACAACCTTTGTGTTTCAGGATATGTTTGCTTATAAACAATTCTCTGATATTATCAATGTTTTAACACAGGCATGTGTTCGCTCTCTTCTGAAAGTTGTGGTTCGAGTGGCATTACTGGTTGGCATTACCGCCCCATATTCCAGTTATTAAAGCAAGAGAAAGGTTTAGCAGCAAAAAGATGAGTAGTAGGCACACATTCCTCATTTACCCCACATGTAGAGGAGCCAAGGAAGTTACCAAACACTATTAGACTCAGATAATCCACTGCACACATATACTAGAGAGTAGAGGTGTCCAATTCTTCTCTGTGTTATCCTAAGAAGAAGATGCTTGACTCTCTGCAGGTCTGCACTTTAGTGCATAAAAGCATATTTAGAGTATTAAATTGCATTTAGGAGTGGGCGATAAATTTGGCTCCACCAGCGGTGTTGGTAGAAATCTGTTCACGCCACACTACGCTTGAGGTTTTTTTTTTGCATGAGGAGATTGCCAACAGTAAGTTGGTGAGCACGAGTGAGAATTGGCATCCCCCAGCCTGATTTTTGGGTGCCAGGAGGGCACCCAGCAAGATTTCTTCATCACGCATGGATATTAGTGGTCGTGACCATTCACAGTAAGAAAGCTGCTGCTCAAGTAGAAAATGAGTGGCAGCAAAATCAAATCAAGCAGTAGTGCCCTCTGACTTGCCATGTGGTGCCATTCACACTGATTTCTCAGCGTGGAATGAGCTACTGGTGCTAAAAATTAGCGCAAGCAGCGCAAAGTGATGATTTCTGCCCATTCGCAGAACTCTGTGAGATCTCATGGAGTTTTCATGTAGCTGCGGAAATCCACAGAGTGGAACTCCGCAAGTTCTGCCCACCCCTATTTGCAATGAGAGCAAGCATTAAAGTGAAAAATTGTGAAACGTATGGGAAAGAAGGATAAGCTTTTGTCAAAAACGAAAAAAAACAACTCTGAATCATTTTGAAGGGTGGGGTCTGATTTGAGCTACAGATTTGCAACATTGAAAGTTTTCTTTGCTTATTCCCCTTAAATATATGTATGTAGTAACTCTGCAGACACTTTTCATTGGACACTTAGAAGTAGATCCCATTACAACATTTTTTAACCATATTGTCAGGAACTAGTTAAGGGAACCTATCATCTGTATCCAGACTTGATGGTAGGGACCCCATATGATGACTGGGGGCAAGTAGAAGCTTCAGAGAAATTGGGAGCCATAACCTGACAGGTCCCCAGAATGCAGCACCTAAGGAAAAAAAGCACATAAATTTTATGCAAGACCTCAGAAGCAATGTGACCTTTCACGGAAACCACATCTACAGAAGCACAAGGGACAACTTTATTCCGCAATCAACATTGCACAGATTTTGAGCTACAGGTCCCCAGAGGCGAGACTCAAAAACTCACCTCTTTAATTCACTGGATTAAATAATCGCCATTTGAAGATGTTTACTTTTATCATTCCTTTGCCCTTCATGAAAGGAGTGAGGGGGATTACTGAACATTACTTGAGAGGAGGACTATGGCAGATACAGAATATGGATGTGGCCTAGTAAAAATCGTTTAATATGTACATCGAAGGAGTGCTATGCAGGCAGGTTGTGACAATGCGTTACATGGTGGAAACATCAGTGCCAATTTTTCGAGCCCCATTGTGCAGGGCAGCGGAGCAGGTTATCTTGCTGTGCTGCCCCGTGCCATAGGAAAAGGGCAGAAATGCACCATATTCACAAGATACAGTGCATTTATGTCCTTTCTCCCTGTGCTGGTGCACAAATTGCTGCCTAGCGCCAACACAGGCACCCTTGCACCATGGGAAACCTTCCTGCACAAAAACAATCCAGAGAGGCATTCTCCCCTTTCTGTGTGTGCTGCAAAATGCATCACACATGAACAGAGGAAACAAGGAGGAGAAATAAAGATATTTCTCCTCGTTGTGCCTGCCCTGACGAAGTGTACACTTTTAATGCATTCCCAGGTTTACAGATTCTTGTAAATCTGGGAATGCATCAAAATCCATAGGTGTTGAATGGGAACACCCACCTCAATGCTGGTACGCCTCCCTGATGCAGTGTAAGGCAACGCATCTACTTGTGCTGCTTTGCCTTACACAATATCTGCAAAGCCATTAAAAGCCACACAAAGTGGCTTTTCGTGGCCTGCTAGATATGGTTCTGCACTTTAAGATGTCAGTGCATCACAAAAGGTGATGCACCGACAGCACACGGGGCGTGTAAAGATGCCCCTTGATTTATTAGAAATGACGACTGAGAAAAAAACCCACATTCTAATGTTTGCATGAAAGGTTCATGCCTTCTCAGCACAACTAGAGGTAGAATCCTGTAAATTGAACACTTGAGATATCACAGGTCCAGTGCAGAGTGGAATCTTCCATTGCAGCATAGAAAAAAGCAGAGGCCACTGTTGGGGTACTATCTTGAGTGGGATGGGATTTTCTTTGAGGTACTTCACAGGATAATTTTTGTGACTAAATAGTTGCAATACCCCTGCGTTGCCTGCTCCCCCTGTTAAAATGAAACACATGGTCTCACCCACAAGTTGGTGATGTATCATGACTCGTTGGAAAGACTACATTGAATTGTGCCACTGGTTTAAAAGTCTGGTAATGAGGAAGCTGCAGCATTGCACTCAGGACGTCAGACAAGTAGGACCATGGATGGTAGCTGGAGCTAGGGACAGTGAGAGACCAATGCTACAGGGAAAAAGCAGGCTCCAAAAAAAGAGAGAAGGGGTAGATCCAAGAAGACAAGGTGAGTGAATGAATCAAAGCAGAACTGACCTGAAAACTGAACTTGAACCAAACTGAAAATTAACTTGAAATTGACTTGCAAAACCAATTTACAGTACATTAATCCTTATTTGCTCAACCCTAATTTTTGACCCCTATCTTTGAAGCCTATAACCTCTGCAACCCCATGCTTTCCTTTCCAACCTTATATTTCAAATTTGCAAACAAATCCTTTCCTTTCTCTACTCATCCATTTCTCATCTTCCTTCCCCATTCGCCCACTTCCCTTCCTTTCACAACACTACAACGTGCCTGAGTTCTCCTTCCCTTGCCTTCCCTCACATGTTCAAACACTCCCCTACTCTCTAATAGCTTTCCTACCTCACCTCTTCTCTTCTCTTCTCTTCTCTTCTCTTCTCTTCTCTTCTCTTCTCTTCTCTTCTCTTCTCTTCTCTTCTCTTTTATTTTCTGCCAAGCCTAAAGTTCACTGCAACCTAGCCCCATTTACTCTGCGGCTAAACTAACTACTGTATACATGGGTTCTCATTCACAAAGAATTTGCTGTGACTAGGTGTGACTCATGGTTCTCCTGTCCTAGTCTTGAAAGTAACATGTGGGGGCGTGGCCTAGCACACAATGGAATGAGATGTGTTCTCACGCCTCCACCAGCTCCAGTTTGGTTCCCACCACCATCTGCAGGATCGGGTACGGTTTCCAGACCAAAATAGGCAGAGGGAGGACTTTTGAGCAATCCCTTTCCCCATCGACAGCCAAACACCGAAACCTTAGGGTTGAGACCAGCTGCTGGCTAGTGGCCTGGAAGTCAGACCGGAGTAGGTGAGCACCCCCTATTTTGACTGTGATGCCTGTGCAGGTGCCTCAGAGCGAAGTTTGTGATGCTGAGCTGGGCATCCCTGGGAGTGCTCCTGATGCATCAGCTCCCTCTAATGCCCTGATCTCCTGGCGACCCGTGCAGGTTGAGAGAGGAGGCAGGGACTCAAGAAGTGACAACATGTGGGCCACTGCCTGTGCTCGAGAGGGCTCCGTATGCACGGCCTCAACCAGACCCCAGAGCGGTTCCGACCTATGGAGAACTGAATTGGTGTATTTCCCTTGTGTTGCCCTTGATCTGGATGCAGGGGCCCTGACAGAGACCTTGGGCTACAGGCCTCCAGCTACTCTTGTAGAGACCCTTAATTCTATTAATGAGTGACGTGGCAGAACTTCACATGTATGTGATCCTGGATGATTACTCACAAGCAACTCCCGAGTAACACTTCTAGACCCGCTGGTCTCTAGCCTTCTAAAATGCACCTCAAAGGCAACAGACATCACGGTTCCCAAACCCTGAGACTCTGCCTGTCGATCATCAAGTGAAGAGCCCTTTCTGGAGCCACGTGCATTACTGACTAAAGGACTGAAACTTGCCACCACTCCTCTTCTCTTACTGCTGCCTCTTGTACTAGAGATATGCATCTTTCTCTCCTGTACAATGCCCTACAACAGAACGATCAGGGAGGTTCTGTTACCATCGCTTTGGAACAAATCTGCTATAGCGGGGAAGACTACTAAACCCCCTACACAGAGGAACCTGACACACTTCCGCCTCCCGTCCCAATCACACAAGATTTCATGGCACAATTCCTGCAGGAAATCCACAGATCAGTTCCATCAAGACTGAGCTTAAAACCTGCATCAAGGACATCAGGCCGAATGTCAATGAGATCAGCGAACGGGTAGACAACTCAGCACACGCTCAAAGGATCAAGAGATGCTATGGCAACGTATGGCAACCCTTGAGGAACAACATATTGAACTGCAAGCTAAGCAGAACATCCGCATTTGTGGGGTCCGGCAAGGAGCAGAGGGCACCAACGCCATGGCATTCACTGCAGAGCTACTCCAGTTGATAAAGGGGAATCTGAATGCCCCCCAATAATTCTCGACAAAGCTCGCCGGATGGTCAGTGCCCCAGATCGTCCCAGCACTCTCCCCACATATTGACTCATGTGCACTTCTTCACCAAAAAAGAAGCTGTCCTCCGCAAAGCATAACATAAAAGGGTGCTGATCTTTCAGAGTTACATGCTACAGCTATATCAGGATGTATCCCCCACTACACTGTGCCACTAAAGCAGTGACTGACAAGTTAAGAAACATGTCCATTAAATATCAATGGGTGCACCCCTTTACACTTCTCTTCGGATGGGAAGGGAAGAAGTGCATTCTATGTTCACTCCGGGATGTGCAAAAACTGATAGGCATGGTTCCACCAGATGCGGGGGCTGCTCTCCCTCCGACAACACTTCATCTAAGCTCCACATCAAGCCAGTCTGGCCCACGGTCCATCATCGTTGCTCTGTTAAATGCCCTAATGAGACTGTGGCCCAAGAAGCGAAAAGAGACATTATTCATCATTTACGCACAATGGATACTACCAAGTCGCCAACTCCATCTGTTACGGGATCCCTCGGATTGAGCATGTGAAACTAAATTGACAACCTCCTGCTCCAGGGAATACACCCTCCACTATAGCTGCTGCGACTATCATGTTCCGGTGGTGGTACTGGGGAGCCCGGGGGTTATCCACCTGCTCTATTTGGACATTCACCTCACTCCAGAGCTGATGGCCCTCGCCCAGTGATCCGGTCAATAAGAGGGCAACACCTCTAGTGGGACACAGACACCAATGTACTGGTCTAGGTGGGAACCGATCGCTCAAGTTGGACCCAGTTGGACCACAACTATTTAGATGTTATTTTCTCTTATTTCTTTTCAGGTTCAGAAGCTTAATAATACACTGTGGTGGGCTAGATATCTTACTCCTCCTTCTTCACATGGGTCTGCCCTCTAATCGTAAGGTTCACCCCAGGTGGGAGCCCACGGCATGGTCTGTGCTGCGAGCAGAATCTCTTGCATTATGGCATCCCTCGTAGGAGGTATTAAATTAATATCCATCAACATATGTGGACTTAACTCCCCAAGTAAACGCAAACAAGACTCGGGCTACATCTTACACCATGATCTCAATGTGGTCTTCTTGCAGGAGACAGATCTTAGAGGAATGGACAGACATAGAATGGCACACCTGAGGTATCCTATACGCCATTGGGCCTACACTGTTTCCAAAACACTGGGTGTGGGTGTGTGATGTAAGCTGGCCCTGGGATCGCACATAGCTAAAGTGACTAAAGGGACGTTACCTTATGCTACACTTCCACTGGGGGAGACTAGGCTCACCATGCTGAATATACATGCACCAAACTCGGCCTAAGATGCCTACCTCCAGCTCATCTTACGGGAGCAGCTAAAAGGGGTTGAGGGAGATATAGTAGTTGGAGGGGATTGCAACCTAGGATGGGACCCAACAATGGATCACTACTCAATGACTTACCAGGTTGCGGGAGCTAGATCCTCACAGCAGAGGAAAGACATTGTGGGCTTGGGCATAACAGGCGCATGAAAATGCATGCACCCTGAGGGACTACTCTTTCTATTTCCATGTTCACTCTACATACTTATGCATTGATTATGTATTTGTCACTCATGCCATCCTTCACACCTTGGACTACACTGAGTCCCTGAAATTTCCATATTAGATCATGCCCACATAGAGCTGAACTAGACCCATCTGACCCCCTCATCTGAAGCATTACCACTTTGGTGCCTTCTTTCATGACTCTTCCGCAACCCTGTTGACAAAGCAGAAATATGCAAGGGGATTTCAGACTAATTCACACATAACACTGACCAAAATGTATCTCTCCTCACACTCTGGGATGGCTTTAAGGCACACATATGAGGAATAATTAGCTTGGTTACTATTGCACAGAGCTGGGAGGCTTGTCTTCTGGAAGTCGGCCTAGCCTTGGAAATCAGGACATTGGAACAGCAGGACAAAGCCAATCCCACCCGGCAGAAGAAGCAATAACTTGCTGTCCTGCAGGGCCAACTGCATGCCCAAAGAACAATCAGAGCCGAAAGGTCACTGCTACCACTTAAACAGCAATATAATAAGAGGGGAACAAGGTGGGCTCACTCTTAGCACATAGGTTGAGACAAGTGCAGGACAGTTCCTAGGTAGCGAAATTTCAAAAACACAATGGCAGATGGCAATTGCTCAGCGAGATAAAAGGCAGGAAATGTTTTACTTACTACCAACCTCTTCA
Source organism: Pleurodeles waltl (assembly GCF_031143425.1). NCBI lineage: Eukaryota > Metazoa > Chordata > Amphibia > Caudata > Salamandridae > Pleurodeles > Pleurodeles waltl. The sequence goes on from NC_090450.1 coordinate 621,055,622, forward strand.
CAAACAAGATACAAACACCCACGCTCTTATAGACTCCTACCTAGCCACATGCGAATGCACCCCACTTCATCCTTGGCATGCAGAAGAGCAAGAGGCTCTGATTAGACTAGAAGAAATCTGTGCTGCACTGCAGGCTCTGTCACTAGGCAAGTCACCAGGCTGAGTCGGCCTCCCTGTTAGCTTTTATAGGGTTTTCCTTGGCAAACTAGGGGAATACATGACAAAATGATATAATTACTTTACACGTGCCTCTGGCCTCACCCCCGCCATGGCAGCAGCTGAGATCTCACTGATTCCCAAGTAACTGTTGTGCTAAATGGTCTCCTCGGTGAATGGCCACCGCACTCACCCTTCTAATCTTGCCAGAAGCTGTATATCACTCAATTGTTTGTTGCCAATAATGGGTAAAGATATGACGATGTGTTCCTCATACTGGCCTATTGCTCTCCTGAACACTGATGCTAAAATCTACATGAAGATCCTCTCTGCCATGCGAGAACGCTATCTCCTGAGCGTCATCAACCCCAACCAGGTGGACTTTGTTCAGAAAGGCCAGGGTGCGGATAATATCAGCAGAGTAGCTCACCTTTTGAGAAGGTCCATCGTCATCAAATCCTAGCCTACCTTCTTTCACTGGATGCAGATAAGGCGTTCAAAAGAGTGAGCTGGGCCTTCCTCCACTCAGTGTTACGGCAAATAGGGCTGGGACCTATTATGGTCACTATGATCATGGCCTCTTATGCAGCTCTGATGGGAACAATATGGGTCAATGGCCACTCCATGGCTCCAATAATCATACGCAGATGCACCAGGCAGGGATATCCTCTGTCATCCTCTTGTTTGAGTTGGCAATCTGGATGCGGCACTCCAGGGAGATCACAGAAATCCCTTTTGGAGGGCATACCCATAAGGTCAACTTCTTCGCAGATAACCTACTACTCACCCTGACGCACCCAGCAACCTCACTTCCAGTAGTGGCAACCTGCCTGGATGGTTTTGTGGTAGTCTCAGGCTTTAAGGTCATTATGACTAAATCTAGTACCTTGAAGCTATCCATCCCAACTGCTGACATATCTCCTCTTCAACGGCTAGCACCTTTTAACTTGGTCACCTAGTTCACTCAAATACCTGGTCTTAACCTAACACCAACATTAGATACCTGGGTGGCTGCGAACTGGCTGCCCTTGCGCTTTGCGATAGTGGAAGCCCTCAGATGCTGGAAAAACCTTTATATTTAATGGCTGCAAAGAATCAATGTGGTCAAAATGAATATTCTCCCTGGGTCTTATACTTTTTTCAATCCCTTCCCACCCCAATATCCCAAGATGACATCTTCAAGATCCAACATGAGCTGTGAATCGTTATCGGGGAGGAAAGAATCCCGGTATCTCCATGGCGTTTCTGATGCAGCACCGGGACAGAGGAGCATTAGCATTTCCTAATCTCTTGGAGTACTATTGCACAGCGCACTTACGCTGTATAACAGCCATAGAGGCTCAGGAGAGCGAAAGCCACTGCTTCCACATGGACAGAGTGGTGGCTTGTAGACCATTGGGGGATTTGGCCTGGCTTCCTTAACATCCTCGCAGCGCTTATGTTGCTACCCCGACTATGACAGTGCTAGAAATATGGGCCAAGCTTGCAATATCAAGGGGCTCAACTACCTTTCCCACACCGAACACTCCAATCTCTCGCAACCCACACTTTACACCTGCATTGACTTCCAGTGCCTTTCAGGCGTGGTCTGATAAGGACTGCAGGATACTGCAGGACCTTTTTCAAGGGCCTATGATGAACACCTTTGAGCAATGTCGAACAGAGTATCCCCTTCCAAGGGTGTGGGATCGCAGTGAGACCAGTCATTTCTCAACCAGACATACAATTACTGATACTTCATATGGCAGATTATAGAAGAAGGACCCCATGCAAGCCTGTTTTCTTGCTTTAGAGAATATAACATTCTCTGGCCGTATTTATTACAATTCACAAACACGACAAATGTTTTGTTTTCCACATAAATACGACAATAAGTAAAGTACAGCATAGTGGCCACATGGCCATATCTCATACATGAATTCTCCTATCAAATATTCCATAACTAATACATGAATACATTAATTTACATCAAATTAAGGAGTCATGCTTGACCACCCCCAGTCCCCTTGAGGTGTTGACTGATTCAATTGACTTCACTTAATTGACTTGGAGCCCTGGGCAAGACCCTGCCGGTCTCTCCATAAGTTGTCTTCTACAAGGCAAACTCACTTGCCCCCTCAAGACAGAGGGAGCTTGGGCCAGCATTACAGCTGTACCCCCAAACAACCATGCCAGAGCTACCCAATACAGGGATTCCCCCTGGCACCTATTGGGAGGTGGGCCTTGACCAACTGGGGCCATACCTTGGTCCCGATACCAGCCCACCATCCCCTATAACCCCAGGGCTGTGTGATGGAGTACTCCAGCTGGCTATGGACAATCCCGGTAGCGGGCATCCCCAGCCTTCCAGTAGTGACTGCAGTACTTCTGCCCCGAATTGAGCTAAATGCTTAATCAATCCAATTCCATATTGAATTTGCCTACACATATTCTTGATGCCAATGTTGTCTGCCAGTTTTTAGTGGCCAAACATGACTCCTCCTCCTCCAAACAATGATTGAACATTCCCCCATAGGGCTAAACACAGCGATTGGAGGGTCAGGAAAAAAGGGTTGAGCACTCTGTTGCTCAAAAAAAAAAAAAACAGGTGGGCGGTGGAAGCGATCGTCGAGGAGTGGGGGTCCAGGCAGCAATGTGTAACCTGGGCCAGCTTGGCCTGGTACTTAACATGCCCTGCCCCCCGACGATCGCCCGGGCGACCCCGCCACTGATGTGAGCAACCAATGGATGCTCACTGTGAAAAATTCAAAAAGTGCCCACTGTTGGCCCCTGCCTCTGACCGGTCCGATCCGGCCTCCACCTGTCTTCGGTGCCTGTGACCTGGCGGCTTGGCTCCTTGTCCAGACTCAGCTGCAATACCTGCAGCTGTGCCATTGGGCTCTTCATTCCACAATTTACCCTGCGGCCATCCATCCCTATGATGGAGCGAAAGAGCTAATAGCCAACACATACTTCCCTTTACCTGACAACACTCTCCAGCTTTTCCCTACCCCCAACATGCCACAGCTTCTGACTGTCGTGCTAAAGGGTCTCCTAGGTGAGTGGGCACGGCACTCACCCTTCTTATCTTGACGGAAGCTGTATATCACTCAGTTGTTTGTAGCCAATAACAATGTAAGTCAATATTTTTCTGTCATCCAAGGCCCATGTTGCTCTTGTGTACCTGTAAACTTCACTAAACAGATCTTAAAAGAAAGTAACGATTAAGCAAGAACTACTACAAGACTGAATCACAGCAAAATCTATCTCAATGACGCCAGAGTAATTGGAGTAATTTCAGCAATTATGCATTACTCTTGTGATGGAAAATTACAGAAATTATGCAATTACGCCAGCTTGAGAAATTAATAATAATTTGCGGCAAAAATCCTACCACAGAACCACAGGAACTTGCTTACCACTGGGTGTAGGAGCCCCAGACCTTGCCACCGCTATCTCAGTGGAAATGTGGCAGGGCACTACCCCCTTGTTCTGCTGTCGACCACATGGGGTGCCGGACTCAGAGATGGTGCTACCTGACTTTGCCATAGCTGTTAACATTGGGAGGTGGGAATGGAGATACATAGTCAAAAAGGAAGCAAAAACAATGAAAACATCAAAGAGGCATTCTGAAACAAACGAAAAGTGAAAACATAGTAGAAAAAAAGGAGAGAAGTGGAGGTAGATGGAGCCTAGAGAGCTAGAAACTCAAAGATAGTTCAGCAGGCTGGAGATATAACAAAATTACGAACGAGCTGCCCAATGCTGTCTTGAATAGCTAGCAGGTGTGTTGTAAGAACTGATTCTCAGGCACTGTGCAAAAGTGCACATCCTGCCACTTGGCACAATTAACTTACATAGCAGGTTAACAAAAACCTATGTTCTTAGTCTGTGTCTTAGCTAACACCAATCGGGAACGACAAACACGTTAATAAATGATTAATTAATCTTTTTTATGAGAAGGCTTGCAAGTCAGCTCATATGTCAAAGAAAAAAAAGGCAATCACAATGGCGGTTCAACTAAATTAACTTTATTTGAGTTTTGAGATAATTTGGCTACATTTGTTTTCTTTATGTGATTTAAGGAGTCGCTGCACCGTATCAAGTCACGCCTATGCAATTTAGCGGGCCCTTTAGCTCCTATACAACAGTGCCATCTACTGGACGTTTTGTAAAATGTACCTTAATGGAGTAACCCGCTATCTCATTGTATTGGAGGTAATCATACATTTTGCAGACAAATACACGGAACAACGCATGTATAAGAATTATCCCCCGAACCAATGCAAGAGAAGACGTGGTGGACACGCACCATACCTTTTGGGAATGCTTACTTTTTAGTATGAGAGATTTCAAAGAAGGTCCCATCATAATGTTGGTTTTCATTTTATATCAAAATGTAGTATTACTTTAAATACGACTCTATCAATCTAACACAGGTATCAACCGAAGGTGTTCAGCCTTCACATACATTTGTAGCAGTGTTTGGGGCTGTTTATTTAGTGAATACTTTGAATGATAGGATGCAGAAATTGTAGAACAAGAGATACAGATAAACAAATAAGTCTGGCAAAGCAACAATTGCATGCCTTCATGAAATGCAGGTTCACCAAATTATTAATATGGCAAACATAATATGAGCAGTTCCATTGAGGTCGCATCCCATTCCTGGTCAATGAAATTTCGTGTGCAAAATCGTAAAATAATATTACGTGAATTTTCGTCAAAACAGAGTAAAATTACATTAAATTTAGATACATTTAGTCAAAAATAAACGTGACTGTACTTCATGTGAAAAATTGAACAAACCTCGCACACCTCGCTTTTAAAAGTCACGTGACATACTTGCAAGGGGACTAGGTTGAAAAGATGATGCCTGCCACAGTAATTTTCTGCTCGGACCAAATTCCATGGAACAAAACTGGGAACTATCTTGTAGCCATTAGCAAATTTCACATAATGCAAAATTCACAGATTTTGCAAAGCTTAATACATTTTTTTTCAATGGCCTATTTCTAACTCGTGTACCCGATGCACGACATCCAGGATCGAATAAACCACCAGACACCTGCAGCATGCAGAAACATCATATTGAACTTTGTTTAGCGCCTACCATCTAGCGCACCCAAGCAGCTCTCCTTTAAAGCTGGAAACCGGGGCGTGTATATCGTAGCTGCAACAGGTGCAGCGCACCGACGCCCTGAGCACTTAGGGCATATTCGAACCCTGTTTATTGCTCTGTTTTATAACAGCCCCCCCGCCCCACAGCAGTCAAAGGGGAAATTTTCTTCATTTTGCTACCGCCGATGTATCTTTGCTACGCTGCTAGCTGGAAATCTAGAAACACACCCTGACGATATAGGTGCAGGTAGGGGGCTCATTAGAATAAAAAATAAGTCAAGATATCACCACCGCCTGTTCTACCATTTGCTTTAATGTGGATGTCGACTTTTCAGTCAAAGCTGAGGTACAAATATTATACATGCAAGTAATTGTATGTATGCTATATGCGTGTTTATATATGTATGCAGTATGTGTGTTTATATATGTATTCCACATTTATAACTACTTATTTCTCACCGCAAAGCAGTGAGTATTTAAGGAATAAAAGAGCTAATATTTAAATACCCGAGCCCTCTAGAAATATTCAGTCACGCTTGTCTTGCAAGAAAACGCCCACGAAAGATTGACTACCTAGTCTCTGATCGTTTATATTTGTAACTACTCAAGTTAATAACAGCGAAATATATGACATCAAAAGCAATTATGTCTGAAGCATTACAGAGCGTCTCCCATAATGAAGGAGAAAATTCGGAAGAATGTGATGTTATATTTTCATTAGTGCTCTGAAGTAGTTTCCCAATCCCGCGAAACAAACAAAAAAAGATAACATACAGAGGAATGCAAAAATAACATTTATAAACATGTTTACATTTGACAGGCAACTTCCCACTTATGCAGAGGTATTTAATCGTACAGGCATGAAAGTGGAAGAATCTAATAAGAAAGGGAAGGTGACTTTGATTGGTACTTTTAAAAGTGTGATTTCCCTAAGTAACTTGCTAGCACGCCCGGCCCATAATAAGTAAACTTATAAGGGGACATGTATAGGTCGATGTATCTTTTGATTTGCATGGAGTATCCTAGCTACAGTGAAACCAATGTTCATCAAAAATCAATAAGCAAATCAATAACCATTAAGCAAAACATTAATCAGCAGTTAATAACATAGCACCATGACATTCAGTCATAAATAACCATAACTCAGTATACGTTTTATCAATTTTATTTCCCTATTAGTTACAATACTAATTCATGGAACTAATTCAAACTTTATTCAAAGTAAATCAAGATTAATTCATTAATGACCACCAATGACATAACCTAATCAGAACTTGAAACAAAATACATTTTAACGCTTCAGCATAGGCCAACATATGAATCAAAGGCGAATACGTCAACATGAGTAGCAAGGTTCAGCAAATCAGTCCGTCAATCATTTATCACTGTAGTTGTCAATGTCTAGAATAGGAACCTCACCTAACCCAGATTAGCATTAGCATGTGGGACTTCATGCGAAAACAATTTTAAACACGAATTTGCAAAAACATCTAGCTAAAAGGAAAACTATTGGACAGCGCAGTTGGTACCTAGAAAGAAAAGGCACAAAAGGTAATTTAGTCACATTGTCATAGCTACCTATCCACGATATGGATCAGCAACAAAGTCAGTCTTTGTCTTCAGGTCATCAACTGATCAGCATCTTATCAGGCTCTCAAGATTGTGTGCCCATTGAGAAAATCTTGAATCTATCTGATCTTGTAGTCTCTCTCGCTTTCTGGACATCCACCTAACACCTCTCTCTAACACCTCTGAACTCTCACCTTATGTCCCGTCATTATATCAAAGTCTCCCAGACTATCCCCCAATTCCTAATTGGTCAATTAATCACATGATTTTGCATTATCCAACAGTCCTTGTTTTCCCAATCTATGAATTCCAACATTATACAGTTCCCATGTAGTTGATTGGTTCACTTTACGATGTCCTCATCATACGGCTCGTCAGGTATCAAAAATGTTGCATCTTCTTCTCCAGTCAGTGTCTCCATTGTTCCAGTCCTTTTAAACTACACTCTGAATGCTTTACACAGTCCTTGATACAAATTTTGATTCCCTCATCTCCTGTCCATTGGTTCACGCATAGGATTTTAGCTAAGCAGATTTTATTAAACAACAAGCTGTTCGTGGTCAGTTCAGCACATCAGCATTTCTACATTGAGCGTTAATATTCGGCTTCTGCACGAGGCCTGGCAAAACTAGCCCACTACTTCGGCTAAGTTAAGCTCTACAATATAATGCAAAACGCACATTATATATTTCAATATGACATATTACTACATTATTTCAATAAATTTTTCTATATTTCATATTCATTATTCATTTTATTAGTACATTTGTAAATCTTGGTGATCGCTCTGCGAGGGCACATCTTCAACCGTGCACATTATATTTCTACATCAATTGATTTCTAAAAATTTCTTTATTCCAAATACTTAAACATTCATTATACTTTTTAATTAATATATTTGCTCTAGCAGTCCCTCCTCTGATGACTAAATATGTCATCATGTTACTTTACCATCAATCCTTTTCACAGCTCTGTCTCTTCAGCCTTTTGTCTTCTCCTCAAATCTTCCTTATAAATTCTTTCCCTGTTTCATTCTTCCCTCCTTTGATTATTTTTAGACCTTTTCAATTTAATCTTTTGACACAATTCACATGAAACCCATAATCCTAATATGCAAACAATCACAATTAATAATCCCTGCAGGATTATTAATAATACCCCATTCCAAATGTTACTAAGCCCCTTTCCCACTGAAACAAATCCCTTTCCAACTTTTTCCAAAACACTTGGGGCCATATTTATACTTTGTTTGTGCCGGATTTGCGTCGTTTTTTTTTACGCAAATCCGACGCAAAACGAACTCCATATTTATACTCTGGCGTTAGACGCGTCTAGCGTTAAAGTTCATGGAGTTTGCGTCATTTTTTAGCGTGGACACCTTCCTTGCGTTAATGATATGCAAGGTAGGCGTTCCCTACTTAAAAATGACTCCGAGGCATGTGCGTCGCATTTATACTCCCGGGCAAAAATGACGCCCGGGAGTGGGCGGGTCAAAAAAAAGGACGTCCAGCCGCGTTTGCGTCATTTTTTAACGCCTGCTCAGGGCAGGCGTTAAGGGACCTGTGGGCTCGGAAGGAGCCCAGAGGTGCCCTCCCATGACCCCAGGGACACCCCCTGCCACCCTTGCCCACCCCAGGAGGACGCCCAAGAATGGAGGGACCCATCCCAGGGAACTTAAGGTAAGTTCAGGTAAGTATTTTCTTTTTTTTTTGTGGCATAGGGGCCTGATTTGTGCCCCCCTACGTGCCACTATGCCCAATGACCATGCCCAGGTGACATAAGTCCCCTGGGCATGGCCATTGGGCAAGGGGGCATGACTCCTGTCTTTGCTAAGACAGGAGTAATTTCAATGGGGGTTGGGAGTAAAAAAAAAACGGCGCAAATCGGGTTGAGTCGAAAATTTTGCCTCAGCCTGACTTGCCCCATTTTTTGACGCCCAACCTCCATATTCCCCTACGCCGGCGCTGCCTGGTGTAAGTCATTTTTTTTGACGCACACCACTCCGCAGCACCAGCTAATGCCGGCTAACGTCATTGAATAAATACGGCGCCCACATGGCACTTCAGAATGGCGTTAGCCGGCGTTAAATTTTTTGACGCACAACTGCGTTGGCGCAGTTGTGCATCGAAAAGTATAAATATGGCCCTAGGTTCCTTCAATTCCTTCAAATCCTTACTTGAGTTAGTCAAGTTAGTAAGTAAGTCTCTTATCTCCTTGCTATTGTTAGGTATATAAGCTCAACAATGCCTAGAGTTAATCATTTTACAGACTCAGCCGTCCTTCCCTAGAAGGATGTCTAAAGCAAGGCGATTTTGAAGAGTTATAGCTCTATCCGCAGCCAATTCAGTATCTATCAGGAGTATTGCCCCTGTAAAATTTGTCAACATGTTATCCACAATAGTAGACAACTTTCAAATCTTGATCAAGTTCAGGATGACCCCCAAGGAAGGAATCACTGAACCAAATATATCTCCCACAACTGCAGAAGTGGATTCCCTCCTCTGTCGCTTATGATGTAATTCAGTCAATTTCAGAAACTTCTTTAGGTCATCTATTTGATAAATCTTTTGGAAAACTATCCCCAAATAAAATGTCCCATACTATCCTCTTGGAAGACGGTAATAAGCATTAAGTTCACAAATATAATAGATACCCGGAATCGCAGGGTCCTGACCATTCAACATAAAATTCCACTTACTCTGAAACAAAAACACATGCCTACATTCACTCATACACACAAATAAAGTGTTAGTGCGTGATTTTGGCCTATCTATACAAAGCTTCCCTACATGTAATGCATCTAAAGCTAATTTCCCTTGAGCCTTAATTGCACTGTAAGCATAATCATTCTTGTAAGTCCTTTTCTCTAAGCCTTTTTTCTAATTTCTCCTTTAATGCTGTTCTCCTATCATCAGTATGCCCTAAAAAGCTTTTCTTCAATGGTGTAAGCAAGCATGTAAGGTTATTTTTATGCGCGTATGCAGTTCCAAATGTTACTGTAGGTTCAAAGAATCCTCTAACCAATACTATATCATGATCCTTAGCTACTCTACTCAAATACCTAATAATAGGAACGATCGAAAACACCAGGTCATAATTAGAGTAAAAATACTGTATATACTCTTGATCATAAAATCTTGTTATTAGCAGACTACAGCTTATTCCATATGTTAGCGGCAGACTGTGGTACGTGACTCCCTCCCCTACTGATGAAGGAATTTGCGTTCACACAAGACAATCCCTTGCATCCGTCGTCTCAACATATTCACTCAACAAACGATAGAAGACATTAGAAGAAAGCTCTCCGTTAGCATTAGTGTAATCATGCAAATATTTCTCATCTAACTTGAACGTCTCTAAAGCCGTTAGTGAAGTAGTTTCAAAAGCAGTAAGATGGATGGCTTCTCTTACATCAAGAATAGACATACCCACAATCAATACACTAAACAAAACCCCACACATAATCGCCAATCCAATGCTCATATATTTACAGCGCCTAGCATCCCTAACTTGATTATTTAACTCAGACATGATCTTTATAGAATCAGAAAGTAGAAGTTGTTCTTTTAAAGTTCAGCAAGAATCAAAAATAAGGAAAATGTCTTTCTTTCGCATTTCAATTTCACATCCAGGAACACTTTTCCGTTGTCAAAATTGATTAGCAGCTTGTCACATCTGGTTATCAATGTCAAATCAGGTATTCAATGTCTCTTCTAGTTTATTTTCAACAGTCTCTTTCAGTTATTTCAGATTGGTTCAACAACTCAGCTCCTTGTTCACATTCATGTTATATCAAAATACTGACTTGAGACCTCTCTGTCAAAACAAAAGGATATAAACCCATGTTTCCATTCGTTAGTAGTTGCAAATGCTCATTCAGGACCTGTGTATTGTCGACTTGCTATTCTCTTTCTTTTCTTTTCAACTTTCAAACTTAGTTCTCCTTCACTCAGTTCTTCTTTTCTCGTTGTATCTACTTCTTTCACTATTGTTCAATTTATGACCACTTCCTTTCTTTTCTCTACTTGCAATTGAGGCCAATAAACTCCTTTTCTTGATCCTTCTGTCAATATTCTTTTCAGTATTGGACTCTTCTTCTTCTCTTTCTCTAAGGTGTTTTCTCTTGATAGACCTGCAACAGGCTGAAGAGGAGTTGTATTACTTTGACTTCGATCCGTCTCAACTCTTTCCCCTTCTTGGTATGGCACTTACTCTCTCTGCTTCTCAGCACTGTTTGTTTCTGGGAGGACCCCTGCTGAGCTAGACTCTCCTGCTGTATCCGTTGTGATTGATTCTTCTACACCCTACTGTAATTCTTTACTTTCATCACTTACAGAGGTAATAGAACCATCTTCCACAAGGTCTTGTTTAATTTCAGGATCTCTAGATTGTTTTTCTGGTTCAGGTGCGACAACCTGTTTCACCGTTGTTGGGACCCTCAACAATGCTTCTTCATGATCTAGTGGAAATGCCACTTTCTTTGTATGAATCGCGTGAATCCAGTTTGGGAGTACTGCACACTTCACAGCTGTCGTAGTTGTTAGGACCACCTGGTAAGGCCCTCTCCAGCGTGGCTCTAAAGACGTCTTGCGAACATGTTTTCGGACAATGACCCACTCGCCAGCTCTCAGATTGTGCCCTGGTTCGTGGATGGGTGGCAGTGTAGTAGCCTCCACCTAACTGAGAGAAAGAGCAAACCACATCAGCCAGACCCTTGCAGTAGTCCAACACCATATCATCTGTAATGTTTACAAGTACATTGGCTGGAACTGCTGGTAGTCTCATTGCTCTGCCCATAAGAATTTAGTGGGGCGAGAGCCCTGTTTTCCTGTCAGGTGTAGTTCTCATCGACATCAACACCAAAGGCAATGCATCTGGCCATTTCAGATTCGTTGCTGCGCACATCTTAGCAATTCTTGATTTCAAGGTACCTTTAATCTGTTCTACTAGTCCTGAGGCTTCAGGGTGATAGCTACAGTGCACCTTCTGCTCAATGTTTAGTGCTGACCACAAAAGCTTAATGACTTTGGTATTGAAGTGCATTCCCCTATCTGATTCTAAAGGGATCAGAAACCCGAACCGTGGTATCAACTCTCTAAGCAACAGCTTTGCTACTATGAAGCTATCATTTTGTGTTGCGGAGTATGGTTCAATCCAGTGACTAAAAATGCACACAATCACCAACACGTACTTCAGACCTCCACACGCAGGCATCTCAATGAAATGCAGTTGCATTCTACTGAATGGACCCCCTGCTCTTCCAATGTGGCTCAAATTCACCACTGTCCCTTTTACGACATTTAGTTGTTGCCAGATGACATACTGCTCCTGGTGCCTGCTTAAATTTAGGATTGAACTAGTCACTTTTGAACAAACGTACCATGGCATCCCTCCCAATGACCATGATAATACCAAGCCATTTGTGACAATAAACTATTTGGTACGACCATTTGACCTTCTTCAGAAACCCATATGTCATCAAGCCTTTGAACACATTTTAATTTGGACCAAAGTCATTTCTCTTCTTTGTCAACATTATTCTGTAGTGTTTTCGACTCTTCCAAAGTATCAATCACCCTCTATGCAAAACTTGTACATGTATTATCTTCTTATGACATCAGTTTCCACTTGTCTTTGAACAGTATACAGTTCAGTGAGCAAAACCTTGTGACTTGATCCGCATATCCATTTCCCAGTCTCACATAATCCTGTGTTTTTAGATGTGCACTGCATTTCACCACAGCAATTTCTTCAGGTAACTGTATTGCATACAGCAACTCTTTTATTCTGTCACCATTTCTCACTGGTTTACCAGTAGAGGTAAAAAAAAACCTTTGTGACCACAGTCAACCAAACTCATGAACAATTGCAAATCCATATTGGCTATCTGTGTAGATAGTGACTCTCAATCTAGCAGATACATGGCATGCTCTAGTAAGAGCTACCAATTCTGCTACTTCTGCAAAATATACACCTCGAAGCCAAGAAGAGTACATGTAATGGTGTACACAACATATCCTGCTCTCAGTGTTCCTGTACCATCTCTGAGACATGAACCATCAACAAGGACAATTTGGTCATTTTCCTCTAATCGTGTATCTCTGATATCAGGTCTTGGTTTTGTGCACAACTCAGTTACCTCAAGACAATCATGCTCAATGTCTTCTTCCTTTTCAATTTCAACAGTATCACTTGGAAGTAATGTTGCAGGGTTCAGCACTTTACATCTTTTCAGTGTTACATTTGGAGCACCTAGAATGCTTGTCTCATACCTTGTCAGTCTGGCACCAGTCAAATATTGTGTTTTTGTCCTTGTCAGTAAAACCTCAACCGAGTGAGGTACCATTAATGTCAGAGGGTATACTATCATTACTCCCTCGCATTGTAAAAGGCTTTGACCAACTGCGGCTACTGCATGCAAACAACCTGGTAAGGCTGCTGCAACTGGGACGATGGTAGCAGAACAATAGGCTATTGGGCGATGAGCACCTCCATGGACCAGTGTCAAGACAGACAAAGAACAAGCATCACGTTCATGACAAAACAATATGAATGGCTTAGTGTAATCAGGCATTCCCAACGCTGGAGCTCTGCACAAACTCTCTCTCAACTCAATGAACGCTTTCATCCGATCCTGGTCTAAAGTAATGGGATCTGTAATATCCTTATGTGTCAGCTGCTGCAATGGTTTGGCAATCTCAGAAAAATTTGAAATCCATTGACAACAATAACCTACCATTCCCAGAAACAACCTGACTTCTCTCTGTGAAGTCGGGGGATTTCTCAATAGTATCATTGTAATCCTTTCTCTGGAAACTCTCCTTGACCCTTTTTTGGTGTCCCAAATATTTCACTGACTTCTGACAGTACTGCAATTTTGTGAGAAAACAGGGCTGATTGCAGAGGCCCCCTAACCTTTTGCCCCCATTTTCCACTTTTTGCTGGTGTTTTCCTGACTCTGATGGTGCCCTGGGTACTGCTAACCAGTCCCAGGGCCTGTGCTCTGTGTAAAATGGATATGCAAATTAGGATAATTATAATTGGCTAAGGTAACCTACCTATAAGTCCCTAGTATATGGTAGGGCATGTAGGTTTAGGGACCACAGCATAGGTGGTGCACCCATAGGTGCACTGCTGAGGTGCCCAGTGTCATTTTAAAGGCAGGCCTGCCTTGCTGGCTGCTTTTAAATTAAAGTTATATGCAAATTCGACTTTGGAATTAAAAGTAGTTCCAAAGTCTTAAACTACCTTATTTTTACATATAAGTCACCCCTAAGATGTGCCCTATGTGCCCCTAGGGCTGGGTGCCATGTAACTATAAGCAGGGACTTTATAAAAATAGTTTTATAAGCCCTGGTGAGGTAAAAACAGCCAAATTTGTTTTCCCCTCATTGTAGTAAATGGCCTTCATAGGCTAGAATGGGGAGAGTTTATTTTAATTTTTAAAGTCTCCTTAAATGATGCATACCAAGAATTTGGTATTAAATTAATTGTTGTCATAAATCCCACAACTTCCAGTTGTTGGATTTAATATAACTTGTTCAGGTAAAGAGTTTTAAACTTTACCTGAAAAGTTGCCAATTTCAGCCCTGCATTGTTTTTGCTGCTGTGCTCTGATTGGCAAGCCTCTAGCAGCTTGGCCAAGCTGCATTGATGAGGTGTGAAGTGGCCTGGCTTCACACAAAGGAATGTGCCTGTGGGAAGGAATCTCACCTCAGCAGATGGTGAGGCAGGAAGGGGGAGGGCTGCCAAACTGGTCTTCAAAGGCAGAGAAGGACATTTGGAGCAACCAGCAACACCCCCACATCCTGCAACCCCAGACAACTAGGTGCCCCCTTGATTAGATTAGGGGAGGGCAGGAGAGGGGTGTGTTTATGATTTTTAGCCACACCAGTGGGTGGGCTCAGCCAGATGTAACCTCCGAAAATCAGATTCAGCCATGATGGATTTTTAGGGAATGTTACCTCCTGGAATTGATTTTTGCCACACTTCCCAGGAAGTGGTCATCAGAGGGGGAAGGACCCTGCACCTGATTGGAGAACCAGGACCCCCCTGCCTTTCACCCAGGAGCAAGGATAAAACTGGCAGACCTGCACCCACACCTGAGTTCCCTACCACATCCAACTTGGAAGAACAACAGAAGAAGAAGGACTGCCCTGCCGGACCCCTGGCCTGCACCTGGAACCTGCACTCAGAAGGACTGCACCAGCTGCACACTTGGGCTTCACCACAAGAAGGACTTTGCTTGGCTTCAACTGGTTGAAGGAGGGACTCCCTGATTGCTACAGTTGAAACATTGCTATCCAGAGTCCCCTGCACCAACTCCTGAAGAAAGCGACCAGCTGACCACTGTCCAGTGGCCAAAAAGGAGTTTGCGCCAGGTGCATTCTGGGAGTTGCAGTACGCACCCCCCAAGGACCATCTCAGAACTTCTGGACCCTTGGGGTGAGCTGTGGACCCCAAAAGAACCTTAAAAGGACATCTGGGAGAAGCCCCAGAAGTTTGGAGAAGTTAGGACAACTTTTGTAAAAAAGCTCCATAGAGGGACCGACCCGCCGCAGCAACTCTAGCTGGCTTGCCTCAACCGTGACCCGGCCTGATTTGCTGGTTCGTCCTGGTAAAGAAAATCTCCGAAAAAGAGACTAAGTCCGAAGGTAAAAAGTTGACCGGGACCTCCCAGCCAGCGCATCCGAGGAGGGCTCCTGGGATGTCGGATCAAGATCCAGGTTTACCCCTGTCCAAGGATTTTCACCTCGAAAAAACAACTAAGTCCGAAGGTAAAAATCTCCACCGAGGATTCCCGCATCGCGTATCCGGAGAAGGGCTCCAGGAAGTCGGATTGGACTGGCAGGTTCGTCTCGCTGAAGAAAATCTTCGAAAAAGAGACTAAGGGGGTCATTCCGACCCCCTTCCCGGCCAGCCTGGTTCTGGCGGTTTTGACCGCCAGAACCTGGCTGGCGGGAACGGGTGTCGTGTGGCCCCTGGGGGCCCACAAAGATTTTCAGTGTCTGCATAGCAGACACTGAAAATCGCGACGGGTGCAACTGCACCCGTCGCACCCTTTCCACTCCGCCGGCTCCATTCGGAGCCGGCATCCTCGTGGAAGGGGGTTTCCCGCTGGGCGGGCGGGCGGCCTTCTGGCGGTCGCCCGCCAGCCCAGCGGGAAACTCAGAATGACCGCCGCAGTCTTCTGGCGGTTCCCGCTTGGCGGGCGGCTCCCACCGCCCGCCAAGATTGGAATCACCCCCTAAGTGTGAAGGTAAACTTTTAACCGAGGCCTCCTGCAGCCTGTAGCCGAGCAGGGCTCCATCGCGGTCGGCCTGAAACTTTGACTTTGCCCTGGTCAAGGTGCAACCAGATAACCCGATTGGCGCTTTTTGTTTCTAGGCGTTAAAAAAATAATAATTCTTTAAAAATTCATATCTCCGGTTCCCCTTATCTGATTTTATTTGTTTTGGTGTCATTTTAAAGATACAAATATAATCTATTGTTATAAATTGGTTTCGGATTTTAAACTGTTTCCTGTGTTTTATTTAATTACTGTTTTGTGATATTTGAATGCTTTACACTCTGTCTCCTAAGTTAAGCCTTGACGCTCGTTGCCAAGCTACCAAGGGTTGAGCTGTGTTTAATTTACTGAGACCTAACTGGACCTTAGTGGAGGTTAGTGGCCTATTGCTAAGTGTAGGTACCTACCTGCCCTTACCAATAACCCATTTTCCAACAAATTTCAATGGTGACACTTTGGCCCTCATTACATCCCTGGCGGTAAATCCCGCTGGCCGCCGTGCTGACAGCCGCCAACATACCGTGTCCACGGTGGAAATCCGCAACAGGTATTATGACCCACACTGAGAATTCCGCCACTATACAGACAACCACACAGGTCTGCCAGACCAAAGGTCAGTGATAAACTGGCGATAGCAAAACCCACACCATTACGCTAACAGGAATACGCCCACACTATCACGACCCATGAATCAACGCAGCGGTCATTCAACTGCGGTAAACCATTGGCGGTACACACTGCCACGCTCAAAATACACACAAACTTACAAAACTACACCACATTGGACAATTCAAACTACACACACCTGACACACATACACACACCACACTCACACACCCAATCCAATATAAAACACACACCCACATTACCCACAACCCCTTACACCGAAAATCTTTGAAGAAGCAGAGAGCGAGAAAGGCAAAGACCACACCAGCATCCAGAGGCACACAACACCATCACTCATACACCATCCACGCACCACACACCAACACGCCACACATCACCCCACACATCACATTAACCATCACCTCACACATCAACCACACCACATCATGGCACCTTAAAGACACCCCAGGTTTTCTGAGGAGGAGCTCAGGGTCATGGTGAAGGAAATCATGTGAGTAGAGCCTCAGCTATTTGGATCACAGGTGCAGCAGACATCCATTCCAAGGCTATGGTGGAGAATTGTCGACAGGGTCAACGCAGTGGGACAGCATCCAAGAACAAGGGATGACATCAGGAAGAGGTGGAACGACCTACGGGGGAAGGTGCGTTCTGTGGTATCCAGACACCAGGAAACCGTACAGACTGGCGGTGGACCCACACCTCCTCCCCCACAACTAACAACATGGGAGGAGCAAGTCTTGGCAATAATGCATCCTGAGGGCCTTGCAGGAGTAGCAGGAGGACTGGACTATGGTAAGTCCTATCTTTACTATTATATCCCCCACCATATCTGCATGCCATCACATACTCCCACCCACACCCTCACTCCCATGACTCCACCATCTCCCACACACCCCACCATCATGCCCCACCACTCCGACAACCAAGCCCTGCATGCAACAACAATGCATGGACACCCATCACAGACATGCATGGACACTCATCACCAAAGCATGTGCAATAGAGTGACTCACCCAGGGCATACAATCACCAATCACACAAGGGCCAAGGTGATAGTGCAAGCACAGTAATAGAGGGAAACACACCCATTGCAAAAGATGGCACACACAGATAAAATAACAATGCATTTACACCCCAACAGGACCCCTACTCAACGTCACCGGACAGGAGGTGCCAGCCATATCCAGTCCCCCCACAGAAGAGGCCCACAGTGACAACAGCATCTCTGCACGCCTGGATCAAGATGACCAGCCTGGCCCATCACTGACCTCTGGACAGTCGGTTCCCCTGCCACAGTCCCAAACCACCACAGAACCTCCCCCTTCAGGAAACACCATCACAGCACCCACCCAGCGGGCCCATGCTACTGTCCCCAGGACACGTCAATCAGCAGTGTGTCCACCACTACAGGGACACCAGGTGACCCCACTAACACAGGATGACCAGGGACCTGGGGTAAGTGGCAGTGGGCACACGGTTCAGGGGAAGGAGGCACAGGACAACAGGGAAGCTGGGAGGACTGCTGTGTGACAGGGGGAGGACAGGCCCAGGGAACCGACCCTCCACGAGACACTATCAAACATCATGGCAGCATACCACCATTCCCAGGAGATCGGTACTGGCCAAGTTTCAGGAGACCCAGCGGTTGCAGGTGGGACAATACATGGGGATCAGGGAGGACCTCACCAACATCTACACCATCCTGGTCACCATGTCAGGGGTGCTGGCTGACATAGGCAAGACCATGAGGGAGGCAGTGGCACAACAAAGGGCCCCTGACACTATCTAAATAGAGGGTACAGCCCTCCACCTCCGCCAGCGCAAGTGGACAGGAGGCCCTGCCACAGGAACAACAGCCCACCAGCACCCCACCCCCTGCAGAAGGAGAACCACCCCACAAACGGTCCCTGCGTTCCAGGCAGAGGACAGAAAACATTGCCAAGACCCCCACCAGGAAATAGGACCCAACTGATTGTCACCCTTCCGTCCCACTATGTCATCCTTTCCACCTTGAACTGCCATTACTCTCCTTTCTATGCCCCATTGGACAATGCACCTGTGATACCAAGAGACTGGACTCTACTATGGACCTACCTCCACCATCACCCCAGCCCCTTCCACATACCCCTATACACATTAGCCCCTAAATAAACACCCTTCAATCACAAACCAATCTGGAGTCAGTCTGTTCTTTCACAAATGTATTATTACAATATCACCAACAAATATCAATGTAAATATTCATTTTCTCATACCAATGTATGACAGTTGTTGGGCAGCAGCACATATGGCAGAATGAGGTACACAGATCTGAAAAATTGAAGCCAAAGTGAACATTCAGTGTCCATAGACAGAGGTGAAGAGGCTGACTTTTACAATGTCCTACAGTATTCAGAAATGTGAGGAGCAGTGACAGTCTCTTACCAGTGTGTCACTGGAAGTACTGCATGATGATGTTCGTTCGGTTGTCAATATCTTCTTCCTCTGCCTCCTCTTCCTCACTGTCCACAGGCTCCACCGCTGCCACAAGACCGTCATCAGGCCCATCCTCCTGCAGAAAAGGCACCTGGCGTCGCAATGCCAGGTTGTACAACATGCAGCATGCCACGATTATCTGGCACACCTTCTTCGGTGAGTAGTATAGGGAGCCACATGTTAGATGGAGGCACCGGAATCTGGCCTTCAGGAGGCCGAACGTCCTCTCAATAATACGCCTAGTTCGCCCATGTGCCTCATTGTTGCGTTCCTCTGCCCTTGTACTGGCATTCCTCACTGGGATCAGTAGCCAGGAGAGGTTGGGGTAACCAGAGTCACATGCAAATGTTGAGGGATAATTTTTAGACAGACACTAACCCTTAGGGACTACCCTATACCCAGACACCTACTCATACTGTTTGGGGACCTTGGGCTCACCTATTAGCCACACACGGTGACTCTGGAGTTGATCCATCCCATAATGGATACTGCTATTCCTCAAAATATAGGCGTCATGCACAGAGCCAGGATACTTGGCATTCACCTGAGAGATGCACTGGTCCGCCAAACACACCATCTGCACATTCATCGAATGGTAGCTTTTTTGATTTCTGTACACTTGTTCATTTCTGTGGGGGGGGGACAAATGCCACATGTGTACCATCCTTGGCACCAATGATGTTGGAGATATGTCCCAGGGCATAAAAGTCAGATTTCAATGTGGGCAAATGCTTCACCTGGGGAAACACGATGTAGCTGCGCATGTGTTTCAGCGGGGCAGACAACACTCTGGTCAACACGTTAGAAAACATTAGCTGAGACATCCCAGATGCCATGGCCACTGTAGTTTAAAAGGAGCCACTTGCCAGGAAATGGAGCACTGACAGGACCTGCACAAGAGGGGGATTCCTGTGGGATGGCGGATAGCTGACAACAGGCCTGGCTCCAATTGGGCACACAGGTCTTGGATTGTGGCACGATCAAGTCTGTAGGTGATAAGGATGTGTCTGTCTTCCATTGTCGACAGGTCCACCAGTGGTCTGTACACCGGAGGATGATGCCTTCTCATCATCTGCCCTAACGGATGTGGCCTATGGAGAAGAATGGTGAGCAGAGGGTCATGTACCACATAGGTTGCACAAGTGTGTTTGCAGTAATGTGAGTAAATCTGTGTGTGGCGTAGTTTATCCATATATCTGCCAAATTGTGCTGTGACGGAGTTAGGTGCCATGCCATGTGTCCCCCTGAAATGGTGGTTGCCTGACTTGTGAGGACGGACAAGGGGAAAGGAGGTAACTGCGCTGGCGTTGTGCAGCGTCGCAGTAGGCAGTCAAAGACTGCTGCACAATTCAGCATTGGTTATCATTGGGCTCTATGGGTTCCAGAAGCAAATGACGATGTACGACGGCGGTGTTGGTATGCACCGCCGCAGACGTGACCGCCATTTTCTATCTGTTCACTCACTTGATACCTGACCTTCAACAGGAGAGGACCTACACTGCAAGTGCTGCTGTGACCTGAGTCTGGAAGCGACAATGGCTCGATTATCTAGGGAAAGGACCCCTGCCTTCACCGCGGAGGAGTTGGACAAACTGGTGGATGGGGTCCTCCCCCAGTACACCCTACTCTACGGTCCTCCAGACAAACAGGTGAGTACACTGTGAGCATGATGCGTGCGCAATGCCTGTTTGGAGCGGTGTGGATGGAAGATACATGTGGGGTGAAGCAGAGGCCTGCATGTGAAGATGGTGAGTGTATGTGCGTCAGGGCATGGGTGGGGACTGGTGGGCAATGAGTATGATCGTCCGGACGGGTGAGTAATTTCCTTTCCTCCTGTACATTTCCTTTATGTCAGCGCCCACCAGAAGAAGGGTATTTGGCGTGCCATCGCCAAGGAAGTGCGGACCCTGGAGGTCTATCATAGATGGAGCACCCACTGCCGCAAGAGATGGGAAGACCTGCGCCGCTGGAGCAAGCTGGGGCTGGCTTCCCAACGTGGAAGGTGTGCCCCTCGTACCATGACCCCCCTGATGTTCCGGATCCTGGCGGTGGCATATCCGGAGTTGGATGGGCGCTTGAGACCATCACAGCAGCAACAAGGGGGTGAGTACAGTGTCATTAAGCTGACTCTGCGCGCTTTACGAAGTGTCTGGGTGGGGGATGTGGGCTGTGGGTTCCCCTAGTCCAGGGCAAACTTGGTAGGGTAGGTCCCTTGTTGGGCAGGCTCTGAGGCACTCCAACCCCAATATTTTTAGTGGGCATCTACGACTGGGCAGGGTCCTGTGGGTTCCAGGTGTGCAGCAAATGGTGTTAGGCATAGTACCCCATGGCCTGGTGAATTTCCTACTAACTGCTAGTGCATGGCCTAGTGCACAGGGCTGCTCCCTGTGTGTTGTGTCCGCCATTGGTAGTGGTGTTGCTGGCATTGACCATGTATGTTTTCTGTCTTTCTCCCCCTTCTTGTTTTGTCACCCTGTTCTTGTGTGCATTAGCAGAGGCACCGGCGACGGAGGGAGCTGTATCCCACATGGCCCTATAGGGTGAATCTACGGAGGGTGAAGACACCAGTGGGACGGAGGACGAGGGAACCTCCACGACGGGGACAGGAGGGATACCAGCGACAGTGACTCCTCCTCTGATGGAAGCTCCCTGGCACTCCCTGGCGGCGGCGGACACCTCTGTGCCCACCCCAACAACAGGTACAGCTGCCAACCCCCCTATCAGCACCACTCTCCCAGCAGCGCCTCAGCGTGTTTCCCGTGCCTGCTCACCCAGGAGGGTGGACATCTTCTTCGCCCCACCTCAGGCCGTGGCCCAGTCAGCCCTGTTGCCCTGAGTGAGGAGGTTATTGACCTCCTGAGATCCCTCACTGTTGGGCAGTCAACCATTCTGAATGCCATCCAGGGTGTCGAGAGGCATTTGCAGCAAACAAATGCATATCTGGAGGGCATTCATTCTGGTGTGGCTGCCCAACAGAGAGGATTTCAGGCTCTGGCCTCAGAACTGATGGCAGCCATTGGCCATGTCTCCAGCTTCCCCCTCCAACTTTCTCTACCCAGACCCAATCCCCTCTACCTCTGCCTATCCCAAGCACACCATCAGACCAGTATGCACACACATCAACACACAAAAGTGTCTCAGGCAAACATAAGCACCACACATCCCACAGGCACTCACACAAGCAACATACCCATGCACACATACCAACATCCACTTCCTTCACTGTGTCCCCCTCCTCCACGTCCTCCACCTACCTCCCAGTTTCGTCTCCACTCACACCTGCATGCACTACATCATCAGCCACTGCCTCCATCACCAGCACGCCCATCACTACACACCGCTCACATGCAATCACCACCCCCACTACCATTCACATGTCCTCTCCCAGTGTGTCTGTAAGCCAGCCTCCCAAAGTACACAAACGCAGGCTTATACCTACTCAACAGCCATCCACCTCACAACAGCTTCCAGCCCATGCACCTTCACCCAAACTCAGCAAACGCACACCTCCTACAACCACTACCTCTTCCTCCACTCCCACACCCCCTCCATCTTCCTGTCCCAGTGTGTCTAAAAAACATTTCCTAGCTAACATTAACCTCTTCCCTACACCTCCTCCCCCGTCCTTCCCCTGGGCCAGGTTGTCTAGGACGCAGCCCAGCACCTCAGCCACCAAATCTGCGTCCGCTGTGGTCACTGCTACTCCAGATGGTATAAGGGGGCACCCGTCAGAGCTCCCAGTGTGCCACTGACAGAAACAAAGGACCACCCTATTCCACCACCTGCAAAGGTCAAAAAGGGGCCAGCTTCCAGCAGGGGACAGTCACACCACCCACCCAGCAAAGCCTAGCCCAAACACTGAGTGGACAGTGCCATGGTCCCTGCAGTGACTGTCAAGATGGGGATGGGCCACAAGCTAAACGGCACATCACCTCTGGGCATGATGACTCCTGGTGAGCATCTGGTGACCACCATATCATCAGGGATGGCAGCCACATGCACCACAGTCACCACTGCCGCTCCGACCGCCACCTGCCCCGCCACCGGCACCGCCATCTGCACTGCCACCTGCACCGCCACCTGCACCGCTGCTACCACAACATCAGTCTGCAGCATCCTCCCCAAGGATCAGCCATCCGAGGCTGCCGGAGACGGTATGGTGTCTCCATCCACCACAACAGTCACTTGCACCACGGCCAGCACTGGCAGCATCTCCGCTGCACCATCAGCACCGCCACGTGCACAGCTGATGCCACTCTGTCGGACGTCAGCCCCATCCCCAGTGAGCAGCCACCAGAGTCTGCAGGTGACGTCTTGGACCATGGACACGCCACTTGAGACACCACCTCCAGCACTGACACGAAGCAGCAGCCTAAGTCACCGCAGGATGGCATGTGGCTCTGCCTCCATGAAGTATAATGCTACCTGTTCCAGGTACATCCTGTGGCTGAGACACCCAGGTGAAACAAAGTCAACTGCCACACCTCAGGGGCAGCATCACTGGGCACAAAGCCCCCCTCCAGAATCAGTGGAGAAAGGCATCCACTCACCAGGTCCTTGGCAGGATGAAGCACTCTGAGCACAAAGCCCCCTCCAGAACCAGTGGAGAAAGGCATCCACTCACCCAGTCCTTGGCAGGATGAAGCACTCTAAGCACAAAGCCCCCTCCAGAACCAGTGGAGAAAGGCATCCATTTGAGAGACTGTGGCTTTGCACTCCCCAGGACCAGGCAGTGGGCAAACCACCCACTTGAGAGACTTGAGAAACTGTGGCTTTGCACTCCCCAGGACCAAGCAGCGGGCAAACCACCCACTTGAGAGACTGCCGCTTTGCACTCCCCATGACCAGGCAGTGGGAATGGAGCCCCCTCGAGGAGCAGTGGCGTCGTACCATCATCCGGCTAAGGTACCCTGCCTCCCCTTCCCCCTGAGGTGCCTGTTTTATTTTCAATCTGATGCCCCTGCAATGTTCTCCCCGTTTTGAGGCAGGTGTCATGTGTGGGCCTCACCCATGCTTTTTGGGATCACTGGTCCACGGACATTTCATGGGACAGTGTACGGACTTATGTACTTGCTATAAATATTTGTGTATACTGATTATTTGTTGTTCTCTTGATCTATCTGATTGTTCCAATGTTACACTAGTTAAACTCATTTTGTTTTGTCCTTGCGTTCTTCCAGGGGGTGACGGGATGTATCTGTGATGGTATTGGATATGCGTGTGTGTATGTTGTTGTGGGTGGGGGTGTTGCATGTCGAGTGTCACGTGTGTGTCACTCTCTTTTACCTCCTCCCCTCCCTTGTGTGCTAGGTGCAGTAGTCACGTCGCCACCGCCTTCTTTCCACTTTGTTGTGTATTATTAGATACAGCAACATGGGTAGGATCTGCTATTCGGGCTCCATGGCGTCCTAGTTCTTCCTTGGATGTCGAGAGGTGAGTGGTTTCCCTTCTGTGTACTGTTTCCACTGTGCTTTTGATGGCATTGGTACTGCCCCGCAAAAGCTGGTGGATTGGTGCCTTGTAATAGTATGGATGGTACATTGTCTTTTGCCTGGCTGTTGGCGGTTACCGCCGCAGTGTTTGTTGCTACCGCCATGGCGGTTGGAGTATTAAAGTGGCTGTCTGTGTTGGCGGTTTCTGCCATCGTCGTGATTCCATTTGTTTTACCGCCGGCCTGTTGGCGGTATTACTGACACTTTAACACTGACCGCCACGGTTGTAATGAGGGCCTTTATATCCAAATTTTCCCAAATGATTCGACAGGGCAATCGAGTCGTACTTACACTCGTCCCTTGTTTTGGAAGCAATGAGTAAGTCATCAATGTATTGCACCAGAGTCGATTGGTATGGCAATTCCAATGACTCCAAATTATTTTTCAAAATCTGACTAAACAAAGATGGTGACTCTGTGTACTCTTGAGGAAGCCTGCACCAGCTATAGACTCTGTCTAGGAATTTGAAACTAAAAGGAAAATGACTATCCTCATGAAGAGGCACAGCAAAGAAAGCTTGTGACTAATCAACCACCGCGAACCATTCTGCATTACATGGAATATGAAACAATATTTCTACTGTGTTTGGCACCACAGGAGAACACTTGACCACCATGTCATTCACTTTTCGCAAGTCTTGCACAATTCGCACTTTCCCACAAGGTTTCTTCAAGCCTATTATTGGTGAATTGCATGGACTGCTCAACACTTCTTTAGAAAAAAACCCTTGTTTCAGAAAATCTCCAATTATCTGTGCCACTTTCATCTGAACATCTTGTGCTATGTTATACTGTGGAATCTGCGGGAACACTACATTTGACTTCAAAGGGATCTTAATTGGCTCCACTCCCTTGATCAAACCCACTACTTTACCTGTCATGCCCAAATATTTTCCTGCACTGTTCTCTACAAGTCTGCATGCAATTCCTTCACAGTAAACATTGGGAAAAACTAAATCAACGGGTAGTCTTCATTAGTGGTTTCATTCTCAGATTCAGGAGTTTGCTCTTCTTCATCATCACTATTCGTCTGGACCTCTATTCCAGTGGTTGAACAAATAATCGAACATATGGTTTTGCACAATAAATCCCTTCCCAGTAGGGATACTGGACTTGAGTCACAGACTGCAAATTTATGCAATCCCTGAAAGTTGCCAATCTCAAAATTCAGAACTTCTGCATTTCTCACTGTAGAGCGCGTAGCTCCTGTGTCCACTAGAAATGAGACCCCATGACCCCTTCACCTTTCCTTTCACAAAGGGTCCTTGTTGATCTACCTCTAGTGAGGCTGCAAGCATACTTGGCTCTTCATCCAAACTCTCACACATACATTTGTTGTTTATTTCATTCTCGCTGTGTAATGGGAATTGGTGCACTATGCTACTACTTCTGTCTTCTCTCTGACCCGTGACCTGTTGAGTAAGCACCACCTGTTGCTGCTCCATCAGGGCTTGAGGTATCTGCATTTGCTATCTAGGTTCTCTAGGAACCTGCTGCTGCATTAGTTGCAACTGTGTTATTTGTGCACAAGGCATTTGCACCTGCTGCATGGGTTGAAAATTCTGCACTTGGTTCATGTTAGTCTGAAAATTCGGATTAAGTTGTCTCATTCTAGGGACTTTTACAGTTTGAAACGTATTGACATCACCACTTTGCTGAACAACACCATCCTGCACCATCATCGGACACTCCCGCTTCCAGTGTCCCACGTTTCCGCGAAGATGACACAGTAACATCTTCTTCATCCCTTGCACATAATTTTGAACCACTACAGTACTATACTCAAATCTGGACATTGATTCATATTAATCCCACATCCTCTACCTCTCACCTAAGGCTGGAACATGACAGTTCCCTGCTGCTGTGGTATCTGCTGAACAAAGGCTCCCAGGTCTCCTGTTTAGGCTGCCTTAATCTGCATCACCATTGCTTTCTCGTTCAACTTCTGCTTCAACTCAATCTCGTCACTACAGTATTTTGCATACTGCAACACCTTGTCAATTGGTTTTGCTTGCCAGCAAATCAAATGACTCTTAAGCATCTGACCTATTTCAGGTCTCAGTCACTCCACAAACCAGAACACAAAGTGTAACATGACCTTCGGCTTGATCACTTCCTTACCACTGTACTCCTTGAATGCCTTCAACAATCTTTCATAGTATGTATGTATTGACTCCTTTACTTCCTGTACTGTCCTGCCAATTTTCTGCCAATCAATATTCTTAGTCGAGATTATCATCTTCAGGAACTCAATCACCTTATAATAATGTTTCATCACTTCGGGTGATGGTGCACCTGTAACTCTATCTCTTTCAGGTTCACTTGTCGGCCAATCTACTGCTCTCTTGCATTCAACCCACAAATCAGCTGGCACCACTATTTCCAACAGACTATTCAAGTCTTCCCACAGACATTTTGAAAGCTTCACAAATCTATCTGTCTGCTGATACCACTCAACAGGTTTCTCCCTCAGCTTTGGATTATCATTTGTGAATGACAGAATATCATTCCTGTGCCAGGGAACATGAACAAACTGCCCTTCTGGAATTTCCCTCACTGGTAGAATTTTTACTGGATCCTTTTCTTCTGAACACTTTCAGGCCCTTCTTGGTAAACTCATTTCCGTTTATCCTTCTTCTTTGCCCATCTGCCTTCCCACTTTTCCAGTGCTCCCCAAATCTGAGCATTCCGCAATAGCTCTTTAAGATGCACTTTCATCCCAGCTGATCTCATGTGCTCAAAATCTTTTGCCTCAAAATCTAATCTGTAACTCCTTTTCAAGTACTTCGTTTTCTCAATTTCTATGTCATGCTTCTCTGGCAAATCTGCCAATTTTTGATGTATCTTGCCCACTTCTCTTGTGATTCTTAGACACAAGTATCTCAGATCTTCTTCAGTATAGGATTCTAAACTATTCACTCCCATTGATCCCTCGACTAGTTCAGTTATTTCTGTAGCCAGCCTCACATGATCAATCTGCTCTTCACCCTTAGATGTGTTTCGTGGAGTATTCAGACTGTCTAACCACTCATTTAACTGCTGTGCTGTCAGTCTTTGTAATGAAACATTGCTTGCATTCGGCAATGGCACCTGTTGTCAAAAGCTTCAAGCTCTGACCTACACTAGGGCCATTTATGGTATCCGGAAGTGCCACAAGTGGACTAAGGTCCGTTAATGATCTAGATTCGTCAAAGGTTTTACCCATAGACGAAACCACTTGCACATGCTCACTCACCCCC
This sequence comes from Pleurodeles waltl, assembly GCF_031143425.1. Lineage (NCBI taxonomy): Eukaryota > Metazoa > Chordata > Amphibia > Caudata > Salamandridae > Pleurodeles > Pleurodeles waltl. The sequence continues at coordinate 621,083,568 of NC_090450.1, forward strand.
CTCCTCACGAGGCTTTGTGACATTTCACCCTGTTCTCCTGTAATCAGTTTTTTCTGCGCAAATAATGGCACCGCTGGACCAACAGTAATTGGCAACGATATTGCATCTGGTGCCGCTCTGACACCGGCATTTTGTGGAAGGGCTACTCTGATTCATTACTGGTGTTACATCTGACTGTGTCCCTGTCATTGGTGTGAACTTCGGCAAACCCTGTGGCTGTGCCTGAGGTATCAACATTGGAGTCGGTTCAGTCTGAACTAGCATCAGCCTTGGAATCACTTGTTCTGTAGACACCACTAAGTTCGAAGTTGTCTCAAGAATTGGTATCTCTGGATAAATTCTCTGTACCGGTGGTGGCTGCATCTGCACCTGGACTACCGAAGTATTCACTGCATTAGGAGTACTCTGTACTACCCCTTGTTTCTGTCCATTATCTGTTTGCACTGGACCCACTGTCCACGACACTTGAGCTGGGGCAGTTGGAGCAGAACTAGTACTTGGGGCCCCCTCATGCGCAGCATATGGTGGAGGTCTGTCCCTCAGCATCTGAGTAATAAGATCCTCCACATCTGAGTCTTCTTCTACTATGTAAGACTTTTTCTTCTTTTTACTCCCTGATGAACTCTTATCGCTTTTGCTAGTCTCCTCTTTCCCTTCTGACTCATCATCCTCCATGATAGCAGGAAATATCTTAACATCCTGCAACGTCGCTGTTCTCCACCTCTTCTGTTCCCAATCCCATCTTGCCTCTGCTAGGGACTTCTCTACTTTCTTATTCTCCTCTGGAATTTGATTTATTGTTGCTGTCTCGCTATGAGCTCCCAAACTGCTAATGCCTCAAACTGTGCTGGTCTAGGGAGAGGCTTTGTCTCATACAGCGTCATCCGCAACTGATCCAAAATTCTCAAATTAAACGTTCCATGCTCTGGAAACGCTAAAGCTCCCTGTTTCTCTGTCAATTTGCACCACTGCTTTAACCAAAGACCTCGCTCCTCCATCACAATATAAGCCGGAGAATTTTCCGGTTGGGTAGGTTCCCCCACTGTTGCCTTAATGTATGTATCACCCTTCATGGCACTTCTAAGTGCTGTGAAAAACTTAATCTTTCTCTGTTGTATTTATTCGATTCAATAAGGAAACTACTTTTACTCCCAGAATTCCTTTCAGCTGCCTTCTCAACCAATTGTCTCTCACGCACGGCTGCCAATCCCCTCACGACTCTTCTTACTCACCAACCTATCCCAGCGCGGCTCACTCTGAGTCACACTCACACACTGCAGCTGACAAAGTATTGCGGCTCGTCCTCCTAATCTCCAACTCACACAAAACTAATGCAAATTATTGCGAGCACTAAATAATCAAAAACAAGCCTGCTGGTTTACTACAGAAAGGTACACAATCGCTTCAGAGACCTTACGGATTTTCACTGAAGGCCCTTTGGCTCATGCAGCAATTCCTCTTTCTCAGTCTCCCACATTCGCAAGCAAATTTGACCTGCAAATTTCACTCTCAACTGATCAATGGGTCTGTCATGGTGCACTTAGGACTCGCCAAACCTCAGTCTAAATTTTTTCGGACTCTCTTGTTACACACACCGACTTGTTGACCCCGCCCGATCAACCTACTAAACCAGACAGATTATAACATATAACCAAGTGTCTCCTACACTTGTCAATATACTCCGGATTCTTAGACCACGAAGGGTCCGTACATCATCAACAACCATGTGGACAATTTTTTAGCACAAAGCTCCACACACATGTAAAGTTCGATGACTTCCCTACTCTCACACTGCGGAGTATGCACACTCCTATTATACTTCAACTGAGGTATGCAGACTCCCTACTTCCCTCCCATACGCCACAATTCACCTGCGATTTGCATAAGCCTTTGCAAGCGCAGCCTATTACTTTCACACTATCACTAAAATGCCAAGAACATACCCAACTCTACTTGCAGGATCCAGGATCTGAGAAAGTCATTTTTGGGCTTAAGGGGACATTATCTTTGCTACAATTGCCATTTCAGAAAACAAAATTTTAATCTAAAAAATGAATAACTAACCCTAACTCAAACTACCACCATAACCATTGGTCACCACATAACTACTGTAGTTCTCCAAGGAAACTAACCATCAAGCTGCTACCAAAGACTGCTAGCACGCCCGGTCCTTAATACGTAAACTTATAAGGGTACTGTAGGAAGGTAACCTCTTTCTAGCCTTGTTACCCCCACTTTTGGCCTATTTGTGAGTATATGTCAGGGTGTTTTTACTGTCTCACTGGGATCCTGCTAGCCAGGCCCCAGTGCTCATAGTGAAAACCTTGTTGTCAGTGTGTTTGATATGTGTCACTGGGATCCTGCTAGCCAGGACCCCAGTGCTCATAAGTTTGTGGCCTGTATGTGTTCCCTGTGTGGTGCCTAACTGTATCACTGAGGCTCTGCTAACCAGAGCCTCAGTATTTATGTTCTCTCTTCTTTCTAAAATTGTCACTGCAGGCTAGTGACTAATTTTACCAATTCTCATTGGCACACTGGTACACCAATATAATTCCCTTCTATATGGTACCTAGGTAGCCAGGGTATTGGGGTTCCAAGAGATCCCTATGGGCTGCAGCATTTCTTTTGCCACCCATAGGGAGCTCAGACAATTCTTACACAGGCCTGCCACTGCAGCCTGAGTGAAATAACGTCCACGTTATTTCAGAGCCATTTTTCACTGCACATAAGTAACTTATAAGTCACCTATATGTCTAACCCTCACTTGGTGAAGGTTAGGTGCCAGGTTACTTAGTGTGTGGGCACCCTGGCACTAGCCAAGGTGCCCCCACATTGTTCAGGGCAAATTCCCTGAAATTTGTGAGTGCGGGGACACTATTACACGTGTGCACTACACATAGGTCCCTACCTATGTGTAGCGTCACAATGGTAACTCTGAACATGGCCATGTAACCTGTCTAAGATCATGGAATTGTCACCCCAATACCATTCTGGTATTGGGGGTGACAATTCCATGATCCCCCGGGTCTCTAGCACAGAACCTGGGTACTGCCAAACTGCCTTTCCGGGGTCTCCACTGCAGCTGCTGCTACTGCCAACCCCTCAGACAGGATTCTGCCCTCCTGCTGTCTGGGCAGCCCCGGACCAGGAAGGCAGAACAAAGGATTTCCTCTGAGAGAGGGTGTTACACCCTCTCCTTTTGGAAATAGGTGTGAAGGGTTGGGGAGGAGTAGCCTCCCCCAGCCTCTGGAAAGGCTTTGATGGGCACAGATGGTGCCCATCTCTGCATAAGCCAGTCTACACCGGTTCAGGGATCCCCCAGCCCTGCTCTGGTGCAAAACTGGACAGAGGAAAGGGGAGTGACCCCTGACCAGTACCTCCCAGGGGAGGTGCCCAGAGCTCCCCCAGTGTGTACCAGACATCTGCCATTTTGGACTCAGAGGTGTTGGGGGCACACTGGACTGCTCTGAGTGGCCAGTGCCAGCAGGTGATGTCAGAGACCGCCTCTGATAGGCTCTTACCTCTCTTGGTAGCCAAACCTCCTTTCTTGGTAGCCAAACCTCCTTTTCTGGCTATTTAGGGTTTCTCCTCTGGGGTATTCTTCAGATAACGAATTCAAGAGCTGACCAGAGTTCCTCTGCACTTCCCTCTTTGACTTCTGCCAAGGATAGACCGCTGACTGATCCAGGACGCCTGCAAAACCGCAACAAAGTAGCAAGACGACTACCAGCAACATTGTAGCGCCTCATCCTGCCGGCTTTCTCGACTGTTTCCTTGTGGTGCATGCTCTGGGGGCTGTCTGCCTTCACCCTGCACTGGAAGCCAATAAGAAATCTCCTGTGGGTCGACGGAATCTTCCCCCTGCTAACGCAGGCACCAAAAGACTACATCACCAGTCCTCTGGGTCCCTCTCATCCTGACGAGCTTGGTCCCTCGAACACAGGAACTCTATCCAAGTGACCCTCACAGTCCAGTGATCCTTCAGTCCAAGTTTGGTGGAGGTAAGTCCGTGCCTCCCCACGCTAGACTGCAAACCTGTGTACTGCGTGATTTGCAGCTGCTCCGGCTTCTGTGCACTTCACCAAGGATTCCTTCATGCACAGCCTAGCCTGGGTCCCCAGCACTCTGTCCTGCAGTGCTCAACCCTCTGAGTTGGACTCCGACGTCGTGGGACCCTCCTTTGTGACTCTGAGTCAGCTCCGGTTCACAAATCTTCTAAGTGCCTGCTCCGGTACTTCTGCGGGTGCTACCTGCTTCTGTAGGGGCTCTCTGAGTTGCTGAGTGCCCCTTCTGTCTCCTCCTCCAAGAGGCGACATCCTGGTCCTTCCTGGTCCCCAGCAGCACCCAAAAACCTCCACTGCAACCCTTGCTGCTAGAAAGGCTTGTTTGTGGTATTTATGCGTGGAAACACTTTTGCAACCTCCAGCACGCTGTGGGACATCTTCCATCCAAAGGAGAAGTTCCTAGCTCTCTTCGTTGTTGCAGAATCCTAGGCTTCTTCCATCCAAAAGCAGCCTTCTTGCACCTTCACCTGGGGTTTCCTGGGCTCCTGCCCCCCCGTACAGTATTGCAACTCTTGGACTTAGTCCCCTTGCCTTGCAGGTCCTCAGGTCCAGGAATCTGTCTTCAGTGCTTTGCTGGTGTTTGTGGTTCTTGCAGAGTCCCCCTATCATGACTATTGTGTCCTATTGGGGTAGTAGGGGTACTTTACTCCTACTTTTCAGGGTCTTGGGGTGGGGTATCTTGGACACCCTGACTGTTGTCTTACAGTCCCAGCAACCCTCTACAAGCTCCCATAGGTCTGGGGTCCATTTGTGATTCGCATTCCACTTTTGGAGTATATGGTTTGTGTTGCCCCCAGACCTATCTTCACCTATTGCATCCTATTGTAGTCCTACACTGTTTGCATTACTTTTCTTACTATTACTTACCTGTTTTGGGTTTGTGTACATATAACTTGTGTATATTACTTACCTTCTACCTGAGGGTACTCACTGAGATACTTTTGGCATATTGTCATAAAAATAAAGTACCTTTATTTTTAGTAACTCTGAGTATTGTGTTTTCTTATGATATTGTGCTATATGATATAAGTGGTATAGTAGGAGCTTTGCATGTCTCCTAGTTCAGCCTACGCTGCTTTGCCATTGCTACCTTCTATCAGCCTAAGCTGGTAGAAACACCTCTATTCTACTAATAAGGGATAACTGGACCTGGCACAGGGTGTAAGTACCATAGGGTACCCACTATAAGCGAGGCCAGCCTCCTACAGGGACGCATATAGGTTGATGAACCTTTTGATTCGCATGGAGTGTCCTAGCTACAGAGAAGCCAATGTTCATCAATAATCAATACACAAATCAATAACCATTAAGCAAAAAATTAATTAGCAGTTAATAACATTGCACCATGACATTCAGTCATGAATAACCTCAACTCAATATACGTTTTATCAATTTTATTTCCCTATTAGTTACAATACTAAGTCATGGAATTAATTCAAACTTTATTCATAGCAAATCAAGATCAATTCATTTGTGACCACCAATAACATAATCAAATCGGAACTTGAAACAAAACACATCTAAAGCTTTAGCATAGGCCAACAAATGAATCAAAGACGAATACGTCAACATGAGCAGGAGAGTTCACCAATCAGTCCGTCAATCATTTGTCACTATAGTTGTCAATGTCTAGAATAGGAACCTCACCTAACCCAGATTAGCATTAGCATTTGGGACTTCATGCAAACACAATTTTAAACATGAATTTGGAAAAACATCTAGCTAAAAGGAAAACTATTAGCCAGCGCAGTTGGTACTTAGAAAGAAAAGGGACAAAAGGTAATTTAGTCACATTGTCATAGCTACCTATCCATGATATTGATCAGCAACAAAGTCAGTCTTCGTCTTTAGGTCATCAACTGATCAGCATCTCATCAAGCTTTCAAGAGCATAGGCCCAATGACCAAATCTCTCCGATCTCGTAGTCTCTCTCGCTCTCTGGACATCCACCTAACACCTCTCTCTAACACCTCTGAACTCTCCCCTTCTGTCCTGTCATTATATCAAAGTCTCCCAGACTATCCCCCAATTCCTAATTGGTCAATTAATCACACGATTTTGCATTATCCAATAGTCTTTGTTTTCCCAATCTATGAATTCTAACATTAAACAGTTCCCATATAGTTGGTGGGTTCACTTTACGTTGTCTTCATCATCCGGCTTGTCAGGTATCGCAAATGTTGCATCTTCTTCTCCAGGCAGTGTCTCCATTGTTCCAGTCCTTGAAAAGTATACCCTGAATGCTTTAAACAGTCCTTGATACAACTTTTGATTCCCTCATCTTCTGTCTGTCGGTTCACACATAGGATTTTAGCTAAGCAGATTTTATTAAACGACAAGCGGTTCATGGTCAGTTCAGCACATTAGCATTTCTACATTGAGCGTTAATATTCGGCTTGTGCGCGAGGCCTAGCAAAACTAGGCCACTACTTCGGCTAAGTTAAGCTCTACAATATAATGCAAAATGTAAGTTATATATTTCAATATGACATATTACTACATTATTTCAATACGTTTTGCTATATTTCATACATGTTATTCATTTTATTAGTACATTTGTGAATCTTGGTGATCGCTCTCTGAGGGCACATTTTCAAACGTGCACATTATATTTCTACATTAATCGATTTCTAACATTTTCTTTATTCAAAATACATAAACATTCATTAATACTTTTTAATTAATATATTTACTCTAGCAAACTCAGTCTGAGCACATTTCTAAAGAGTATAAGGGTTGGTCCTGATGCCCACTTAAGGGGACAGATCGAATTAAATTGCATCCTTTAGAGAGTTTCATAAGTAGCTTCTAGCACTGGAATTCACTCTATTTAATAAATTTGCAGCCCCCTGCCCTCGGGCACCTAAGCATGAGTGAGTATGCTGGAGCTTGGATGCTGGTGGCCCATCCAACTTGCTCCTCTGGATGTATTATCCATTTAGATGTTACACTTTCTTTTAGATGCCTATAGATGTATGATGCTATTCATGTTATTTTCCCATTGAGCTCCAGGGAAAAGCGAGGAGTAGAAAATGATCCCCAATTTCATTCACAAATCACACAGCACCTCCTCACTCCAAGACCTCTAAATAATTAATATTACCCAGGACTAAAAGCACACGTAAAAAGATACTTTACTAAAGTGGGATCTAGAGTGGAGGCTAATTGTGTATTTGTTTCAGTTTTCTAGTCAGGTCTCCTTATAAGAGTCACAGAGTTGGTATGTTCGGAATTTTAATTCTATCAGTGTTGTTGGGGGTTGTCAATAAATTGTGCACCTAAGCCCCTATCACAAAGGTAAGTTTCCATACAGATAACTCTCTATGCAGACATACCCACTTACATTTAGGTGCAGAACTCTGCCTGGATGGAATGCATCAATTCCTGGTGAAATTCTCTGTCTAGTAGAGTTATGAGTCTCCATCTTTTCAAATGGGGGGAAGGGTACAACTGGAATGATAACAGCACAATTACTAGTAGTAATTCTTCACTCGGATATTTACTTCAGATATTTACTACAAACGTTTTGAAAGAGATCTCCACCACCAAGAAGGACATCTCTGTTACTGTGGCAGAGATCTCTTAATGTAAATGAATAGAGAAATAGTATACACCTGACACACATAAACTGGGACGGCTTAGTGCTGGTGTTGTCAGGTGTATAGCCTTTTCTGTGCCCACCTCCTTCTCCAGAAATTCCCTCACTACCATCCCCCAACAGTGCCACTCATCTCTCCACAGTCCCTCTCTGACATACATTACATTTTTTATATCACTACTCATAGCTCACTTGCACTCTGATCTGTGGTCTGCATGGTACACATTCTTTGCAGCAGGCACATTACCCCTCTGTGCTACTTTTTGATGAGTCATGATGGACCTGGCCCTTTTTGCAGGGTCATCCCCAAACTTTTTGCCTCCTTACTCCTATTTTTTCTGACCAGTTTTTGTTGGCTTTATAACTTTGCACACTTTACCACTGCTAACCAGTGCTAAAGTGCATATGCTCTCTGTCTAAATTGTACTGATGATTGGTTTATCCATGATTGGCATATTTGATTTACTAGTAAGTCTGTGATAAAAGTACACGAGAGGTGCCAAGGGCCTGTAAATCAAATGCTACAAGTGGGCCTGCAGCACTGATTGTAGTACCCACATGAGTAGCCCTGTAAACATGTCTCACACCTGCCACTGCAGTATCTGTGGGTGCAGTTTTGCACTGCCAATTCAACCTGGCAAATATACCCACTTGCTAGGCCCAATCCTTCCCTTTTACTACGTTAGTCACCCCTAAGGTAAGCCCTAGGTAGCCCCATGGGCAGGGCACAGTGTATTTAAGAAGTAGGGGCATGTATTGGTGTGTATTACATGTCCTGATAGTGAAATCCTGCCAAATTCAGTTTTCACTATTGCAAGGCCTATCTCTCCCATAAGTAAACATGGCTACTGCCTTTAAATATCTTTTAAGTGCAGTTTTACATTTGGAGCACATAGATATGGAGTTGGGGTTTCAGGAATCACAATTTAAAAATACATCTTTTGGTAAAGTTGGTTTTTAGATTGTCAGTTTGAAAATGCCACTTTTAGGTTCTTGCTTAACCATTCTGTGCCTCTGCCTGCCTGTGGAATCCATGTCTGGGTCAGACTGACAGTTGAGCTGTTTGTGAATTCCCGCTAGACGGTGACATAAAGGGAGCTGAGGAGTGTCCTTATATCCTGATGAGTCTCCTCGGCTAGAGTGAGGAGGGAGGAACCAACACTTACACCTGAAAGGGCAGTGCCTGTCCTCACACAATGCATTCTCTAACCTCCTGATGTGTGTCTGGGGCCAGGCCTGGGCAAGGCAGGATCTTGTCAACAACATAAGTATTGGACCCAAATTCCCAGACTCTTATATTACTTCTGGATCAAGAGGAACCTCTGCCAAGGAGACGAGCTGAAGAGCTAGAGGAGGCTTACTGTCCCTTTGCCTGTGAGTGTGCTTTGCTGGGTTGGTTTGCGGTTGCTTCTACCTTAGAGAGGGCAAAGACTGGTCTTTGCTGTGTTTTCCTGCTCGTGAAGTGTCTCAAAGGGCTTGGACTGAGCTTGCCCCCTGTTTTGAAGTGTCAGGGCCATCAAAGACTTCCTCTTCCAACACCTGGACTCTCTTGATGAGACTCCTGCCCTGCCAAGTGGTGCGCTATCCAGCCCCTGGACCTTGAAAGGAGAAGCTGGTGGAACCAAGGCTGAAATCCATATACTAGAGCTGAGCGGTAGAAAAATCGAAACAGCACCTGCCTTGCGGCTTGAAACTCGATTCACCACCTGCAAAATCGGAGCATCACCCACGCAGTGCTGCTCTTCACTATCGTGAGTCCGGAGTTAGCACACATCAACGCTGAGAACCAAACTTACAGTGAACCTGCACGGTCCTGATGTTGCCCATCTGGAAATTGATGCATCGTTCTTCTGTGGGAGAGAGTAACGACGCATCGCCTACACGACCAGAGAAGACTCAACCCACTGCTTCACTTGTGAGTCAGGAATCAATGCATTGCTTACTTTTCCGATGCACGCTCACTCGTGCTGCTTTATTTTTGAAGCATAGCAGGTAGTCTGTGTAAAACACATCCATTGATTTCTATGGATTAAGACTGTTTTAAATTTAATAATTCATAACTTTGCTTGAATATGTTGGATTGTTATCGTCTTGATTGTGTTTTAATTAGATAAATATTGGCTATTTTCTAAACTGGTTTTGAGTCCTTTTGTTTTGTTTACACTGTGTTACTGTGTGTGGTTGCATAAATACTTTACACATTGCCTCTGAGATAAGGCTGACTGCTTGTGCCAAGCTACCAAGGGAGTGAGCAAGGGCTGTCTGAAGAGTGAGGCTCCCTGATTGGACAGAGTGAAAACTGACTTCCAACCAGAGACACCATTTCTAACAAGTCAAAACTGCCAGTAGGCACAACTCTGTTCTCTCTCCAGCAGAAAATTAATCACTAGAGTTATTGTGACATTTTAGTTCATGTCTGAAAACTGCTGGATACTCAAATAACTCTGCAGCACATGCTTTTAAACCCATCATTTAATCTTAAACACAGTACCCCACATCAGCGCAGGTGTAGCTGCACTGGTCACACCGACCTAAAGCCAGACTTGCACATAAATGCAGCAAAAATATAAATACAGTCCATACCTTAGGCTCTGTCCTCTTCATCTTGGATTGTCTCACTACCAGGACATCACCCATACGCTCCAGACTTCAGGATGCAGATAGCCTCATTTAAAATGAAGAGGAACTTCACTGAGGAGGAGACAGGCTTTGTAGTTAAGTTTATCGTAGATCACTTCAGGGAACTACATGGTCTGATTCTAGACAACTTTAGTGGAGCAGAGAGGCAGCCATGTGGCAGGAGGTAACAGACTCTGTTAATGTGGTGAAGAAGAAGGCACACGCTGTGGGGGATATAATTGGATGAGAGGAGGCTGTTGAAGCAGATGTTTTACAGAACTGAGTTGGCAAAGGCTAGAGGTAGATCTGCGTTCTGTCTACATTCATCTCCATTGACTAGTGTGCCCTCTTCATCACACACCTTGACCTGCTATTTGGCCTGCCTGTTCTGGAGAACCCCATCATCAGGTTAAGTTAGAACTCAATAGCCTTGTATTCCACTGACTTCCTCTATACAAACTCTTAGCACTCTGTTCTACCTCCTCATTACATAATTGGTCAGATATGACACACCTGTCTCTGACACACAGCTGCTAACACACTTCCCCTTAAAGACTAAACCATTTTTATTGACCTCTAGGCACTCTTATTTTCCATCAAACAGACTCCGTCAAAGTATTTAGGTTTTAATAGCTAGAGCAGTAGTAGTTTCAACTACAGCAGGGTGAGACACAAAGGCCACCTCCAAGCACATCCCTATAACACACACAGATATTTCACAAGTCAAACAATCTGAATGTCACGCTATGGTGAATTTTTTAATATTTGGGTTTTGTACCATGATTGTGCAAAATATCTTTTATGTTTTAATTTGCTTTGCCAATGTAATCAATCCTAACTTACATTGTATCCTAATGCTTCTCAAATATGATCATTGACTTCATTCCATAATCCATTTTAAAGGTCCTGTGTTATTGCTCCATCCACCACTTGCCACAACCTCTACTTCTTCTCCCAGTGCTGCATCAATGCTTTAAATAGCCATAGACAGCAGGCTGATGGTACAAGTTTGTAAGACATCTGTAAGCTCCTCTGTGTTTTGATTAAGCACATTTGTCTCTCCCTAAGTAGAAGGATTTTTTGGCATGATCACCCTCATAAATGTTGGACTGATGCTGCTGTGCTTTAGTTTTATCCTGGGACACTGCTAATTACATCGCACTACACGTTCTCTGACCTTTAAAATGTGGTAACATTGGCTATCTCCAATTTATCAAAATTAACTTTCCTGTAGTGCCATAGTATATTGTGCAGAAATATGCCCATGGGATGCAGAGTTAAATGTCTCCTGTGGGCATCAGCACTTATTGTGGAAACTACTAGTGTGAAAGAGAAAATATGGCTTCAGTTCTACTATTGTAGCCTAACCTCTGCAGTTTAAACCTCTGATCCCACCTGTCAAAATAACATATCTTGGCAGGGAAAACCCCTCCCTTTAAATTATAGTAAGTTGTCCCTATATAGACCATGTAGCCCATGAGGTAGAGAACATGGTATTTAAAAGTGCAACATGAAACCATTCAGTGCTGAATTTGAGTCAAATTTTAGATGCAAATTCGGCGCAAACCTAACACCATATTTATACTTTGACGCCAGACCCTGCGAATGCCAAAATTCCACTGCGTGCGTCATTTTCTGGATGCGTGAATCCGCCTTGCATTAATGACATGCAAGGTAGGCGTTCCCGTCCAAAAAATGACTTAAACACCTGTGTGCCATATTTATCCAACCGCGCAAAAATGACGCATGGCTGGGAGGCGGAGTCGGAAAATGGCGCACAGCCCGATTTGCGTAAAAAAAATAATGCCTTGGTCAGGGCAGGTGTTAAAATGGGGCAAACACACCAGTACTTAAGGAAAACACACAGAAGCAACATCAGAGCTCCAAAAAGAAGACGTGGAGGTGCTATTCATCCAGCATGCACGAAAACGCAGTTCACAGGACCAACAGTAGCAGCTTCCACAACACTAACAGGGACCCCAAAGGCAACGCAGAAGGCAGGAGAGGACCAGGACAACCCTTCTGGGCCTCAGGGAACATGTCATCATCCAGAGGTACAGACTAAACTTGCAAGCCATATAGCAGCTGCTGTGCCACATTGAGCCACAGTTGGCACCCAGCTTGCAGACACCCCACATTCATTCCAGCAGAGACCAAGCTGCTATCTGTCCTCCACATGTTGGCTAGTGGCTCTTTTCAAACCACTGGTACCCTGGTTGCCGGGATCTCACAGCCCTCATTCTCTGGCTTCCTACCCAAAATACTGGATACAATTATCTCACTCACACCAGCCACATCAGCTTCCCCAGCTGATCAGGGGTATGGGATCCTGCCATGGATCATGGCCCCATTTCCAAACCCAAGCACTGCATCAGAGCGTGCCTATAATGAGGCACATCGGAGGACACGAACCATAGTAGAGAGGACTTTTGGCTTCCTGAAGTCAAGATTCAGGTGTCTCAATATCACCGGAGAGAGCCTCTTATATTCACAGGAAATGGTCTGCAAGATCATTCTGACCTGTGCCATCCTACACAATATATGTGTAAGGAGGAACATTCCCCTCTATGAACCAGACCCACAAATGCCTGAAGAGGAGGAAGAGGAGGATGCTGTCCATCAACATGAGAGGGACCATCCAAACACTGCAGCAGGATTTTGTTAGAGATGACACATTGTACAAAACTTCTTTTAACTATAGGCACCATCACCACTTTCACATCATATGTCATTAAACACCTCAATTAATCACTAAATCATGGTCTTGGTAACTATTTATGCATCACATGATCCCTAGGAATCACAATCAAAGTTTAGCCTCATGGAGCAGTGCATTATTACAGAATAGTATACTAAAAAAGCCACATCACATTTGTTGGGTACGAATGTACACCCAACTTCACACACAGTAGAAATTACATATATCGTGTTCATTTCACATTTGAAGGGCAATATCAGAGTAGCACAGCTATGGCACACATCCATGTTGGCAACATGGTTCATCGCAGCATATGGCACACAACTAAGACACCATCAATCACAAGTAAAAAACCTGCTTCATACATGAGGCAGTGGATGTGCAATTGCATTGGTAACAGGAATGTATGACTACACCCTTGACAGCAGTAAATGTGACATTAGCTATCTCTGCAAGGAGCATGTGTGACAAGAAGTCCATGTAAGCTGCAAATGGATAGCACAAGTGCCCCAGGTATGACAAGCATTGATCACAAGACATGCCCTGTGCATGCCATCCCAGGTTATAAGTTCTGCCACAGGCATGTTTTGAGTCTCTCCCCATACAGAAGTAGTGGCCCTGTAACTCGAGTATTTGTACCCTGATAATCCTTCCTCTACGCACATCCAGACTCACATTCTGACTCCAGTGTACTTTCCTCTTTAGTATGGCGTGCCATAGTCCTAGTTCATCTGTCTGCATGGACTTCAGGTCCGAAAATGCACTGCCTGGTAGTCTGTAGGACCTGTAATCACCTATCAATTGCTTCCCATGTGAAAGGTACTGTTGGCCCTTTGAACTGCATTCACACCTACAGGACCTGTGAGCGACTGAAGCTGCACACACCTGTGAGCACTTCCATGCGGAACAGCCATTTGAACCAGCACTGCCATTGCTGCTGCCTGGAACTGCTTAGAAGCTGCCATTTGATGTATATCCTTGTTGTGCATTGCCGTATAAACCACTTGTGTAACACATCCCTTGGGTTATTGTGTAACGTGCAGCCCACAGCACAAATCCAGTTTTTATTTTCCACAGTGTTGTTCCAGCTTTTCCTAGTCTGAGTCTGCTCACTGTGCATTTGCCTTGTTCACGTTAGTTCCTGACAGAGTGTGCATCCTGTTAGCCTGATTGGTTTCCGGCTTTGTGTTACCATAGAGGTTCCCTGTGGTTACATGCCCCTCATAGTTGCTTTCCATGCCCTCACTTTCCTCCTGGGGTATTGTGTCTGGTAGGTCTACGATGAATCCACAAATATATTGTATAGTTTAATCAGTTTACATATGGTATCAAGGTCTGGGACATGTATTCAAATAGCCTAATCCCGGCTCTATCCCTTGCCTGGGTTTCATGTATGCATGAGTGACAAACGGTGACAGTGTACTATGGCTGTATGCATGGATTGGGTATGGTACCTCCAGCACAACAAACAAAGTTTGCTAATGTGCATGAAAGGACAAAACATGTTTGTGCCCTGATGGTCCACACATAGATTCACATTGGCTGCAACCCAATGATGGTGGTTGTGTGGTGACTAGCTGTGAGATTAATCAGAACAGAGACACTGATGTTCCCTGTTGCCATGGGAATTTTAGACGCCACTCTGTGTACAAATGTTGTGATGAAAGCTACTGGGTTCTATTTACTGATCCATTACGTTTGTGAGCACACCAAGGTTGCCCTGTTGTCAGCCTCATAAAACTTCTGCAGTGCCATAGCTGGACTATCCCCATGGGTGTTGTTGATTCCTCTTTGGCTTTCAGTCAATTCTGCTTTGAAGGATACTCTGTTAATGCAGGGAGTGGCTCCACAGACTCATGAGTAGACATGCACGTAACAGTGACAACATGGAGGACAATATTGACACAGGGTACACATGGCCACACACTTGACCTGGACACCTTTGTGCAATTAACCACTCAAAATATGTGAACACATGCAGCTTGGTCTGCTGGTCCTCCACTGCCACACGAGAAACATAGGTCATATATATGACTCAAACTGTGGAGTGACATTACATTTTTGGATTCTTTTTGTGAACTCTGTGTCACAAACACTGTACCTACATAGCATTTTCAAATGACTGACTCATGGGTAGTATACAAACAAGTGACCAGGATATGGTATCCAACATTCCTGTACATGTGATGGCTTACTCATTGCCATTATCAACCATCCTCTATCTATCCCGTGCATAGTTTGTCATGGGAGATGTATTGCCCCAAAAGGCAGTGCAGTTCACACAGCATTAGATGCTACGAACAACAAACACATATCCTGACTCATTCCTACACTGAATAGCATCTGATGGTTATCCACAATTACAACACATTCATACAAGCACATTAATGAAAGCACCTCTTGTGGCGTTCACACAAAGGCCTAACAAAAATTGAAATAGCCAATTCACAGACATTAACACACAGGCAATGAGTCAATGTATTAAGTTGCGTAGCCTTGCTATCCTCTATTGACGCACAACCTGCTCAAACTGGGTAATTCAAATTTTTATTTAAAAAGTTTGGATATCTATTGCGTCAGTGAAGAGTGCTCATCCGGTACAACAACATGAGTATTATGGTCCGCAGTAGTGTGGTCTGCCACATGTACCCAAACACTGGAACACACAATGCAGGTGCAAACAGCCTATCTCTGTACAGTTGCAGCTTTCATGTACATAAAAAATGAGAGAAATGACACAAACACAGAAAAAGACATATATTTTGACGCAAAAGCGTAAAAAAAGATGCATATGGGTAAAAATTTGCTGCATATGCGTTGAAAAATGACGCTCACAACAAATATACATCCATTGGCCCAGAGTGGTAATTCCTACCCTGTACCCCATGAAATTGGTTACCAATGAAAATTATTTGGAACTATGAATGCAGGGGAATTATTAAGCATTTGCGTAAAAAAGAATTGACGCACAACCCATAAGCGTCATAAACGTTTTACGCATCATAATAAAAACACACCACATTTGAGGCAGGAAGTGATTTAATATGATATCCTGTTTACAGAAATGGTACAGTGGGTGTACTTTCACTTTCACTTTGCAGTCTGTGATTTTTCTAGACCGTGTGGCTGTGCTGAGAGTTTTGTCTGTCCAAATTGTGTCTCCTGTGTGCCATCCTATTTGTCATCTGTTTTATTTGTAATTGTCTCAGTTGTTCATTGTAAGTGTGTTTTGGTCTTACTTGGTGTCTAATCTTGTCTTTGTACTGTTGGGAGTGTGTAGTGGGTAATGTTAGTTTGGGGATAGTTGGGCTGTTTGTGGGTTACTTTACTTTCATTTTCCTCCCTCTTTTACCAGTATTTTACTCTGTACCCTTTCCTATTAATATTATTTTGGTCATGTTGGGTAGGCCACATCTGGGGAGAATGGGTGAGGAGAATTTAAGGGCATTCATTTGGCCGGTGTGCCACTACCTCCCCCTGATGATTGAGGCAGGTGGCAGGGTGATACAGGGGTATTACACGGAGGCGAGGAGGCTCAGGTGGTCCAAGGTGCTGTAACATCTGCTGAGAATTTTCAACACACCGCGCAACAACCATCAACTCAAGAATCTTTGGGCTGACCTTGTTGCCAGAGAGCAAGACCTGCTGGACCACCTGGGTGTTGTGGTTGGGGGCCCTCTTGGTGAGTACAATTCAGAGTAATGTGCACATTTAAATGCTCTGTAGTAACAGTACCAGATTTGTTGATATGCTGCAGGCAATGTATTTGGACATGTTGAATGCAAGTTAAACATACAGTGGCCCTGAGCTATACAATACTTGCTACACATTACCGTCATCTGTTGACTCAACAGCTGCACAAACTTACAAAACACAACTTGATCTTGTAAATTAGTGCTGCTTTCACGTCAATAGATGATGGAAATGCAGCTCAAACATATGTTTTATCCATGGTCTGTGAGTATACCAGGAAAGAGATGTATTTCACAAGCTAAAGCAAGGAATTAATGTGGTCCCCAATTATTTGGAATACATGTCTGAAATGTATTCTGGGCCATACGTACAAAGTTCTTCCTAACCTCAGGGAATATCTTAGGCTGATAGTTTGACTTGGTTGAGGCTGCAATTAAATAGAAATGGATGCCAAAGTAATGCACACGGGTTCATATGTAAATGTTTGGTGCTTCTTTCCATAGCTGTAGTGTAAAACAAGATGCAAATGCTACAAATTGAGGAATAAAAAATATCCCTGGCCCTCTGTTCATTGTTTCTGTGTGCTTTAAATTGCCTTGGGCACAATAGCTGGAACAGAGCTGATGCATTTGCCATCTGTGGTACTTTATAGCCATGCACTTCTCACACGTTATTGGGTCATCATGGGATACCTGAAGTTGGTGAATGCATGGTCACAATGTATTATTTGCATGATGTTGTTGCCAGGGACCCCTGACCAATTCCATCATACATATGAGGTCCCCAAATACTTTGCTACTTTACGGTTGGTACACCCCTGCTGATCTAGTGCAGCATATGTACAATAGCTAACTTCCCAGTATAAAGGCTATCACAGACATGGGTGTATGCTAAGATCAGAAGACCAGCATTCATGTGACTGCTGCCATTCCCAAGGTGCATACAAATTCAAACCTACATCATCATGATTGCCACAGTAGGACATTTGCTAAACCATGTTTCAATAATGAGACAGTGTCAGTTTGCTGTATACCCGCTGATCTCCCAATTTGGCTAATGTAAGATGACGAATGTGGCTAACTGGGAATTTCAATACCCGATATGGGTACACATGGCAATGAGTGACACAGTTCAGGTGCAATGACCACACCTGTGCCCATGCATTCTGTCATGGATGATCAAAATATACACTGTCAGCATATATTTCTTAGTTGTATTAATTTAGAGAAATGGCCAATCCATGTTTAGCGTCAGATTGTCATCAAGTAGTGCACAGGATCCCCATCATTGTGGTGTCATAGGGGGCATATGTGGCTCAGGGTACACTGTAGCTGTAGCATATGTAACCTACAGAAAACACAGGCCCACATGTAAGGGACCATAGAAAGCATAAAAATTAATGAGCTAAACTCAACCCACATGAGCATCACACAGTAACTGATTGCCCCTTGATGCACAGGCCACAATACCTGAGTGACTGGTATTGCAGTGCACCAGGAATGTTGCTTTGCATGTCTCTCATAACAACAAATGAAGAAATGGAGTACACTTCATAAATGAATCTGCAACCAATTGATGAATCATGTTTGTCACCACATGATAGTTAGGACCATAGCCATGTGTGCATATGTGTTTGTATCACTCAATGGCGTGACAGGGTCTATACATGTTTGCAGTGGTATGTATGTTGGAGTGTCATCATGCCTGAGGGGCTGGACTTTCAGATATAATGTCACACACAGTCAAAGTGTTGTACAGTGCACAGACATTGAGCACATTTCACCCTTCCATGCTTTATAGGTGGACCTACTCCCTACAAAATTGGAGAAGTGGCTCGATTTGAGGACCCAGACATATCCAGAAAGTGTTGATATTTTAGTTCTGTGTTATGTTTGCAGCTGTTGTGTGATTGACTCCTGTGTGTTGCACACATAGCAAGCTATGATGTGCTGGCACATGATCTGATATGTGACTTGACTGGCGTTTGACTTGTTTTTCCATATTTGAGTTGGACAATCAGTGGCGTAGAGTCATATTTTGGGATTGTAGTGCAGCCCTGTAGGCATGGCCATGTGAAAAGGGTGACAGTTGTTGTTACATTTCTTGTAATGAAATATTTGGAGAGAGCCATTTTCATGAATTATTCAGCAAATCGTACCCGGATTCACACAGAGTAGGGATGCCGAAGTATTACCCACAGACTTTAGCCTCCCTGTTCACTAATGAACATGTTAAACTGTATGTTTGAATTCCTAGCAGCATCTAGCTCCACATGTTGTGCTACTTTTATGTGGCACCTAAGTAAAATGTCATAGGTGTGCATGCAGCTCATGCCCAGATGGGAGCTTGCATCTATGTGCTTGTTGTAGGACAGGTATTGGTGGTATCAAATGATGTTGACAATTGTCAGCAATTAAGAACATAAATGTGGATGGGATTGTACAATGTTTGTGTCTATCCTAGTTGGACACTCTCCTTACCTGTGGTGGACTGACTAAACCCATTGACAGCTATCCAAAGCTTCCTGGCTGTCTTTGATGTCTGAAATTATGCGTTGCTTGTCCATCCCCCCTGAGGCCCAGGCTTAGGGTTATGAAAAAAGTGTACCTAGGTGTGAGGATCCAGGTGTAGTACACAGACATGTAAATCTGAAATTAATTTGTTCCAACCTAGGATACCCACTCATGATTAGCAACTGCATACCATCCTGGCAGTTCCAGTTACAAATCACAGATCTTGTGGCTCTTTATGGTCATCAAGAAAATAGTCATTAGTTGGCCTGTCACATGTGGAGGACTTGCAGCATTTGTTATATGACTAATGGCAGAATAATGATGCTTAGATCATTTAAGTAGGTACACAGCTTTCTGAGCATTGCTGTGCTGTTAGATAGGACATGTGTAGGCTGCATTGGCATGTACTTCCTCATGGAGAATCTGTGATCTGTACTGTGATTTGGCCTGTTTAAGATAATTATGTATTTTTTTAATATAATCAGTAGCTGTATCACACAATGATTCAACTAATGGTTGCCTTTCTCTTTTTTAACAGCAGCCAATATGGATGGCAATCAGATCCGCGAGTTCCAGAGGAGGGCGATGTGTTACCGCCACATTCTGGATGTTGAGTCTTGGTTCCGCCACATGGCATGGTGTTATTGCCCTGAGAGAGCCACAGGGGTGTGGACGGCATTTCCCCAAGGGGCCCATCCCTATCCACAACAGCCGCCAGCACCACCACTCCGACCAAGGTGGCACCAAGGATGACAGCCACCACTGCAGGTCCGTCAACATCCTCCGCTCCTGGACCACTGACAGCAGCCCTGCACCTCCCCCTCCAAGCATGGCACCGGCAACTGCACAACCCTCCACAACTGGCACACAGACCACCCCTGCTGCAGTCATTGACAATGTAGAATTTCATAACATGCAACTTGACATGCAACGGATGTTGCGCAGACTGGACAGGCTTCAGCAAGAGGTGTCCCAGATCAACAGGAGAGTGCGTGGGATAAAGAAGATCCTGCGGAGGGCAAACTTGTGACTTTGAGAACCTCAGCCATGATTCACTCCCCTCCCTCCTCATTCCTGGTTCTTATACTTAGTGGGTTTAGGGGGCTTAGTGTTAGGTTAGAATAGGCTGTTAGTTTAGTTAGTATAAGTGGGTTGGGGGTGGAGGGTATGATATTTTTACATGTGTATTGTTTGTGGGTGGGTGGGTGGGGGATGATGTTGGGGTTTTTTGTGTATTAAAAAATTAAAAAATATATATATATAAAACAAGAAAACAATATATATACATAATTGTTTAGGATAAGATAGTATGTGTTTAGGTTAGTATATGTTGTCCTCCATGTGTCCCGTCATATAAGGGGGTGGGGGGTTGACGTTTAGAGTATTTAGTTAAATGTGATAAGTAAGTTTAGCTTAGGGTAGTTAGGGCCAGTTGTGGGTAATGTGTAGTTAGGATAGGTTAGGTTAGTTAAGGTGTTTCCCCTAGTTTTAGCATCCTATTTTACTTAGGTACTCCTTTACAGTATGTGTCATATGCTTGGGGATCAGGGCCTTGGCATGGGTGTACAGTGTCATTTTAGTATTTGCATTTGTGTGCCATCCTGCATCTAAATCCCAATTGAGCTGCCACATTGGCAGCTACACCAAAGCTACTTCTCTATGCACCTGCCATCTATTGCACCCACCACTCAAGGTTCCTATGGTTCCCAATGTGTTGTTAACTTTGGATGTATGTTTTAAATCTGTCATACTTTGAGACAAGATTTTGTATTGAGGACACTGTGGTATGCCTGCCTGCAGCCTGATATTCATGTAAACCTTGATAAGGTGAGTGATGGGGTAATCTTATGTAGTATAGTAGACATGACTCACAACTATCATTTCTTACATTGTTCTGCCAGGTTACTTACTTGTCCGTACACTTGTACACATCCATTCCTGCTGTATGATGTGTGTTTGTGATGAAATTTTAGAGTCAAATGTCACATACCTAAAGATTGTCTAGAGGAAAAATTTTAAGACATTGATTTTCTGCTTAGACATCCCTTGAAGCAGACTTTTTCTGTCCAACACAGCATTATACTGTAATTTGTCTATTTACTTCAGAATTAACCCACAGGAAGGGCAGATGATGGTACAATCCAGACCCCAGTACTAGTTATCAGCCCACAATCTTTCAAGGCAGTTGTATTGACATTCTATTGCCATTGACATGAGGCAAACATCACTAATCTCCTTCACGGTTGATGTGTCACATTCAACAGAGACAAAGTGGTTGTGTAAGTGCTATTTATTTTAAAGTGTTGTAGTGCAATATTCACATAGTCCAGGATTGTGAGTCCATTAGTGTGACGCCTTCTATTGTGATACTACTCAAGTGCAAAAGGACATGTTATTGGACATGCTGGGGTGAAGTGTCATACAGTGCAGAGGGACATGAATTGCCAATGAGGTAGTGAGAGACAATCACACAACATAGTGTCAAAGTAAACAGTGGGCTGAAGAACAGTGCTTGTGAGCAGCTGTTGCAAGACTGGCATGTTACGAAGCACAGGACCTTGGTTATAAGTGCCAATTTGGCATGGACTAGTGCTACAAGGTACTCTTACGGGTGTAGGTTATCTGTTCCATGTCTTTATCTTCTGATATGTGTGTTGTCTCCTCTGCCCTTGGTGGTGGTGGGTTTGAAGGGGCAACACACACTTCAGTGTTTGAAGACGTGGAGTCAGAAATCCCGGTAGCTGCCACCTGTGGGGCTATTAGGGGTAGTACTGCAGCAAGGAGGAGCTGCTGGCTCTTAAGGATATCAGCTACATCACTGTGGTAGGCAGCCAAGTCGGACCTGAGGGGGTCAAGATTGCATCCGTGCACACGTTGAAAGGTTTTGGATACCAGGTGTTGTGTTAATTCCCTTACTGCTATGCTGATTTCCTTCACACTTTGTTGGAGTTCTTGCAAGATAGATGTTCGCCCTTGCATGGCTGCTGCCAGTTCAGCAGATGATATCATGCACGAACGCACCCCCTCTAGGCTGGCTGCCATATTATTCATCCCCACCCAAAACTCCTTGGCCAGCTCCCACTGTCCTCCAACTATAGTCCTCTCAAAGCTGGTGCCAGTGTCGTCAGAGTCCTCAGCTGGGTTGGAGCTGGAAGGTCGTACAACTGGGGTGGTGGGTGGGTCCTCTGCGATGGCTGCTACTTCTGTGCTCCTTCTTGCGACTGAAGTTGAGGTCTGGAGGGTTCCGAGGACATCTTGGAGGGTCTGCTGGCTGATGTTTGTCAGCTCGTCATCCATGTTATCAGGGAAGTCCAGGACAGGCATATCCCCATCAGAGTCATCGTCCTCTGCAATGAGATATTGACAATTAGTGTGTCTGTGTTGTGGCATTTGTAATGTGACGTGCCTGACTTCCTATTAGTTGCACATTGTGATCTTGGTTCCTGTTCATAGTTCCTGTCATTAAGATTAGCATTCTCCCAGGCCTATGCCCCACCTGCAATGTCACATGTAGTGTGGGCAGTTTGGGGAATTGTCTGCGTCACATCCTCTAGGTGTAGGTTCTGCCCAAATTGTATGTTGCCACCTTTGTGTACAACTCAACCCTCCGTCTACTTCCATAATCATGGTGTGGCCTTGCACTGGCTGTGGGTGTTCTGATGGCACTTGCACCACACTTAACAATCTGGAAGTGACCCAGTCTCAGATATTTTACATCCAGCTATATGTTGCTAAGACCTAGCATATACCATGTACAGCACTGGCATGGCACAATACAGGTGTCAGCATTGGTAGTGTGTAATGTTGATGTTGGGGAATGTGTGCTACATTGGATTGCACTGATGGTCCTAGCAGTGTTCCATTTCCTCTACTGACTGTGGTGATGTGTTTCACTAGTCGGAAACATATGTCCTCCCCTCAGTGCTGTTGTCTTAGCACTATGACAGTTGGGATGTTGCATGGTGGCATTGCAGCTATTGTGACCCAGGCAGAGGGTAGACCCTGACATGTGCAGCATGTGTATGACATTACTGCTGTGCACCTCATAATGTTTATGACAATGGCTGAGGTTTGTGGCAAGTATGGAGATGACCATTTGACAGGATTAGCACATTTTTATTGATTGCAGGGGATTGATAACGTTGTCATCCTGAACTCTCTAATTTGGGTGTGTTTGATCCATGGGCACGTAACTTCCATTAGCTACTTGTCTTGCACACACAACAGAGGTGGTAGTGGCAACAGTTGTCAATGTTAAATTCCACTTGTGGATATGGCCTGAGACTGTTCATTGCACCCTACTTCATGTAGTGAGAATACCAGCTGTTGTGTGACAGGCTGGCAGTTTTACATTGTACCCGAGCCTCCTGGACTGGCTTTGCTTTTCCAACATCCTTGGCATGGCAGCATACCCCCATGCAAAGGTTGTTGGTGTAGTGTTGTGCTGTGCCACAGGTTTGCCCAGCACAGCCCATGCCCCCGTGCCGTGGCCCTTTGCCCTTTCCACTACCTGATTATCATGGCTGACATTCATTTTGTAGTAGGTATGTCCGCCCCTGCTTGCAGTTAACAATTAGGCATTTTAGTTCCCCATGCGACTGACCCTGCATCTGTGTTATTTCCTGGTAGTATGCGCTGTCCTGTCCTTGAATCCCTGTGACGATCTCCTCAGGGATGACAGCTGCCTCCATCTCCTCCATGTGGTCCAGGGCCTCCTGCGGTGCTGGACCCTCACCTCCAGTCTGCAGTGCTGCCTTCCTGTTCCTTGCCATTTTTTCCTTGGTCCTGCACTTGCAGTCATGCCAGCGTTTCTTGCACTCAGTGCTGTTCTCCGTACTTCTGCCACACTGTAAATCTTATTGACAATTTGTTACCAAATTGCCTCTCTCCTACCAATTAGCAATTTAGAGGTGACAGAAAGTTGGTGCTGGTGTTCTGTCACCTCTTTCACCAGTATTTCCTGCTCCTCTGCAATGAACCAACACTTCCTTTTCTTCTTTTCCCTCCCCTGGGGCCTGTGCGGGTCCTCCTGTCTGGTTCCTGGTCAGTTGTCATCTTCCTGGGGTCTATCATAGCTTCTGGAATCCATTTAGGGCTCCTTTGCACATTTTGCAGTGTTTGTGCCGCTTTTTGATTCTATTGCATCAAAAAATGGCACGCATCCGGTTTGCAAAGTCGTAAACGGCTCAAAGTAATTTTTGCTGCGTTAAGGTTGTTTTTCTTTACGACGTGGCGCATTGGTTTGAGGAAAAAAAAAATTACTCTCACCAGTGGTCTGAAAGTATAAATTTGATGCCCGGGTGGCGCAATGAAATGGCGTTAGCCAGCATTAAAATTTTTGACGCAAACCAGCGCCGGCACTGGTTTTCATCAAAAGTATAAATATGGGCCTTAATTTTCGAATGTCCATACAGTGACAAGCCCCTAAAGCTATTGCCACTTTGGAAGGCTACGGATGTCCTATGAGAAAACTAGAGTACATATGAAAAAATTAATTCTGACGTTTCAAGTTTAGGACCAGCCAGAAAAACAATTCAAACCACTATTTTTTAATATTTATTTAAAATACAATCTAATAGTAAATTTAGAAGTTTAATACATATTTAAGTAAAGTGACTTTTAGAAAGCTACAATTTTCCTGCCTGAAACTCCTAAAGGCTAATTTACATTAGCTCTTCAGGAGCTGCCAAGCCACTATTTGGCCCTTATGGGGTATGAAAACTGCTCCCAGAACATGGACAATGGCCTGGGAATGGAGATGGGTTTTTCTTCCCCTTGAATGAAGACCCATTTGTGTGGACTGAGGAACATCCTTAATTTAAGTAAGCATGATAGGGGACTTGGGAAATGCAACCCTTTGTCCCACTAGCCTTCTGGCTCTAAACCCACTGGGAGAAGAGCTACATCCTAACTGGTTTTGAGTGATCACAGATGATGGGGCTGCTCATTTCCCTAGACACATCTCTTGGTGGGCACATATTCTCTGCACAAGGGAGAAAGGGTTTCTCCCTCTCTGGGTTGTTGGACCCTAGGCTGTGTTTAACTGGACTTCTAACAATTCTAAAATGTATACCTTTTGGAATTCCAGACCTCCAGGGAACCAAGGAAAACCAACAAACTTAGCCACCCAAGATGCGGGGCTGAAAAAACTGGTCTCTCTGACAGCAGCAAATTAGTTTCAATGGCCCCTAAGTGAGAAGGTTCCCAAACTCATGGAACTCATTATCAAATACAGCCTGCAGCCTTGTCCTGCTGGAGGATTCTGAGCTCCATACCAGTGACTAAGTCTGAATGTAAAAAGTATCTGGCTAACTAGAGGATTTTCCTGGGTGGGAATTTTGAATTTCCCTACTCACTGCTTTTCCTGCCAAACCAACTGCTTCAGTGGCGTCTCGTCCAATGTCTATCCAACTTCAACAGAGCTTCCTTGGATACAGCCCTACAACCATGCCCCATGGGAAGATTTTGACTTTTATTTCAGAGACTAAGGGACAGATGTACAAAGGGATTTTGCAGTCACAAAGGCTCTGATTCATAAAACCGAATCCATTGCAACTGCTAAATTTCTTTTTGGTACGTATAAAACCTAAATGACAATTAGGTAACATGTTACAGAATTACAATTTTGTTTTTTTCCAAGTATATACTGAATTGCAATTTTGAAGGAACATGTTTAGGGCATCCCTTCCAAATAGTGATTCACAATGGGATATAATAATTCTTTGCGACCGAAATCCTGCTATAAACATATTTTACCAATTCCATAAAGGTAGTGGCATCTCATTCACAAACAGAAAGGAGTCCCTTTCTGAATGCTGATAAAAACATTTTACGGATTAGGCAGTGGTCCCAACGTTTTTTTTAAATGCATTTCATTTTCCTTTAAGGAAAACAGGCTGCATTTAAAAAAACAAAAAAGATTGCTTTATTTAAAATCAATCAAAGGTATGGTGGTCTGCTAATCCCTGTGGGACACCTTAACTGTGATGGCAGTGAATCGTAGAGTGTTGCAATTTCCAACCTACTTCATTAATACGCATGAGTTAATTCAGTACTTTGTGATCCAACCTATTATTACACAGGTTGGTTCACAAAATACCTATGTATTCAGTAAAAGTCTGAGCGCAAATCATGACCACTTTTACAGAATGTATTCTATGTACACCTGGCCCTAGCTCCCAAGGTGAAATCTCCAAGTGGGATAAACCTGGTTGACTTATCAGACAAGTAATCAATTGTGATCAGCATGAAATTAAACCTGGCTCCTAGACTAGCACAATCATAGACTGTAATTGGCATTTTGTTCTTTAAATCTTCTAAAATGCATATCTCTGCTTCACCCCATAGAATTTTTTTTGTTTTGATGGCATTTGTTTATTCAATTTTACTCAAATTTTCTAAATTGGACTGGAATTTTGATTGTTTTGAGTTTTAAGCTTTTGAACCGTTTAGGTACTCCTAAAAGCTTTACATATTTTCTTTTAGTTAAGCATGTCTTCTCTGTGCCATAGCTACAAGGGTTTGTGCTCAGGCATAATTACTTAAACCTTTGCCTGGACCTAACAGGTTTATGACTTTATTAATTATGGTGGGCAACTGTACACTTGAACTGATCATTCACTTTCTTACATCAACTAACTCTGTTCTCCTCTGTCCTATATTCACATAATTCAACTTTCATATTACTTTTCTGTCTACTTGCAGGATCAAGTGAAACAGTACTTCCAATGTCTTCAAAGACCCTATTTCAGCAGCTGTAATTATGGGGTCCATCCATTAAGGGAATAACTGTGGCTTTGGCTGTAGCAGTTGAGTTGGCATCACAAATCATTTTTCTGACCTTGTATGGATCAATCATTAACTTCATGGTTAAATACTTTGCCATGTGACTATGCTAAAATGTGATTTATTGTTGTCAGCCAATGTGAAACAAGTCTGGTGATGGTGTGCACACAATCATCATGGACTGACAACTTATTCAATCTTCATCTTGTTGGTCCTGGGCATAGGGAGGCTGAGAAGGATTCTGCACCAGCTACAAGCAGAGGATGGTGGGAAGATCATTGTTTATGGAGAAAGGAGAAAACCATGCAGTTAATAATAAAAAAGTCCAAAAGAAACAAGTACATCTGTCAATCAGCATGCTCAAGCGATGTCTAAAGCACCATGACAACAAACCTTCAGAGCAATCTTCTTGTACTAACTAGAAACCTTGATAACAATCCACCAGGACCACCCACTAACCCACCATCTGCACAACCAAAGCCTCAAATTCTAGTTTCCCCTTAGTTTTAGGTTTCTGTATCGGGAGACGTGGATGACCCTTCCCAGTGATGTGAACACTATTCCCTAAACCCTAATATTAACAACAACACCTCATCCACTCAGCAACACTTTCTTCACTTAACATTTTAACTTCTTTTAACTTATCTTGTGATTAGGCTTTATGGTATTTATTTTCGTGAAATTTCCGTCTGTATCCAAATTTATATTTTGGCAATCGAATTGGTATTTATCCATATTTATTTTATGTTTTGAGAATAAACAAAGTCATAAAATGAAATTTTTCCATGTTTAGTTAACTGATAGCCATGAACTTATACTTTTACACCTGTCACGTTTTAGCAAACTAAGGGGGTTATTACAATTTTGGAGGAGGTGTTAATCTGTACCAAAAGTGACAGTAAAGTGACGGATATACCACCAGCCGTATTACGAGTTCCATAGGATATAATGGACTCGTAATACAGCTTGTGGTAAATCCGTCACTTTACCGTCTCTTTTGGGACAGATTAACACCTCCTCCAAAGTTGTAATAACCCCCTAAATAACCAAATATAACAAACCACTGCACCCATAGATAAAAATTTGCCTTATGTTACTATATGTAAACATATGTCTGTATTTAAGGAAATATCATTCTGTAGTTTATGCTCCATGCTGCCTATCTGCTCATCTGTTGGCCTGGAGGGCGTAAACTAGCAGGAAACACCCTACAGCATTGTCTGTGGCTCGTAATTGAGTCGGATGCAATGCTGTAGGATGGAGGTTGCACTAGCACCCCCCCCCCAATGTTCAGATTGTGACATTGCTGGTCAGGGTAGTCTCTGCACTGCCCATTTCAAGTGCATGGGCAGTGCAGGGCCCCATGGGCCCCTCCCACCTGTTCTCCGCCAGCCTTTTCATGGCGGTGTTATTGCCATGAAATCGCTGATGGAGAACAAAGTCATAATCCCCAAGCTTGCAGCGCTACCCTGGCAG
This sequence comes from Pleurodeles waltl, assembly GCF_031143425.1. Lineage (NCBI taxonomy): Eukaryota > Metazoa > Chordata > Amphibia > Caudata > Salamandridae > Pleurodeles > Pleurodeles waltl. The sequence continues at coordinate 621,112,014 of NC_090450.1, forward strand.
ATGAGGTCCGCCACAACTGCCAAACCACTGGGACAACTAATCCTGGTGGTGCTGGAGGTCCCTCCACGGCACGACTGCAGCGGTCATAATGTGGTGCTCAAATCACCACATTGGCGGCGGTCCAAACACTACTGCGAGTCCGGTGGTCAGTAGACCTTCAGACTGGTAATGACCCCCATTGTTTTCTGTAATATTTTATTTGTAAAACATTACTACAAATTGAAAACTAGGAGCCATGCCAATGAGGTAAAAGTTTTACTTATAAGTACCTTTGAAACTAAGCGCCCGATTACGAACTTGGTGGTTAAACCACTAGTCTGCCTCAGCGGCGGTCAAAAGAAGACCTCTGAACCCGTCATATTACGATGTATGCAGGCTGAACCGCCGACCACGTTGAAGTAGTGCTACCCACCAGCAGGGCAATGGGCTGCAATGTTGGTGGTGTGTACTCCGTCACCATCATGGGCATGACTAACTGCTGAGCCGATTACAAGAACACAGCTGTCCAGGCAGTCCTCTTGTGGCAGTTACCTGACGGTGGTAGGCCATTGTGGTATGCTGTCAGCAAAGCACCAGAACTGTGCCCATTGGTTAGCTTAAAAAGCAACACAGCTGGCACCCACTGGCCAAGTGGATACACCTGCAAATCACACTTTAAAACACACCCTATCCCAGACCATGATCCTTTGCATCTCCACTGCAGCACAGCAAGACAGAGACCACACTTGGTTTCATTTTTGCGAGATAAGGCAGCCCTTTTTCCCATTCCATTTAACACTTTCCACACAATTGTAATAATTTTTTTCAATATCACTTATCTTGTTTTGTTAGTCCTTATAACCCACTTTTCATTTACAGTTATCTCACATTCTAAAAATCCATGTTTTTCTGAGGATGAGTTGAGAGTCATGGAGGATGAAATTATAAGAGTAAAGCCACATTTGTTTGGAGCTCAAGTCCAACATTCTGCTGTCTGCAGGAAAATAGAAATGCGGCAAAGGATAGTCGACAGAGTGAATGCTCTTGGCACCACCTTACACACAAAGGAGGATATTAGGAAGAGGTGGAATGACTTGAGGGGGAAGGCGCTTTACCTGGCCTCCAGGCAACACATGGAGTCCCAGAACACTGGTGGTCATCCTCCCAAAACCCCATTACAACTCCTTCCCTGGAAGGAGAAAATCTTGGCCATCCTGCATTCTGTCGGCTTGACAGGAATAGCTGGGGGAACGGAGTCTGGTAAGTTACACCACAATAACAGAGATGTTGGATTGTCAATGTGTATAGTCATTCATAACATCACCTGTATCAATCTCCATTAAATGGCATATGTTGGAATGGGGTCTGTAAGTGTGTTACTAATAAAATATCATCATAGGACCCATGGGATGTGTCAATATATAAATGTATGGTCCAACCTAACTGCAGTGTGGCAACAGATATGTAAGCCTAGCTATTTGTCAAGTGTTGGGAAATGGAGAGGATGACAGGACTACAACTACCATGAGACCCTCTTTCTGTACCTCAGAACAAGAAGCCATTGTGTTCCTGCCCATACTCACTGTTTGCCATGTCACAACTGATGTTCACTTATCATGGAGTTTACCATTTGTCTAGTGTTGGGAGTTAGAAAGTGACATGATTACAAATACCACAACGCCCTGTTTCTGTAATTCAAAACAAGAGGCCATCGTGCTCTTGCCCATATTCACTTGTATCCCATGTCACAACTGATGTTTACTCATCATAGAGTTTGCCATTTGTCTAGTATTGGGAGTTAGAAAGTGACATGACTACAACTACCATAAGGCCATAAGGGCCTTTTTCTGTGACTCAAAACAAGAGGCCATTGTGCTCTTGCCCATATTCACTTATTTGCCATGTCACATCTGATATTCACTCATGGACTAAGCAATCTACATATCATGCTTAACTCAGAGACGTGTCTGCCTACCTAGCTTGATGTTGTCCTGGTATCCACAAATGAAACTATTGATGACATGAGTGACACCTTACCAAGTGTGTACCTCAGTTATTTGTAAGGCATTAAGCTGCTTCAGACAATGGGAAGTGAATGGTAACCCATTGACTCTGCAGTGCTCACATATTGACTACTGCTACATATACAACCAAGTTGTGTGTCCATCTTTATTGTATACTACTAGGCTTGGAGTGGTCAAATACATGTTACTTCTCCACTGTGTTGACTTAACTGTTTGTTAGATGTCATCTTCATTCCTTAATCTAAAATACAACTTATCAGCACATCTAATGAGCTGCTCAATTCTAATACAGTTTTTGCAACCTCTACAAATGTCTTGTCAACTACTTCAGTATCATGGAAATGTATCACAATAGGAAACCCTTCCTATTACCATTTTCCTAGGTCTCTATTTACTGTGACACAAAACATTTGGATGTAGATTCCACACTTCCACAAATAACAATGTACTCTATTTCACGCCAGGTCTATTTTGCACAGCACCTGGGCAGAGATTAATCACCGTACAGGCCCCAAACCCACCCCAAGATGAAGCCCTCAGAGATGACAATGCTCCTGGACATACGGACGTGGATGACAGACCTGGTCAGACTGGTTGAACGGCAACAGTGAGTCTCACTGTGCCCATACCAACACCTTCGACCCCAGCTGGTTACAACATCTCAGCCCACTACATTCCACCCAACCTGTGTACTTAGCACAGTTAGTACCATCTTGTGCCCCCACCAGGCCTGGATCCTGAAGTGCAAATCACCACTCCTGACACAGAGGGACTGAGACCCAGCTGGATAGGGCACCCTGGGCCAAGGGCACAGGCTCATGGGGGTAGGGTCCATGGAAGGGATGCTGTGGGCCAGCAGAGTGAGGCCACTGAGGCCACTTATGACCAATACATCATCAGCTAAGTCTTGAGGGTCTATCAGGAGTCCCAAGGTGCGATGGGCCAGGTAGGTACTGAACTCTGGAAAATTAAGAGCTGCAGAGGGACATGTACCAATAGACTTGGCATGGGCAGTGCAGGTGCCCCGTGCACAGCCCCGTCACACAGGTCACTGCCCGATTTACGGGCAGTGATCTGCGCGACGGGTGTTGCTGCACCCACCGCACTGCAGCATTGACAACGGCTCCATTTGGAGCCGTCTGCAATGTCCTGGCCCAGTATTCCGCTTGGTCGGCTGGCAGAAACAGTGTATCTGCCCGCCGGCCCAGTGGAATGTTTTTTATACGGCCGGCAGGGTCTCAAGGGAGCTGGCGGTCTATGTTTAGACTGCCAGTATGAACATGGCGGGGAATCCCGCCATGTTCATAATAACCCCCTAAATCTGGAAACTATTCCATTCCTGATGGGAGGAGTAATCTGGACTACGGTTTTCAGATGATTTGACATCTACATCTACATCTATCGTTTCATTCACAATGACTGACTACTTCACTTTTATTTTATGTTTGTTTTACACCAAGTATGTCTTAACCTTTATCACTTTAATAAATTCACGAGTCACAAACTCATTGACTGCTGTAGTAAATTTCACATTTAGCAATGTATTTATGTAACACCATGTGAACTATATAATGACAAAACAAGGTACTTGTGTAAGCACGGATATGATGCATGTACACAATGTTTAGCTCAGGATCACAACCATGCCACATTACAACATACATTTAAGTGTCTTGTCTGAGAATATTTTTATTACATTGCTCAGCTCATAGGCTAGCAAGATGTCTGAAAAATAGAAAATCATACATGATTGATTCATACTGTTTAAGAGATCAAATGTACAGGTACAGACCTCTAAAACACAGAAAGAAGGGATATATCAGACATTGTCCTGTAGAATAGGCAAACATGAAATTGATTGAGGTCATCAGCTGAAGCCATTTCACCTACCTCACAAAAGGAATCCAACATCATATTATGCAAGACTCAGACAGATGACTTTACAACAGTGTCTGATCACAGGGTCATTACAATCCAGTGCTTCTGCACCTGGTAGTATGACACAAAAAATGTCAGAGATGTGCCACAGGCACTTTGTCCTGTCACGTAGGCTCTCATTATTCTAATGAGACTACTGGATTTTGAGTGGCAGGATCGCCTGCGGTGTGGGAGACTAAGGTGGTCATTATGAAGTTGGCGGTGTGGCTCCCCACGCTGGCGGTGGCGGGAAAACCCGCCAGCCAGCATGGCGGGCCACACCGCCACATAAAGAACACCTTGAGGGCCGCCATCAGCAGCCCTCACTTACCGCCAGGCTGCCTCCATCAGACAGCCTGGCGGTGGTCGGAATCATTATCTGACAGAGCAGCGGTGCTGCCCCTCGGATAACAATCCCTAATCCTCCAGCCTTTCCCTGGTGGGGAAACCCGCCAGGGAAAGGCAGGCTTTTTTGAGTGGGTGCCCCTGCACTGCCCATGCACTTGGCATGGGCAGTGCAGGGGCCCCTGTGCAGTGTCCCATCACGCAGGTCGGGCAGTGATCTGTGCGACAGGTGCGGCTGCACCTGCCGCACAGAGGCATTGGCAGCGGCTCCATGTGTAGCCGCATTCAATGTCCCGGCCAAGCATTCCTCTGGGCCGGCGGGCGGAAACAACGTTTCTTCCCGCCGGCCCAGAGGAATGTTCCTAATATGGCCGGCGGGGATCCGGGGATGCTGGCGGTCAGTGTTTTGACTGTCAGCATGAACACAGCAGTTTCGACTGCCGTTTTCATAATGAGGGCCTAAGTCTGACCCACTACAGGCGACACCTGATGCTCCAATCTGGGTTTTGCTCCGGCTAACTAGCAGTGCCTCATCTCTACCCAAGGGCAGGGATGATTAGGCAACCGAGGGCATGACATAACTGATTTCTCAGGGAAGCTGTGGTCACTCAAGGCTCATCCATTTCTCTCTGTTATGTTAGTCTCATATACACAATGACAAACAGAGGCAGTGTATATTTCAATAATGTTTTAATGAAGCGACTGCATCTTAGATAGCAAAGCATGGGCTGCAATAACCAGGACGATACAGCATGACAAGATTAAAATTGTGACAATGAGAGTAAAGCCTAGAAATAACACTACCATATTGTCACTACAGTCAATAGACTAATTCCTACCTAGGCTATGATAGAGCACAGCGTGTTAAGCTCTAATTCTGCCCTTCAGGTTCCCCTGGGAAGACACCATCCCCCATACCTGAGCAAAGGCCTGAAGTCTGCAAAGGCAGCTATAGCGAAGCATTCAGCATACAGTCGTGGTTTTCTGGCTGGAATCTCCCTCTAATATGTAAGGGACAGGGAAGTGTTTTTTATAATAAAACAGCTGATGTTCTGAGAAAATGTCCCTACGTAAGAATGTGCGCTTCCTATGAATGTCAGAGACAAAACTTTATACCACTTTCATTGGCAACCTATCTTACTGCAGAAGAAGCACAGAATGAGCAAGAATATCTTATTTGAGAACAGAGTGCTGGGCTAGGCAAACCCAGTTAGATATAGAAAATAAAAGCAAAAGTGGCTATTGTTAAAATAATAAATGAAGCTGAATAAAATATATCTAGGTTAAAATGCACAGCAGCAGGCCTAGTATGCTACAATAACGTGCATGGAGGTATAACTAAAATGGCTACACAACAGTCCTACGATGATGAAAAACATCAACAGTTGCATACAGTTCATAAAAAAGAGCGTTTAGCCAATGTGAAGGGAAACTAACATGAATTTGTCCTACAACTACATATTGTCTGAGCACATGATGACACACATAATGCATCACAGCCACCACACAACAAGAAACAAGTTCAATGAAGTCTGCAAGCTGTCTTGGCACAAGTCTTGTAACCCAAAGTCTTTGATATACATTCCTAGGAATAATCCATGTCCACTTCGTATGTCCCAACAGCATCATATACCTGCTAATGTCACAACTCTGAAATGTCCAAAAGAAGATGCCATGGTGAAGGTACCTAAACAAACACAAAAACAAAGAATTTAGCCATGAAACTATACATATGACACAATTCACATAGCAAACGTCTGGAGAACGGAGTCCATGACCACAATTTGACTTAAACAAAGCAACATTAGCAAAATTAGAATGTGTCAAACCCTTCCTCACCCAACACCCTTGGAAGATGTTGCCAGAGATTTAGCTTCCTAACATCTTCAACAAACATATTCCTCACATCATCACAACAAGAGTTCATTGTACAGTCAAAGTCATGACATCTCATGACATACTTACACTCATGGCATGGACAAGACTGGGGGAGCCATTCGTACACTCAGGAAAGGAAGCTGTCGATGAAATCTAGTCACAAGTCAGCTTCCTCTTCACCACTATCATCATCATTTGCCATTTCAGGATTCTCATTTGGTGGCACCTCAGGCTCTCCCTCCTCTGCGATGTTCGGGATGTTTCATTGCAGGGCAATGTTATAGAGAATGCAGCAGGCCACGGTATTGTGAGACACCTACCCGGATGAGTAGAGGAGGGCTCACCCAGTCTTGTCCAGACAGCAAAATCTGTCCCTCAGGAGCCCAATAGCCTGCTCCACTGGCTTCTGTGTTCTTCCATGGACCTCATTGAAGCAGACTTCCCTTGGCGTAGTTGGATTCCTCAGTGGTGTTAACAACCAAGGACAGTTGGGTTGTGCTGAGTCTCCTGTTTTGTAATGAGACATAAGTGCTACAATGAGTGACGCTCTTCCTGATTATAGCACCTGACACTGCACACACAAAGTAAGGACAGATGTTACTTACCAACAAGCCAGGCCCTCTCCATTTGTAGTTGTGACATAAGCTGAGGGATGGTGCTGATCCGGATTACAAAGTAACCATGGGGTGAACCTGTGAACTGGGTGCAGTTGTTTGAAATGTACAAATCTGGCAAGTAGACAACTTGCACATTGATAGAATGGAAATGCTTCCTGTTTTGATGGACTTGTTTACTGACATGCAGTAGTACTAATGAAATATGGTTGCCATCAATGGCTCCCACCACATGTGGGAGGTTACCAAATGTGTAGAAGTCAACCTTTGCATTTGCTAAATCTTAATATAGGTGTCAATGTGTTTCATCATTGCTGATAGCACGCCTTTGAATCCACTACTGAACATACCACGAGATATAGCCACTCTATATTGAAAAACTCCTGTGGCCAGAAAGTGTAATACTCCCATGAGTCTCACAATAGATGGTATACATGTTGGATATGTTTTTTGAGGCATGAGATCAAGCTCCAACTGACAACATAAATCTCACATTTTGTGCCTATTCAGATGAAACTTCTTTATAACATTCCTTTCTTCCATATTCTGCAGGTCTGGAAATAGACGGTGCACTGGAGGTTGTCGTTTCCTCCCTCTCCCAGGGTACGTATGTGTAGAATCACATAAATTGGAGCCTTAGTCACAGTGCTCAGAGCAACATATCTGATGAGTAACCCAAAAGTAATGTGACAAAACATTATGGCTGAAAAACTATTACACAAATTTCACATTATAATTGTTTACTACCCAAAATCCAGCTACAATACCCATTGTTGTCTACATATGTGTCTACAAGATATACGTGCACATTATACACCTAAATGTTTCTCATCCGCACCTTGATATTGAAAAGTGCAGCCTGCTGGTTGTGCCTGTCTACGTTAATGACCGTGTACGTGGCATGCATATACACTGTGGTTTGAAAAATAGCTCACTTGCTTCCTGACACTGCTGCCATCAACACCTCTGCTACTTTAGCTGCTGTCTGCCGCCTCTGGGATCAATCATGCCAGGCCAAGCAGGTGAGAGGGCCCCAGACTTCTCCCATCAAGAAGCTGGAGAAACCTGTTGAAGAGGTCCTTCCCCTGTATGATCATCTCTATGGCTCACCATAGGAACAGGTAACTACCTCATATACATATTTGACTCTGTTCAACACCATCCTTTCCTTTCTCACAGGCTACAATTTACATGAGTCCCAGAGAGCTTTTTTGGATTACTGTAGTTACATTTTGTGGTCCATACATAGGATGTATATGTTATGGATTGTGGAGCCCTATACTTTGTCTATTTGAAATAACTATTGTGTTGTGTGATGTGTGACAAGCCCTAGATCTTCCTTACGTTCACATATCTATGCAAGTAGACTTTTCAGGTAACAATGACATATTTGATGATCAGGTGATGGTAAATGAGAAAATAAATGTATTTGCATTCCAGAATGAGCTGTGTATGTATACTGTTAGAAGCACTTTGGGAGGCTGTTGTCAATGTGTACAGTCCCACAGATCACTCAGCTCAGACCAGGCCTTGGCAAACTCTTGTCTGAGAGCTAGCTAAACCCCACTGTCCCCTTCAGAGTGCCACACAACCTTGAGCTCACACACAGGATGGCCACAAGATGTACTGCTATGTATTGAAGTAATAGAAATGTGATGTTCATGTTGGTTCAGTGTGCTCAGCCTGCAGACAGCAAGACCCGACAAAGAGTTTTGCCCATTAAGGGGCAATGTTACTGTTGCAATGCAACGGATGCACAGGGTAATCTCCCTGTAGACTTGATGATCCTTGGATGTGTCTACAAAATGAGTCTTCTGAACCAATAGTAGCCCTGAATGATTGTATATTGAGTACATCTGGAGTGGTGACTCTGCTAACCCCCTGACTTGGTACATCTTTCCACTATCCCACATTGTCAATGTGTGACATTTACTACTGGCAGGCACCTTTCTCCCACAGCTCTGTTTTCATGTTTGCACAAGTCATGTCATATTTGCACTGTACAGGCCTACTGCGCAAGTGAAAAACATATAGTGCAGATAGTAGGTAAATTCTGGAGAGATCATTACATGTGAATCACTAGCTTTGTTACATTCAACCAATCAAACCAAACATACCTTGGTATGTTGAATGCCATCTCTGAAAGAGTGTCACATATGGTAAAAGGTATAGCCTGTGATACCAGTGCATACCACACAAAATCAATCAGATACAGCATGAAATTCCATTAGGTAACCACATGTCCACACATCCACAGAGAGGAAGCTCTGAGTGATACCCATGCAAGCCCCTTCATTGTCACTTAAGTCTTAAGATGTAGTTTATACTATGGTAATAGCCTGTGTGGACCATATGCAACAGGTCAATGTGCCTGGAAGTAAAGTTGTCTGTACAGTCATGCACAAGTAGTTTACCCTTCAGAAGGTCACAACGGTGTGTAGAGTTTTATAGTGGCTCACATCAGAGTACATGTCAGATGGCCCTGGGCTACATGATGTTATTGGGATGGCTTAGTCAGTGTAGGCCATGACCAGGGTTGTGGATAGTCAGCAGATGACTACAAACATGTGTATTTATGTCCCTGTACTCATCAGCATGTGAGATTTACAAATGTAGGGGCTTATTTACAAGCTCCTTGAGCTGCCAGTGTATCACTTTTATATGGGAAAAAGTGACACACCGTTGGCACAAGGGGCTTGTGAGTAAGCCCCGTAGTGTGTTAACAATTTAAAAATACTTGTGCTACATGTTTACAAAATGTGTGTTAACCAAACAGATATCCTAAAATATGCAATTATGATCTCTTTATTTGTCTATTGCATCCATACAGGTCAATTCCCATCAAAAGCGAGCCATTTGAAGGGTCATCACTAGGAAGGTGCTGACCCTGGGGGTCTATCACCGGTGCAGCGTCCACTGCCAAAAAAGGTTGGAGGACCTGAGACGCTGGGCCTGGAAGTTCACAGAGGTCCAGCTGTGGCTGTCCTCCCAACATGGACAGGGTGCGTGCCAGTCCTCAACCCTCTCGCCCTAAAGGCCGCATACTGGCGGTGGCCTACATGGAGCTTGATAGGTGGTTGAGAAAATCACAGCAGCTACAAGGGGGTGAGTCCTGGCCAGAATCATGCATGTTACATTGCCAACTTTTTGTGTTAGAGGCAGGTATCTCCCCATCAATATTGGAGGTGGCCCATGTGCAATGCACAAGAAGAGTAATTGCTTGTGTAGGTCTGGTAGTAGGTGCATGCTGATGTGCCTTGACTATTGTCCTAATGACCAGGAACACAGCAGAGTTAAGTCCACTACCAATACAGTCTCTTGAGAAGACACATGGCTGAGTACAGTGATCAATCAGCTCATGTTGTTTGATGTTGTGGGTGACATTTGTACCCAACAGGCCACTTGTCTTCAGCGTGTCACCCACAACATCAAACAACATGAGCTGATTGATACTGTAGTTAGCCATGTTTCTGCTCAAGAGAGAATATTGGCATTTGTACCCAACAGGCCACTTGTCTTCAGTGTGTCAAGAGTGATGCTACCACACTACTGTGTCTCATGTGATGGTGGCCCTCTTACATGTGATACTTTGGGTGCAGTGTACTTTGGGTGCAATCAGTGGGCAATACTTCCCCTTGATAAGAGGGGAATGTACAGTTACATGAGTTAGCAAACATCACAATTGCCATCAGTATTTGTGCCTCCATGTTGACATTTGTAACTTTCACTTTTGGAGCATCATTTACACTACTATTTCACACATGATCAACCTGTCTTCGTAGGATGATGTCTGATTCCACCACATATGTGTGTATGCAAAAATGTATTGGAAAATAGTTATATGTCATTGGTATACAGTTCATGTGTTACCAAAGACAGGAGTGTCTCTTCATTGGTTGATTTGCCACACATATACTAAGCCATTAGTCAATGTCATTAGTCATGTTCAATTGCTGAAACAATGAAGAACATGACAGGTAGGCCTACGGTAATTTCTCACAAAGTGAATTTCCATGCTATTGATGTGGGTTAATTTAGCTAAGTAATTTGCACATGTTTATTGGTGAAGGCTCATTAACTGGCTGTTGACATGCATCAGGGAGTGATATGCAGAAATGTGGGAATCATATGTGATTGTGTACACTCAGCAGTACAATGGAATTTGCATGAAAGAAAAGTACAGTGATGTGCCTTCCGATTGAGGAACAGATGAAACCACCTATTCAGATAAAGGAGATTCCCTGAGCCTCAACAACATTCAATTGACTATTGGCTTTTAGTTATACAATGTTGGAATGGTGTTTTTATTAGTACCAACCGAGAATGGTATTTGCCCTAGGCTTAGCTGATTCATTATGCTGTGTATATTTGTAGATAAATCTCCCAGACATTTTGCCCAGATTGTCTCAGTCTACTTTTCTGTGAGACATGTGTTACATAGCGAAGCAACATTAGTACAACTTTCAAGAGACTATTTTGACAATGGACATATTAGGAAGTTACCATTGAGAAGTTTCTACAGTGTGACATGAGTTTTTCCATGTCACCTTATACCTGCTACTTTACATCTTGCTACAACATAGCTGTATTAGTTGACCATCATTCCATCATGATGTGGTAGTAGGTATATTAACATTTACTGATTGCAGGGCCTTGTGTGGCATCTGTAGGAATACATTTGAGCTTGCCATACAATTTGAGGATGTCAGGTTACTCAGGTATGCTGCAAGAGCCAACCCATTCAAGGTGACAATGTCTCCTACTTGATACATGGGCATTGTGATTACACAACTTCACTCATGCATTTGGTGTTTTCTGTGATTCTGACTTTACTGTGGGCAACTGTTTGCAGGTCATGCACACATGTGGCCTTGTTAGTGTTGGAGCCACTTTGGTAGACTTTGTAGCTGGTGTCTACTGTACCTCAAGTACAATTCTGTGATCAAAGCTGTTGGTCAAGTGTGTTCTGGCACATGCAAGTTACCTATTTGGATTTGTCATTTCAGCATCATCTCAGGCAAGCAGCAGAGACAGGGCTGACATTTGAGGGGAAGCAGCTGGCCATGCCACCTCTGGTCATGAAAGTACAGACACGGAGGGACCCAGTGGCCCAGAGGATGAGGGGAGTGCAATGAAGGACACAGACTCAATTTACTCATCATCTGAGTAAAGCTCCAGTGGATACTCCCTAGTGATGGTGGGACATACAGCACCAGTTACTATGCCATCCTTGTCTGCCGCCCACATTTCCACCTCCACCCTCCCTGTTGCTCCCAACCCAGTTGGCAGGGCCTGCTCACCCAAGAGGGAAACCTTCATCCTTCGCTCCAGGCACCTCACCACCTGCTCCTGTTTCCCCTACTGCCCTGAGTGAGGAGGCCATTGACCTCCTGAGGAACATCTCTGTGCTTCAGATTATACTACTAAATGCCATCCAGGTGCAGGGCAGCAATGTGCAACAGATAGTGGCCCACCTGGAAGTCATCCACAGTTCTATGTCTGCCCTACAGAGATCTTTTCAGGATCTGGCCTCCTCCCTCATGACAGCCTTCCACCCATTTCAAACTTCCACCCCATAACCTACCTCTTCCCCATCCAATTTCCCTATTCCGATACCTTTCCCAAGCACACTAACAGCCCCAAGCAGTACATGAAAACAGAAACACCACAAAACACACAAGTACGCAGCCACTTACCAGACACTCACCCCCTCACAACCAACATCACCCCACCATACCTCCAGACACCACACCCACAGACCAATCCACCACTCCAGCATACCCAGCACATCCACATCACAAATCACCACACAACATACACTTACAAAACACAAACATTCTACATCAGAGACACACACAGCAACACCAACACCACACACACACAGACCTGACACTTCCACTCCCACTCCCTCACCCTCCCAATCCTTAATCCCTACCCATTTTCCCTTGCCCCTATCAAAACCAACCCACTCCGAAAGCCAAAAGAACCTTGTCCACACCTCAAACCCTCCCTTCCACATTCAAGTCCTCCCCTGTGAAACTTGATCCCCCAACTGAACACGCACCATACTCCAAAGAAACCAAAAAAAATGGCATCCCTCCTAAAGTCAGCCCCACCCTTCTAAAAACTAAACCCACCCATCCCACAACCAACTCCAAGGACATAATTGAGGTGCCTGGACTTCCCCCAGAAGCCCCTTCCTGGAGAGGTTCCCATGGCAATGTTCTATGATGCAAGTTTAGTGGCACAGCAGTGTGCTCGACCACACATTAGACTGGCCGTTGGCCTTTACTAAACAAGTTTATTTTTTCAGTAAAAAAAGATTTTGTTAATTTTCAAAATCATAGGTCCTGCCATTACTTTTCTACCATTTTGATGTTCATGGGTACTTTGGGATGTATGACATAGTTGCGTTTATTTCATCCTGATTGATGATCCATGTGATGTGGTTGGTAGGATGTGACCTTAGAACCAGTGCTGGAGTCACACAGGACAAGGGGAAATGTTCAATGGATTGATATGTGGGATGTAATCCAATTGAGGCAGAAAGTGCATTGGGTGGTATTTCATATGGTAAGTATTTCATCTTGGCCAGTGTCAACATCTGTTGGGTTACATGTCTCTCTATGATGTAGGTTGAACATTTGTTTAATATGTGCAAGCAAGAGATTTGTTTCTCCACACATGGAGAGTGTTCAGTTGTCATACTTTGTATACATTTTAATGGGCATGTGTCCATTTTAATATATGTACCTTGCACCTACTATATCTGAATGTGTAACCCATGCTGTTACGGCTGTATTCATGATTTGCACTTACACATTTCCAACATATACATGGCACTTGGTAATACTATTGGTTGTCCCTGATATAGATCAAGCTACAGTTCCTGTGCAAATAGTGGTTTTGAGGCATGTGCAAAGTGGAATCCAGCACAGGGCACCGGCCTTCCAGGGGACCCCCTGTTAGAGGCATACCGATTCTGCAGGGATTCTTTACTTGTGACCTTTCAATGTTTCTCATACTAATTATTTTGAATCCCATTTACCTAACATTAACTAGACATGTGGGTGATATGTGTAAGTACATTACAGAAATTTTGCAGAGAAGGTGTGTTTCAGTTCATTGACACATCCATACAGATGTATTTTTATATTACAACAGGCAATGGGATGTAAGCAATGTGAGGGTGTCACTTAGATTAATAGGTGTGTAATTGATGAGGAGTTGCTGTTGTGTGCCACAATTTAATAGACACATCACTATCGCTAATAATGGGATGTGCACACATATCCACTTTTGTAGAATGTGGCTGTGCAGAGGGCATCATAGAGCTGTGATTGGGTCATATTTTGAATACAACTCAAAACAGTGGCCCACAAAATATGCTTGTCCCACGGACCATGGACCCCATGCCAGGTCCATGGCGGAGCATCTATTTGCTGTGGAGTTGATGGAAATGGGTAAGTGTTTAGCTTACCTTCGGTTGCGTCTACGACTGCATCAGTTTTGGGCATTATCAAGCAGCATAAGCAGCGTAAGTAAATGTACAATCGGCTCCATGGCAGCACAGGAAGTGTGAAGCTGAGTACAGGTGAGTTTCAGCCTTATATTCCCTCCCCCTTTCCTCCAGCTCAGATGTGGTGGTTGGTCTTCCACAGTCAAGTAGGCAGGAAGCCACTTCATAACTGGTCCTGCCGTAACACTGGCGGTCCACCCTCCAACAGACACATTGGCCTATCTCTCCATTGCTGCAGTCTAGGTTTGCTGGTGATGTGGGTAGGACGGCTGTGGTCTTTTGTCTACGCAACTGCATGCATTGTAATACGGCGTTTGAACTGCCAACAGTGCGGCAGGATATCCGTCACTGCCGCAGCCGAAGACCACCAAACTCATAATCAGGCCGTAAATCACAAAAGCAAAAAAGTGATGGTGTGCCTGCTCTATTTAAAGTCAAAAGCACTGTAACTTTTCCCATGGTGGTTTCCCTGCTAGATCCACCAGTGGAAAATCTCCTCCGACAGTCCCACTGAGTTGGGTCTGTCAGCGAAGGTGCATCAGGCCATCTTTGCTATTGAGGGCAGGCAGTCTGGTGTATTTGTGTCAGTTCAAAATGGCTAGGGAAGCACTGGTGATCCCAAAGTGAACAAAATGTATAAATGCCCCCACACTCTTGGAGAAAACTATCATTGTGTCTGGGTTGTTAGTTGTTTGTATTTTACAAACATCCTCTAGGGAGTTTTTATTTTTAAATTTAAAAAATGCTGAGTGCTCACCTGAAACACAGCAGCCACTCAGCAAAATGTCAGTGCCTTGAGAAGAGCCACCTTGAGGTGGCTCCTCTGAAGGCAGCGGGTTATGCTGGTCATCTAGCTCTTCATCTGACTACTCACCTACTTTAAATTCTAGGAGAGAAGTAGCTGACCAGCAACTAAATCCCCCAGGACTTCACTGAAAGCAGCCATTGTAACATATTTAGGGAGTGAGGTATGGTCAAAACCTTAAGGTTCAGAGGTGTCTGAGGCAAATGGTTACCTCAACGTCTGTTCTTTCTGGCAGGCACATGTAAAATAATATAAAGAAGGGCTTGTAGCTAAAGGCTCCATTGTCCTGGAATCCTCTGAAGTGTGTCAGGGGGTTGCAGAAGGCCCTGATGATGGTAGACACCACTGGGACACCACTGATCTTTAGGGCCAGGAGGAGCCCCATTGTCCACCTCCTTATGGCATGTAATGTATATATCTTCCACCTCTGTGTTGGCTCAATAGCCTCCTCCTGGAGTTCCATTATCACAGAGTGAGTAACTCTATGGGTTGGTGCACACTTTCTGTTAGTGCTTGGTTTCTGCTCCTCACTGGTGGTAGTAAGTTCTTGTGCCCACCTAACAGCCAAGGATCTTGGTGATCTTCACCCATGGTTCTGCTCTCCTCATGCTTTGCCAGCTCTTCCCACTAAAAAGGAATTGAGACAAAATTAAAGAATTGATGAGTGTGTATGGCCATCTGTTTATTACAAAAATGAATCAACTACATTCAGCGTGTTAAAGGTTTACATTTTCAAGCAATGCACCCCCCATTTTCCATGCAATTGTGTACTTTATACATTTGATTTTTAACATTGGCAATTTTGAAGTCCAAAAGTGGACACCAACATAACACCTGCTTCAAAAATGTTTAAACAAGCCCTCAAAGTGTATTTTCTTTCTTGGAATAGGGCCAAGGGGTATGATTGGGTCATGCCAATCTTTCCAGCTCAGCGACTAGCCCCCTCTGCCTGCTGCCTACCATCGAAAATCTAGAATGGCAAAATTGCCTAGCCAGTCTTCTTTGTATATAACACTAAAGAAAATGCACCTGAAGATGTATCATCACATACACACACAAATGCATAATTTGTCTTTGATAGACAGGGCTAAGTGGAGCTGCATGGAATGGCAAGATTAACTTATATTATGTCAGGCATACATACACTTATGTTTGTAAACAGGAACTTAGTCATGAGTGAATAGTCAATCTGTTTTAGCCTTTGGGTAGAACAACCTTGGCAAGTTTCTGGGCATGTGATGGACACTTTCTGCAGGTGATCATTGTATGTATAGCATAACCATATTATAGATCATATCACCTCAATAACACAATAATATCATTAAGGAGGAGAAATGTTTTATTCATATCCCATAATGTAATGTAGACATTTTATAAGAGTTATGTGCAAAACACCAGAAGAACTTTTCTGAAGTTTACAGAATCCATATAACAATGTTTATTCAAGGATTTCCTAATAGTTCTGAGCACATCCATTTTACAAACAAATTTAAAAAATGCATTTAAAACAGTGAAAAAGAATGCACTAAATCAACTAATTTGGAAAACACAATATGGACATAACCAAAACAGAGTGAACAAGAGACCTGAATGGACAACACTTTCAAAACATACATGCACTTACATATCAGACTCACATCCCTTCTGCTGTTGAATAGCCACACTTGTTAAAGCAACAGCATCAGCTTAAGATGGTGTGCATGGATGCTGACAAAGATCAGTGTTTGACATTGACTGGATACTGGCCAACCACAGTAATGCAGCAGCCAAATTAGCAGCTCAAGTGAAACATTGGGCTAATAGTGGATTACCCCCAGGCAGATGCTGGCAATGTTAATGTACATACATTAACAGAACAATTAATGAACAATAAACAATAAAAATGATTTTCATCCAGTTAACCTTGACAAAACAAAAGATATATATTAAACAAACAAAAACATAAAATTAAGAAATTTGACTTTGAGAGGAAAGGTTTTCTAATCCTACTCCAACCTGAATGTTAGGAGTGAAAGAGTTGGCCTTTGGAGGGATCAGAATTACACATCCCACTCCAATCTCAGCAAAAGCAGGGAAAATGTTGGACTTTGAAGGGGTCAAATTTATTATTCCAATTCCTACGTAAGCAAAAGTGGAGAAAGTGTTAGACTTTGGAGGGCTCAAATGTCCTATTCCCACTACAATTTAGAAAAAAGTAGGGAAAGTGTTCCACCCCAATGTAAGGTACAGTAGGCAAAGTTGTGGACATTTGAAAGGTCAGATGCACAATTCATACTTTAATATGAGCAACAGCAACCAAAGCGTTTGACATTGGAGGGGTCAGATTTACTATTCCTACTCCAACACAAAGTGAGCAACGTTTTGGAGTCTAGAAGGTCAGTTAACTATTATCACTCCAATGTAAGCAAAAGTAGAAAAAGTGTTGTAAATTGGAGTGGTTAGATTTACTATTCCCATCCCATTCTGAGCAATAGTAATGATCAAGTTGGATTTAGGAGGGGTTAGATTTATTATTCTCACTCAAAATTAATCAAAAGTTTAGAAAGTGTTGGACTTTGGAGGTGATTAGATTACTATTTCCACTCCTGCAAAGCAAAAGTAGGGAAAGTGTTGGACTTTGGACAGGTCCGATTTACTATTCACCAGCCAACGTTAGCAAAAGGAAGGAAAGAATTGGGCTTTGGGGCTTAGATTTACTATTTCTCATCCTAATTTGTTTTAATGAAACATTTAATTTTAGACCAAAATAAATGTTTTAAAAGCTAAATATATTAATTAAATATAAAACAAATAGCATTGAATTTAAGCAAAACAAATTGTATATTAAATATAAAAAATAAAATGGTAGAAAATATTTTGAATGAAAACAGTTCCCTCCCTAAAACAAGCAGCAGAACATAAGTAAACAATTCAATTAAATCATTAAATAAACTGATAAACCAGTTAACACTTAATGAGAAATCAACAAATAAATAAAATTACAATTATTGAATGAAATCAAATACTTAATTAGAATGAAAAGGAAATGTACATAAACAAGTCTTTACAAATTAAAATATTTTTAAGAACCTTCCCTCTCTAAACTTTGACAAACTCAACAACCCACTACTAAATTAGCAGTTTATATATATTTTTTAAATCATATTTCAAATAAAAACTTACAAACTATATTAAAATCTATTGAACACCAGAATTATTAGAATATAATAATTTATAATACAAAATGATATCATTTTGAAAACTATATTAAATGAAACCATATTATACACAACTCTATTTAACAAGCATTGCTAAATGTATTAGGTTTCACCGATGTGGGTAATAATAATCTGCTTTCTGTTGTAAGTTGTAGCTTGGTGAACAGTTGAGCAATATAAGTTACTGAAACTATGAAGCAGTGAGTACTGTCCCCATTTAAAGCACTGGCTACATCTAGACCTATTCAAGTTGTTTTACTGTACTTCCATTGTTTACTGAGACATGCCTGTGAGGTTGCAAATGCATTGCATTGATTAAAATTAAATGTAAAGCGCGGACACAACTCTTTAGTAAGGCACTAAATAATAATAAAAACGTACTAAGTTAGACAACAACAACAAAATGAAACAAATTCAGAGAACTACGAGCCCGACAGCCAAGAAGACCAGTCATCTTAAAGCTGTGCCAGGGAATCAATCCTATAAACATGCACCAAAGCAAATACAAATATATTGCTTTAATTATAAATTAGGATACAGTAGCAAAGGTCTAATGATATTTGATGAATGAAATTAACTAAAGATCATAAGCCCCAAAGCATTGAGCATCCAACAATCAAAGGAACAATCCAGCGTTGTAAATAAGCAAAAGTATCAGAGAAACGGGGGCCCAACAGTTAAGGGGACCATCCAACATTGGAGATAAGCAGAGGAAAAGACAAAAGAGCCTAAAGCCTCAAGACAGAGGGATCAAACCCTGAAGTATCCTGTTGGAGACATAGCAAAATGTAAACACACCCCAGAGAATCTTGAATGCGCTTAAGAATACAGAAGCTAAACACAGCCCATAATAGGCAGCAAAGGGCAACACAACTTACTTAAACCATGCTTGAACTAAGCGAAGCACTGCATCAATCACAAACATCAAGACAAAGGAAATGGAATAAAATCAGTGCACCCTTGCAAACACGATTTTTAAAGCAGTGACAGGTGTGAATGGAGCATGCTAATTATCCAATCAGGAGGTCTCCAAATAACACACCGAAAATTATGGGAGATGAAGTCCCCTATCATTACAATGTCAACATATAGAAAAAACAGTGCAGGCACATGCACTGTGCATACATAATAAAACAAACAAATGGAACAAAAGCGAGAGTGAAGCCCATTTAGGCTTCAAAGCTGAACATTAGAATGGAAACATTGAAAATTAAAGCAAACATAGTCAGAGGAAGTCAATTGTCAAGATAATCAGTCCTCTGAAAGTACGCTAGAAATGGTGGAAAATGAGTACCAAAGTGTAATATTGCCAACAATAA
The DNA here is from genome assembly GCF_031143425.1 of Pleurodeles waltl. Classification (NCBI taxonomy): domain Eukaryota; kingdom Metazoa; phylum Chordata; class Amphibia; order Caudata; family Salamandridae; genus Pleurodeles; species Pleurodeles waltl. Next base: position 621,131,611 of record NC_090450.1, read on the forward strand.
CAGCACAAAGATTAGCACTGTACACAAGATCAATTCAAGTGATAATGAAAGAATGATGCAATACAGCCAGTTTGAGCTTCAATGCGAAACACTGAAATGAGGGCAATAGTAATCGAAGAACGATTATCCAAATACACATCTCTCAAATCACACCAAAAATATAATAATAAATAATATCACCACCAAAATACAGTACAAACATTCCTGGCTTGCTCCTCCCCTGCTACCCCTGAAAGGCCACACGGAGCTTCAGCAACCATGACAGAAGCCCCGAGGGTGAAAATGTTGCACTGGTGAATAAATGGAATCAAATCGTTACACTGAGAAATGTTAAAATTATCCACCAATGAGGTTTAAAGCAGTCCGCTAAGTGCGTTCGGGGAGGGAGTGCAGATGGCACAGAAGCGTCGGTCAATGTGATAAAACAAGCACTGGCCTCGCAACAAAAGAGAGCACTGGAGTGGGTGCCTACCTCAGCCCTATGGGGACTGGTGAGAGTGTGTTGCCCTGGGGGGACTGGTGAGTGCTGTTTCGATCATGGTTTGAGTCTTGGTGTGAGGAGCAACATCCAGTGTTTCTGTGCAAATCACGTAATCTCTCCATGCCTGGGAAGTGCTCCGATACTTTCTTTGGGGTTTGCGCTATGTGTAAAGTAGCAAATCAATTAAGAAAAGAAGTTCCGAAACCAAAGTGGACGAACACCACACTTGGGCCTCAGGACACTGATAGGAGCAAACACATGATGACAAGCATTAGTAAATGCAGGAAACAGTGCTACAGTCAATAGAAACATAGGAAAAGTAAGTGACAAGCACAAGAACCAATGAAAAGCAATGAATCAAGGGGGCAGGATGTAAGCCCCTTTTGAGATTTGTATTAAATACTATAGATTTCACAAAAAAAGCACAAACGCTGTGCAGACGAATCCTAAAAATGAAAATATTTACCTAAAAAACTGATATTTTTACCTTCTATATTCTGTTATACTATATTTTTATCATCACAACATTTTTTACACAATACTTGTGAAACATAATAGAACCTAGAGGGTTCTGAGTAACATCAAATAGACAATTAGAATTAAGCTCAGATTGTCTGTGATGCCACTCAGAATAGTATGTTACGTATGGCCCCCAAAATTTTCTGCCCCCGATTTAACCACTTCACTGCCAGGCCTTTTCCCCCTCAGGTGCCAAGCCTTTTTTTGGCTATTTGTGGCAGTTCGCGCTTAGGCCCTCATAACTTTTTTGTCCACATAAGATACCCATGCCAAATGTGCGTCCTTTTTTCCCAACATCATAGGGATTTTAGAGGTTCCCATAGTTTGTGGTTCCCCTGGAGGAGACCAAGAAATTAGCAAAAATACAGCTAAAAGTTTGTTTTTTTCAAACAAATGGGAACAAAAAACTGCAGAAGAAGTCTTGTGTTTTTTTCCCTGAAAATGGCATCAACAAACGGTTTGTGGTGCTAAAATTACCATGTTTCCAGCTTCCTGGAACAGGTAGACGTGAATCAGAAAAACACAATTTTGGCATTTTACTGGGGACATACCCCATTTTTACTATTTTTTGTGCTTTCAGCCTCCTTCTAGTGAGTGACAGAAATGGGTGTGAAACTAATGCTAGATCCCGGACAGCTAAACATTTCTGAAAAGTAGACAAAATTCTGAATTCGTCAAGGGGTCATTTGTGTAGATCCTATAAGGTTTTCCTACAGAAAATAACAGCTGAATTTAAATAAATATTGAAATTGTGGTGAAAAAACAGCAATTTATCTTCACCTTTAACTTTTTCCTGCAATGTCAGATTTTTTAAAGCAATATATTGTTACGTCTGCAGGACTCATCTGGTTGCGTGGATACATAGGGCTTGTAGGTTCATCAAGAACCATAGGTACACAGAGCCAATAAATGCGCTGCACCTTGCAATGGGTTTTCATTCTACACCGGTTTACTGCAATTCACTTGCTGAAATATAACGAGTAAAAAATAGGTATCAAGTCAACCTTTGTATTTTCGAAATGGGCTCAAGATAAGGTGTTGAAAAGCAGTGGTTATTTGCACATCTCTGAATTACAGGGCATTTCTCAAATAGATGTCTTTTTTACACACTGTCTTCCATTAGAAAGGAAATAATGCTGAAAAAGACAAGGGGCAATAACACTTGTTCATCTATTCTGAATTCCCCCAAGTCTCCTGATAAAAATAGTAACTCTCTTGCGTGGGTAGGCCCAGTGCCTGCGACAGGAAATGCAACATGGACACATCACATTTTTACATTGAAATCTGACATGTTTTTTGCAGAGTGCCTAGCTGTGGGTTTTGGCCTCTAGCTCAGCCGGCACATAAGGAAACCTACCAACCCTGTACATTATTAAAAACTAGACACTTAGGGGAATCCAAGATGGAATGACTTGTGGGGCTCTCACCAGGTTTTGCTACCCAGAATCCGTTGCAAACCTCAAAATTTGGTCAAAAACACTTTGTCCTCACATTTTGGTGACGACAGTTCTGGAATCTGAGAGGAGACACACAATTTCCTTCCACCCAGCGTTTCCCCAAGTCTCCCAATAAAAATGGTACCTCACTTGTGTGGGTAGCCCTACTGCCCGCGACAGGAAATGCCCCAAAACACAACATGGACACATCACATTTTCCCAAAGAAAACAGAGATGTTCTTTTGCAAAGTGCCTAGCTGTGGATTTTGACCTGTAGCTCAGCTTGCACCGAAGGAAACCTACCAAACCTGTGCATTTTTTTAAACTACACAATTAGGCGAATCCAAGATGGGTGACTTGTGGGGCTCTCACCAGGTTCTATTAGCTAGAATCCTTTGCAATCCTCAAAATTTGGCAAAAGAAAACACTTTCTCCTCACATTGCGGTGACAGAAAGTTCTGGACTCTCAGAGGAGCCACAAATTTCCTTCCACCAAGCATTCCCCCAAGTCTCCTGATAAAAATGGTGCCTCACTTGTGTGGGAAGGCCTAGTGCCCGTGACAGGAAAAGCCCCAAAACACAACATGGACACATCACATTTTCCCAAAGAAAACAGAGCTGTTTTTTGCAAAAAGTCTATCTGTAGATTTTGGCCTCTAGCTTAGCCGACACCTAGAGAAACCTACCAAACCTGTGCGTTTTGTAAAACTAGAAACCTAGGGAAATCCAAGAATAGGTGACTTTTGGGGCTCCCACCAGGTTCTGTTACCCAGGATCCTTTGTAAACCTCAAAATGTGGACAAAAAACTATTTTTCCTCATATTTCGGTGACAGAAAGTTCTGGAATCTGAGAGGAGCCACAGATTTCCTTCTGCCCAGCGTTCCTCCAAGTCTCCCGATAAAAATGGTACCGCACTTGTGTGGGTAGGTCTAGTGCCCGCAGCAGGAAATGCCCCAAAACACAACGTGGACACATTACATTTTCCCAAAGAAAACAGAGCTGTTTTTGCAAAGTGCCTAGCTTTGGATTTTGGCCTCTAGCTCAGCCGGCACCTAGGGAAACCTACCAAACCTGGGCACTTTTTAAAACTAGACATCTAGGGGAATCCTAGATGGGGTGAATTGTGGAGCTCTCACCAGGTTCTGTTCCCTAGAATCCTTTGCAAACCTCAAAATTTGGCCAAAAAGCACTTTTTCCTCACATTTGGGTGACAGAAAGTTCTGGAATCTGAGAGGAGCCACACATATCCTTCCACCCAGCATTTCCCCAAGTCTCCTGATAAAAATGGTACCTCACTTGTGTGGGAGGCATAGTGCCCGGAAAAGGAAATGCCCCAAAACACTATGTGGACACATCAAAGTAATCAAATACAAAACTACCTGTTTTTGTGGGGGGCACCTGCGTTTTTGGTCCTGGGCTCAGCAGCCATACGGGGAAACCTACCAAACCCAAATATTTCTGAAAACTAAACACCTGAGGGAGTCCAGGGAGGTGTGACTTGCGTGGATCCCCCATTGTTTTTTTTTCCCCCAGAATCCTCAGCAGACCTCAAATTTAGCTAAAAAAAACTCATTTTTCCAACACTTCTTTGTGAGATCACGCAACTGGCACAGATGTCTTACCACCCAATGGTCCCCTCAGTCTCCCGGTAAAAATTATACCTCACTTGTGTAGGTGGGCCAAGTGCCTGTGACAGGGAAGAGCCAAAAACATGTCGAAAATTAAGGGGAACCGAAGCGGTCCAAAAGGGAGTTTGACAAAAAATGTTTTTAGGCTGACAAGTGGGGCAGAATTTTTATCGGTATCGATGTGACAATGCTGGGTGGTAGGAATTTTGTGGATTCCTGCAGATTCCAGAAGGTTCCATCACAAAAATGTGGGAAAATGTGTGATTTCCACCAAAGTTGGAGGTTTGCTGGGCATTGTGGGTAAGAAAATGGTGCGAGGTGCATGTGAAGCTCACCACCCTGGACTCACCCAGATGTTTAGTTTTCATATGTGTCTAGGTCTCGTAGATTTTTCTACATGGCAGTGACCCAAAGTCCAAAAAGTACAGCTCTCACCATTCCAAGTGGGACGAGTTTGAGAGTTAGACAAGCTCTCATGGCCCAAATGTAAAACCAAAACCCAAAATAATCAAATGCCCTCTTGCTTGCCGTGGGATAAGATGTTTTAGAGTGCGGGGGACACCTGAGAGACTGTTAGCCCCTTCAGCTGGGGTAGGGGCATAACCATGCCCATACTGGTTAGTAGCCACCACCCCAGTATTGTTGATTTTTTTTTTATTCCCTGGCATCTAGTAGGCTTTCTCCCTCCCCCAGGAGTGGATTGGGAGTAACTGCCCCATCTGTCCACCGGTGAGCAGAACAACTTTCTCCCCATTTATTTGGGGTGAGGGTATCCCACACTCTTTTTTTGAAAAATAATCTTTCCTGTTGTCTGGTGAGGTTTCTGCCCCCCTTGGGGGCAGATGAGCCTTACAAAAAAAGGCCGATCTGCTCCCAAAGGGGGCAGAAATGGCCAAAAATAAATCCCCCCCCAGGGGAGCGACCCTTACCTAAGGTGTTGCTCCCCTTGATTGAAATTGGCATCAAAAAAAAAATCCCTGGTGTTTAGTGGTTCTGCCCCCTTTGGGGGAAGATTGGCCTAAGAAAAATAAGCCGATCTGATCCCAAGGTGGGCAGAAATGGCCTAAAATTAATTTGCTCCCCAGGGGAATGACCCTTGCCTAAGGGGTCTCTCCCCATCTGTAAAAAACAACAAAAAATCCCTGGTGCCTAAACGGCTGAAAATAAATGTGCCCCCAAGGAGAGCGATTCTTGCCTAAGGAGTCGCTCACCTTGCGTGAAACTGACCTAAAAAAAATCACTGGTGTCTAGAGGTATCTGCCCCCCGGGCAGATTTGACCTAGTTAAAATAGGTTGATGTGCCCCCAAGGATGGCAGAAATGGCCTACAAACAATTTGCCCCCCCAGGGGAGCGACCTTTGCCTATGGGGTCGCTCCCCTTATCAATGTAAACAAACAAATAAACATCCCTGGTGTCTAGTGGCTTCTGCCCCACCCCCAGGGGGAAATCGGCCTAATTAATATAGGCCGTTCTTCCCCCAGAGGGGGTCAGAAAAGGCCTAATAAAAAAATTGCCACCTGAGGAGCGACCCTTGACAAATGGGTCGTTCCCCTAATGCCAATATCATTTTTTAAAAATCCCTGGTATCTAGTGGCTTCTGCCAACCCTGGGGGCAGATCAGCCTAATCAATATAGGCCAATCCGCCCCCAAGGGGGGAAGAAAAGGCCTAATGAAATTATTGCCCCTGGGGAGTAACCCTTGCCTAAGGGGTTGCTCCCCTTATGCCAATTTCATACAAAAAAAAACCTAGTGTACAGTGGCTTCTGCCCCCCTCCCACCAGGGGGCAAATCGGCCTAATCAATATAGGCTGATCCACCCCCGAGGAGGGGGAGGCAGAAAAGGCCTAACAAAATTATAGCCCCCTGGGGAGAGACCCTTGCCTAAGGGGTCGCTCCCCTTATAAATCTAAACAAACACAGAAAAAAACAAAATTCCTGGTGTCTAGTGGCTTGTGCCCCCCGGGGGCAGATCAGCCTAAACAATATAGGCCGATCTGCCACCAGGGAGGGCAGAATGGCCTTAACAAAAATGCTCCCCAGGGGAGCGACCCTTGCCCAAAGGGTCGCTCCTCTTTCATTCCAATTACAAAAAAAATACAAAAAAAACTGGTGTCTAGTGGGCATTTATGCAGCCCAATCGCTTTACAATCGGGCTGAAGAAAAGCTCAGAATGACATCAAAAGACAGGAAAAGCCTTTTCTTTCTTTTGATACCTGTTTCTCCTCCTCCTGCTCAGCATTTCTCTTCCGCATTGTGCTGGAAGCATGCTTCCAGCGCGATGGAAGGCGACCTCTGATGGGTTCAGCGCGCAATTGTCCACTGATGTCATCCGACGTCACTGCGGGGGCACAGGGGCGAGGGTGGAAGGGCAAGTGATTCCCCTTCCAGCCCTGCCCTGGGAGGGTGACAGGAGGCCCTCGGGGAGTGCTAGCGCTTCCCCAGAGGGACGGTCCCAGGACGTAATGGTTACATCCGTAGGGCCGCAGCACCACAGCCACGGATGTAACCATTACATCCATGGCAGGTAAGGGGTTAAGAAGATATACAGAGGCAGAGGAGCAATGATAGAACCATACATAATAAAGGCACTATTCCCTTTTCCAAATGTAAACACAAAATACCTGGAGTCTTACTTTGAACCCCCACCACCCTCTCAGCCGTCCCCTCCCAAGTTATGCTCTCTTCTCTTTATTGGAGCAGAGAGCCAGTGCTGGGCCTACAGGCTCTAAAAGTTTCCTGCCAGGTCATCCTGGAATTCATTTATGACTTTGCAACAATGGGAAACAACTGCTGTTGCTTTGTCATACCTGTTTTGCACTACTGCTATGTCGTAACATAACGTATTACTTACTTCTTAGATTGATTTGTTAGAGACAGGTAAGTCTAATCATGATTTTTCTTCTAAGGATATTGAATTACCTGAAGCTTTTTCTAACTTAATTAGGAGTGACATTGTTCCTCAAGGAGCTGGAATATATTAAGAAGCTGGTTTAAATCGATAACTAACTTGCAATGAGAAGCTGATAAAAATTTACATTCATCCACTGCAAAGTTGTATTAGAAATACGCAAAACATCTAGCCATTACAGAATTCCCTTATTGTCAGTGTGTTATTTTACTTTGATGACGTTTATTTTTAGATTAAAGTTTGGAACAATTTTGACAGAGTTGTTTACTTAAACCTGCATCTAACTTTCTTGGCCCTTTGTCCTTGCTTTTCTAATGTAGTGAAATCGAATTAGAAATGTAGCAAACTTTTGGGAGTCGCAAATGGCCCGATTCGCAATTTGCGACCCTGCAAAATCGGAAATGGGATGCAAAAATCCCATTTCCGACTCGCAAAATGCGATGCGATGCCGTTACTCGCAAAATTTGCAACCCCATTTTGTGACCCGCAAATAGGAAGTCGCAATTTGCGAGTCGCAAACCATATGCAATAGCAACTCGCAAATTGCGACTAGTCGCAAAAAAAAAATTTTGCACTTCCAATTTACCACTAACTCAGAACAGGCGGTAACTAATACCAAAGTATAAAAGGAGACCCAGAAGGCATCTGGGTTACTCAAGATGGCGGAGATATACCTGATAGCAGTGAGGAGGAGAGCCCACGCCGCACAGCAGAGGAGGAGGAGCCGGAGACAGGAGAAGATCTACAGAACAAGGCAGACACTCTTCCAGCAAACTGAGGAGGAAATTTATGATAAATATAGACTTAGCAGCGCAGCTATACTAGATTTAATAGAATTACTCAAACCACAGCTAGAACGCCAGACTGTGCGCGGCTGCGCCATCATTACGCATGTGCAAGTGCTATGTTCACTGCACCTCTTGGCCTCGGGTAGCTATCAGGGGGTCATTGCTGTGGCAGGTGGGGTATCCCAAAGTGCACTATCACGGTTCTTTAGGGCATTCCTAGACGCCTTACTCACTCACATGTCCCGATACATATACCTCCCCAGGAATGAGGCAGAAATCAACAGCACCAACTTCCCCCATGTCATAGGGTGTGTAGATGGGACACATATACAAATATGCCCTCCTGCAAACCTGGAATATCGGTTCCGCAATAGGAAGTGTACCCACTCACTCAATATTCAGGTGGTATGTGACGCTCATTATATCATCACTGACATGGTTGCCAAATTTCCAGGCAGTACTCATGACTCCTACATTTTTAGGCACAGTGGGATACACCAACGCCTGGAACGTGGGGAATTTGGAGACAGATACCTCCTAGGTAGAGCTGAATACACCTTGAAGACATACACACAGGTCAATGTGCAAACCACCCATGCCTTGCTAACATTGTACGTTTTGTGCCAAACAGGTGACAGTGCATATGCACTACATCCATGGATACTGACTCCGTACTTAACACCCAGCAATGATTGCAAGAGGCGATACAACAGTGCACATAAGAGGACCAGGAACCTGATAGAACGTACCTTTGGACTGCTGAAAGCAAGGTTCTGATGCCTCCACAGAAGTGGAGGTGCCCTCCAGTATACCCCAATAACGGCTTTCAAAATAGTTGTTGCATGCGCTATCCTGCACAACATTGCCACCCGACGTGGGCTACCTCTCACCCCTGAAGACCCAGATTCTGAGGATGAAGAGCAAGAGCAACCACATCGCCATCATGGGGATAGGAGCATCGCAAATCAAGGCAGACTGAGACGGGATCACATTGCAAACCAATACTTTGGAAGGTACGTGCCAACTTCTACCATACTCACCAATATAACAAAGAGTCCATGTGTTAAGTGGAAAGAACAAGTGATTTAATAAGTGCAAATAACCAAACTATGTACAATAGGAACAGTTCAGGGGCTTCAATAGTCCACCTGGCATGGGACACATTGACGTCATGTGCCCCAAACCCAAGGACAGTGTGGAACTCACACCCTACGGCGGCCTCGACCAGCCTGGCTGGTACTAGGGAGGTCAGCAGTGCTCTGCCTTGTGCTTCCACTAAATAGCACCCTGGTGTCAATGGCAGAGACACTGCTCACAGAGGAGCCCTCCTCACTGTCCTGTGGTGTGTCGCCTGTGCCCCTGGCCACCTGCCGTGCCTCCATTAGGTCCATTGCATGGCTGAGATGGCCCAGTCCCCGTGCCACATCACCCGCAAAGTGGCCCATGTCCACCTGAAGGCTGACTGTGCACCTAGACAGCCCTGTTTTGTTGACAGCCAGCCTAACTATAGAGGAGGCCATCCTGTCCAGGCTTTGCAGCAGCTGGCGGTCCCTGCGCCGTGCACTGTCACTCTGCGTTAGCAGTCCTGCCACTAGTTGGCGCATACACAGTGCAAGGTCACCCGTGTTGTTACCGATCACCGGCAACTCCGAATGTACCTGCTGCATACTGATGGCATGATTTCTTTCAAAGCGCTGCAATACCCCACTAATCCTCCTTAATTGTTGGTTTTGCAGGCGCTGACCCCATAGCTGTTGGGCCTCGGTTGGTGATGTGGAGGCATGCCCTGACTCTGCCTGCTGCTCTGCTATTGATATCCTACGTGTCCTGCGAAGCGGTGGAGGCCCTGTATTGTCTGCCGGGCCACTCTGGCTCATACCTGGTGCAGGCTCGCACACCACTGTTGCAACAGGTGTTTCCTGAGAGGGCAGGGTGTTGGTGATGCAGGTAGCTGTGGTGGCTGGTCCTGTTGTCTCCTGTGTGTGCTGGCTGACCATTGGCCCCTGGCTGCTTGGGCTGGTGGGGGTGTCTTGTGGGAGACCTGTGGGACATAGGGAACACACTGTCAGTGTCTACTATCTGTTATCAACTTCCTAATAAACTATTGCCTATGAACTGCCTACTTGACTACATTGGCCATAATGCATCATTCTGGTGTTTGCTACTCTGAAATGGAGCTATCTTGGTTGTGCATGCCCCTGTGTACAGGGTGGGTGGGGGTATGGCATTCATGAGGGTACATGCAATGCACATGGTACTCACCGGTTGATGGTCCTGGCTCAGAGGTGTCCAGATCTCCCATCCCGCTTACAGCCTCAGCCTCAGCCTCTAGGGTCTCTTCTACCCTTTCCTCCAGGGATGTGGGTGGTGGTACCGTCGATGGTCCCCCTCCTGTGCCTCTCATCTCCCGGAGCCGCTCTGCCACCCTCTCCTTGGTCCGGGAGTACAGGTCATACCACCTTTTCTTCAGTTCTTCCACACTCCGGTGGCTGACCCCCAGGGAGTTTACCTTGTCCTGGATCTCCTGCCAAATTTGTTTCTTCTCTGTGTCTGGCACGGTGAGGGCTGCCCTGCCAAACAGCTCGTTATGGTGCTGACAGCACTCATCAGTCAGCACCTACAACTCTTTTCAGCAAACTTTAGCTTCCTTTTTCTAGGATTGTCAGCCATGGTTGCAGGAGCTCTGTTTGTTAGCTGTGCTGAAGTTGGAATGGGTGTTGTCCTCCCTCCTCCCAGGTGTATTTGTAAACTTCCTGGCTGTGATGTCATCATCATGTGCCAGGAAGAGTTTTCCTGAGTGTTCTGTGGAGTTTTCCAGAGTGTTCTGCAGCACCTGCATTCAATTTTCAGCACAGTCGCTATTTGCGACACCCACTCTCAAATTGCAAGTCCGTTTTTTGTGCGGTCGCAAAATGCGACCTCGCAAACAGCGGACTCTCTATCTGCGGTGCGACTCCGTGTGCGAGTCGCAAATTGTCCTCGCACTTTCTACCTGCATTGCAGTTAGCGACTCGCAAATTGTGAGTCGCTATTTTTTAGCTACCTACATCTGGCCCTAAATGTTGCTACAAAAATTCCCATAAAATAGATTTTACTTTTTGATGGAATTACATTTGTGTTAACTGGAGAAGGGATAGAACACATATTTGTAAAACGCATAGCAATATTAAAAGTGATTAATTGTGTTTACCTTTAATACACTAGCTCATAAAATATTAAATCAGATTCAGATTCATAATCTTTATTCAGACGTAGCATACATTCATACAAGTTTCATGAATGAAAAAACACAATTTAAAAGAGAAACTATTAAGACACATATAAATACAGTTACAACAGTACATATGTTAACAGCCTTTCCAAAATGCATAGTAAGAGCATAAATAACTGAAAACTAAAAACAGTAGGGGCCGTACGCTGAGAAATGAGCAAGTCATCAATTCTGGGACACTTATGTGAGCAACATGGTTTCAAGTCATCATGGTGTTATGTGCTTTCACTACACTTTTTAAGAACGAGCCCACATGCAAACCAATTTTGAGATCAGATAATTGGAGTAGAAACAGGAAGTCTAGTCTCACTTGTCTAATGTCCGGAGCATTTCTTCCTTCAAATCGGTATTAAAAAATAATGTGTACATCTTCCGTAAAATTTGCAAAAAACGCAAAGTGCAACATGGTTTGACCCGACGTGCCTTCGCAGGGGCATGGGATATGTCTAAATGATGCAAAAAATCTAATTGAAACAAGCATTTGGAATGCAATAGTCTTGTGTTTGCTCGAGTTAGAACTCATAGCGTTGTAAATTACAAACTGGACTGTTATTGCCAGACAGACTGAAAATAACAAAAGGAAGAGAACGAGGTGAGCTGGCCCTGGAAAAGCCCCCCTCTGCTGTTGGTTTATGTTTACAGAGGGAGGTGGTGGGGAGGAGTTACTGAACAAGCACCCACACTGTTGAGGTGAAACAGGCAAATGCCAAAAAAAGTCCCTTACAGAAGAGCTAAACAGGACATAGCGTAATTACACAGTACTTTGTGCTGCTCCCAAAGTGAAAAAAGCCAGGACAAAGAGGCAGAACTGACCACTAGCAAGCAAGGATTTTTGAAGGACACTGCAACTAACAAATCAGAATGCTGAAACTCACTCAATTGTATACTTTATTATACAGCAGGCCGAACGCTAACGCTCGACCTAAAAATAACAAGAATTCAACATTACCTGCCCTGAAACACACTAAAAGTGAGCGCTCTCAATGCCCACACACCTGCAATAAATAGTTAAAGGTATGATTTGGGAAAACCCTACTAAGATACCCACTCACACTTGGCTTCATTGCTTCCTTGTTGGTTCGTTGAAGGGTCACATAATTAAATAAAGCATGGCAGACATGCTTCTTTCTGAGCCTTGACAAAAGGATGCAACTGCCCAATCCTACAATAAGCAGATTTTACATATACAAGCGAAGGAATACGCATACCTCTTTCGCAAGAGAGACAGTCCCTAATAATGTTCGTTGTCAGACTTGCATTCTCGTTTTTCCAAATAGCCAGCCATAATAATGCCAGTAGTACACTGATGAGATCTTTCAGAGAACTTAAGCCCAGCTTTTTGTGACAAATAAAACTGTATGATGAGATGGGGACTACAAGGAGCCATATGCAAAAATGATTATCTTCATGCTAAATAACCGTACAGTTGGATATGCCCCACATTTCCGCCCCATACAGAGCAACAGCTGACCCACAGGTTGAGGTAGACTACACAGTGAACTAATTGCCCTTGACATCTTTGCTCTACACTGAACAGTGGTGGGCACCCAAGACCCAGCGGAACAAAGAGTAACCCCCAGGTGGAAAAATGTGCTTGTGCAGCTCAGCTGACTAGTCCTGATAGAGAAACTAGTGAGCTGTTTGCATTTGGGGCCACACACCATAATGTAGGACTCAGAAAAGTTGTTGTGCATATAAGAATAAGCTATAAAATCCACAAAGGCAAAGACCAGGAAACGCAGTGCCTTTGGCGTGCACACCATGTGCTCAGCGTGGTACGCATACTAGAAAGTGTCTAAATGTGTGCTTTGTATTTTGTGTATATTCTAAGTAACACAAAGTAAAGATGGCTAAAGGTCATTTATATTCAGTAAAATAGAAAAACAGCCAGGACGCACCCTTGGTGCACCCCTTGATGCACATTTATATCCCTGGAAACCTCCCCGTGTCTGCTTATCCTGATTCTAGCCTTCGTGTTGGTGTTTAAGTAGGCCAAAATATGCACTAGGATATCATCCATCCCACATCACTCGAGCATATGCCAGAGCTTGGAGCGGTTAACACAATCAAAGACTGAGGATAAGTCCATGAATGCCAGGTAAAGTGGGGTTTGTTTGTCAACAGTGCATTTTCCAAGGACAAAATGTAAATTCAAACACTGCTCGATTGTACCCAGTTTACTTCTAAAGCCATACTGACACCGGTAAAGGGCCGCCTTTGTCTGAATACACACTCTGATTCTATTATATTAACCCTTTCCAGGATCGTTACGGTGGAATCAATCAAAGAGGTTGGTCCATAAGAGCCAGGAGAGGAACATCTGTTTTAAGGAAAGGAACAATGATTGATGTGAACCATGAGGAGGGTAACTAGGAGTGAACAAGATTATTAAAAACAGTTAGCAAGGGAGGCCAGAAATCTGTATTATGTTTTATAAGATCGATCGGGACACATTCTGGACCGGGAGCCTTCCTGCTAACACTTTGGGTGATTGTGACCACTAGTTCATCCAGACTGACTTGAAATCTAGGTACACTGACGGGGTTTACAACAAACAACATCTGGCAAGGGAGATGCATAAATATTGGCAAAGTGAGCCTCTAAAGTTGGTGATATGACAGGAAAATGAGGTGATAACCCTATATTTACATCTCAGTTTGGTCACTGTGGACCAGAAGGACTTGCCATCTTTCACAATAGCTGAATGTTGCAAGAGCCACGGTGGCACGATCCCTTGGTTTAACTGCGAGGGCCTGTCGCAGCTTGCGATTGGCTAAGGAGCAATCATCATTAAACCATCTCAGGCAGTTAACGATTGGCTGATAGGACTTCAACAGCGCTTGTCTGATATTTGTACAAAGTCCAATAAATGCCTTGGTAATCTGAGAGACATTGGCCTCTCCTGCAAGGCATACATTCACCAGCTCCCGGTTTGCGCTGATTATGAGACAAAAGAGCTGAGAAGGTTTGCGCAGGCTTGCACAGCCACCATACTAGCATGAGGTTATCCATTGAGGGCTGGAGGCTGCACGCTCCTATGACCACCCTTGGGGCCACAGAAAAAGGTACTTCCAGGGGGGCTGAGGACACCATAATTAGACTTCATTACTGACCCAGATGGCAAGATATCTTTTTAAATGAGTGATGAAGATATAATCAATCACAGAGGAATTACCCCTGCCTCTATATGTGAATTGGGCAGCGTCTGCTATACCTGCTATTTCCATTATATTATACAGGTTGCACGCTGCTAAATGGAATACTAAATCCTGGCTCCTAGGAGTCATACTAGAATGTGGTGAGTTATACTTGGGTGGCACTGTTACATTAAAATCTCCAGCCAGACATAGGTAGGTTGAGCGGCCAGAAATCGCAACTCGCACTATTAGTGTGTTAATATAATCAAATAATACAGAAAATGTGGTATTTGGGACACTAATGCAATTGCTGTAATAAAAATGTACTAAGTACAAGTTGCAAACTTTGGTACATTAACCCACACAGCTAAACCACGTGAGGCACGGCCATGATGAGAGGGATGATCAGGGATACAAAAACACTGAAAACCAGTGGCCGAAGAGGGCGAGACATCCCAAGTCTCCTGGAACAATCGGGTAGATTGAGCTTAGACTGGAACCCTGCGATGTTTTAGTTTAATATCTTCAGTGTGTGATCCTGGGAAATCCTCATAACATTGGGGTTAAAAGGGACACTTGAGGGTGGGGGTGGAGAGCACACTACCTTATTTGTAATAAGTCCACTTTGAGCTACAATCTCCCCAGGTAGTCATTCTACATCTTCTAAACTGTTAAAACGCTCAAACCTATTGTCATGGACAAACAAAGGCGTCTTTACTACAAGTGTATTGAAACGAGGCTGCCAAGGGCATGGGAGAGCTGGCTTGTAAAAATAACCAAGGGGGAGTACACGGATTCTTGAATCATAGAAGCAGCTGTGTTCCTTCATACCCAGTATTTTACAAGCGACCACAATAGAATCTCTCTCGCAGAACTTCTGTGAGTACCCCGCCAAGCCCACCCTTCGCACCATGATAACCTTGTTATGGCCCCTTAGGCTAAAGAATTTGTGCTTATTTAACCAGAACACAGTTTTAGTTCGGAGCTGTTCCCAGGTTTCTCTGTGTTTGGCCCTCAATGGGGGAACCACAACTTACGGACAGGCTGCTGGTGATAGGTTCAAAACATTCTTGTTCTGAATACTGCTGTGCTCAGTCAGGGCAGTTATCAAGGTAGGAAGCCTGGTTGGCCACATTGGACCAGCCAATTTTGAGACAGTAGAGTTGCGGTCATTTTTTGAGTAGGGTGCCCCAAATAGGCATTGTGGGGATGAAGAAATGTGCACCTGGCTTAGATGTGCACCCACTCCATTACCATTGACCAAATTATTGCTGGGGCCTTGTTAACTATGAGTATGTAGGTTCTCAGCCTGGGGTCTGCGACTGTCAATATTGGCACATTGGTTGCTAAATAAACCAGCTAATCGATCCTCGAATGCGATCTAGTTGGCCCCTTAATGGCTGCAGTTTCTCTGCCAAAATGGAGCTGCATTGCACCACCATGTTGTTGCATCCTGTTGGGACTTGCAGTGAAAGGCCCTGTGTTTGAGTTATTTGCGGCTGGGTATGGCCTGGGTTGCTGGTTGAACCCACAACCAAAGTTGATTTTGATACCCCTGCATTGTAGGCTGCTGACTGATTTGGCAGATGGAGTTATTGTTACTGGGGCCGATTATTCCCAGCTGTTTTCTTCCTTTTTGCAGCCGGCCACATAGGGACTGGGCAAAAGGTTGAATAAGAGAAGAGTTAGGCGGCTCAGGCTCGGTGCTCCTGCCACTTCAGTTGTTATACCGGCGGGTGCTCATTGTTGTATGTTGCCTGTTCCCTTACCATTACAATCCAAAATGTTGATGGGGCTAGCAGTTGAGCTGGGGCAATCAGCAATGCCTTCTGGAGAGGGCCCGAGAACAAATTGTCCTCTCAAGCGTTTTGGGCCGAGACGAGGAGACCGTAGCAGTGGCATCCACAGTTCCTACAGCTTTTCCCTTGCCCATACTTCTAGTAAGCAAAGGGCCACTAAGCTGCAGGCCGAGACCGAAGCGCCCAGCCCAGCCGCAATCGGCTGCGAACAGGCACAGACAGGCCCATTTGGCCCGGGCGAATCCCTGGGCGCGTTCCGCGCTGCAGTCACAATGTAGCGCTTATGTAGCGCGAGTCACTGGGCCCCTCATTCTGGATCGCAAAACAATCCTGCGGGGGGAGGGGGGGGGGGGGGGGGTGTAGTCCCACCCCAGGAGATCAAGAAAGGCAAGGCAGGTCAGGGCAGGCGATAAACAAAAGATCAAAGGCACGTAAATCAATCTCTACGGATCTCCGGGAAAAAGTTTCTCTTTCCTAATGCAAACCATTCACTAATTTTAAACACTAACTTGTAACTTATGTAAACCGATTAGATACGTGTTTTACTCTATGTGGACTAGTAGTTTTGCAGTTAGTGTTTACTTATTTATTATTCTTTGTCAAACGTTGATGGCAATTATCTTTCATTTTTCTCTCTTGCTTTATTTTATTTCCTCTTATTCTGTGTTTAATAATATAGTCTTTCTAAATCCTTATTTTTTTGTACACATTTTTCTTTACCTAAAAATATATTTACAGTCATACATATCGCCGAAGATAGTTGTACAAGGTGTAGTCGCCATTACTCAGTTAAGGATATTGGGATGGGTGGGAAAGGTTTGTGTACTACCTGATGCCCAGGTTAGTGGGAGTGTCCCCGGGTTCAATTTTAGAGATGCATTTCGAGGGTTCTCTTAGACTAGGTGGTTTTCTATTTTAACCTTAAAGCAAAGTAGAAACTTCCAAGATAAAGGAAAAGTGACAGGATGAGACAGCTCGTTCCAAGAACTGTGGACATTCTTCCTTGCAGTATGCTTTCACATTTCTTTCTTCAGATCCGAAACAGGGAGATCTTTCATATCAGGGAGCAGACACCATGCGTTACAGGAGGTATGAGCACGATTGTTACCCCCTAATTGTTTCTATTTGTAAAACTAGGTTGTGTGCCAATTTAAAGTTTGGGGGTCTTATCATTCATGTTCTCAGTGAATAGGTTTTTGAAAATCTGTCAGCCGTACTTTATACCGAATACTCAATATTGAAAATACTTGCTATTTACAAAAGTATGCTTAGTATGATTTTCTGGTTTTGTCAATATTGTTAACATGTATGGAACTGTACCCCGTGTTTTATGCAATAACGCTGGATTTATTATACATTTATTTAAAAGAGAGCCATGGGTGCTTTCAGATTTGAAATCTTTTCTAAGCGTGTACTCAAGGATACTTATTCTTGTGCATTAGTGCCACCTGGTGGGCTAGCACAGATATGTGACCCATTGACAGCGAAGTTTTAAACTAAATTAGTAATAACATAAGGTAAATACTATCACGCTCTCGGACGTGCCTAAAAATAGTACAGCAGTGGCACCGCGACACACCAAACCCGGAATATTGCTGTCCTTTACTGGCTAATAAGTAGAGGCCCATTTTCCTTGCTTACACTGAGGCAGATGGCAGCCTTGCTCCACCGCTGACAGGTGTGTTGAATACGCCACGAAAATATGGAGTTCTTGTTCAAACCTCTGACCCTCTGCTTCAAGGAATACATTGCTCATGAATTGTCTCCTGGTTTTACTTGCAATGAGCTGTGTGAATGGAATTAGTCCTTGCTGGTTTACACAAAATGACACATATTTTTATTAAGTGCCAGCTACAGACAGCTTTAACTACTTGCAGGCCCATTGTTTTAAATATATGAGTATAACATGTATTCTCATGTAGATTATCTGAATTTGTAAAGTGCCCTGATGCAAGCGAGGGTATACTGGCACTGAGCAGATGTGTGTAACGAACCTTGCCTATGATAGTTTTTTTAATTGAAAAGCTAGGTCTTAAACTTCTTGTGGAATTCGAGAAAAAGGGAAGGCTCTGATGCAGAGTAGGAAATCATTCTATCATTTAGGAGCAATGTAACAGAGCGTCCATCCTCCTGATCTGGGTTTGTGCATGCATGAGGTGTGTGAGAGTAGTTTGTTCTAGGAAGCGCAGGTAGATGTGACCTGTGTTGCAGCATAGCTCTTATAATGAAAATTAACATGAAAATGCTTATGAATTAATGCATAATAATGCCGCATAGAAAATGTATTAAAATGTTTTACTAATGTGAGTCCGAAATGTGCCCATGGGGAGTGGCCTCCAATATATACGGGGACTAATATAATTGACTAATAATGAGTTATTAATGCACTAATGTGTGATTTTGTATTAGCATTAAGAGCTATACATTAAGGTTTTGCTAATTGATTCACTAGGCCTTAGTTAGCATGAGTCAGGGCCTAGCTGCCCGGTTTCATATTAAATGTGTTTTTCCAACGTGCAGTGTGCTGACTTGCTGAAGGACATGTAATCATATTTTTCCAGAAGCTAGAAGATGAGTGTAACTGTAGTAGATCCGTTCTCATGAAACTCGACTTCCTCAAGGAAACATTCTTGCTGAATGCAACAGTGTAGACTCGCAAAAGGTACAAGGTCGCCTAAACCGGTATAGACAATGGAACTACTGACTGGGGATGCGAGAGGACCACAAGAATATGAAATCATACCCTACGTGAGAACTGTTATGAGGTGACAATTTTGAGGGTACAACTGGAAAACCATTGGATGGAGATAGTGGGGTGCCAAACCTGCCCAATTAGAAATTAGGGGACTGTACAATAGAATAGGGATAAAAACCTTTGACACAAGGAGCCATTAGGAGATGCAATTGCAAATTATTCTTGCTATTACCCAGACACTTTGTCACTCTGCCTAAAGACTTTGCTGTTTGACTCTTCAAACCATCCTCACCCTTATCTTGCTCGTTCTATACTTCTCCTCCTTATGAGGGAAGTGTCCCTACTTACCCCGTCTTGGTGAACTTTGCTGTGTTTCTTGGCTGATGGCGAATCAACTGATGTCCTGAGGACGAAGACTGACTCTGTATGCTGACCCATTACGGAGGGTAACTATATGATGATGAAATTGTAATTGTCTGTTTGCCTTTCCTTTCTAGGTACCAACTGCTTCTTTTGGCAGAGACCATAGTTAGATGTTTTTCTAAATTTGTGTTACCAAATTGTTTTGCATGAAGCCCAACGTGCCAATGCTAATTCGAGGTTAGTTAAGGGGTTCACTAGACGGACGCAAATAGACAAATGACTGAATCAATGCTTTGTTGAATAATGCGCTAATGATAATCTGCTAAGGTTAACCTATGTTGACGACGTGCTATGTTCTAATATTCATAATCTTTGCTTTGATGAAATCTTATTCGAGTTGCCATATTATGACAATGCTGATGTGTTTCATGGTTTTGAGACTAATAAACTTACTAGTAGAATTGTAATCAATAGGGAATAAACATCTTAAAATCGTACTAAACGGGTGTGGTTATTCATGACTGAAAAATCATGTTGGTTTCCGAGTCTTATTAAAGTTGTTCATTAATCTGATTGATTTGTTATGGTGAATATTGAGGACGTTATTGACTTATTGATTGGCATGTGGATTAGATATCCCGTCTTAAGGTGTCTTCAATCAGGGTCAAAAGATTCATCGGCCTAAAACGAGTCCCAGAGTGAATAAATTATCTAGTAAGGGACGCGTTAGCAGTTGTGGTAGCAGAGGATGGTTTGGCCCTTTGGTAGCCCTAGGACGAGGGACCATTGTTTAAAAGTGTTTTTGAAATAATGCAAATTGGAGGTATGATGTGTCTCAAATGACTTTCCCGGAACCTCGGAGCTTGCCTAAGTGAGTTGGGTATGTTCTCGGCGTCCTAGCATGTGTGGAATAGAATTTGCGCTTGCTCAGGTTATGCATATTGCAGGTGATTTGTGAAGTTTGTGTGAATTTAGGCCAGGTAATATTTTAGTAGGAGCGGGCTTTCTTCGCAGTATGAGAGTAGGGAAGTTGGCGAACTTCATGAAAGTGTGGCGCTTAGTGCTCAAAATTGTCCACGTGGTTGTTGGTGATATACAGATCTGTTGTGGTCTGAGACTCCGGAGTATATTGAGAAGTGTATGAGACACTTGGTTTATGTTGTAATTTGTGCGGTTTAATAGGTCAATCAGCCGTGGTTGACAAGTCAAGTTTGAGTCAATTGTGTGAATGCAACCTTGGATGGAGTTTTGGCAAGTTCTAAAGTGCACTAGAACAAACCATTGACAAGTCGAGAGTAGGATTTGCGGGTCGAATTCTGCTTGCGAGTGCGGGAGCTGAGAAGGAGAGAGTAGCGGCCGAAGCTTCAAGTGAAATCTCTGTAAAGTTCTGAAGCGATTGTGTTACCCTTCCTGGAGTAAACTGGCAAATTTGAGTTTATTGTTAAGGTGCTCGCAATACATTGCATTAGTT
The DNA here is from genome assembly GCF_031143425.1 of Pleurodeles waltl. Classification (NCBI taxonomy): domain Eukaryota; kingdom Metazoa; phylum Chordata; class Amphibia; order Caudata; family Salamandridae; genus Pleurodeles; species Pleurodeles waltl. Next base: position 621,152,110 of record NC_090450.1, read on the forward strand.
TCTGTGTGAGGAAGACAAGCCGCAAGACTTTGTCAGCCACAGTGTGTGTGAGTGTGACGTCATTGGAGCCGCGCTGGGATAGGTCAGTTACCGAGAGGGGTCGCGCATGGATTGGCAGCCGTCCATGAGAGGCAATTGGTTGAGAAGGTAGGCGAAGAGTGTTCTGGGAATTAAAGTCACTTCCTGATTAGATTCTAAAGAAAATAAAAGATGCAAAAATGATGTTTTTCAAGGCTCTAAAGAGTGCTTTGAGGGGAGATACATACATTACAGTGAGTGTGGGGGAGCCTACACCACCAGAGGATACTCCAGCTTATACCGTAATGGAGGAGAAGGGAGTCGCGCCATGTCTTTGGCTAAAGCAGTGGTGCAAAATGACAGAAAAGGAAGGATGTTTGGCGTTTCCGGAGTATGGAACGTTTAATATAGGGATTTTGGAAAATTTGCGGAGGGTGTTAAGTGAGCAAAAACCACCTCCGAGACCAGCTCAGTTTGAGGTATTAGCGATTTGGGATTTGATGGCCATACAACAGAGGCAGCAGAAATTTGTGAGGAGAATCAGAAAAGACTCTAGCAGAGGCTAGATGGGATAGCAAGACCAAGATGTGGAGAAGGGGAATAGTTGATGGAGTTAGGATGTTTCCTGCAATAACACAAGAAGCCGAGACAGAGGGAAAGAAGGCCACTTGTAAGACAGGCAAGGGCTCTAGTAAGCCAAAGGAGACTCTGAAGTCTTGGGCAGATGCAGATGATTCAGATGATGAGGAGTTTCTAAATCAGTTGTTACATGATCGACCGCCACCCTATGCCATGAATGATAATGGACTGAGTACTAGTGCGGGTCTTGAAGATCCGACACAAAATAAGGGAATCAAGAATACAGTACAGACAAGCAATACAGTTCCGATACAGAATGGTGTTAGTGTACCCACTGCACCAGACACACAGATACAGTTGCAGCCACCGTCAATTCAGAGGCTCCATCCTGATGTCCCAGTATTAGAGACAACTACAAGTTTGATGGTGCTGCCTGATCCAGTATACACAAGAGCATAGTTAGTGCAGATTGAGCCAACTCCACAATTGCTGCCCCAGCCGCAGCAACCGGTGGTTCCGAATTACACTTCTGTCGCAGGACCGCAGTTGGTAGCCACAGCACCTATGATGAATCAAGCTATGGGAGTTAATGCTCCACAGGGTTTGGGAATTGGACAGACACCAGCTGCTATATCATTGCCAATCACTGTTGGTCCGCCAGTACCGTTGTATGCGCAAGCTAAGCCTAGCGTATGTGACCAAGAAATAATGACCCAAGAGGCGATAAGAGGAGGGTTTACAGGAAACTTGCAGGGAATAACACAGGGGGGACAGACAGCCGAAAGGTCCAGATCCTTGTTGGACTTCAGTCCGATTGGGGTTCCTTTGGAGACAATGAGGCAATCAGGGTTGGGTACCTTGACCCGACAGGTGATGAGTGCAAATATGTCACAGACATCAATGATGCAGTCTGGAAATGTCTTGTTGCAAGGCTTAACAGCGCAACAATTGAATGAGTGGTTAGACAAGCTCAACACTCCGCAGACTACTTCAGAGACTGCAGAGAGATCAGAGAGAGAGGAATACCTGAATTTTGTGAGGGTGGGTGTGGAAGCTACAGAATTAGTAGAAGGAACAATGGGGGTGAACAGATTAGAGTCATACACGGAAGCAGAATTGAGGTTTCTGTGCCCCAAAATAACCAAAGAAGTGAGTAGGGTACATCAGAGGTTGGCAAACCTAGCGGACAAATACGGCATAGACTTAGACAACACTAAGCATTTGAAGAGGAGTTATAGGTTAGACTTTGCACCTAAAGATTTCGATCACATGAGATCCACCGGAATGAAGGCACATCTTAAAGCGATATTGCAAAGTGTTCAAATCTGGGGAGCATTAAAGAAGTGGGAAGGCAGATGGGCAAAGAAGAGAGATAAAGAGAAAAGTGACTACCCGGAACCGAAGCAGGCGAAAGCTGCACCAGACACGGGGACAATAAAAATGTTACCAATGAGAGAAACAGCTGGAGGGGTTCTAGTTCATGTACTGTGGTCTAGGGGTGACATTCTGTCATTCACAAATGACTATCCCAGGTTGAGGGAGAAGCCAATAGCGTGGTACCAGCAGACAGACAGGTTTGTGAAGCTCGCGAAGTGCCTCTGGGAAGACTTGAATACTCTGTTTGAGATCATAGTCCCAGCTGATTTATGGCTTGAGTGCAAGAGGGGTGTGGATTGGCCGACAGAGGAGCCGGCAAGGGACAAGATTACTGGAGCACCGTCTTCTGAAGTAATGAGGTATTACCATAAGGTGATTGAGTTTTTGAAGCAGAAAGTGCTGCCGAAAGTTACTGATTGGCAGAAAATTGACCGAACGTCACAAGAGGGCAAAGATTCGATACATGCTTACTATGAGAGGCTGTTGAAGGCATTCAAACACTACAGTTGTACTGAGGTCATAGAACCGAAAGACATGAATCACCTTGTGTTCCGGTTTGTTGAAGGGTTGAGATCAGAGATTAGCCAGATGATTAAGAATCATTTGATCTATTGGCAAGCAAAGCCGTTTGATGAGGTGTTGCAGTACGCAAAATACTGCAGCAATGAGATTGAATTGAAGCAGAGAAAGTTGAAAGAGAAGGTGATGGTGATGCAAATTAGAGCAGCTCAAGCAGGGACGCAGGGAAATGGAGTACAGCAGCAACCACAAGGAAACGGAATGTTTCAGTCACAACCGAGAGGACGAGGTCGAGGAGGTTTTGTAAACCGTTGTCCAGATTTGAATACCGTTGTGGTTCAAAATGATGTGCAAGGGATGAAAAAGGTGTTACCATGTCACGCGTGCGGGGGCGAGGGACACTGGAAGCGGGAGTGCCCAATGATGGTGCAGGATGGTGTTGTTCAACAAAGCAATGACGTCAGTTCATTTCAAAATGTGAGGGGTCCAAGAGTGAGGGGTCAAAATCCAAACTTCCAGAATAACATGGTGCAGATGCAGGGTCTCCAGCCTATGCAACAAATGCAAATGCCACGTGTTCAACCAGCACAGATGCAGCAGGTACAACAGCATATTCCCATGGTACCTAGACAGCACATGCAGTTACCACTAGCTCCAGTGGGCCAGCAACAGATGAAGCTTCCTCAACAGGTCACAAGTCAAACAATGAGTCAAAATGATATAGTACAACAGTTCCCATTGCTTGGTGAGGATGGAATAAATGATGAATGGTCAGATGATTGTTCAGATAGTGAGGAGTGCAGGCTTGCAGCGTCCCTAGAAGTTGATCAGAGGGAACCTTATGTTCAGGGAAAGGTGATGGGTCACAAGGTTTCATTCCTGGTTGATTCAGGAGCTAGACGCTCTACAGTCAGAAGTGCAGAGGTTCTGAAATTGCCACTTTTAGGGCGTACCATAAGGGTGGTAGGAGTAGCAAATCAGCTCCTGACAAATCCGATTAAAGATCCGGTTCAAGTTGAGATTGGTACCTTCCAGGGATTACATAGCTTTGTAGTCTGTGACTCAAGTCCCGTATCCCTACTGGGAAGAGACTTACTGTATAAGACGAGGTGTTCGATTACCTGTTCCAATGGAGGGACTGAGGTGCAGACAAACAGTGATGATGAAGGGGATGATGGTCAAATCTCAGAACCGGAGACGGAGTCTGCAAATGAGGAGTACCCTTTGATAACCTTTTTCCCGATGTTCACAGTGACTGATTTACCAGCCGAATTACAGGGAACAGTGACGGAGAAAGTGTGGGGCTTGACAGGAAAGGAAGTGGGATTAATAAGAGGAGTAGAGCCAGTTAAGGTAGAAGTGAAGCCAAATGCCGTGTTTCCCCAGGTACCACAGTATCACATGGCACAAGATTTTCTTATACAGGTGACGCAGAAAATTGCAGACTTTGTAAAGCAAGGGGTTCTAAAAAAAGTGATAAGCAGCCCGTGTAATTCACCAATGATGGGTCTGAAAAAGCCTTGTGGGAAAGTTTGAATTGTTCAAGACCTGAGAAAAATTAATGAGATTGTGGTAAAATGTTGCCCCATAGTGCCAAATCCAGCCGTGATTATGTTCCAGGTTCCGTGTGATGCATAATGGTTCACGGTTGTGGACCTGTCTCAAGCATTCTTTTCTGTGCCTCTTCATGAGGACAGCCAATTTCTCTTCAGTTTCAAATTCCTGGACAAGGTTTACAGTTGGTGTCGAATTCCTCAAGGGTTTTCTGAATCACCTTCCATCTTCAATCAGATATTGAAGAAGGATTTGGAATCATTAGAATGGCTTTTTAGTTCAACTCTAGTTCAGTACATTGATGATTTGCTAATTGCGTCCAAAACGAGAGATGACTGCAGGTACAATACTATTGCCTTACTGAATCATTTGGGAAAGACCGGATATAAAGTGTCCCCAAAGAAGCTACAGTATTGTCAAAAAGAGGTGAAGTACTTGGGGCACCTGATTGAAAAAGGGTTGTGGAAAATATCCAAAGAAAGGGTGACAGCCATATTGCAGATGAACTCCCCGACAACCAAGAGGGACGTTAGGATGTTTTTGGGAATGGTGGGCTACTGTCGTCAGTGGATTCCCTACTTCTCGATTATCTCTAAACCTTTGGTGAGGTTGACAGTTAAAGAAATTCAAGATGGCCCGGGTGCCATAACCATGTCCGAGAAAGAGATGAGGGCATTCATTGAACTGAGGGAAAGCATGTGCAGGGCACCAGCTTTAGGTATGCCTGATTACACAAAGCCTTTTGTATTGTTTTGTCATGAACGTGATGCTTGTTCTTTGTCTGTCCTGACACAGGTCCATGGAGGTGCAAACCACCCAGTAGCATTTTTTTCAGCAACTTTGGACCCAGTCGCAGCAGCCTTACCGGGTTGTTTGCGTGCAGTTGCAGCAGTTGGTCAAAGCTTCATTCAGTGTGAAGGTATTGTGATTGGACATCCCTTAATAGTAATGGTCCCACAATCAGTTGAAATTCTGCTGACCCGAACAAAGACTCAACATATGACAAATGCTGGCCTAACTAAGTATGAAACAATTATACTGGGGTCACCTAATGTATCTTTAAAAAGATGTACTGTGTTGAAACCGGCAACTTTGCTCCCTAATGAAAATGCAGACATTGATGATGCTGAGGAGGTAGAACATGATTGTCTTGAGGTAACGGATCTGTGCACCAAACCGAGACCTGACATTAAAGATGCCCAATTGGAAGAAAATGATTACATAATCTTTGTTGATGGTTCATGCCTGAGAAACTCAGTAGGAGTACTAAGAGCGGGATTTGCTGTGTGTACAATCACAGGTATCCTAGAAGCATCCTGGCTCGAAAGAGTATACTGTGCGAAAGTGGCTGAATTAATTGCTCTAACTAGGGCATGCCACGCTGCTGAGAACCTGAAAGTCACTATTTATACTGATAGCAGATATGGATTTGGAATTGTCCATGATTTTGGCCAGTTGGGGTGACAGAGGGTTTTCCTGACCTCTTCTGGTTCTCCAGTGAAAAATGGTGAACGAATTAAGGAATTGTTGCACGCAATTCAATTACCTCTTGAAATTGCCGTGGTGAAATGCAATGCTCATGTTAAATCACAAGACTTTGGGGGTCATTAGAACATTGGCGGTAAAAGGCGCTTACCGCCGTGTAGAAGACCCCCAATACACCGCTGTGGCGGCGGTATACCGCCACAGCTATTATGACACACAGCTCGGAATCTGCCGAAATTCCGACACCCACACAACACCACCACACCAAAGGTCTGTGATAAACTGGCGGAAACAAATCCTCCACCTCCACGCCAACAGAAACACGCCCATGCTATTATGACCCACGAATCCACGCTGCGGTCATTCAACCGCGGTAATCCATTGGCGGTACACACCGCCGTGCTCAAAATACACACACATCTCCAAAACACTGCCACATTGGACAATTCAAAATACACACACCTGATACACATACAAACAACACTCCCACACACTCAATACTATATAAAACACACACCCACATCACCCACAAACCCCTACGACCAGAAATTCTGAAAGAAGGCCAGAGAGACAGCACAGCAATTGACAACCCCATCACACAGAGGCACACAACACCATCACCCACACAACATCCACGCACAAAACACCACACACCACTTGTAGGAAAGAACCATCTTGCCTGGCATGTTACCCCCATATTTCACTGTATATATGTTGTTTTAGTTGTATGTGTCACTGGGACCCTGCCAGCCAGGGCCCCAGTGCTCATAAGTGTGCCCTGTATGTGTTACCTGTGTGATGACTAACTGTCTCACTGAGGCTCTGCTAACCAGAACCTCAGTGGTTATGCTCTCTCATTTCTTTCCAAATTGTCACTAGCAGGCTAGTGACCAATTTCACCAATTTACATTGGCATACTGGAACACCCTTAAAATTCCCTAGTATAGGGTACAAAGGGTATTGGGGTTCCAGGAGATCCCTATGGGCTGCAGCATTTATTTTGCCCCCCATAGGGAGCTCTGACAATTCTTACACAGGCCTGCCATTGCAGCCTGAGTGAAATAACGTCCACGTTATTTCACAGCCATTTACCACTGCACTTAAGTAACTTATAAGTCACCTATATGTCTAACCTTTACCTGGTAAAGGTTGGGTGCTAAGTTACTTAGTTTGTGGGCACCCTGACACTAGCCAAGGTGCCCCCACATTGTTCAGGACAAATCCCCGGACTTTGTGAGTGCGGGGACACCATTACACACGTGCACTATATATATGTCACTACATATGTATAGCGTCACAATGGTAACACCGAACATGGCCATGTAACATGTCTAAGATCATGGAATTGTCAACCCAATGCCATTCTGGCATTGGAAAGACAATTCCATGATCTCCCGAGTCTCTAGCGCAGACCCGGGTACTGCCAAACTACCTTTCCCGGGGTTTCACTGCAGCTGCTGCTGCTGCCAACCCCTCAGACAGGGTTCTGCCCTCCTGGGGTCCAGCCAGGCTTGGCCCAGGAAGGCAGAACAAAGGACTTCCTCAGAGACAGGGTGTTACACCCTCTCCCTTTGGAAAAAGGTGTCAGGGCTGGGGAGGAGTAGCCCCCTTCAGCCTCTGGAAATGCTTTCATGGGCACAGATGGTGCCCATTTCTGCATAAGCCAGTCTACACCGGTTCAGGGATCCCCCAGCCCTGCTCTGGCACGAAACTGGACAAAGGAAAGGGGGTTGACCACTCCCCTGACCTGCACCTCCCCTGGGAGGTGCCCAGAGCTCCTCCAGTGTGCTCCAGACCTCTGCCATCTTGGAAACAGAGGTGCTGCTGGCACACTGGACTGCTCTGAGTGGCCAGTGCCAGCAGGTGACGTCAGAGGCTCCTTCTGATAGGCTCTTACCTGTGTTGATAGCATATCCTCCTTCCTAGGTAGCCAAACCTCCTTTTCTGGCTATTTAGGGTCTCTGCTTTGGGGAATTCTTTAGATAACGAATGCAAGAGCTCATCAGAGCTCCTCTGCATCTCTCTCTTCACCTTCTGCCAAGGAATCGACCGCTGACTGCTCTGGACGCCTGCAAAACTGCAACAAAGTAGCAAAGACGACTACTGCAACCTTGTATCGCTGATCCGGCCGCCTTCTCAACTGTTTTCCCAGTGGCGCATGCTGGGGGGGTAGTCTGCCTCCTGTCTGCAATAGAAGCTCCGAAGAAATCTCCCGTGGGTCGACGGAATCTTCCCCCTGCAACCACAGGCACCAAAAGACTGCATCACCGGTCCTCTGGGTCCCCTCTCAGCACGACGAGCGTGGTCCCTGGAACTCAGCGACTCCCACAGTCCAGTGACTCTTCAGTCCAAGTTTGGTGGAGGTAAGTCCTTGCCTCCCCACGCTAGACTGCATTGCTGGGTACCGCATGATTTGCAGCTTCTCCGGCTCCTGTGCACTCTTCCAGGATTTCCTTTGTGCACAGCCAAGCCTGGGTCCCCGACACTCTAACCTGCAGTGCACGACCTCCTGAGTTGTCCTCCGGCGTCGTGGGACCTTCTTTTGTGACTTCAGGTGTGCTCCGGTTCACTCTTCTTCGTAGTGCCTGTTATGGCACTTCTGTGGGTGCTGCTTGCTTCTGAGTGGGCTCCTTGTCTTGCTGGACGCCCCCTCTGTCTCCTCACAAAATTGGCGACATCCTGGTCCCTCCTGGGCCACAGTAGCAGCCAAAAACCTTAACCACAACCTTTGCAGCTAGCAAGGCTTGTTTGCGGTCTTTCTGCACGGAAACACCTCTGAAAGCTTCTTCGCGACGTGGGACATCCATCCTCCAAAGGGGAAGTTCCTAGTCCTCTTCGTTCTTGCAGAATCCACAGCTTCTACCATCTGGTGGCAGCTTCTTTGCAACCTCAGCTGGCATTTCTTGGGCATCTGCCCACTCCCGACTTGAGTGTAACTCTTGGACTTGGTCCTCTTGTTCCACAGGTACTCTCGTCTGGAAATCCATTGTTGTTGCATTGCTGGTGTTGGTCTTCCTTGCAGAATTCCCCTATCACGACTTCTGTGCTCTCTGGGGAACTTAGGTTCACTTTGCACCCACTTTTCAGGGTCTTGGGGTGGGCTATTTTTCTAACCCTCACTGTTTTCTTACAGTCCCAGCGACCCTCTACAAGCTCACATAGGTTTGGGGTCCATTCGTGGTTCGCATTCCACTTCTAGAGTATATGGTTTGTGTTGCCCCTATACCTATGTGCTCTCATTGCAATCTATTGTGACTGCACATTGCTTGCATTGCTTTCTATTGCTATTACTGCATATTTTTGGTATTGTGTACATATATCTTGTGTATATTTGCTATCCTCATACTGAGGGTACTCACTGAAATACTTTTGGCATATTGTCATAAAAATAAAGTACCTTTATTTTTAGTATATCTGTGTATTGTGTTTTCTTATGATATTGTGCATATGACACTAGTGGTATAGTGGGAGCTTTCCATGTCTCCTAGTTCAGCCTAAGCTGCTCTGCTAAGCTACCCTTTTCTATCAGCCAAAGCTGCTAGACACCTCTTCTACACTAATAAGGGATACCTGGACCTGGTGCAGAGAGTAAGTACCCCTTGGTACTCACTACAAACTAGGCCAGCCTCCTACATTGGAAGCAGCGACAGGATAAGTACTTGCAACTACTTACCACTTTGTCATTTTGTACTTTTCATAAGAGAATAATATACAAAACAAGTTCAGTGTATGTACAACTAACCAAAAAGTTTTGCTTTTCTTCTCTTACCCCTTTGCTAAGTGCTGAAAAGTACCTCTAAAACTTTCAAAAAGTTTTTTTTCCTGTTCTTTAAAAAGTTCTGAAACTTTTTCTTTCTTTTTCTGTCCCTTAAACCTTTTTCTATCATGTCTGGTACAGGTCAAACTCTGGATCTGACCAGCACTGCTTATGACCACCTTAGCTGGAAAGGTGCAAGGAGTCTCTGCATTGATAGAGGTTTAGGGGTAGGGAAGGATCCCTCTAGATAATTGTTGGTTAATATGCTCATTGAACATGATAAGACCAAAGCTGGCACATCTGGTGAGAGATTAGCCGATGGTTCGCACTCTGATTCTGGGGTAGCCGCAGTAAAAGTGTTAGATGGGAACCTTCCCAACCTGCCCCTTAGCAGGCCACCTAGCAGGGCTGGTACTGATGTGAGCTCTCATCACAGTAGAGAGGTTACTCCTTTAGGCCAGGTTGTTAGAGTGCCATCTGTTAGGGACAGGTCTCCCTCTGTTCATTCACACCATTCTTCTGTGTCTAGGCATGATGATGACAGAGTGTTAGAAAGGGAACTCAATAGATTGAGAGTGGAAGAGTCCAGGCTGAAGCTCAAGAAGCAACAGCTGGATCTGGACAGGGAAGCATTTGACTTAGAAAAAGAAAGACAGAGGTTGGGGTTTGGACCCCATGGTGGCAGCAGCAGTATTACAGATAGTAATCCTGTAAAAGAGCATGATTCTAGGAATCTGCATAAGATAGTACCCCCTTACAAGGAGGGCGATGACATTAACAAGTGGTTTGCTGCACTTGAGAGGGCCTGTGTTGTACAGGGGTCCCTCAAAGGCAGTGGGCTGCTATACTATGGCTATCTTTGAGTGGAAAGGGTAGGGATAGGCTCCTTACTGTTAAGGAAAGTGATGCCAATAATTTTACAGTTCTTAGGAATGCACTCCAAGATGGTTATGGCTTAACCACTGAACAGTACAGGATGAAGTTCAGAGAAACCAAAAAGGAGTCTTCACAAGACTGGGTAGACTTTGTTGACCATTCAGTGAAGGCCTTGGAGGGGTGGTTACATGGCAGTAAAGTTTCTGACTATGAAAGACTGTATAACTTAATCCTGAGAGAGCATATTCTTAATAACTGTGTGTCTGATTTGTTGCACCAATATCTAGTGGACTCAGATCTGACCTCTCCCCAAGAATTGGGAAAGAAGGCAGACAAATGGGTCAGAACAAGAGCGAACAGAAAAGTTCATACAGGGGGTGACAAGGATGGCAAGAAGAAGGATGGTAAGTCTTCAGACAAGGGTGGGGACAAATCTAAAAATGAGTCTTCATCAGGCCCACAAAAACACTCTGGTGGGGGTGGTGGGTCCAAATCCTCTTCTAATCAAGTAAAGAAACCATGGTGCTATTTATGTAAAATAAAAGGCCATAGGACAACTGATGCCAGTTGTCCAAAGAAAAGCAGCAAGCCTCCCACTACCACAACCCCTACTGCTACACCTAGTGCCCCTAGTAATAGCAGTGGTGGTGGGAGCAAACCTACTAATAGCCAATCCAAGGGAGTAGCTGGGCTCACTTTTGATAATTTAGTTGGGGTTGGTCTTGTTAGGGAGACCACAGAGGCTGTGTTAGTCTCTGAAGGTGCCATTGATTTGGCCACCTTGGTTGCTTGTCCCCTTAACATGGATAAGTACAATCAACTTCCCCTAATAAATGGTGTTGAGGTTCAGGCCTACAGGGACACAGGTGCTAGTGTTACCATGGTAATAGAGAAACTGGTCCACCCTGAACAACACCTACTTGGTCACCAGTACCAAGTGACTGATGCTCATAACAACACTCTTAGCCACCCCATGGCTGTTGTAAATCTCAACTGGGGGGGGGGGGTTACTGGTCCAAAGAAAGTTGAGGTTGCCTCAGATTTACCTGTAGACTGTCTACTAGGGAACGATTTAGAGACATCAGCTTGGGCAGAAGGGGAGTTGGAGGCTCATGCAGCAATGCTGGGCATTCCAGGGCATATTTTTGCTTTGACAAGGGCTCAGGCCAAAAAGCAAAAAGGACAGGGTGACTTGGATCCTGGAACAATGGACCAAGTGTTCCCTAAAACTAGTGTTAGTAAAGGTAAAACACTACCTACTATCCCTCCCTCTACAGTGGATTCAACTTCTGAGGAAGAAGAATTTCCACCCTGTGCAGAACCTACACCAGAGGAGCTGGAAGCAGACACTGCTGAGCTTTTGGGTGGACGGGGAACTGCCAGGGAGGAGCTGAGTGTGGCACAGCAGACCTGTCCCACACTAGAGGGTCTAAGACAGCAAGATGTCAAACAGCAAAATGGGGATGTCAGTGACTCTCACAGAGTTTACTGGGAGGACAACCTCTTGTATACTGAGGCAAGGGACCCTAAACCTGGAGCAGCCAGGAGATTGGTCATTCCCTTGCAATACAGAGAGTTCCTCCTAACTCTAGCCCACGACATTCCCTTGGCTGGACATTTGGGACAAATGAAAACTTGGGACAGGCTTGTTCCCTTGTTTCATTGGCCTAGAATGTCAGAGGACACAAAGGAATTTTGTAAGTCCTGTGTCACCTGTCAAGCCAGTGTCAAAACAGGTGGCACCCCAAAGGCACCCCTTATTCCACTACCTGTGGTTCGGGTTCCCTTTGAAAGGGTAGGGGTTGACATAGTTGGCCCCCTTGACCCTCCTACTGCTTCAGGCAATAGGTTTATATTTGGTGGTAGTGGACCATGCCACCAGATATCCTGAAGCAATTCCTCTAAGGACCACTACAGCTCCTGCAGTGGCCAAGGCCCTCCTGGGAATCTTTTCCAGGGTGGGCTTCCCAAAAGAGGTGGTATCAGGCAGGAGTAGCAACTTCATGTCTGCTTACTTAAAGGCCATGTGGAAGGAATGTGGTGTAACATACAAATTCACCACACCCTATCATCCACAAACAAATGGACTGGTTGAGAGGTTTAATAAAACTCTCAAAGGAATGATAATGGGACTCCCTGAAAAACTCCGGAGGAGATGGGATGTCCTGTTACCTTGCCTCCTTTTTGCTTACAGGGAGGTACCCCAAAAAGGAGTGGGCTTCAGCCCCTTTGAACTCCTATTTGGACACCCTGTAAGAAGTCCTCTAACACTTGTAAAGGAGGGTTGGGAACAACCTTTAAAAGCTCCTAAGCAAGACATAGGGGAGTATGTACTTGGCCTAAGATCCAGAATGGCTGAGTACATGAAAAAGGCCAGCAAAAACCTTCAGGCCAGCCAAGAGCTCCAAAAGCAATGGCATGACCAGAAGGCTGTTCTGATTCAGTACCAACCAGGGCAGAAAGTGTGGGTCTTGGAGCCTGTGGCCCCAAGAGCACTCCAAGACAAATGGAGTGGACTCCACGTTATTGTTGAGAAAAAGGGAGAAGTCACCTACTTGTTGACTTAGGCACTGCCAGGAGTCCCCTTAGGGTACTCCATGTCAATCGCCTGAAACCCTACTATGACAGGGCTGATCTCACCCTGCTCATGGGAACAGATGAAGGACAGGAAGAAGAGAGTGACCCTCTCCCTGATCTCTTCTCTTCCACAGAACAAGATGCTTTAGTGGAAGGTGTAGTTCTGGCAGATTGTCTTACTGCTGAGCAGAAAGACCACTGCATAAACCTCCTGGGTCAGTTTTCTGAACTCTTTTCTACTGTGCCAGGCACCACTTCTTGGTTTGAGCACACTATAGATACTGGAGACAGCATGCCTGTCAAAAGTAAGATCTATAGGCAGCCTGACCATGTCAGAGACTGCATAAAACAAGAGGTTCAGAAAATGCTTGAACTGGGAGTGGTTGAGCACTCTGAAAGTCCATGGGCCTCTCCTGTGGTACTTGTGCCAAAGCCTCATTCCAAAGATGGGAAAAGGGAAATGAGATTTTGTGTAGACTACAGAGGTCTCAACCAGGTAACTAAAACTGATGCTCACCCTATACCCAGGGCAGATGAGCTAATAGATACACTGGCATCTGCCAAGTATCTAAGCACCTTTGATTTGACTGCAGGGTATTGGCAGATCAAGTTATCAGAGGATGCTAAAGCAAAAACTGCATTTTCTACCATTGGAGGGCACTACCAATTCACAGTAATGCCCTTTGGTTTGAAAAATGCACCTGCCACTTTTCAGTGGTTGGTGAATACAGTCCTGCAAGGGCTGGAGGCTTTTAGTGCAGCATATCTAGATGATATAGCTGTCTTTAGCTCCACCTGGGATGATCACCTGGTCCAACTGTGGAACGTTTTGGAGGCCCTGCAAAAGGCAGGCCTCACTATCAAGGCTTCAAAGTGCCAGATAGGGCAGGGGAAAGTGGTTTATCTGGGACACCTTGTAGGTGGAGAACAGATTGCACCACTTCAGGGGAAAATCCAAACTATTATAGATTGGGTTCCCCCTACAACTCAGACGCAGGTGAGAGCCTTCTTAGGCCTCACTGGGTACAACAGGAGGTTCATAAAGAACTATGGCTCCATTGCAGCCCCTCTTAATGACCTCACTTCAAAGAAGATGCCTAAAAAGGTATTGTGGACAGCTAGCTGTCAGAAAGCTTTTGAGGAACTGAAACAGGCCATGTGCTCTGCACCTGTCCTAAAAAGCCCCTGTTACTCCATAAAATTCATTGTCCAAACTGATGCATCTGAATTAGGGGTAGGGGCAGTCTTATCACAACTTAATTCTGAGGGCCAGGATCAACCTGTTGCTTTTATCAGCAGGAGGTTGACCCCTAGAGAAAAGCGTTGGTCTGCCATAGAGACGGAGGCCTTTGCTGTGGTCTGGGCACTGAAGAAGTTGAGGCCATACCTGTTTGGCACTCACTTCATTGTTCAAACAGACCAAAACCTCTACTTTGGCTAAAACAAATGAAAGGTGAAAACCCTAAATTGTTGAGGTGGTCCATATCCCTACAGGGAATGGACTATACAGTGGAACATAGACCTGGGAGTACCCACTCCAATGCAGATGGACTCTCCAGATATTTCCACTTAGACAATGAAGACTCATCAGGTCATGGCTAGTCTTATTGTCCTTCGTTTGGGGTTGGGTTGTGTAGGAAAGTACCATCTTGCCTGGCATGTTACCCCCATATTTCACTGTATATATGTTGTTTTAGTGGTATGTGTCACTGGGACCCTGCCAGCCAGGGCCCCAGTGCTCATAAGTGTGCCCTGTATGTGTTACCTGTGTGATGACTAACTGTCTCACTGAGGCTCTGCTAACCAGAACCTCAGTGGTTATGCTCCCTCATTTCTTTCCAAATTGTCACTAACAGGCTAGTGACCAATTTCACCAATTTACATTGGCATACTGGAACACCCTTATAATTCCCTAGTATATGGTACTGAGGTACCCAGGGTATTGGGGTTCCAGGAGATCCGTATGGGCTGCAGCATTTCTTTTGCCACCCATAGGGAGCTCTGACAATTCTTACACAAGCCTGCCATTGCAGCCTGAGTGAAATAACGTCCACGTTATTTCACAGCCATTTACCACTGCACTTAAGTAACTCATAAGTCACCTATATGTCTAACCTTTACCTGGTAAAGGTTGGGTGCTAAGTTACTTAGTGTGTGTGCACCCTGACACTAGCCAAGGTGCCCCCACATTGTTCAGGGCAAACTCTCCGGACTTTGTGAGTGCGGGGACACCATTACACCCGTGCACTATGCATATGTCACAACATATGTATAGCGTCACAATGGTAACTCCGAACATGGCCATGTAACATGTCTAAGATCATGGAATTGTCACCCCAATGCCATTCTGGCATTGGGGAGACAATTCCATGATCCCCCGAGTCTCTAGCACAGATCCGGGTACTGCCAAACTACCTTTCCCGGGGTTTCACTGCAGCTGCTGCTGCCAACCCCTCAGACAGGTTTCTGCCCTCCTGGGGTCCAGCCAGGCTTGGCCCAGGAAGGCAGAACAAAGGACTTCCTCAGAGACTTCCTTTGGAAAAAGGTGTCAGGGCTGGGGAGGAGTAGCCTCCCCCAGCCTCTGGAAATGCTTTCATGGGCACAGATGGTGGCCATTTCTGCATAAGCCAGTCTATACCGGTTCAGGGATCCCCCAGCCGTGCTCTGGTGCAAAACTGGACAAAGGAAAGGGGAGTGACCCCTCCCTTGACATGCACCTCCCCTGGGAGGTGCCCAGAGCTCCTCCAGTGTGCTCCAGACCTCTGACATCTTGGAAACAGAGGTGCTGCTGGCACACTGGACTGCTCTGAGTGGCCAGTGCCAGCAGGTGACGTCAGAGACTCCTTCTGATAGGCTCTTACCTGTGTTGCTAGCCTATCCTCCTTCCTAGGTAGCCAAACCTCCTTTTCTGGCTATTTAGGGTCCCTGCTTTGGGGAATTCTTTAGATAACGAATGCAAGAGCTCATCAGAGTTCCTCTGCATCTCTCTCTTCACCTTCTGCCAAGGAATCGACCGCTGACTGCTCTGGACTCCTGCAAAACTGCAACAAAGTAGCAAAGACGACTACTGCAACCTTGTATCGCTGATCCGGCCGCCTTCTCGACTGTTTTCCTGGTGGTGCATGTTGTGGGGGTAGTCTGCCTCCTCTCTGCACTAGAAGCTCCGAAGAAATCTCCTGTGGGTCGACAGAATCTTCCCCCTGCAACCACAGGCACCAAAAGACTGCATCACCGGTCCTCTGGGTCCCCTCTCAGCACGACGAGCATGGTCCCTGGAACTCAGCAGCTCTGTTCAAGTGACTCCCGCAGTCCAGTGACTCTTCAGTCCAAGTTTGGTGGAGGTAAGTCCTTGCCTCCCCACGCTAGACTGCATTGCTGGGTACTGCTTGATTTGCAGCTCCTCCGGCTCCTGTGCAATCTTCCAGGATTTCCTTTGTGCACAGCCAAGCCTGGGTCCCCGACACTCTAACATGCAGTGCACGACCTCCTGAGTTATCCTCCGGCGTCGTGGGACCTTCTTTTGTGACTTCAGGTGCGCTCCGGTTCACTCTTCTTTGTAGTGCCTGTTCTGGCACTTCTGTAGGTGCTGCTTGCTTCTGAGTGGGCTTCTTATCTTGCTGGACGCCCCCTCTGTCTCCTCATGCAATTGGCGACATCCTGGTCCCTCTTGGGCCACAGCAGCAGCCAAAAACCCTAACCGTGACCCTTGCAGCTAGCAAGGCTTGTTTGCGGTCTTTCTGCACGGAAACACCTCTGAAAGCTTCTTCACAATGTGGGACATCCATCCACCAAAGGGGAAGTTCCTAGTCCTCTTCATTCTTGCAGAATCCACAGCTCCTACCATCCAGTGGCAGCTTCTTTGCAACCTCAGCTGGCATTTCTTGGGCATCTGCCCACTCCCGACTTGAGTGTAACTCTTGGACTTGGTCCCCTTGTTTCACAGTTACTCTCATCTGGAAATCCATTGTTGTTGCATTGCTGGTGTTGGTCTTCCTTGCAGAATTCCCCTATCACGACTTCTGTGCTCTCTGGGGAACTTAGGTGCACTTTGCACCCACTTTTCAGGGTCTTGGGGTGTGCTATTTTTCTAACCCTCACTGTTTTCTTACAGTCCCAGCAACCCTCTACAAGCTCACATAGGTTTGGGGTCCATTCGTGGTTCGCATTCCACTTCTAGAGTATATTGTTTATGTTGCCCCTATACCTATGTGCTCTCATTGCAATCTATTGTGACTGTACATTGCTTGCATTGCTTTCTATTGCTATTACTGAATATTTTTGGTATTGTGTACATATATCTTGTGTATATTTGCTATCCTCATACGGAGGGTACTCACTGAGATACTTTTGGCATATTGTCATAAAAATAAAGTACCTTTATTTTTAGTATATCTGTGTATTGTGTTTTCTTATGATATTGTGCATATGACACTAGTGGTATAGTGGGAGCTTTGCATGTCTCCTAGTTCAGCCTAAGCTGCTCTGCTAAGCTACCCTTTTCTATCAGCCAAAGCTGCTAGACACCTCTTCTACACTAATAAGGGATACCTGGACCTGGTGCAGAGTGTAAGTACCCCTTGGTACTCACTACAAACCAGGCCAGCCTCCTACACCACTACACTCACCACACTCATCAACACATACACCACCCCACACCTCACCCACACCACCCCATGGCACGCCAAAGACACCCCCGCTTCTCCGAGGAGGAGCTCCGGGTCATGGTGGAGGAAATCGTCCGGTTAGAGCCACAGCTATTTGGCTCACAGGTACAGCACACATCAATAGCCAGGAAGATGGAGTTATGGCGCAGAATAGTGGACAGGGTGAACGCCGTGGGACAGCACACAAGAAATAAGGAGGACATCAAGAAGAGGTGGAACGACCTACGGGGGAATGTGCGTTCAACGGTCTCCAGGCACAACATTGCGTTCAGCGGACTGGCGGCGGACCCCCACCTCCTCCACCACAACTAACAACATGGGAGGAGCAAGTCTTGACCATCTTGCATTCTGAGGGCCTCGGAGGAGTCGGTGGAGGATGGAACACTGGTAAGTCAAATCTTAACTATCATATCCCCCACCCTACCTGCATGCTATCACACACCCCCTCCCTCACCCCCTCCCCTATCACTACAACTCCTCACTAATGTACCCATTACACCAACCACCCATCCCAACACCAAGCCCTGCATGACACAACTAAGCATGGACACCCCTCACTAAAGCATGCTCACTGGACATACCCAGAACACCCCCCCAACCATCATCACACAAACCCACTCACAGGAATGCGTGCACTGGGGTACACAAACACCCACCCATTGCACACCATGAAATACACAAATGCAATAATCATGCTCTTATGCCCCTGCAGGAACCCGAAGGACCGTCACCACACCAGAGGGTCCAGACAACACCACTCCACCCCCAGAAGAGGCCCACAGTGACAACAGCAGCTCTGCCCACTGGATCTTGATGACCAGCCCGGACCATCGTGGGCCTCTGGAGGTCGGTTCCCCTTGCACAGGCACAGCCCAACACCGACCTTCCACCCTCTGGTAACACCAGCACAGCACCCACCCAGCGGCCCCTATCACCATTTTACAACCCCCCTTCATTTTTGAGCACTTAACTAATTACCATTAAAACACACAACAATCTGGAGTCAGTCTATGATTTGGTAATTTGTATTATCAATGACAGTGTCAGAATGGCTTTACCATTGTAAGGCTAACATACCTATGTCACAGATCACAAGCCCTTGAAGGATGCAAGCAGCTGACACGTAGGTAACCATACCTGTGAAACCGTAATGGAAGGGTACAACTCAGTTAACAAATAGTGATTTAAATCGAGGAACAGGATAGAGGTAGACGTGTGAAAGTGAATGTAATGTAAAACATGAAAATGTTCTCACCTGTGTCTCACTGGAAATATTGCTGTAGGACTGATTCCCTGTTGTCATTTTCTTCTTCCTCAGCTTCATCCTCATCACTGTCCAGAGGCTCCACAGGCTACACAGCTGCTACAACCCCGTCATCTGGATCATCCTCCTACAGAAAAGGCACCTGGTGTCGCAAAGCCAAATTATGGAGCATGGAGCAGGCGATGATGATGTCGCACACCTTCCTCGGTGAGTAGAATAGGGATCCACCTGTCATATGGAGGCACCTGAACCTGCCCTTCAGGAGGCCGAAGGTGCGTTCAATCATCCTCCAAGTCCACCCATGGGCCTCATTGTACCGTTCCTCTGCCCTGGTCCTGGGATTCCTCACTGGGGTCAATAGCCACGAAAGGTTGGGGTAACCAGAGTCCCCCAATAGCCATACACGGTGCCTCTGGAGTTGACCCATCATATCAGGGATGCTGCTATTCTGCAGGATGTAGGTGTCATGCACTGAACCAGGGAACATAGCATTTACATGCGAGATGTACTGGTCTGCCAAACAGACCATCTGGACATTCATGGAATGATAACTCTTCCTGTTCCTGTACACCTGTTCACTCCTGTGGGGGGGACCAGAGCTACATGGGTCCCATCAATGGCACCTATGACGTTGGGGATATGTCCAAGGGCATAGAAGTCACCTTTCACTGTAGGCAAATCCTCCACCTGAGGGAAAATGATGTATCTCCTTACGTATTTCAGCAGGTCAGACAACACTCTGGACAAGACGTTGGAAAACATAGGCTGGGACATCCCTGATGCCATGGCCACAGTAGTCTGAAAAGAGCCACTTGCAAGGAAATGGAGCACTGACAGCACCTGCACGTCAGGGGGGATTCCAGTCGGATGGCGGATCGGTGACATCAGGTCTGGCTCCAACTGGGTACATAGTTCCTGGATTGTGGCACGGTCAAACTGGTAGGTGACGATGACTTGTGCTCTTCCATTGTCAACAGGTCCACAAGCGGTCGGTACACCGGAGGATTCCGCCATCTTCTCATATGTCCCAGCTGACAGTGCCTACGAAGGACAACAGCGAAGAACCAGTCATTATTCCTCCAGGTATGTACCCACAGTTACACACAAGACTACACCAGACACAAAACCCTTCCTGTATGTGTGTTGAGTGTAGGCCTAGCTATGTGTGACGCAGAGGTAAATTAAGCCATGTGGGCCCCTGAAATGGTGGCTGCCTGACCTCTAAACTGGGACAATGGGATTGTGGGGTAACTGCGCTGGCGTTGTACACCGTCGCGGTAGGCGGTCATAGACCGCGTCGCAATGCAGCATTGGTTAACATTGGACCCTATGGGTCCCAGGAGCCAATGAACAGGTGCGCCGGCGGTGATGATGCGCACCGCCGCGGACGTCACAGCCGCAGACGTGACCGCCATTTTCTATCTGTTCAATCACTAGATACCTGACCTTCGACAGGAGAGGACCTACACTGCAAGTGCTGCTGTGACCTCGGTCTGGAAGCGACGATGGCTGCTGCGTCTGGGGAAAGGGCCCCTGCCTTCACTGCACAGGAGTTGGAGAAACTGGTAGACGGGGTCCTCCCCCAGTACACGCTACTCCAGACCAACAGGTTAGTACACAGGGAGCACGTTGTATGGGCTAGGCCTGGGTGGAGAGGGCTGGTTGGAAGAGGGAAGGGGGTAGAGTACATAGAACATTAATGCATGGGAATGAATGGGCCACATGGCCAGAGTAGGGAGGGGGCCACTCACATTGACGGTGCAGTTGGTAATGACTGTTCCTCTTCCCTTGTGCATGTCATGTAGGTCAGCGCCCACCAGAAGATGGACATCTGGCGTGCCATCGCCAAGGAGGTTCGGACCCTGGGGGCCCACCAGAGACGGGGCACCCACTGCCGGAAGAGATGGGAGGACATTCGCCGCTGCAGCAAGAAGACGGCGGAGGCTCAGCTGGGGATGCCCTCCCAACGTAGGAGGGGTGCCCGTCGCACCATGACCCCCCTGATGTTCCGGATCCTGGCGGTGGCCTTCCCGGAGTTGGATGGGCGCTTGAGGACATCACAGAAGACACAAGAGGGTGAGTACAACCTCATTCTGCGGACCTTGCGTGCAGTGGAGGGGTCTGGGTGGGGGAGTTGGGCTGTGGGTGTAAGTAGGCCAGGGCGAGTTAGGTAGGCAAGGCCCCTCCGTAATGTAGGCCATGTGGCACTCCACCCCACCTCAGCAGAGTACCAAATCAAGGTATACTTGCCCCTGTCGCTTCCATGTGCGTAGATGTCCACCATTGACATGTAGGCCATATCCCAGAAATTGCTTGTGCAGAGGGCAGGAGCACGGCGTAATGAAGGGGGCTGCTGTGTCTGTCTTGTCCGCCAACGGTAGCGGTATGCCATGCACTAAAACTCTCTTTCTTCTGTCTCCCCCCCTTTTTCTGCTCTCTCTGCCCTTTTGTACATCAGCATCAACAGGTGGAGGTACAGTGGCACCAGAGCACGAGGGAGCTGCATCCCACATGGCCATGGAGGGCCACACCACGGAATCTGAATACACCACTGGGATGGAGGTCGAGGGGAGCTTCACGTCGGCCACCGGATCACCAAGCAGCGACACGGACTCGTTCGCCGATGGGGGCTCCCTTGTGGTGGTGGCACCATCTGTGCCCCACACTTCTACATGTACAGCTGCCACCTCCCCTACCAGACTGCCCTCCCAGCAGCCCCTCAGCGTTCGCTCCATGCCCGCTCACCCAGGAGGATGGGCATCACCTTCGCCCCAGGCACCTCAGGCCCTGCCCCAGTCACCCCTGCTGCCCTCAGTGAGGAGGCCATTGACCTCCTCAGGTCACTCACTGTTGGGCAGTCTACCATTGTGAATGCCATCCAGGGTGTAGAACGAGAGTTGCAACACAGTAATGCGTTCCTGGAGGGCATTCATTCTGGTCAGGCTGTCCTTCAGCGAACCCTGCAATCTCTGGCCTCAGCACTGATGGCAGCCATTGTTCCTGTGTCTAGCCTCCCCCCTCCAACTTCCTCCACCCAGACCCAATCCCCTGTACCCCAGCCCATCCCAAGCACACCTACAGACCAGCATGCACACAAGTCAACACACAAAAGTAGCTCAAGCAAACATAGGCACCACACATCCCACAGGCACTCACACAAGCATCACACCCATACAGACACACCAACATCCACTGCCTCCACTGGGTCCCCCTCCTCCTCTTCTCCCTCCTCCCTCCCAGTCTCGTCTACACACACACCTGCATGCACCACATCTACAGGCACCAGGAATCGCACCAGGACACCCAGCACCCCAAGCCGCTCACCTGCACTCACCACCTCCACTGCCATTTACACGTCCCCTGTGTCCTCTCCCAGTGTGTCTGTGAGGCCCCCTCCCAAAGTACACAAACGCCGGCCATCACTCACCCAACATCCATCCACCTCACGACAGCCTCCAGTACCTGCACCTTCACCCAAAACAGCTAAAGTGACACCTCCGACAACCACCTCCTCTTCCTCCACTCCCAGACCCCCTCCAGCTACCCATCCCAGTGTTCATCAGAAACTTTCCCTCTGTAAAATTGACCTTTTTGCCCCCACCACCCCCCTCCATTTCATCAGTCCCATCGTAGCGCCTCAGCCAAAAAGCCTCCAATACCAGTGGTGAGTGTTCAGGGATTGTGGAGTGCACCGGCCACTAGGGCAGGCAGTAGGACCCGGAGCCAAGGCACTGGCAGCCCACCCCCTGTAAAGGCTCTAAAATTGGAGAGTGGACGACAGGACCATGTTAAGACTCCTGGTGGGACAACAACTGACACAGGTTCGAAGATGATTGGAGAGTCAGCTGTGACTCCACCAAAGGTGGGGAATGGCCAGAGGAAGTCTGCCCAGCCTGTTGTGAGTGTCACGGCGGAGAAGTGCACCATCATTTCTGGCGGTCCAGACAAAACCGCCAGCACCGTCGTAACTGGTCCAGAGACCACCGCCAGAGTCATTGCCCAGGAGGGCCCAAGTATCGTCACTGGTCAGGAGACCACCGCCAGAGTCACAGCCCAGGAGGGCTCAAGTATCGTCACTGGTCCAGAGACCACCGCCAGAGTCACAGCCCAGGAGGGCTCAGGTATCGTCACTGGTCCAGAGACCACCGCCAGAGTCACAGCCCAGGAGGGCTCAAGTGTCGTCACTGGTCAGGAGACCACCGCCAGAGTCACAACCCAGGAGGGCCCAAGTATTGTCACTGGTCCGAAGACCACCGCCAGAGTCACAGCCCAGGAGGGCCCAAGTATCGTCACTGGTCAGGAGACCACCGCCAGAGTCACAGCTCAGGAGGGCCCAAGTATCGTCACTGGTCAGGAGACCACCGCCACCACCGGAGTCAGTGCCCAGGAGGGTCCCGGATGCCACAGCCCCGCTGGGCAATGATGGAACATAATGCCACACACCAATGCCGAGTGTAGAGAACGTCATGCCACACACCAATGCCCAGTGTAGAGAACGTCATGCCACACACCAATGTCCGTATCAGAACCGCCATGGCAAAGCACCACTGAACAGTCCAGAACCGCCATGTCAAAGCACCGCTGAACAGGGCAAAGACCGCCATGGCAAAGCACCGCTGAACAGGGCAAACACCGCCATGGCAAAGCACCGCTGAACAGGGCAAAGACCGCCATGACAAAGCACCACTGAACAGTCCAGAAACGCCATGTCGAAGCACCGCTGAACAGGGCAAAGACCGCCATGGCAAAGCACCGCTGAACAGGGCAAACACCGCCATGGCAAAGCACCGCTGAACAGGGCAAAGACCGCCATGGCAAAGCACCACTGAACACTCCAGAACCGCCATGTCAAAGCACCGCTGAACAGGGCAAAGACCGCCATGGCAAAGCACCGCTGAACAGGGCAAACATCGCCATGGCAAAGCACCGCTGAACAGGGCAAAGACCGCCATGGCAAAGCACCACTGAACAGTCCAGAACCGCCATGTTAAAGCACCGCTGAACAGGGCAAAGACCGCCATGGCAAAGCACCGCTGAACAGGGCAAACACCGCCATGGCAAAGCACCGCTGAACAGGGCAAAGACTGCCATGGCAAAGCACCGCTGAACAGGGCAAAGACCGGCATGGCAAAGCACTGCTGAACAGGGCAAAGACCGCCATGACAAAGCACCGCTGAACAGGGCAAGCACCGTGTAGGGATGAATAGGCCGCCACATCAGCATCCTTATCCCATGTGCAGCTGGGACAGTGACAGGAACTTTCATGGGGAGACTCATCCAGTCTGGGCACTAGTCCCACCCAGTACCAGTAGAGACCTGCATCTACTTGAGAGACTGTGGCTTTGCACTCCCCAGGATGGCACAGTGAGCAAGCCACCCACTGTAGAGACTTGAGAGACTGTGGCTTTGCACTCCCCAGGATGGCACAGTGGGCAAGCCACCCACTGTAGAGACTTGAGAGACTGTGGCTTTGCACTCCCCAGGATGGCACAGTGGGCAAGCCACCCACTGTAGAGACTTGTGAGACTGTGGCTTTGCACTCCCCAGGATGGCACAGTGGGCAAGCCACCCACTGTAGAGACTTGAGAGACTGTGGCTTTGCACTCCCCAGGATACATCAATGGGCATGGAGCCCCGTCGTGGATCTGGCTTTGCATTCATCCGGCTGAGGTGCCCCCCCTTCCCTTCCCCCTGAGGTGCCTGTAGTATTTCTATCTGATGCCCCGGCAGTGTTCTCTCCGATTGTGGTCAGGTATCGTTTGTGGGCCTCGCCCATGCATTTTTGGACTGTTGGTGCACGGACATTGTTGTGTACATATCTGCACTACTTCTCATATTGTATATATAATTATGACTGATTTCCTAATATATATCTGTATATTTTTGTATGACATGTATATTTGCACATTACAAAGTTTGACCGAATTTCGCATTGTCTTTGCATTCTTCCGGGGGGATTGTGGGTTGTTACTGTGATTTTTGTGACTGCATTGGTGTGTATGTTGTAATATGCGAGGGTGGGGGTGGGGGTGTTTGGTGGGTGTCCCCCTAACTTTTGCCTCCCCCGTGTCGTAGGTGCAGTACTCACAGGTGTCTTCTGCGCCTACGTAGCTGTTGGTCGTGGAGGAGCAGTAAGACAAGGGCAGTGAGTATTTGTAATTCCGGCTCCATGGTGTCCTCGTTCCTCGTAGGATGTGTTCAGGTGAGCATTTTCCCATTGCCAAAGCTGTTTCCGCCGTGTTTTTATCCATGGTGAATCCGCCCCAGAAAAGGTGGCGGATTGGCGGGTTGTAATACCGTGGGCGGTACATTGTCTCCCGCCTGTCTGTTGGCGGTGACCGCCGCGCTGCTTGTCTGTACCGCCGTGGCGGGCGGTGTGTTAAAGTGGCTGTCTTTGTTGGCGGTTTCCGCCAGGGTCATAATTTCCCTTTTTGCGGTATTTCCGCTGCTTTAACACCGTCCGCCAGAGTTGTAATGACCCCCTTTGTGTCAATGGGAAATGGATATGCAGATCAAGTCGCAAGGTTTTGTGCATTGAACTGTATATCGTTTCAAGACCAATGGGAATTGTTACCTGAAACTGAAAATGAAACATGCTCAGGGTATGCATTAAGGGTGGTTGACACACTGGATGAGTTGAGATCATTACAGGGACGTGCCAGTAAAGAGGAGAAACGCTCTTGGCTCAAAATGCAATGAGTACAGCGATCTGATGATTTATGGGTTTCAGAGGAGGGGAAAATGGTTTTGCCAAACAGCCTTTTGTCACAGTTTGCGAGGTTTTACCATGGTCAAGCACATGTTGGGAGAGACGCAATGATCAGGTTGTTCAAAGTCGATTGGTTCAATCCAAAATTCAGACAAGCTGCAGAAGTTATCTGTCACAGGTGCATTATGTGTTAGCAGATGAATGCTGGGAAAGGGACCGTGGTGAATTTGAGCCACATTGGGAGAGCAGGAGGTCCATTTAGCAGAATGCAGATGGATTTTATTGAGATGCCTGTATGTGGAGGTCTGAGGTACGTGTTGGTGATTGTGTGCATTTTCAGTCACTGGATTGAAGCTTACCCTACACGTAGAAATGACAGTCTCACAGTAGCAAAGCTGCTGCTTAAGGAGTTGATACCACGTTTCGGGTTTCCGATCTCTTTAGAATCAGATAGGGGAAGTTACTTCAACAATGAGGTTATTAAGCTCTTGTGTGCTGCCCTGAACATTGAACAGAAATTACACTGTAGCTACCGCCCTGAAGCATCAGGACTAGTGGAGCAGATGAATGGTACCTTGAAGTCGAGAATGGCAAAGATGTGTGCAGCCACAAATTTGAAATGACCAGATGCATTGCCCTTAGTGCTGATGTCAATGAGAAACACACCAGACAAGAAAACAGCACTGTCTCCTCATGAAATTCTTATGGGCCGAGCTATGAGATTGCCCGCAGTGGCTGCAAATGCTCTTGTGAATATCACGGATGATATGGTGTTGGACTATTGCAAGGGTCTGACTGACGTGGTCCGCTCTTTCTCTCACCAGGTGTAAGCTACCACATTGCCACCGATAACTGATCCAGGTCACACTCTGAAAGCCGATGACTGGGTTGTTGTCAAGAAACACGTGAGGAAGTCTTGTTTGGAGCCACGTTGGAAGGGGCTGTATCAAGTAATACTGACAACTACTACTGCTGTTAAATGTGTAGGACTTCCAAACTGGATCCATGCAAGTCACACAAAGAAGGTGACGTGTCCAACTAATGAGGAACTCGAATTGTCAAAAATAACAGCTGCAGAGAAGGAAGTCTCAGGGCCGGAGAGTAATCAAAGGGGAACTGAGACTGAAGAAGAGCCCGTTAAGGACGGCTTGGTCACTCAAACAGCAAACGAAATCCAGAGGGGTGACAGTGAGCCTATCTCAACTGAGGCACCCAGAGGACCGACCCAAAGAGAGGTTCTCCCAGAAGCAGACAGATAGAGGTTCGAAGTTGAGCCCTTGACTGACCCTGAAGGCGAAGGAGGTGAGGTAGAAGAAGGTCAAAGTGTTCCGACTCCTCCTGAGCCGCTTGCAGATCCAACAAGAGAAAACACCATAGCACAAGAGGAGGGCACTGTTCAACATCCTGAAAGGCCGAGGGGTAGCAGAACACTTAAAGGAGATAACTGAACGGAACTACAAGCTGCAAAAGAGAAAGTGGTCATTAATGAAACAATAGAAGAAGAAATTGACACAACAAGGAAAGCAGATCTCAGTGAAGGAGAATTGCAAGGTGACCGCAAACTGAAAAGAAAGAGAGTTGCAAACAGGAGGTACGCAGTCCCTGAATGGGCTTATGAAACATCAGCTGAGTGGCAACAAGAATTCTTGGCATTCTGTTTTGATCGAGGAATTCCAGGTCAATACTACAGCACCTGAATTCAACCATAGAAAGAGACTGTGTTAAATTGGAATTGAATAGAGAGAGAAACCTGAGAAAAGAGACTGATAAATTACCGGATGAGACACTGTTAACCTGAATTGACTCTGAAAAACCGATTATGACAAGCTGCTAACCTGATTTGACAAAGGGTCCTGGGAGTGAGTGAAACACTGTAAATACTTGCCAAGAGAGAGACTTTGCACTAAAAGAAGAAAAAAAAAAAAAAGAGCTTTTAGATCTTCCTCAAGTTGATTGTTTGCTTTATATTATTCTGCTCTCTGATTCTTTACAGATCATGAGTAACACTAGAAATAATGATAATAGGGGTAGGATTCGTAGATGGTTGAGTGTTATTTCGGGTGTTGCGTGTGTAATAGTAATTATAGGTGTAATGGTGAGAATGCCATTAGTGGATAAGAGTGCGATTAAAAGTGCTCCAACTCCTGAGACTGCTACACTAACACCATGGGAGAGGTTTGAGCAGGATACGAAATATTTGCATGAGGGAACTAATACGAAAAAGTAACTATCTACTAATGTCTTCTATCGCTTGTTGAATGAGTATGTTGAAACAATGGATGCGAAGAATTGCTATGTGTGCACGAAGAGTCCTTCGTCAGTACAAGAAGGGGTTACTTATCATAGTTTGCCGCTTACCTACGGAATAAGCTGCAGTTTGCTATTAACAAGATTCTATGATCAAGAACATATTTAATACTTCTATTCTAATCTAGATGTAGTGTTTTCTTTTGTACCTATAACTGAGTTTTTAAATAAAATAGCTAAGGAACATAACATAAAAATATTTAGGGGTTTCTTTGAGCCGACATTGACATTTGGAACAGCTTATGAGCACCGCAATAATCTTACCTGCTTACTAACGCCTGTAGAGAAGAGCTTCTTAGATCACACTGATGATAGAAGAAAAGCGTTAAAGGAAAAGCTAGGAAAGGGATTAGAAAAATGAACATTTGCAAATGATTATGCTTATAGTGCAATAAAGACGCAAGGCAAGCTAGCTGTAGATGCATTACACGTAGGAAAGCTTTGTATTAATAGGACAAAATCTGATCATGACACTTTATTTGTGGGAACGAGTGAATACAGACATGTGTTTTTGTTTCGGAGTAAGTGGACATTCATGTTAAATGGACAGGATCCAGCGATCCCTGGGATCTATTACATATGTGTAATTAATGCTTATTACTATCTTCCAAAAGGATGGTATGGGACATGTTATTTGGGAATAGTTTTCCCAAACATCTACCAATTTGACGACTTAAAGCAACTTCCTAAAATGTCTGAATTACATCGTACTAGACAAAAGAGAGAGACAGCGGCTGATGTCGTAGGCGATATATTTGGAGTCATAATTCCTTCAGTGGGGGTTATCTTAAACTCCATAAAGATTCGAAAGTTGTCTACTATTGTGGATAACATGCTGACAAACTTCACAGGGGCTATACTCCTGTTGGATACTGAACTTGCTGCAGAGAGGGCTATGACTCTTCAAAACCGGCTTGCTTTAGACATTCTTTTAGGGAAGAGTGGCGGAGTCTGTAAGATGCTTAATGAACGCCACTGTTGTGCATTCATACCTGACAATAGTAATAAGATTAGGAGTATGCTTACTAACCTAACAAGAGATAGTACAGTTTTGAAGGAGCTGAAGGAACCTGGAGTTTGGAGTTTGGGAAAAGGTTGGAGAGGGAATTACTAAAGTAGGGAATTGGTTTAGTAGTATTTGGAATGGGATACTTGCAAAAATAATATGGGGTATATTGATTGTTCTAGCTTGTTTATTCGGACTTTGGTTATCGTGCAAAATTAGTAAAAGAATTAGAGAAACATTGGCAAAATGCAATGAAAGGAGAAAAGAAAAAGGAGAAAATATTCAAAGAAACTTATGCAAAATAAAGGAAGGAAGAAGAAATTGAAATGCGCAATCTACGAAAGTAAAAGGTTGTGAAGGGAAAGGTTTTTGTGTTATGACAAGTGTCATCAGAGGAGGGATTGTTGGAGCGTAGCTCTTATAATCAAAATTAACATGAAAATGTTTATGAATTAATGCATAATAATGCCGCATAGAAAATGTATTAAAATGTTTTACTAACGTGAGTCCGAAATGTGCCCATGGGGAGTGGCCACCAATATATATGGGGACTAATAAAATTGACTAATAATGAGTATTAGCATTAAAAGCTATACATTAAGGTTTGGCTAATTAATTCACTAGGCCTTAGTTAGCATGAGTCGGGGCCTAGCTGCCCAGTTTCATATTAAATGTGTTTTTCTAACGTGCAGTGTGCTGACTTGCTGAAGGGCATGTAATCGTATTTTTCCAGAAGCTAGAAGATGAGTGTAACTGTAGTAGATCCGTTCCCATGAAACTCGACTTGCTCAAGGAAACATTATTGCTGAAGGCAACAGTGTAGACTCGCAAAAGGTACAAGGTCGCCTAAACCGGTATAGACAATGGAACTACTGACTGGGGATGCAAGAGGACCACGAGAATATGAAATCATACCGGACATTCTACCCGGTGGAGTCGTCAATCACAAGAACCAATAAACTACGTGAGAACTGTTATGAGGTAACAATTTTTATGGTACAACTGGAAAACCATTGGATGGAGATAGTGGGGTGCCAAACCTGCCCAATTAGAAATTAGGGAACTGTACAACAGAATAGGGATAAAAACCTTTGACACGAGGAGCCATTAGGAGATGCCATTGCAAATGATTCTTGCTATTACCCAGACACTTTGCCACTCTGCCTAAAGACTTTGCTGTTTGACTCTTCAATCCATCATCACCCTTACCTTGCTCGTTCTATACTTCTCCTTATGAGAGAAATGTCCCTACTTACACCATCTTGCTGAACTTTGCTGTGTTTCTTGGCTGCTGGCGAATCAACTGATGTCCTGAGGATGAAGACTGACTCTGTATGCTGACCCATTACGGAGGGTAACTATATGATGATGAAATTTTAATTGTCTGTTTGCTTTTCCTTTCTAGGTACCAACTGCTTCTTTTGACAGAGACCATAGTTAGATGTTTTTCTAAATTTGTGTTACCAAATTGTTTTGCATGAAGCCCAATGTGCCAATGCTAATTCGAGGTTAGTTAAGGGGTTCACTAGACGGACGCAAATAGACAAATGACTGAATCAATGCTTTGCTGAATAATGCGCTAATGATACTCTGCTAAGGTTAACCTATGTTGACGACGTGCTAATATTCATATTCTTTGCTTTGATGAAATCTTATTCGAGTTGCCATATTATGACAATGCTGATGTGTTTTATGGTTTTGAGACTAATAAACTTACTAGTAGAATTGTAATCGATAGGGAATAAATATCATAAAATCGTACTAAACTGGTGTGGTTATTCATGACTGAAAGGTCCTGGTGGTTTCCGAGTCTTATTAAAGTTGTTGATTAATCTAATTGATTTGTTATGGTGAATATTGATGACGTTATTGACTTATTGATTGGCATGTGGACTAGATATCCCGTCTTAAGGTGTCTTCAATCAGGGTCAAAAGATTAATCGGCCTAAAACGAGTCCCAGAGTGAATAAATGATCTAGTAAGGGACGCGTTAGCACCTGCATGGTGTAGTGGTTTGAATGTGTAAGTGAGGAGTTTGAATTGAGCGCATTTGTGTATCAAGAGCGAGTGTAGCTCCCTGAGGTGTGGTGTGATGTGAGTTCGGTGTGGGAGTTAGAGGATGAGTCTGGCAGCTGAGTCCTGCATGGTCTGTAGTCCTCTGGTGAATTGCTTGGTACTCCTGTTATAAAGATGTTCCCATAGTCCAAAGTGCTGGCGGCCAGGGCATGAGTGAGTTTTGCTAGTGTTGCTTGGAAGAAATGTCACAGTGACAGTGGGTTTTAAGTCATCGCCCTACTCACAAGTAGATGATTTTGTTGTGTATCTCAGGTGCCTAATCATGATTCGATGACTTGCTTTCCTATTCCTATGTTTGTCTCACCCATAAGCATTTTAATCTCACAATGCTTTGCCTGGATGAGTTGTAGCTTTCCCCTTATGTCTTTTCAGAAACCCTTTTTTTCTTGATGTTTCAGCACTCCAAAGCTGTGCATGTTCTTCCTTGATCACTCCCCATAGTGTTCTTCTCCTCCCCATAGGTTACTTACTACCCTTGCATGCTCCTTTTCTTCCATTTATTTAATTTTTGTTTTGTTATTATTATCTTTTTTAATGGAGCTATGCAGCTGAAATACACTACTAGGCACCTCTCTTCATCCTTTACGTTGGCACAAGCATTCTTTTTAACTTTTCTCTACTGTAATTTAGCATTGTAAAATGGCTGTCTGCCATGGTAAAAAAGTTAATTAAAATGATCAAATTGACAATCTCTGGACCAACTTGGAATTCTCCCAAAACAGTTTTTTTTCCAGGTAATGCACCACATGTTTTTCCATTCTTGCTTTTCTATTCTTGCTTGACCAGTACCCAAAAATAGGCAACTGCCTGAGTGCAAACCTTTGCAAGACTCCAGCACCATGCATAGTTTATTCCAGTATGTTGTGTGGTAACGCACACAAGGACATGTACAAATACAGTCAGCATGTCTTAGCCCATTACAATCAACTCTATTGACTTTGCCAGTATTAAATTTAACCTTGCCTTTATTTGGTGATTCATAAATAGATTTGTCCTTCCAGAAAAAGATACTCTCAGTCATTTCATTCATGTAGGAAGAGTACTGAAAGACTGGAAATAAGCAACGGGTTCTCACTATTTAAGTTCATTTAGATGTAGAGGGCTAGAGGCCCAGTTTCATCTAATAGCGCTAACACTGGACGAAAGAGAGTTTCTTCAAATATACTTATATCTTCTCCTGACAAATGTTAGTGATTTTTAGATATAGGTGTTTAATTTTTGAGTGATATGATCACTGTGAAGTGTCTCTTAATGGAAGTTAAGTTGTTTTTCCTCTTCTTTTTCCCTTCCTTATACATATGATATGTATGCTTTTAATTGCTATAAAACAGATCTCAGAAATAAACAGATTAGACTGAATACCAGTAGGTTTAGGAGATCAGAATTGTTGAAAGTTAAAATCCATTGAATAACCAAGGACCCACCAATGCGTCTTCAATCAAAATTCATAGCACATTAATTTTTATTGCACATATTTTTAAACTATATTTTGCAGTTTGATAGTCTGTGAGCTGATGAACACAGCCCTATTTACCATAATTTCTTAGCAGAGCAAAATTAATCTAGTGAGTAGCCTCATTTTGAGAGGTGATACAATAAAGATGACGTTTTGATTTTCATGTTCTCACAGTTGATGTAAATGTTTTCCCCCACTCTTTACATTTAGGTATTGCTCCTTATTTTTTTTTGTCAGCATGTATCTGGTGCGAATAACACCACCTATTATGACAGTTTCCCCCAAAAAGGGGAGTAGAATACAGATTTTGGTGCTTAGTGCACCAAGGATCTGACACATGAAGTCTGAAACTAACGAATCCTGCTGTGCAATAAATAATGACTTTTGAAATATGATTCATTACTGTGTATGTACAAAGTTACCATGGATTATGATAGCAAACTTTTATGATTTGCTTCGCTAAATACTGAGTTGGAAGGTCGCAGTTTATAAAAGTTGTACCGGCTGTTGCTGTCAACATAGGTGAATGAGAAAGAGTCATTTATAGTTTAGGAGAAGCAGAGGCCATTGTTTGTTGCATTACTGCATTCACCTGCAGCCACCTTCAAAATGGCTTTCGAAAAGTCCAATGAGAGGAGATTTGAGAGAGAGGAAATGAAAATATATTGTTACTGATTTGGAAATTTTGGTTGAGTATTGTCTAACTGAGAATGATAAACTCTTTGGGAAATTCTCATTTAATATTCAAGAAGCCACCAGAAAACTCACTGGGGGCAGAATAAATGCCCACATAAACGCAGTGGGTGTCATCAAAAGGACCACTGAAGAGATCCTTGAAAGGTGATATAATTTGCTTTCAAGGAAAAAGGAAAAGTTTCCAGCCAGAAAGTTTGAGGTAAATCGTGCAGAAGTTGCTATCAGCAGTTGCTACCAACACTTAACCCCCAACAACATAGATGGAGGAAAAGATAGCAACTACATTTCAATTGGAGGCAATCAGTTGTATCTGCACTATTGACACTTCAGCCCCAGTGACCACCACAAAATGTAAGGTAGTAATTATTGATGTATGTGAATCAATGGAAAACAAAAACTGAGAAATCACATTGGAGGAAACCAAATCATGGAAAAACAATTTTAAGGGAATACAGTTTTTAAGAAAATACAGCAAACATTGAAAATCAAAGGGAATATTTTAAAGGGAAGATAATAGGACTACTGTGGGGTGTTTGATTTCAGGGATGGGTAAGGGCTAGGGTGATGAAGGGTGTTTAGGGGCCAGGAATAATTGGCATTTGGGCGTAGAAAGTGTTTTTTAGGGTTCAGAGGTGGGTGGAGTGAAGGGGTGATAAGGGTGTATATATACCAAGTATTTCATGTTTAGTAGCACATATAGTAAAACACGTTTTGCAATAGACACACTCATGCATGCACACATTATAACATTTAATTTGCACATTTTATTATATTTATTATATTTCTTTTATAACTATGCAGAAAAACAATACATTATTGAATGTGTAGTTCTATTATTAGTATACATATATTTTTAAAAAACGAATAACGTAATTGGTCATATTTCATAATCATTATTTATACGTCTGAAACCTCTTAAGCTTATCATCAACTGTACACCTTTCAAAAATGATTAAAAAAAATTAGCACCGGTCTTATATATACTTTCACTTGTAACTGAATGATATGCACATTCAGTAAATGAAATAATTCATCATGATTAATCTTGGTCCACAAAGAACCATCTACACTCAAGCTCACACAAGAAGAGATACTACTGTAGAGCATGAAAGCCATAGAAACAACTACAGAAATACAGGGAGTTCAACAAATGATAGATCCAACATCTTCTACTTCTACTTTGTCAGCATCCACAACTTCAACTGCTTGTGTGACAATAAGTACCCAATGCTCATTCCTTAGTAAGGAAACTCACTGCAAGTACTCCAGAATTAAGTGTCATAGCAAGTGAGATAATAAATGCCACACCTCTGACACAGCACTTCAAGACACTGGAAAGTGAAACGCTTGGTGTGCCTAAAAGGCAACATAAAACAATCTGTGAATAATCCATAGGTCGGGCAATTTAAAAAAAACTGGGCACAACAGATTTGTAAACATGGTACAAAGTATAATAGACATTTATGATGCTGTTGAAGCACTATGTAGAGGAACAGAAAAGGAAGGGAAAAATAGAGGAGATGACAATGCCAAACAGACTCTTGTCAGTGTAGAGTTTAGCTGTGTGCCCATAAGCCATATGTAGATGCTTTAAAATCTGCTGGCGAGTTGGCAAGTCAAAATGGAGATATAAGAACAACATTAGTTCATGGTTGGAATTGTCTTGAAAGGGCTGAAAACCACTAATATTGGACTTAGGTCTTCCCAGCAGTACCTGAGAGTGAGGAAGGATTTAGTGTGAGAAGTGTGTCAGTGCAAGAGGGTAGTACTAGTACACATCACAGGATCAGAAGTGGTGAAAGTAAAGGTTATTCATGGCAGATGCCCATGACCAATTTAAATAGTGTTCGGCAGAAGAAATAGAAAATGGGTGTTTCTTCCTTACATATCTGTTTAGAAAATGGGAAAAAGCACTGTTTTTTTTTGCCTTCCTTCAAAGACATTACTTTTTATTCCTAAAGAATTTGAAAGGTACCTGTGAATAAAAAAAGTGTATTGAATGAAAATCAATTTTTTCCTAATTCTGCCACGACTCAATCTTTTACTGTATGTGCCAGGGTTACTGCTCGCCATCCTCATGTTATTCCTTCCCCTGTGGTGCCTTTCAGTCTCGAGTTCTCAATGGCTCACCCCTCCCAAAGGACTGAACTTTTGGCCCTTCGGCTCTGTTGCTATACAAGTTTAGGCCAGTGAGCACCTGCCAATATCATGTGTGTCTCTAGGATAGACATGTTTCCGCACTTGAGTTCTGTAGTACTTGTTGTCAGTTATCGCTTACACCTGTTGCCTGTTAAGGCGTCCTATCCCTTGTATGTAGCACATGATTTTCCCCAGGATCATGGGAAGATTCCATATGGGACATGTGCCTTTCTGGAACACTCCCGGCATCCTGTATAAATAACCCCTTGGAACTAGCATCATGGCTTGGCATTGTACTGTCCCCAGACCCATACCTGTACTGGTCACAGGCCTCCACAAGCAGCTTCCCTGCACTCACCTCTTGAGTTGCCCAGATCTTCCTGTGTTCCTGTCTATAGCCAGCTTCATCCCTGCATTCATCTCCTGAGTCACCCAGAACTTAATCACTCCAGCCCTGCTTGGCCTTGTCCTTGCACTCAGCATCCGGAAAACTCCATTGCTCAAGTCTTCTAAGCCTCCCAGATGACTCCAAGATCTTGATTTCTGCTACGCTTTCAGTGTCACCCTCCATGAGCTATGATTCGGTCGCTTCTTGAATTTCTTCCACCAACCCGCCTGCCGTCTTTGAACTCCAGTTAAAATACTAGTCCAGACTAAGTACTTGCCTCCAGGTTTGTGCGCACTAATCCTTAGCAGTAGTTGCAGGCATCTTTGTCACCCCCTTCAAGACTCTAGCCTTCAGCGCTCCTTGCTTGTCCTGGCTCCGGACCCACTCTCCAGACCTTGTATCATGAACTGTGTTGCTCATGGACTAGAGATTGTCTACTGAATGAACCTTGTAACTCCAACCTATGTACAGAGTGTAACCTTGTTTTCTCGCATATCTTGAGAGTGCCCCTGACTCCAACCTATGTGCCAAGGTAACCTTGTTTCTAGCATACCTGGGGAGTGTCCCTGACTCCAATCCGTGTTTCAAGCACAACTTTGAGAGAATGTTAGGAGTTCCAACCTTGTGCTGATAGTAACCTTGTTTCAAGTATAGCCTTGTTCCCAAGTCTAGCCAAGATACTGAGTTCAAGCTTGAGAGTGTCAGTAACTCCAACCATGTGCCAAGCATAGCCTTGTTCTGAGCATTACCCAGTTCTGAGTGTAGCCTAGGTACTGCATGTAACCTGTTTCGGAGAGTAAGCTGGTCTCTAGCATCCCTTGAGGTTTTGTGTAAATTCCAACCTATGTACCTAGAACAACCTTGTTTCTAATTTCCTTTGGAAGTCTTACCAACTTCAATCCATGTACCATGTGCAACCTTGGTAGTGCCAGTAACTCCAACTATGTTCTGAATTTACCCTTGGAGTGGCTAGACTCCAACCAGTACTGCAACTTCTTCTTCAAGAGTTGTAGAAGAGTATCTAGTTTTTGTGCTCTTATGTTATGATTATGAAGAAACCTGTAAGTGTGGGTAATGAAGCACTGTATTGTAACTTGTGTAAAGAACTTGGGTGGTCATTACAACCCTGGCGGACGGTGTTAAAGCTGCGGTAATACCGCAAACAGGCCGGCGGACAAAAAAAGGGAATTACAACCCTGGCGGACACCGCCAACTAAGACAGCCACTTTAACACACCGCCCGCCACGGCGGTACAGACAAACAGCGCGGCGGTCACCGCCAACAGACAGGCGGAAGACAATGTACCGCCCACACTATCGCAACACACCAATCCGCCACCTTTTCTGGGGCAGATTCACTGTGGATAAAAACACGGCGGAAACAGCTTTTGCTATGGGAAAACGCTCACCTCCAACACATCCCACGAGGAACGAGGACACCATGGATCCGGAACTACAAATACTCCCTGCCCTTGCATTCCTGCTCATCTACGACCAACAGCGACGTAGGCGCAGAACATACCGGTGAGTACAGCACCTACGACACAGGGGAGGGGGGAGGCAAAAGTTACGGGGACACCCACCAAACACCCCCACCCTCGCATATTACAACATACACACCAATGCATTCACAAAAATCACAGTAACAACCCACAATCCCCCCGGAAGAATGCAAAGACAAAGCGAATAGCGGTCAAACTTTGTATTGTGCCAATATACTACTCATTAAAAAATATGCGGATATATATATCACGAAATCTGTCAAAAATAAATGTACAATACAAGAAGTAGTGCAGATATGTACACAACAATGTCCGTGCACTAACAGTCCAAAAATGCATGGGCGACGCCCACAATAGATACCTGACCAAAATCCGAGAGAACACTGCCGGGGCATCAGATAGAAACACTACAGGCACCTCAGGGGGAAGGGAAGGGGGGGCACCTCAGCCAGATGAATGCGAAGCCAGATCCACGACGAGGCTCCATGCCCATTGATGTATCCTGGGGAGTGCAAAGCCACAGTCTCTCAAGTCACTTCAGTGGGTGGGTTGCCCACTGTGCCATCCGGGGGAGTGCAAAGCCACAGTCTCTCAAGTCTCTACAGTGGGTGGCTTGCCCACTGTTACATCCTGGGGAGTGCAAAGCCACAGTCTCTCAAGTCTAACAAGTGGGTTGCTTGCCCACTGTTACATCCGTGGGAGTGCAAAGCCACAGTCTCTCAAGTCTAACAAGTGGGTGGGTTGCCCACTGTTACATCCTGGGGAGTGCAAAGCCACAGTCTCTCAACTCTCTACAGTGGGTGGGTTGCCCACTGTTACATCCTGGGGAGTGCAAAGCCACAGTCTCTCAACTCTCTACAGTGGGTGGGTTGCCCACTGTGCCATCTTGGGGAGTGCAAAGACACATCTTCGCAAGTAGATGCAGTTCTCTACTGGTACTGGGTGGGACTGGTGCCCAGACTGGATGAGTCTCCCCCTGAAAGTACATGTCCTGTCACAGTCCCAGCTGCACATGGGAGAACGATGCCTGATGTGCCGGACTATTCATACCCACACGGTCTTTGCCCTGTTCAGCGGTGCTTTGCCATGGCAGTCTCTGCCCTGTTCAGCGGTCTTCACCATGGCGGTCTTGCCCTTTTTCAGCGGTGCTTTGCCATGGCTGGCTATGGACTGTTCAGCGGTGCTTTGCCATGGCAGTCTTTGCCCTGTTCAGCGGTCTTCACCATGGCGGTTTTGGCCTTGTTCAGTGGTGCTTTGCCATGCCTGGCTATGGACTGTTCAGCGGTGCTTTGCCATGGCAGTCTTTGCCCTGTTCAGCGGTCTTCACCATGGCGGTCTTGGCCTTGTTCAGCAGTGCTTTGCCATGGCGGTTCTGGTAGGGATATTGATGTGTGGCATGACGATCTCCACAATGGACATTGGTGTGTGGCATTACGATCTCCACAATGGACATTGGTGTGTGGCATGACGATCTCCACACTGGACATTGGTGTGTGGCATGACGATCTCCACAATGGACATTGGTGTGTGGCATGACGATCTCCACACTGGACGTTGGTGTCTGGCATGACGAACTCCAAACTGGACGTTGGTGTGTGGCTTGACGTTCCATCATTGCCCATCGGGGCTGTGGGATTCTGGACCCTCATGGGCTGTGACTCCGGCGGTGGTGGTGGTCTCCTGACCAGTAACAATACTTGGGCCCTCCTGGGCTATGACTCTGGCGGTGGTCTCCTGACCAGTTACGATACTTGAGCCCTCCTAGGCTGTGACTCCGGCGGTGGTGGTAGTCTCCTGACTAGTAACGATACTTGGGCCCTCCTGGGCTATGACTCTGGCGGTGGTCTCCTGACCAGTTACGATACTTGGGCCCTCCTGGGCTATGACTCTGGCAGTGGTCTCCTGACAAGTTACGATACTTGAGCCCTCCTGGGCTATGACTCCGGCGGTGGCGGTGGTCTCCTGACCAGTAACGATACTTGGGCCCTCCTGGGCTATGAGTCTGACGGTGGTCTCCTGACCAGTTACGATACTTGAGCCCTCCTGGGCTGTGACTCCGGCGGTGGCGGTGGTCTCCTGACCAGTAACGATACTTGGGCCCTCCTGGGCTATGACTCTGGCGGTGGTCTCCTGACCAGTTACGATACTTGGGCCCTCCTGGGCTATGACTCTGGCGGTGGTCTCCTGACCAGTTACGATATTTGAGCCCTCCTCGGCTGTGACTCCGGCGGTGGCAGTGGTCTCCTGACCAGTAACGATACTTGGGCCCTCCTGGGCAATGACTCTGGCGGTGGTCTCCTGACCAGTTACGATACTTGGGCCCTCCTGGGCTATGACTCTGGCGGTGGTCTCCTGACCAGTTACGATACTTGAGCCTTCCTGGGCTGTGACTACGGCGGTGGCGGTGGTCTCCTGACCAGTAACAATACTTGGGCCCTCCTGGGCTATGACTCTGGCGGTGGTCTCCTGACCAGTTACGATACTTGGGCCCTCCTGGGCTATGACTCTGGCGGTGGTCTCCTGACCAGTTACGATACTTGATCCCTCCTGGGCTGTGACTCCGGCGGTGGTCTCCTGACCAGTAACAATACTAGGGCCCTCCTGGGCTATGACTCTGGCGGTGGTCTCCTGACCAGTTACGATACTTGAGCCCTCCTGGGCTATGACTCTGGCGGTGGTCTCTGGACCAGTGACGACGGTGCTGGCGGTTGTGTCTGGACCGCTGGAAATGATGGCGCACTTCTCCGCCGTGACACTCACAACAGGTTGGGGAGACTTCCTCCGGACCTTCCCCACCTTCTTTTGAGTTACAGATGACTCACCAATCGCCTTGGATCCCATTTCACTGTTTGTCCCACCAGGAGTCTTGACATGGTCCCGTCGTCCACTCTCCAATTTCAGAGCCTTTACAGGGGGTGGGCTGACAGTGCCTTGGCTCCGGGTCCTACTGCCTGCCCTGGTGGATGGGGCACTCCAAAAACCTGGTACACGCACCACTGGTACTGGAGGCTTTTTGGCTGAGGCACTACGACGGGACTGATAAATTGGAGGGGGGGGTGGGGGCAAAAAGGTCAATTTGACATAGGGACAGTTTCTGACGTACACTGGGATGGGTAGCTGGAGAGGCTCTGGGAGTGGAGGAAGAGAAGGTGGTTGTAGGAGGTGTCACTTTAGCTGTTTTGGGTGCAGGTGCAGGTACTGGAGGCTGTCGTGAGGTGGATGGATGTTGGGTGAGTGATTGCCGGCGTTTGTGTACTTTGGGAGGGGGCGTCACAGACAAACTGGGAGAGGACACAGGGGACGTGTATATGGCAGTGGAGGTGGTGAGTGCAGGTGAGCGGCTTGTGGTGCTGGGTGTCCTGCTGCGAGTCCTAGTGCCTGTAGATGTGGTGCATGCAGGTGTGTGTGTAGACGACACTGGGAGGGAGGAGGGAGAAGAGGAGGAGGGGGACACAGTAGAGACAGTGGATGTTGCTGTGTCTGTATGGGTCTGATGCTTGTGTGAGTGCCTGTGGTGTGTGTGGTGCCTATGTTTGCTTGAGCTACTTGTGTGTGTTGACTTGTGTGCATGCTGGTCTGTAGGTGTGCTTGGGATGGGCTGGGGTACAGGGATTGGGTCTGGGTGGAGGAAGTTGGAGGGGGGAGGCTGGACACAGGGACAATGGCTGCCATCAGTGCTGAGGCCAGAGATTGCAGGGTTCGCTGAAGGACAGTCTGACCAGAATGAATGCCTTCCAGGAATGCATTACCGTGTTTCAACTCTCGTTCTACACCCTGGATGGCATTCACAATGGTAGACTGCCCAACAGTGAGTGATCTGAGGAGGTCAATGGCCTCCTCACTGAGGGCAGCAGGGGTGACTGGGGCAGGGCCTGAGGTGTCTGGGGCGAAGGTGATGCCCACCCTCCTGGGTGAGCGGGCACGGGGAGAACGCTGAGGGGCTGCTGGGAGGGCGGTGCTGGTAGGGGAGGTGGCGGCTGTACCTGTAGAAGTGGGGCGCACAGATGGTGCCGCCACCACAGGGGAGCTCCCATTGGCGGACCAGTCCGTGCCGCTGTTTGGTGATCCTGTGGCCGAAGTGAAGCTCCCCTCGCCCTCCGTCCCACTGGTGAATTCAGAGTCTGTGGTGTGGCCCTCCATGGCCAGGTGGGATGCAGCTCCCTCGTGCTCCAGTGCCACTGTACCTCCGCCTGTTGATGCTGATGTACAGAAGGACAGGGAGAGCAGAAAAAGGGTGGAGACAGAAGAAAGAGAGTTTTAGTGCATGGCATACCGCTACCGTTGGCGGACAAGACAAACGCAGCAGCCCCCTGCATTAGGCCGTGCTCCTGCCCTCTGCACATGCAATTTCTGGGATATGGCCTTCATGGCAATGGTAGAAATCTGCCCACATGGATGGCAAAGGGGCAACTATACATCAATTTGCCTTTTATTTTAGTTGGGTAGAGTGCCACATGGCCTACATAATGGAGGGGCCTTGCCTACCTAACTCGCCCTGGCCTAGGGACACCCACAGCCCACCACCCCCACCCAGACAGCTCCACTGCACGCAAAGTCCATAGGATGAGGTTGTACTCACCCCCTTGTGTCTGCTGTGATGTCCTTAAGCGCCCATCCAACTCCGGGTAGGCCACCGCCAGGATCCGGAACATCAGGGGGGTCATGGTGCGACGGGCACCCCTCCCACGTTGGGAGGCCATCCCCAGCTGAGCCTCCACCGTCTTCTTGCTGCAGCGGCGAATGTCCTCTCATCTCTTCCGGCAGTGGGTGCCCCGTCTCTGGTGGGCCGCCAGGGTCCGGACTTCCTTGGCGATGGCACGCCAAATGTCCCTCTTCTGGTGGGCGCTGACCTACATGACATGCACAAGGAAAGAGGAACAGTCATTACCTACAGCACCGTTGTTGTAATTGGCCCCCTCCCAACTCTATCCCTGTGGCCCATTCATCCCCATGCATGACTGTTCTATGTACTCTGCCCCCTTCCCTCATCCACCCAGCCCTGTCCACCCAGGCCTAGCCCATACAACGTGCTCCATGTGTACTAACCTGTTGGTCTGGAGGACCGTAGAGTAGCGTATACTGGGGGAGGACCCCATCCACAAGTTTCTCCAACTCCTGTGCAGTGAAGGCAGGGGCCCTTTCCCCAGACGCAGCAGCCATCGTCGCTTCCAGACCGAGGTCACAGCAGCACAAGCAGTGTAGATCCTCTTCTGTCGAAGGTCAGGTATCTAGTGATTGAAGAGATAGAAAATGGTGGTGACGTCCGCGGCGGTGACGTCCGCGGCGGTGCGCATCATCACCGCCAGCGCACCTGTTCATTGGCTCCTGGGACCCATAGGGTCCAATGCTAACCAATGCAGCATTGCGCCGCGCTCTACGACCGTCTACCGCGACGGTGTCCAACACCAGCGCAGTTACCCCACAATTCCATTGTCCCAGTTTAGAGGTCAGGCAGCCGCCATTTCAGGGGCCCACATGGCTTCAATTACTACTGCGTCACACATACCGGGGCCTACACTCAAAACCTTTCCCGGATGGGTTAATTGTCTGGTGTAGTCTTGTGTGTGACTGTGGGTACATACCTGGAGGAATGCTGACAGTTTTTTCGCTGTTGCCCTTCTTAGGCACCGTCAGTTGGGACATATTGGAAGATGGCGGAAACTGCCGGTGTACCGACCGCTGGTGGACCTGTTGACAATGGAAGAGCGACATGTCATTGTGACCTACCGGTTTGACCGTGCCACAATCCGGGAACTATGTACCCAGTTGGAGCCAGACCTGATGTCACCAATCCGCCATCCGACTAGAATCCCCCCTGACGTGCAGGTGCTGTCAGTGCTCCATTTCTTTGCAAGTGGGTCTTTTCAGACAACAGTGGCCATGGCATCAGGGATGTCCCAGTCTATGTTTTCCAACGTGTTGTCCAGAGTGTTGTCTGCCCTGCTGAAACACGTAAGGAGATACATCATTTTCCCTGAGGTGGCGGATTTGCCTACAGTGAAAGGTGACTTCTATGCCCTTGGACATATCCCCAACGTCATAGGTGCCATTGATGGGACCCATGTAGCTCTGGTCCCCCCCGGAGGAATGAACAGGTGTACAGGAACCGGAAGAGTTATCATTCGATGAATGTCCAGATGGTCTGTTTGGCAGACCAGTACATCTCGCAGGTAAATGCAATGTTCCATGGCTCAGTGCATGACGCCTACATCCTGCGGATTGGCAGCATCCCTGATATGATGGGTGAACTCCAGAGGCACTGTGTATGCTATTGGGGGACTCTGGTTACCCCAACCTGTCCTGGCTACTGACCCCAGTGAGGAATCCCAGGACCAGGGCAGAGGCACGGTACAATTGGGCCCATGGGCGGACTAGGAGGGTGATCGAGCATACATTCGGCCTCCTGAAGGCCAGGTTCAGGTGCCTCCATATGACAGGTGGTTCCCTATTCTACTCACCGAAGAAGGTGTGCGACATCATCATCGCCTGCTCCATGCTGCATAACTTGGCATTGCGACGCCAGGTGCCTTTTCTGCAGGAGGATGATCCAGATGACGGTGTTGTTGCAGTGGGTGAGCCTATGGAGCCTGTGGACAGTGATGAGGAGGAAGCTGATGAAGATGAAAACGACAACAGGGAGTCAGTCATACAGCAATATTTTCAATGAGACACAGGTGAGTACAATTTCATGTTTCACATTATATTACATTTCACACGTCTACCTCTATCCTCTGCCTACATTTCACTCCCTATTTGGTAACTGAGTTGTCCCCTTCCATTTCAGTTTCAGTAATGTGGTAACCTACGTGTCAACAGCTTGCACCTTTGAAAGGCTTGTGATGTGTGACATTGGTATGTTGACCTTCCAATGGGTAACCTTTTTTAACACTGTAATTGACAATACAAAGTTCACAATCATTGACTGACTCCAATATTATTGAGGTTTCAAGGGTGTTTATTGAAGTGCATATAAATATAGGGGGGTTGTGAAATGGGGAGAGGTCATGGTGGAAGAATGTCCATGGCAGAGTCCTGTCTATTAGTCTCACAGGTACATTGCACATCTGGCCATTGGAAGTGGAGCTGGGGCAGTTCCAATCTGGACAGGGTAACAAAGTGGGACAGTGGGGGGACAATCAGGGTGGTCTTATTTCCTGGCAAGGGTCTTGCCATCTTGCTCTGTCCTGTTCCTGGATCTCAGGGCCCGCTTTCGTGGAGGTTGTCTGTCTGCAGGGGGTGGGGTGCTGGTGTGGTGGTCCTGTGGCAGGGCATCCTGTCCACTAGCGCCGGCGGAGGTGGTGGGCATTTCATCGTCCTGGCTAGTGTCAGGGGCCCCTTGGAGTGCCACGGTGTCCCTCAAGGTCTTTTGAATGTCCGTCAGCACCCCTATGATGGTGCCCAGGGCGGAGCCGATGGTCCTGAGCTCCTCCCTGAACCCCAAATAGTGTTCCTCCTGCAGACGCAGGGTCTCCTGCAACTTGTCCAGGACCGTTGCCATCGTCTCCTGGGAGTGGTGGTATGCTCCCATGATGGAGGATAGGGCCTCGTGGAGAGTGGGTTCCCTTGGCCTGTCCTCCCTCTGTCGCACAGCAGCCCTCCCAGTTCCCCGGTGTTCCTGTGCCTCTGTCCCCTGGACCGTGTGCCCACTACCACTGCCCCCAGGTCCCTGTTGTTGTTGGGGTGGTGGGTTACCCTGGGTGCCCTGTAGTGGTGGACACACCGCTGATTGACCTG
Organism: Pleurodeles waltl; assembly: GCF_031143425.1. Classification (NCBI taxonomy): domain Eukaryota; kingdom Metazoa; phylum Chordata; class Amphibia; order Caudata; family Salamandridae; genus Pleurodeles; species Pleurodeles waltl. The sequence continues at coordinate 621,196,792 of NC_090450.1, forward strand.
TCCTGGGTAGGGAGGTATGGGCCCGCTGGGTGGGTGCTGTGCTGGGGTTACCAGAGGGTGAAAGCTTGGTGTTGGGCTGTGGCTGGGCAAGGGGAACCAACTGTCCTGAGGCCCACGATGGTCCGGGCTGGTCATCAAGATCCAGTAGGGCAGAGCTCCTCTCGTCACTGTGGGCCTCTTCTGGGGGTGGAGTGGTGTTGTCTGGACCCTCTGGTGTGGTGACGTTCCTTCGGGTTCCTGCGGGGGTATAAGTACATGATTATTGCATGTGTGTGTTTCATGGTGTGCAATGGTTGGGTGTGCGTGAACCCCAGTGCAGGCATTCCTGTGTGGGAGCTTGTGTGGTGATGGTTGGGGGGTGTTGTGGGTCTGTGCAGTGGGCATGCTTTAGTGATGGGTGTCCATGCTTAGTTGTGTCATGCAGGTCTTGGGATTGGGATGGGTGGTTGGTGTTATGGGTAGATTAGTGAGGAATTAGGGTGATAGGGGAGGGTGTGAGGGTGGGGGGGTGTGATAGCATGCAGGTAGGGTGGGGAATATGATAGTGAAGATTTGACTTACCAGTGTCCGTTCCTCCAATGACTCCTGCGAGGCCCTCAGGATGCAAGATGGACAAGACTTGCTCCACCCATGTTGTTAGTTGAGGGGGAGGAGGTGGGGGTCCGCCGCCAGTCCGCTGTACCGCGATGTGGTGCCTGGATACCGTGAAACGCACCTTCCCCCGTAGGTTGTTCCACCTCTTCCTGATGTCCTCCCTATTTCTTGGATGCTGTCCCACAGCGTTGACCCTGTCGACTATTCTTTGCCATAGCTCCATCTTCCTGGCTATGGATGTGTACTGTACCTGTGAGCCAAATAGCTGTGGCTCTACCCTGATGATTTCCTCCACCATGACCCTGAGCTCCTCCTCGGAGAAGCGGGGGTGTCTTTGGCATGACATGGGGTCGTGTGTGTGATGTGTGGGGTGGTGTATGTGTTGATGACTGTGGTGAGTGTAGTGGTATGTGGTGTTTTGTGCGTGTATGTTGTGTGGGTGATGGTGTAGTGTGCCTCTGTGTGATGGTGTTATCTATTCTGTGCTGTCTCTCTCTGGCCTTCGTCTCTAATTTGTGGTCGTAGGGGTTTGTGGGTGATGTGGGTGTGTGTTTTATATTGTGTTGGGTGTGTGGGAGTGGTGTGTGTATGTGTATCAGGTGTGTGTTTTTGTAATTGTCCAATGTGGCGGTGTTTTGGAGATGTGTGTGTATTTTGAGTGCGGCTGTGTGTACCGCCAATGGAATACCGCGGTTGAAAGACCGCCGCGTGTATTCGTGGGTCGTAATAGCATGGGCGTGTTTCTGTTGGCGTGGAGGTGGAGGATTTGTTTCCGCATATTTATCGCTGACCTTTGGTGTGGCGGACTTGTGTGGGTGTTTGAATTTCGGCGGATTCCGTGATGTGTGTCATAATAGCTGTGGCGGTCTTCTGCACGGCGGTAAGCGGCTTTTACCGTCAATGTTGTAATGACCCCCTTGATGTGTTGATGGTAATTGCCTCTTCTTGTTGTACCCAGTGCATTGCATCGTCATGAAAACCAGAAGTGCTGGTCCTGTAAACATCCACCTTTACATAACCGGAAGGTCCCAGGAGTCACAATCCTGTTAAGCAGAAAAGTACCATCACTGAACCAAGCCAATGCCGCAAACATTCTTTTATTATTTTGTCCATTCGCCCTCTGGATGTTGCCTGGAATTTAGGGTTACTTTCACTGGGGCCAGCTTCTTTCTGGGAGGGAGTGAGTGTCTAGCAGTTACTCCAGCGTCAACTCCACGGTTGGAACCAGTTGAGCGCATGACAAATTAATTCTTCTTTATCATAACATAAAAAGTATTCAAATCAAAACTAACTGTTTTTAGGGGTTGTCAGGGTTCAGCGATGAATCCTGTTTACTGGTGGCGAAGGGTCAGTGAATTAAAAGCATCCAAAATTATTGTTTGCCATTGTAAAAGACATAGGTATGAAATAATGTCCCCTGAAGTAAAGCACTGAAATAAATATCTCTGACTAAAATGTTTCTGAAAGTAATAACTGCAACCAATGGATTTACACTTAAACAATAAGCATTCAACCAGAAGACATTCTATGAATTGGTTTCTACAAAAAGGTAAAAGCCATTCATTCTGAGAATTTCCATTAAACAGCTTAGATGAAATGGTTTCCCAATAATGGTATTCCATGAAATTGTTTTTCTATAAAATCATATACAACCAACAATTATATATACTAAGTATTTAAGTGCATATTTAATAAAAATGTCGTTGCACACAGTGCAGCACCACTTTTCTTGCGCCCCTTAGCTCCTCCCTAATGCCACTATATGTACGCTGTATTTAAAATATGGAGAACCATGGAGGTAGTTAGGGGGGGACTAAGGTCAGATTTTTTACGCTAGTCTGGCACCTTGCAGGATTAGTGCCAAAAAAGTCTGACGCTAATCCTGCAAACCACCCAGAGACACATTCTAATCAATAGAAGCTCCCTTTTAATGCCTGCTCTGAGCAGGTGTTAAAAGTGCGTGTACCTTTTTTTTGCCCCCCCCCCAACAGGGGAACACCCTCTTTGCACACACTATGCCTGGCTTAGGCATAACATAGAGCAAAGGGTTACAAAATGGCGCAATGCATGCATTGCGTCACTTTGTAAATATGGTGTGGTGTTTTTGGCCTTCTAACGCCACGTTAGTGTAAAAAAAATGACGCTAATGTGGTGTTGTAATGGCACTAGGGGCTCTTAAATATGCCCCTTTATGTTTAGTAGCAGACAGAGTAAAACATGTTTTTCAATGGACACACTCATGCATATGTGCATTACAAAACGTAATTTAAAATTTTTATTGCATTTTTCCACAATTGCATTTCTTTTAAAGCTATGCATAAATACACTACATAATTCAATGTGTAGTTCTATTATTACTCTACATATATATATATATATATATACTAAAAACAAACATTGTGATAGGTTATGTTTCGTAATCATTATTTATATGTCTGAAACCTGTTAAACTTAATCATCAATCGTACACCTTTCAAAAATGCTAAAAGATTTTGCACTAGTCCTTTACGCACCTTTACTTATAATGGAATGATATGCACATTCAGTGAATGAAATAATTCATCATAATTATTCTTTGTCCAAAAAGAACCATCTACTCAAAGTGTGAGTGATGACACATGAGGAGAGCACAGGGACATGACCCAGTCCACAATCTCACACAAGTGGGAATACTAACATAAAGCATGAAAGCCATAAAACAGCCATGGAAAAAGAGGAAGTTCAGCAAATCAGAGCTCCAACACCTTGTGCTGCTACTTTGTCAGTATCTACAACTCCATCTGTCTGTGTCACAGTACGTAGCCAATGCTCATTCATTATCAAGGAAACCCACTATAAGTACTCCAGAAGTAGGTGTTAGATCAAGTGAAAATAGAAAATGCTACAGCACGGGCAAAGCACTCCAAGACACTGGAAAGTGAGACGCTTGGTGTGCAGAAAAATCCTCATAAAACAATCTGTGATTTTATCCATAGCCTGGGTGATTTAAAAAAAACTGCACTCAACAGATTGAAAACCTGGTATACGGTGTGATATATATTTATGATGCTGTTGAATCACCATAGAGGAACAGAAGAGGAAGGGAAAAACAGAGGAGATCACAATGCCACAGCCCCTCATCTTTAGAGCGTTTAGCTGCATGCACATCAACAATGTGTAAATGTTTTTAAAATCTGCAAGGCGAGTTGGCAGGTCAAAATGGAATCATAAGAAGAACAATAGTTCAGGTTGGTAAGGTCTTGGAGGAACTGAAAAACACTAATGCTGCACTAAGGTCTGCCCAGTACTACCTGAAAGTGAGGAAGGCTTTGGTGTGAGTAGAGTGTCTGCACAAGTGGATAGTACTGATAAACATCACAGGATCAGAAGTGGTGAAAGTCAAGGCAATTCAAGGCAGGTGCCAATGACCAGTTTAAGTGGTGGTAGGCAGAAGGAGTAAAAAATGGATGTTTCTTTATTAGATTTATGTTTAGAAAATGTGAGAAAAAAACACTGTTTGGTTGTTTTTGCCTTCTTTTAGACATTACTTTTAATGTGTAAAGCATTTGAAAGGTACCTGTGAATAAAAAGAGCTTATTCGTTCTTCTTTATCATAACATAACAAGTATTGAAATCAAAAATAATTGTTTGTGGTTTGTGTTCTTCACGTTCATTCATCAGCATACTGTACATACACTAGCACATATGTAAGATGAGTTGGCTGTGTGTCCTCTCCATCACCTAAATCATTGTCCATTCTTTTCTCTGGCAAGATCCTGCTCATTACAGTTTTATGAAATACTGCGCAAAATGCGATTATTATAGAATTGAGCTTGCCTGTGTTCTAATGCCCAACCACTTTCATCGAGAAAGTGAAATCTGCCCTATAAAATGTCAAATGTTCTGTTCATTGCTCCTCTTTCCTGTTTGTGTGCTGCATCGAAGTGACAATCCATCTGATTTTGTTGATTTAAGTAGGTTGTCATGGATGAATGGTGAATGGGTGAATGGTGTATGCATTAGCACCTGTAACTAACAAACATAGATATTATGTAATGTACTGAGCTGTTTCATAGGCGACACAGAACCATGCATTGTGACATTCACCAAGAAAAAAATAACTCTCATGTCTCTACTGCAAGAAGGTTGCTACGAATATAGTGAAGGAAATGAAAGAGTCATGTGTTCCTCATGTGTATTGGACAAAAATGTCTGTAAAATTATATACATCATTTCATTCCACCAGGATATTAAGTGAATGTTGTTATTCGTGCCCCATCTACACATGCTATGGAATTAGGAAAATGTCCAATTTAATAAAATATTGGTTTTGTATGTTGTAATTTACTTGGTTATGTGGAAAATTAGTATTACATTGATCCTGGTGAGCACTGCGTCCAGGAACTTTCTAAATAGTTTTGAAAGCACACTCTGCGATATGCTTCCCACTACTTCTAAAGTGCCTTGACAGCTCCCTGATGCTAGGAGATATAGGCTGTGTTGGGTCTGCATCTGCAGCACTGGCTTTGACTCATTACCTAAAACAAGTATGACAGACTGTACCTGACATAACACTCCTCTTTAGTTGATCAAAAAGGACGTATCTCTGCCTAAAAATCTGGTACTGTCTTCACCTTCTGCGCTGTAGAACTCCACTGCATGTCGCATCATTACCATTGCATAGAGTGAAGCCATTGTTAATATTTAAGCTTCCTTCTAAGTGATCTTTTTCAGCTTTCACCTGGTTACCACCTGCCTCCACCTGCTTGTAATTTGCTCATGCAATTTGGATGTTGTGTGTCTGTTTGCAATTTCCACTCTTTAGTACATTAGAATACTGACTCATTATCAAATAGCATTTAGAAAATGGCAAAAAAAAGAGTTGTATTTTTGTACTTTCATATTTATTCCATTCACTGTGCTACTTTATGGATGGCTTTTTTTTCCACATTTTCCCATCGGACATCTCAAAATTCACATTCGTAAATCCGTTTGCAACTGTTTACCGAATCAGTAATTTTTTGTATGTTAGACCCCAAAATACTCATGACCAGGTAATAATCGGCCATTTTTTCCGGTTCTTCTAATAATTAGGATCTCAATAGGAATGAGCAAAATTCTGTGAATGCTGATGGTCCTTGACTATCATCATTCACATTTATCACTAAGAAAGTGTGTTTTATTCCCAGCTTTGTGTGTGATGAATTATGTAGCTTGTGTATGTTTAGATTAGGTAGAAATGAAATACCATGAGCACATTTTTGTAAGAGGCCTACAACCTACTAATGAATGTACTATGTTACACGAATGTATGTGTAAACTAATGCACAGAGAAAATTTAATCGCCCTTTACTAACTATGCACAACAGTTTATTAATAATTTACGAAGTAATGATGCTTACGTTTAAGGCTTATGAAATGTTTTCACACTGCAAATTTTAACTGCGTGTCTTTTATTTTGAAATCTGTGTTAGGTTTAGTTAATTTGACATGTAGAGAAGACTCTAGAATTTACGATGTGAAGATGCTATGCATAACACACGAGAAAAGTTTCTTAGCTAGAAATATTTGTGACTTTTGTAGCTGATAAGGTGCCAGTGGAAGACAATGGCGTATAGTTTACATTTGTGAACATGTGAGAAGTAGCTGGTGAAGTCCGCAACGTGAGAACAGGAGCCTGAGAAAATGCCACTGAAGAAATCTGTTATATTATGAAACTCATTTGGATTTCGATTGGTTCTTTCCTAGGCATCCTAGTAAATTGACCAATGGCAGACAATTTAGAGATTTTCTGTGACTTGATATTGTGATGCGGGGAGGTTTGCAGATAGTCGTTCGCTCTTTCCCGCTTCTAGTAGTAGCTCTTTCTATCTGTCAGACATCGCTTTTCCATTTTTCTAGTCATCTATCTTCCATCTTACTGGACAGTTGCTTTTTCCATCTTTTCAGTTAGTAGCTCTTCTGTCTTTCAGTCAGTCTTTCTTCTATCTTTCAGACAGTTGTTTTTCTATCTCTCAGTCAATTACTCTCTTACCTTTCAAGCTGGTTGTCTTTATATTTTCCTGCTGTTTCTTTGTTTTTCATGTAGTTTATATTTTTATTTTCCTACTTTACCTGATGTTTATTTCTCAGTTTTCTGCCATTGAGGGTTCATGTACCTTAAGCCCATTCTTACCGAACCATCCCCTTATGTCATTGTCCCGCCCAAAGCTGACCTCAAGAGTGTCCAACTGATGAGGAAAAGCTGTTTTGCCGAACCCCTTTAAAGGTAGGCATATTCAAAAATTGCATTTGTGTTTTTCCTTTGCAGGTTTATGTTTTCCCTTTAGAAGTCTAACTGCTGTTTTGTTAGCGCCACATATAAAAGTTTTCCAAATTTATTTTTGCCAATTTTTCTCTTTTGCATGATGCCCAACATGCACAATCTAATTAGGTTAGTTTAGAGTGCCACATTTTCCCAGAATTCAACAGTTATATGAATTGATTGATTATTTCATCTGCAATGCCTAAGGCCCTCATTACAACACTGGTGGTAAATCCCGCTTTCCGCCGTGCAGAAGACCGCCAACATACCATTGCAGCAGTGGAATTCCGCTACAGGTCTTACGACCCACAGCTCGGAATCCGCCACAATACAGACACCCACACAAGTCCGCCACACCAAAGGTCAGTGATAAACTGGCGATACCAAAACCTACACCGTCACGCCAACAGGAATACGCTCACACTATCATGACCCACGAATCAACTCAGCGGTCTTTCAACTGCGATAAACCATTGGCGGTACACACTGTCGCGCTCAAAATACACACACACTAACAAAACACAACCACATTGGACAATTCAAAATACACACACCTGATACACATACACACACCACACCCACACACCCAATCCAATATAATGCACACACCCACATCACCCACAAACCCTTACAACCAGAAATTTGAAAGGCCAGAGAGAGAGACTACCTAACACAACACCAGCATCCATAGACACACAACACCATCACCCATACAACATCCACACACCTCAAACAACACACACCAACACATCCCCTAACACATCACAACAGACACCACCTCACACATCATCCACACCACTTCATGGCACATCAACGACACCCCAGGTTTTCAGAGGAGCTGCTCAGGGTCATGGTAGAGGAAATCGTCCGGGTAGAGCCACAGCTATTCGGATCACAGGTGCAGCAGACATCCATTGCAAGGAAGATAGAGCTATGGTGCAGAATTGTCGACAGGGTCAATGCAGTTGGACAGCATCCAAGAACACGGGATGACATCAGGAAAAGGTGGAACGACCTACGGGGGAAGGTACGTTCCGTGGTATCCAGACACCAGATTGATGTACACAGGACTGGCAGTGGACCCCCACCTCCTCCCCCACAACTAACAACATGGGAGGAGCAAGTCTTGGCACTTATGCATCCTGAGGGCCTGGCAGGAGTAGCAGGAGGACTGGACTCTGGTAAGGCAAATCTTTACCACTTTATTCCCCCCACCCCACCTGCATGCCATCACATACTCCCGCCCTCACCCTCACACCCATCACCCTAACAACCCACAGATACCCCACTAACACAAACCACACATCCCAAAACCAAGCCCTGCATGTAACACCAATGCATGGACACCCATCACCAAAGCTTGTCCAGTAGAGAGACTCACTCATGCCCCAGAATCACCAATTATACAAGGGCCAAGCCAATAATGCAAACACAGGTGTAGAGGGCAACTCACCCATTGAAAAAGAAAGCACACACACATACAATAACTATGCATTAACACCCCAACAGGACCCCTACCCAACGTCACTGGACAGGAGGTGCCAGACATACCCAGTCCTCCCACAGAAGAGGCCCACAGTGACAACAGCAGCTCTGCACGCCTGGATCAAGATGACCAGCCCAGCCCATCAGGGACCTCGGGACAGTCGGTTCCCCTGACACAGTCACAAACCACCACTGAACCTCCACCCTCAGGAAACACCACCACAGCTCCCACCCAGCGGGCCCATCCCTCTCTCTCCAGGACACGTCAATCAGCAGTGTGTCCACCACTACAAGGACCCCAGGCAACCCCACTAACACAGGACAATCAGGGACCTGGGGGCAGTGGCAGTGAGTACACGGTTCAGGGGACAGAGGCACAGGATAACAGGGAAGCAGGAGGACTGCTCTGCGACAGCGGGAGGACAGGCCAAGCGAACCGACACTCCACGAGGCACTCTCCAACATCATGGGAGCTTACCACCATTCTCAGGAGACCATGGGCATGGTACTGGCCAAGTTTCAGGAGACCCATCGGCTGCAGGAGGAACACTACCTGGGGATCAGGGAGGACTTGAAGTCCATCAACAACACTCTGGTCACCATTGCAGGGGTGATGGCAGACCTTCTCAACACCAGGAGGGACACAGTGGCACACGATCGGGCCCCTGACATTAGCCTGGATGATGAACACCCCTTCACCTCCGCCTGCGCTAGTGGACAGGAGGCACTGCCACAGGAACAACAGGCCATCAGCACCCCACCGCCTGCAGATGGAGAACCACCCCGCAAATGGTCCCTGAGATCCTGGAACAAGACAGAGAACATTGCCAAGACCCCGCCAGGAAATAAGACCCCCCTGAATGTGACCCTACTGTCCAACTTTGACACCCTGTCCACCTGAAACTGCCATTGCTCCACTTCCTATGCCCCATTGGACAGTGCACCTGTGAAACAAGACTGGATTCTGCCATGGATATTCCTCCACCATCACCCCAGCCCATTTTACAACCCCCTCCACGTATTTGCACAGAAATAAACACCCTTGAATCACAAAACAATCTGGAGTCAGTCTGTGCTTTCACAAATGTGTAATTGCAAAATCTATGGAATATAGCAATGTCAATGTTCTTGTTCACATTCCAGTGTAACACAGCTGTAGGCTAGCAGTAAACATAGCAGAAGGCACAAAGTGGGACCCAGATCTGTGAAATGGAAAGGCAAAGTAACAAGTCAGGGTCCATACACTGAGTAAAAATGACAGACATATGATAGCTCCAACAATAGTATAAGATGTGGGAAGCAATTACATCTTCTTAACTGTGTCTCACTGGAAGTATTGCATGATGATGTTATTTCGTTGTTGACATCTTCTTTTTCTGCCTCCTCTTCTTCACTGTCCACAGGCTCCACAGCTGCCACAAGACCACCAGCTGGCCCATACTCCTGCAGAAAAGGCACCTGGTGTCGCAAAGCCAGGTTGTGCAGCATACAGCAGGCCACGATTATCTGGCACACCTTCTTCGGTGAGTAGTATAGGGAGCCACCTGTCAGATGGAGGCACTGGAATCTGGCCTTCAGGACGCCGAAGGTGCGTTCTATAATCCTCCTAGTTCACCCATGTGCCTCATTGTAGCGTTCCTCTGCCCTTGTCCTGGGATTCCTCACTGGGGTCAGTAGCCATGACAGGTTGGGGTAACCAGAGTCTATGCAAATGTCGAGGGACAACTGTTAGACACACACTAACCCTTAGGGACACCCCATACACAGACACCTATGTCAACTGTGTTGGGACCTTGGCCTCACCTATTAGCCACACACGGTGCCTCTGGAGTTACCCCATCACATAAGGGATGCAGCTATTCCTCAAAATGTAAGCGTCATGCACTGAGCCAGGATACTTGGCATTCACATGGGAGATGTACTGGTCTGCCAAACACACTGTCTGCACATTCATCGAATGGAAGCTTTTCCGGTTTCTGTACACCTGTTCATTCCTGTGGGGGGACAAATGCCACATGTGTACCATCAATGGCACCTATGATGTTGGGAATATGTCCCAGGGCATAGAAGTCACCTTTCACTGTGGGCAAATCCTCCACCTGAGGGAAAACGATGTAGCTGCGCATGTGTTTCAGCAAGGCAAGTAACACTCTGGACAACACGTTAGAGAACATTGGCTGGGACATACCTGATGCCATGGCCACTGTTGTTTGAAAAGACCAACTGGCCAGGAAATGGATTACCGACAGAACCTGCATTAGAGGGGGGATTCCTGTGGGATGGCGGATAGCTGAAATCAGGTCTGGCTCCAACTGGGCACAAAGTTCCTGGATTGTTTCACGATCAAGTCTGTATGTGATTATGATGTGTATCTCTTCCATTGTCGACAGGTCCACCAGGGGTCTGTACACCGGAGGATGCTGCCATCTCATCACCTGCCCCAGCAGACAGTGAGTGGAGGGTCATCCAACACTGAGGTATCACAATGTGTTATTTGCTGAAACGTTGGTAATTTGCAATGTGCCTGTATCTGTCTGTATTCCCAGTCTAGATAGGTTTGTCGCAGTTTTTATCCATCCCATGTGGCCCCCTGAAATGGCGGCTGCCTGACCTGTAAGGTGGGACAAGGGGAAATGAGGTAACTGCGCTGGCGTCGTACACCATCGCGGTGGGCGGTCGAAGACCGCAGCGCAATTCAGCATTGGTTAACATTGGGCCCTATGGGTCCAAGGAGCCAATGACGATGTACGCCAGCGGTGATGATACGCATCGCCGTGGACGTGACCGACATTTTCTATCTGTTCACTTACTTGCTACCTGACCTTCAACAGGAGAGGACCTACACTGCAAGTGCTGCTGTGACCCGTACCTGGAAGCGACGATGACTACAGTGTCTGGGAAAAGGGCCCCTTCACTTCGGAGGAGTTGGAGAAACTAGTGGAAGGGGTCCTCCCCCAGTACACACAACTGTACAGTCCTACAGACAAACAGGTGAGTACACTGTGAGCATGCTGCCTGGGCAATGCCTGTTTTGAGTGGTGTGGATGGAAGTTACATGGAGGGGTGAGGCCTGCATGTGAGGATGGTGAGTGTATGTGTGTCAGGGCATGTGTGGGAACTGGTGGGCAATGAGAATGATGGTCCGGACGGGTGAATAATTTTCTTTCCTCCTGTACCTTTCCTCTAGGTCAGCACCCACCAGAAGAAGGGTATTTGGCGTGCCATCGCCAAGGACGTCCGGACCCTGGGGGTCTACCACAGACAGAGCACCCACTGCCATAAAAGATAGGAGGATCTGCGCCGCTGGAGCAAGAAGACGGCGGAGGCCCAGCTGGGGATGGCTTCCCAACATGGAAGTGGTGCCTGTCGCACCATGACCCCCCTGATGTACCGGATCCTTGTGGTGGCCTATCCGGAGTTATATGGGTGGTTGAGGGCATCACAGCAGCCACAAGGGGGTGAGTACACTCTCATTCAGCTGACTCTGCACGCATTACGAGGTGTCTGGGTGGGGGAGGTGGGCAGTGGGTTCCCCTAGGCCAGGGTGAAGTTTGTAGGCAAGGTCCCTTGTTAGGCAGGCTCTGTGGCACTCCAACCCCACTAGTGGTTATAGCCATCTATACCTAGTCAGGCTCCTGTGACTTCCAGGTGTGCAGCAATTGGGCTCAGGCCTCGTACCCCATGGACATGTGAATTTGCCAGGAACTGTTAGTGCATCGCGTAGTGGAGAGGGCTGCTCCCTGTGTGTTGTGTCTGCCAACGGTAATGGTGTTCCATGCACTGAACATGTTATTCTTCTGTCTTTCCCCCCTTTTTTGTTTTGTATCCCTGTTCTTGTGTGCAATAGCATCATCTGGTGGAGGAGCAGTGGCACCGGAGCAGGAGGGAGCTGCAACCCACTTGGCCCTGGAGGGTGAGGCAATGGAGTCTGAAGCCACCAGTGGGACGGAGGGCGAGGGGAGCTCCACGGCAGGGACAGGAGCATACACCAGTGATAGCAACTCCTCCTCTGATGGGAGCCGCCCTTGGGGTGGCGGGCACCTCTGTGCCCACCACATCAACAGGTACAGCTGCCACCCCCCCTACCAGCACCGCCCTCCCAGCAGCCCCTCAGCGTGTGTCCCGTGCCCGCTCACCCAGGAAGGTGGGCATCTCCTTCGCCCCAGGCACCTCAGGCCCTCCCCCCGTCAGGTCTGCTGCCCTCGGTGAGGAGGCTATTGACCTCCTGAGATCCCTTACTGCTGGGCAATCTACCATTTTGAATGCCATCCAGGGTGTTGAGAGGCATTTGCAACAAACAAATGCATACCTGGAGGGCATTCATTCTGGGAAGGAGGCCCATTAGAGAGCATTTCAGGCTCTGGCCTCAGCACTGATGGCAGCCATTGTCCCTGTGTCCAGCCTCCCCCCTCCAACTTCCTCCACCCTGACCCAATCCCCTGTACCTCAGCCTATCCCAAGCATATCATCAGACCAGCATGCACACTCATCAACACACAAAAGTGGACATGGCAAACATAAGCACCACACATCCCACAAGCACTCACACAAGCACCATCCCCATGCAGACACAGCAACATCCACTGCCTCCACTGTGACCCCCTCCTCCACATCCTCCTCCTCCCTCCCTGACTCGTCTCTACTCACACCTGCATGCACTACATACTCAGCCACTACCTCCATCACCAGCACACCCATCACCACACACCGCTCACGTGCAATCACCACCCCCACTACCATGCACACATCCCCAGTGTCGTCTCCCAGTGTGTCTGTGAGCCCTCTTCCCAAAGTACACAAATGCAGGCACACACCCACCCAACAGCCATCCACCTCACAACAGCCTCCGGCCCATGCACCTTCACCCAAATTCAGCAAACGTACACCTCCTACAACCACTACCTCTTCCTCCACTCCCAAACCCCCTCCATCTTCCCATCCCAGGGTGTCTAAAAAGCTTTTCCTGGCAAACCTTGAACTCTACCCTTCACCTCCCCCCCCCCTCCGCCCTTCCCCTAGGCCTAGGCTTTCCAGGTCCCAGCCCAGCACCTCAGCCACCAAATCCCCAGGCACATTGGTGCCAGCAACTGCGGGGTCATTGAGTGCGCCACCCATCAGAGCTGCCAGTGTGCCACATAGCGAGGGCAAGGACATTCCGCCACCTGCCAAGATGAAGAAGGTGCCCACATCCTGGAGGGAGAAGCCGCACCTACCGGCCACCAAGGGCTCCACCGAAACAAAAGGGGACAGTTGGCAAGACACCTGCAGCACCATCAAAGGTGGGGAAGGGACAAAAGCAGAAGAGCAGGTCAGGACAGGGCACAGTGGCACCGACTGAGGGACTATTGTCACCTCTTCTGTCCACAACTCCACCAACCTGTACGGCGGTGAACACCACAACCTGCCCCGCCACCAGCACGAGCACCTGCACCACCACCATCACCACCACCTGCACAGCCACCTGCACCACCACCTGCACAGCCACCGGCACGTCTGCAGCATCAGCATCAGTCCCCAGCATCTTCCCCAGTGGGCAGCCATCCGAGGCTGCAGGAGACGTCCTGCTGTGTCCCTCAACAGGTGCTGATCCATGAACCATCGCCAGCACCGCCACCACAGACACCGCCGCAAGCACCGCCACCAGCCCGCGACGTGCTCGGACAGTGGTACCACCGCTGACATGGCTACCATCCCCAGTGGTCAGTCGTCCGAGGCTGAAAGAAACTTCCTGGACCCTGCCCAGCTTCCATGAGGCATGACTTCCATCACTGTTTGCACCTGCAGGTGGAAGGCGAATCCGCAGCAGTGTGGGGTATGTCTCTGCCTCCATGGCGTATCATCCTACCTGTTCCTAGGCAATCTCGTGGCACACACACCCAGGTGAGGGAATGGGACTGGCTACGCTGCATTTGGAGCACTCTGGGCACCATGCCCCCTCCAGAACCAGTGGAGAAATACATCCACTACCTCAGTCCTTGGCAGGATGAAGCACTCTGGGCACCAGGCCCCCTCCAGAACCAGTGGAGAAATACATCCATTACCTCAGTCCTTGGCAGGATGAAGCACTCTGGGCACCAGGCCCCCTCCAGAACCAGCGGAGACTATTATCCACTTGAGAGACTGTGGCTTTGCACTCCCCAGGATAAAGCAGTGGGCAAACCACCCACTGGAAAGACTTGAGAGACTGTGGCTTTGCACTCCCCAGGACAAAGCAGTGGGCAAACCACCCACTGGAAAGACTTGATAGACTGTGGCTTTGCACTCCCTAGGATACAGCAGTGGGCAAACCACCCACTGGAAAGACTTGAGAGACTGTGGCTTTGCACTCCCCAGGTTAAAGCAGTGGGCAAACCACCCACTGTAAAGACTAGAGAGACTGTGGCTTTGCAATCCCCAGGATACAGCAATGGGCACGGAGCCCTCAGTGGCGTTGTGCGTTCACCTGGCTGAGGAGCCCCCACTTACCTTCCCCCTGAGGTGCCTGTTAATTTTCGATCTGATGCCCCTGCAGTGTTCTCTCCGTTTCAAGTCAGGTATCTTGTGTGGGCTTCGCCCATGCATTTTGTGACCACTGGTCCACGGACAATGATTGGTACACTATCCAGACTTGTGTAGTTGGTGTACATATTTGTGTATACTGAATTTTTAACTTTCACTATCAGATCTTTCATGATTACAATTGTTACAATAATTTCCTTTTGTCCTTGCGTTCTTCCAGGGAGTGGGGGGGTGTATATGTAATGTTGCTGCATGTATTTGTGTGTATGTTGTTGTGGGTGAGGGTAGAGGTGGGGGTATTGCGTGTTGCATGTGTGTGTCACTCTCTTTTCCCTCCCCCCTCCCATGTGTTATAGGTGCAGTACTCACCGTGGTCGTCGACGGCATCTGTCTTGCTCCTGATAGAGCAGGAGGAAGAGCAGCATAGGCAGTACGTGTAGTTCGGGCTCCATGGCGTCCTGGTTCCTCCTTGGGTGTTGAGAGGTGAGTGTTTTCCCTTCTGTGTATTGTTTCTGCCGTGCTTTTGATAGAGTTGGTTCCGCCCCGGAAAAGGTGGTGGATATGCCTGTTGTGATATGGTGGGCGGTACTTTGTCCTCCGCCTGTCTGTTGGCGGTTACTGCCGCGGTGTTTGTTTCTTCCGCCGTGGCGGTCGCAGTGTTAAAGTGGCTGTCTATGTTGGCGGTTTCCGCCATGATCGTGATTCAATTTTTTTTTTTCGCTGGCCTGTTGGCCGTATTACAACTGATTTAACACCGACCGCCAGGGTTGTAATGAGAGCCTAAATGTATTTGATTACTATTGTTCATCTGATATTGTTGTTGCTATGTGTAATTGTTCCTGAGTGCTTAACTTTCCACATATTAATGAAGCTGACCCTTTTTAAAAGGTTTGACCCGCTGGTATTGTTTGTGTATTGTTATCATATTGTTTTGCGCTTGGTTTACGTGACCTTAGCATTGTTAATGTACAGAGCAATAAATGTTCAGACTTTACAAAACTGGTGTGGTGATTCATGGCCACATAGTTCATGGTGAGGTCTGGTTATTGACTTCATAGATAAGCTGACGTTATTATTGATTAGATTGTTTACTAATGAATTGTTGTGACCATACCCTTTCTCTCTATCAAAGTCCAGAGGTCCACGCGGCCTCACAATGCATTCCCTAATAGATAAAATTACCCAAAGAAAAATAAGGTCTAAAGAACGCACTTGCACTTTTTCTGGTAGCATATTGATGGTTTTGATTTATAGTGAGTTGGTTATGGTCCTCTCTTGGTAAGAGTTGGTTTTACCAATGCTTTTTTTAAAAATAGGCATTTTGAAATTTGGTTTAGCCAATGCTTCCTTGTAAAAATGTGGGTTTTACTAATGCTTGTTTGAAATGTTTCTCAGCATTCCTATTGTGATTTTGTGAATGGATTAGCATTTGCGCTTGCACAGCTTAAGCAAAATTTGCAGGTGAATTGTGATGTGCGTGAGAATTAGGGGGTTTGTGTACTCCAACGTAGTATGTTAGGGAGTGTGCATACTCCAAAGGGTGCATATATGGAAGTCATCGAACTTCATTTGTGAGTGGTGATTTGTGCTCAAAAATTGCTCACATGGTTGTTGATGTACGGACTTTGCATGGTCTATGACTCCGGAGTGTTACAAGTATATGAGATACTTGGTCGTTGTAATTTGTCTGTTTGGTCAGTCAGGCATGGTTGACAACAATTCCCATGTTTGCGAGTGTTGAAGGGAGTGATGGTTTGACCGACAATGTTGATTCTTGAGGGCCCAACGAGGATCTGGTATTGGTCAAGTGTAGAATTTGCTGGTCGAATTTTACTTGCAAGTCAGAGAAAGCTTCAGAAAAATTAGTTGTCAGAGCTAATGCCAAAATAGAACATTCCATGAGGCTTCCAAAGTGATTGTGTTCCCCTACGTGTAGCAAACAGACATATTGGTGTGTTGACTTTTATTAGTGCTCACAATATTCTGCATTAGTTTGTGAGATTTTTGAGTGTCGGGAGGAAAAGCCGTAAGACTTTGTCAGCTTGTGTATGTGTGATTGATGTCACCTAGGTCCACGCTGAGATAGGTTGGTGAAAGGAGCCGTGAACAGATTGGTGGACAACCGTGAGAGACTACTGGTCTGGGAGACAAGCGAAAAGGATTTTGGGATTTGATTACTTCCTTTTTTTGACATTAAAACTGTAGTTTTGAGTCACATTTGAGCAAAATCTAAATTTTTCAAAGCTTTAAAGAGTGCACTAAGGGGAAATGAGTATATTCCAGCTAGAACAGGATAACTTTGCCCATGTGAGAGAACAGGGCTGATTGCAGAGGCCCCCTAACTTTTTGCCCCCATTTTCCACTTTTTGCTGGTGTTTTCCTGACTCTGATGGTGCCCTGGGTACTGCTAACCAGTCCCAGGGCCTGTGCTCTGTGTAAAATAAGTGTGCAAATTAGGCTAATTATAATTGGCTAAGTCAACCTACCTAGAAGTCCGTAGTATATGGTAGGGCATGTAGGTTTAGGGACCCCAGCATAGGTAGTGCACACATAGGTGCACTGCTGAGGTGCCCAGTGTCATTTTAAAGGCAGCCTTGCCTTGCTGCCTGCTTTTAAATTAAAGTTACATGCAAATTCAACTCTGGAACTAAAAGTAGTTCCAAAGTCTTAAACGACCTTATTTTTACATATAAGTCACCCCCAAGGCATGCCCTATGTGCCCCTAGGGCTGGATGCCATGTAACTATAAGCAGGGACCTTATAAAAATAGTTTTATAAGCCCTGGTGAGGTAAAACAGCCAAATTTGTTTTTCCCTCATTGTAGTGAATGGCCTCCATAGGCTAGAATGGGGAGACTTTATTTTAATTAAAAAAAAATCCCCTTAAGTAACAGATACCAGAAGTTTGGTATCAAATTAATTGTTATAATAAATCCCACACCTTCCAGTGGCTCGATTTAATATAACTTGTTCAGGTAAAGAATTTCAAACTTTACCTGAAAAGTTGCCAACTTCAGCCCTGCAGTGTGTTTGGTGCTGTGCTCTGATTGGCCAGCCTCTGCAGCCTGGCCAGGCTGCTTTGATGAGGTGTGAAGTGGCCTGGCTCAGCAGAAAGAGATGTGCCTGGGGGAGGAGATCTCCCCTCAGCAGATGGGGAAGCAGGAAGGGGGAGGGCTGCCAAACTGGTCTTCAAAGGCAGAGAAGAACATTTGGAGCAACCCAGCAACACCCTCACATCCTGCGAACACAGACAATTAGGTGCCCCCTCGATTAGATTAGGAGAGGGGTGTGTTTAGGATTTTTAGCCACACCAGTGGGTGGGCTCAGCCAGATGTAACCTCCAGAAATCACTTTCAGCCATGAGGAATGTTGCTCCCTGGGATTGATTTTTGCCACACTTCCCAGGAAGTGGTCATCACAGGGGGAAGGGCCCTGCGCCCTGATTGGAGAACCAGGACCCCCCTGTTTTTCACCCAGGAGCAAGGATAAAACTGGCAGACCTGCACCCACACCTCAGATCCCCATCAGATTCCAACAAGGAAGAACTACAGAAGAAGAAGGACTGCCCTGCTGGACCCCTGCCTTGCACCTGGACCCTGCACTCTGGAGGACTGCACCAGCTGCACACTTGGGCTTCACCACAAGAAGGACTTTGCCTTGCTTCAACTGGTTGAAGGAGGGACTCCCTGTTTGCTACAGGTGAGAAATTGCTAACCAGAGTCCCCAGCACCAACTCCTGAAGAAACCAACCAGCTGACCACTGTCCAGTGGCCAAAAAGGAGTTTGCGCCAGGTGCATTCTGGGAGTTGTAGTCCACACCCTCAAGGAGCATCTCAGAGCTTCTGGAACCTTGGGGTGAGCTGTGGACCTCAAATGAACCTTAAAAGAACATCTGGAAGAAGATCCAGAAGTTTGGAGAACTTTTGAAAAAAAGCTCCATAGAGGGACCGACCCACCTCGGCAACTCTAGCCGGCTTGCCTCAACCGCGAACCGGCCTGACTTGCAGGTTCGTCCTGGTGAAGAAAATCTCCAAAAAACAGACTAAGTCCGAACATAGGAAGTCGAACTGGACCTCCCAGCCAGCGTATCCGAGGAGGGCTCCAAGGACGTCGGATCAAGATCCAGATTTGCCCTGGTTGAAGGATTTTCACCTAAAAAAAACGACTAAGTCCGAAGGTAAAGATCTCCACCGAGGGCTCCCGCGACGCGTATCCGAGGAAGAGTTCCAGAAGGTCGGATTGTACTGGCAGGTTGTCCCGCTGAAGAAAATCTTCAGAAAAACGACTAAGTCCTAAGGTAAACTTTTGACCTAGGCCTCCCACGGGCTGTAGCCGAGCCGGGCTCCATCGCGGTTGGCGTTAAACTTTGACTTTGCCCCCGTCGAGGTAAGACCAGATGACCAGATTGGCACTTTTTGTATCCATGCGCTAGAAAGCAATAATTCTTTCAAAATTAATATCTCCGATTCCCCTTATCCGATTTTATTCTTTTTGGTGTCATTTTACAGCTATAAATATTTCCTATTGTTATAAATTGATTTTGGATTTTTAAACTGTTTCCTGTGTTTTATTTAATTACTGTTTTGTATTATTTGAATGCTTTACTTGTCTCCTAAATTAAGCCTTGTCGCTCGTTGACAAACTACCAAGGGTTGAGCTGGGTTTAATTTACTGAGACGTAACTGGACCTAAGTGAAGGTTAGTGGCCTATTGCTAAGTATAGGTACTTACCTGCCATCACCACTAACCCATTTTCCAACAGCCCACCAGAAGGTATTCCAGCTTACATTGTAATTAAGGAGAGAGCTACAGGAGCATGTCTTTGGTTAAAACATTGTGGATATTTACAGAGAAGGAAGGGAGTTTGATATTTCATGTCTATGGAGTCGAGGCCAGCATAATTTGAAGCCTTAGCCATTTGGGAATTAATGGCCAGACAGCAAGAACAATTGAAATTTGAGAGGAGAATGCATTAACAGTGGCAGTAACTATCGGTCCAGTTGTTCTGTTGTTTTCCCAGGAAAATAGTGAGAATCATGGACAGAGTATATTCACTTCAAAAGCAGAAATGGAGAGACTAAATGTTCAGAAAGTAGTCATAACTTCACAGAACCAAACCCCAATGATCCAGACACCTATGAATCAGACTCCAATAAACCAAGATTTTGACAGGACGGGTCAGCTGTTTGATTTGAGTTGCTCCAGATCATCACAGATTCTGAAAACACCGAGAGGTGCTCCACAAAGGGATGACAGCCCAACAATAGGCAGATTGACTAGAAAAGTTGAGTGAACCAAGTATGCGGAAACTTACAGAAAGGGACAAATCAATTAAAATGACAATGCTTAAGTTTGAATTAGACGAGATAATCGAAGGAGGGGTTGACGTGCCCAGGATTGATAAATACACTGAAGTCAAATGGTGTTACGCATATAGAGTGGTTACACACAAGGCAGGACTGACCCACCAAAAATTAACAGATTTGGCAGAGAGATATGATGCAGATCTTTACAAAACAAAGCAGTTGAAGAGAATTTACAGAGTAGACTTTGGTTCAAAGGATTTTGAGAACATGAAAATACCAGGAATGAAAATTCATATTAGCAAATTAATTCAATGTATCCAAATATGGAGAGCATTACATAAATAGGAAGACACATGGGCAAAGAAAATTGATAAAAGGAAAGGAAACGCAGTAAACATGAGTACGCCTTCAAATTCAAATTCAAATGTACAGCAGACATGAAAATCCAGTTAGGGTGCTTCCAATGAAAGAAATTCCTGAAGGGAATACTGTACATGTCCCTTGGAGCAGAAGAGATATTTTGTCGTTCACGAATGATTACACAAGATTGAGAGAGAAGCCAGTAGAGTGGTAGGAGCGAACAGATGGGTTTGTGAAACTTGCAAAGTGCCTGTGGGAGGAGCTGAATAAGTTGTTAGAGATGGTAGTACCAGGAGACCTGTGGGTCGAATGTAAAAGGAGCGTAGATTGGCCAACAAAAGAGCCTCCACGAGATCCAGTTACAGGTACACCATCGCCTGAGGTAATGAAGTCGTGCTATAGAGTGATTGAGTTCCTGAAAATGAGAATTTCCCCCAAGAGATTTGATTGGCAGAGGATTGACAAGACAGCACAGGAAGCAAGAGTCCATGCATGCTTACTATGAGAGATTGCTGCAAGTGTTTCAACATTACAGTGGGACAGAAACAATTGAGCCGAAAGACATGATTCATTTTGTGTTCAGATTTGTTGAAGGTCTCAGGCCTGAAAGTAGGCAGGTGCTTAAGAGTCATTTGATTTGTTGGCAAGCAAAACCGATGAATGAGGTGTTACAGTTTGCGAAATACTGTAGGGAGAAGATCGAAATAAAGCGGAAGAAATTGAAGGAAAAGGCAATTATGATGCAGATTAAAACTGTACAATCAGGGATTCAGGGAAATTTTCCACAGCAGCAAGGAATTTATCACCAGCAGCAGGGAAATATGTTGTTTCAGAATCAGGCACGAGGTAGAGGACGTGGTGGAAATGGAGGTGAAACTTGTGTTGATTCGAATGTGATGGTCAATTCAAGTGATATGCAGGCAATGAAAAGGATGTTACCCTGTCACAATTTGCGAAATTTCGGACATTGGAAGTGGGAGCGTCCGATGATGGTGTAGTCACGCAGATGAATGAAAACAATCTTTTCCTAAATTCGAAAGGTCAGAGGTTGAGAAGTCAAAACTTTAATGTCCAGAGTAACCAGATACAAGTTCCTCAGCATATGCAAAGTCCCCAACCCATGCAACCAATGCAGATGCCATATTATCAAATGCCACAAACCCAGTTAATGCAGCCCCAAGTACAAATGGTACAGAAACCAAAAATGCAGATACCCAAAGCTCCTATGGTCCAACAGCAGTAGATGCTTCATCAGCAGAGCATGGGTCAAAAGTCAAATTACAGAAATCAAACGGCACAACAGTTTTCACTTTATAGTGAGGATGAGTCAGTTGATGAAAAGATGGGTGAGAGTTCGGAAGAAAAGTGTGTTATAGCAGCTTCATTAGAAGTGGATCAGAAAGGTCCCTATGTAAATGAAAAGGTGATGGATGACAATGTGTCATTGTTGGCAGAAGTCCCAGATGTACCACTTTATGGGAAAATGATCCAGGTAGAGGGAGTTGCAAAACAGTTTGTGATGAATCCAGTGACAGAACCAGTTTCTGTTAAAGATTGGCAATTATAAGGGAATAACATAAACAAATTTGTGGTGTGCGATTCAAGTCTAGTCTCTTTGCTAGGAAGAGATCTACTGTGCAAAAGGAAATTCTCAATTTCCTGTCCAAATGATTGGATCACTATTCAGACGAATAGTGATGATGAAGATGATTTTTCTGTGTGAACTGAATGGGGTTCAGTTAGTGACGAGTTTCCATTGACAAATTTCTTCCCTATGTTTACAGCAAGAGATTTGCCAACTGATCTACAAGTCACAGCTGATTCAAAAGTTTGGGACCTATCTGGAAAAGATATTGGTCTGATTAAATTAGTTGATCCAGTCCAAATCACAGTCAAGCCTAATGCACTTTTCCCACAGACGCCACAGTATCACATGGCACGAGACGTAATTGAGGGAGTAAATCCTATAATTAAGGATTTTGACCAAAAGGGAGTTCTGAGAGAAGTATTGAGCAGTGTTAGAAATGGGGACTTTGTTTGGTAGTCAGGTTACCCCCTGTCAGAGCAAGAACCCTCATGCTAGGCAGGGTAAGTCACACACAATCCAAACTATCCTGTGCCCACCCTCTGGTAGCTTGGCACTGAGCAGTCAGGCTTAACTTAGAAGGCAATGTGTAAAGTATTTGTGCATTAAATCATACAATAACACAATATAGCACCACAAAAATACACCACACAGTGTTTAGAAAAATATATAATATATATCTGGATAAATGCAGGTCAAAACGTTCAAAGATGCAATAAGTAAATGTTGAGATATCACTGAAAAGTAATTTAAAGTGTCTTAAGTCTTTTAAAAGCAAACAAAGGCCCTCATTCTGACCTTGGCGGGCGGCGGAGGCTGCCCGCCAAAGTCCCGCCGTCAGGTTACCGTTCCGCGGTCGAAAGACCGCGGCGGTAATTCTGACTTTCCCGCTGGGCTGGCGGGCGGTCGCCTTCAGACCGCCAGCCAGCCCAGCGGGAAAGAGGCTTCCACGATGAAGCCGGCTCGGAATCGAGCCGGCGGAGTGGAAGCTGTGCGACGGGTGCAGTTGCACCCGTCGCGTATTTCACTGTCTGCGCAGCAGACAGTGAAATACATGTAGGGGCCCTCTTACGGGGGCCCCTGCAATGCCCATGCCAGTGGCATGGGCACTGCAGGGGCCCCAAGGGGCCCCGCGACCCCCCCTACCGCCATCCGGATCTCGGCGGTCCGACCGCCGGGATCTGGATGGCGGTAGGGGGGGTCGGAATCCCCGCGGCGGTGCAGCAAGCTGCGCCGCCGCGGAGGATTCAATGGGGCCGTGGTACACTGGCGGGACCCCGCCAGTGGTGCCGGTGTCGGAATCCCCATTGGAGCACCGCCGGCCTGTCGGCGGTGCTCCCGCGGTCCTCCGCCCTGGCGGTCAAAGACCGCCAGGGTCAGAATGACCACCAAAGTCTCTTTCAAGCACAAAGTACCTGGTTCGCGTGAAAAATCTCCGCAAAGAACCGCAGAGGAGGAGAAGCATGGAAATGAAGGGGGTGTGCGTTGATTTCTCAGGCCGCACACGGCGATGCGTTGTTTAGTTTCCACTCAGGGATGGCTGTAGGAACGTACCATCTCGCCTGGCATGTTACCCCCATATTTCACTGTATATATGTTGTTTTAGTCTATGTGTCACTGGGACCCTGCCAGTGTGCCCCAGACCTCTGCCATCTTGGAAACAGAGGTGTTGCTGGCACACTGGACTGCTCTGAGTGGCCAGTGCCAGCAGGTGACGTCAGAGACTCCTTCTGATAGGCTCTTACCTCTCTTAGTAGCTAATTCTCCTTCCTAGGTAGCCAAACCTCCTTTTCTGGCTATTTAGGGTCTCTGCTTTGGGGAATTCTTCAGATACCGAATTCAAGAGCTCACCAGAGTTCCTCTGCATCTCGCTCTTCACCTTCTGCCAAAGGATCGACCGCTGACTGCTCAGGACGCCTGCAAAACCGTAACAAAGTAGCCAGACGACTACTAGCAACCTTGTATCACTTCATCCTGCCGGCTTTCTCAACTGTTTCCAGGTGGTGCATGCTCTGGGGGGAGCCTGCCTCCTTTCTGCACCAGGAGCTCTGAAGAAATCTCCTGTGGGTCGACTGAATCTTTCCCCTACTACCGCAGGCAACAAAAGACTGCATCACTGGTCCCCTGGGTCCCCTCTCAGCATGACGAGCGTGGTCCCTGGAACTCAGAAACTCTGTCCAAGTGACTCCCACAGTCCGGTGACTCTTCAGTCCAAGTTTGGTGGGGGCAAGTCCTTGCCTACCCACGCTAGACTGCATTGCTGGGCACCACGTGATTTGCAGCTGCTCCGGCTCCTGTACACTCTTCCAGGATTTCCTTCGTGCACAGCCAAGCCTGGGTCCCCGACACTCTAACCTGCAGTGCACAACCTTCTGAGTTGTCCTCCGGCATCGTGGGACTCCCTTTTGTGACTTCGGGTGGACTCTGGTTCACTCCTCTTTTAAGTGCCTGTTATGGTACTTCTGCAGGTGCTGCCCGCTTCTGTGAGGGCTCCCTGACTTGCTGGGCGCCCCCTCTTTCTCCTCATCCAAGTGGCGACATCCTGGTCCCTCCTGGGCCACAGCAGCATCCAAAAACCCTAACCACGACCCTTGCAGCTAGCAAGGCTTGTTTGCGGTCTTTCTGCGTGGGAATACCTCTGCAAGCTTCTTCACGACGTGGGACATCCATCCTCCAAAGAAGGATTTCCTAGTCCTTTTCGTTCTTGCAAAACACCAAGCTTCTTCCATCCGGTGGCAGCTTCCTTGCACCCTCAGCTGGCATTTCCTGGGCTCCTGCCCACTCTCGACACTGTTGCGACTCTTGGACTTGGTCCCCTTGTCTTACAGGTACTCAGGTCCGGAAATCCACTGCTGTTGCATTGCTGGTGTTGGTTTTCTTTGCAGAATCCCCCTATCACGACTTCTGTGCTCTCTGGGGGTTGTAGGTGCACTTTACACCTACCTTACAGGGTCTTGGGGTGGGCTATTTTTCTAACCCTAACTGTTTTCTTACAGTCCCAGCAACCCTCTACAAGCTCACATAGGTTTGGGGTCCATTCGTGGTTCGCATTCCACTTTTGGAGTATATGGTTTGTGTTGCCCCTATACCTATGTGCTCCTATTGCAATCTACTGTAACTTTACACTGCTTGCATTACTTCCTTTTGCTATTACTGCATAATTTTGGTATTGTGTACATATATCTTGTGTATATTTCTCATCCTCATACTGAGGGTACTCACTGAGATACTTTTGGCATATTGTCATAAAAATAAAGTACCTTTATTTTTAGTATATCTGTGTGTTGTGTTTTCTTATGATATTCTGCATATGACACCAGTGGTATAGTAGGAGTTTTACATGTCTCCTAGTTCAGCCTAAGCTGCTTTGCAATAGCTACCTTCTATCAGCCTTAGCTGCTAGAAACACCTCTTCTACACTAATAAGGGATAACTGGACCTGGCACAAGGTGTAAGTACCTCTGGTACCCACTACAAGGCAGGCCAGCCTCCTACAATGGCTGTGCATCGATTTCCGCTGCTGGGGGGGTCATGGATCCTATTCAGGTTGCTGAGTTTTCAGACGCCCCAGGGACGGTGCGTGGATTTCCTGTGCTGGCAGAATGAAGTCACAGGAGCTGCATCGATCCGGTGGGCATTTCGTTTAATTTTTGACCTCACAGCAGGCGCTGCGTCAATTCCTCTCTGGAATTCGGGCTGCGTCATTCTGGGTCGGCTGTGCATCAATCCAGTGGGCCGTGTGTTGAAGTTCCGGTTGCTACGCTGGCGCTGCCTCAATCTTCTCATTGCAAAGTCAGGCTGCGTCGTTCCAGTTCGGTGTGTGGTGAAATTTTCACCGCAGTGCAGGCTGTACATCATTTCTGGCAGGCTGTGCGTCGAATTTCACCACACAAGGAGTCCTTCTTGAAGAGATCAAGTCTTTTTGGTCCTGAGACTTCAGGGAACAGGAGGCAAGCTCTATCCAAGCCCTTGAACAGCACTTCTTCACCACAGCCAGAGAGCAGCAAGGCAGCAGGGCAACAGCAAGGCAGCTATCCTTCACAGACAGCAGACAGGTGAGTCCTTTGGGCAGACAGGCAGTTCTTCTTGGCATGATGCATGTTCTGGTTGCAAGTTTCTTCTCCAGGAACTGTCTGAGTTGGTAGGGGCAGAGGCCCAGTTTATATACCCAAATGTGCCTTTGAAGTGGGGAAGACTTCAAAGAGTGGCATCAGTTCTGTTCAATCCTGTCTACCAGGGTCCCAGTAGGGGTTTTTCAGTCCTTTGTGTGATAGCAGGCCCTCCACCCTTCCAGCCCAGAAAGACCCATTCAAAATGCAGATGTATGCAAGTGAGGCTGAGTATCCTGTGTGTGGGGTGTGTCTGAGTGAATGCACAAGGAGCTCTCAACTTCCCAGACAGATGTGGATTGTAAGGCACAGAAAGATGTGAGTGCAGAGAGATGCTCACTTTCTAAAACTGTCATTTCTAAAATAGTAATATTAAATCCAACTTCACCAGTCAGCAGGATTTTGTATCACCATTCTGGCCATACTAAATATGACCTTCCTACTCCTTTCAGATCAGCAGCTACCACTCAAACAATGTATGAGAGCAGCCCCAATGTTAGCCTATGAAGGGAGCAGGCCTCACAGCAGTGTAAAACGAATTTAGGAGTTTTACACTACCAGGACATGTAAACTACATAGGTGCATGTTCTGCCTTTTGCCTACACAGCACCCTGCCCTATGGGTTACCTAGGGAATACCTTAGGGGTGTCTTATATGTAGAAAAAGGGGAGTTTTAGGCTTTGCAAGTACTTTTAAATGCCAAGTCGAATTGGCAGTGAAACTGCACACACAGGCCTTACAATGGCAGGTCTGAGACAAGGGGCTATTGAAGTGGGTGGCACAATCAGTGCTGCAGGCCCATTAGTAGCATTTAATCCACAGGCCCTGGGCACATATAGTGCACTGTACTAGAAACTTATAAGCAAATTAAATAGTCCAATTTAGTATGATAAAATGTTACCATGTTTAAAGAGAGAGGGCATAGGCACTTTGCACACTTTACCACTGCTGACCAGTGCTAGAGTCTGAAAACCAGCAAAAACAGTATCTAAAAATTGGAGGGAGGCAGGCAAAAAGTTACCACCCTAAGGCTGTCAGGTCTAACAAGCAGCCCATGTAATTCGCCTATAATGGACATGCGAAAACCAAATGGCAAATACTGACTAGTTCAAGATTTGAAGAAAATTAATGTAATAGTAGTGAAATGTTGTCCAGTGGTACCAAATCCAACAGTAATTCAGTTTCAGATTCCATGTGATGCAGAATGGTTCACAGTGGTGGATTTTTCACAAGCGTTCTTTTCTGTGCCTCTTTATGAGGATAGACATTTTTTTTCAGCTTTAAATTCTGCAGTAAAGTGTACAGTTGGAGTAGGATCCCACAAGGGTTTTCAAAGTCACTTTTGATTTTCAATCAGATATTGAAAGAGAATTTGGAACCATTGGAAATGCCTTTCCAATCAGCATTATTCCAGTACATTGATGATCGTGTGGTTGTTTCAAAGACGAGAGAAGCATGCAGACAAGATACGACTGCCTTACTGAATCACTTGGGAGAGAATGGGCATAAATTGTCCCCAGGGAAAGTACAGTATTGTCAGAAAGAAGTGAAGTACTTGGGTCACCAAATAGAGAAAAGTGCCAGAAAGGTTTCCAAAGACAGGGTTACTGCCATTCTACAAATGATCCCCCGATTACACAGGTAGACGTCGGGATGTTTCTGGGAATGGTGAGCTGCTGTCACCAGTGGATTCCCAATTTTTCCTTGATTTCAAAACCCTTGCTCAGATAGACACAGAGATGTCACAGAACCGGTCCCATTCGATGAAGCTTGCATGAAAGCATTTTCGGAGTTGAGAGAGAGTTTGAGCAGAGCACCTGCTTTGGAAATGCCTGATTACACGAAACCATTTATGCTGTTCTGTCATGAGAGAGATTTTTGTGCACTTTCCGTGCTAGTTCAAGCACATGGTGGTGTGAACCGCCCTGTAGCATATTTTTCTGCTACTTTGGATCCAGTCACATCAGCTTTACCAGGCTGTATGCATAGTATCAATGTGGTTAGCATTTCACTGTCCCAATGTGAAGGTATAGTGATGGGACACCCCCTGACTCTCTACGTCCCTCATTCTGTTGAAGTGCTACTCACCAGAACAAAAACGCAGTATCTGCCTAACACTAGGCTTACTCACTATGAGTCCCTTATACTAGGTTCACGCAATGTAAGCTTGAAACGATGTCCAGTGCTTAACCCAGCAACCCAAATGCATGTCAAAAAGGTTGAGCATGATAAGTTGCAAGAAGTTAAACATGATTGTGTGGAAGTGACTGAATTGTGCACAAAACCAAGACCTGATATCCAAGACACACCTTTGGAACAGAATGACAACATTATTTTTGATGATGGTTCCAGTTTAAGAGACAACATAGGGA
Source organism: Pleurodeles waltl (assembly GCF_031143425.1). Taxonomy (NCBI): domain Eukaryota; kingdom Metazoa; phylum Chordata; class Amphibia; order Caudata; family Salamandridae; genus Pleurodeles; species Pleurodeles waltl. The sequence goes on from NC_090450.1 coordinate 621,225,383, forward strand.
ATCTGCGAGCTGGATATGCTGTATGCACAATTTCTGGGATACTCATAGCTTAATGGCTTCCAAAAGTAATTTCAGGCCAAATTGCTGAGCTTGTTGCTCTTACTAGAGGTTGCTCAATTAGCAGAAATTTGAAAGTGACAATTTTTACTGACAGCCAAAATGGATTTGGAAAAGTCCATGATTTTGGTCAACTCTGGTCACAGAGAGGTTTCATGACCTCTTCTGGTTCACCTGTTAGAAATGGTGATATAGTTCATGATTTGTTACAAACCCTACAGTTACCCAAAAGAATTGCTGTGGTTAAATGCAGTGCACAACAGAGATTCACTGATATTGTATCAAAGGGAAATGCCTATGCAGGTCAAGTAGCTAGGTATTGAGCCCTGAACTGTACAACTACTATAGGTGAATATCGGAAAATTGAGAATAATGAGGAAAATGCAAATTACCTGTTGTCCACAGTTGACACATAGGATGAGTTAAGGAACCTTCAGGAAGGAGTTCCTGAGGAGGAGAAGAAATCTTGGGAGAAAAATAAGTGCATCCAAAGGGACGAAGACAATATTTGGGTCTCAGATGAAGGGAAAGTGGTTCTGCAAAACTGTTTACTGACGAAAATGCCGAGACACTATCATGGTCAGGCACATATAGGCAGGGATGCAATGATTTGTACCTTTAAAAAGTACTGGGTCACTACCAAATTCAGACAAGTCAGTGAGGAAATCTGCAATCAATGTATTGTCTGCCAGCAGAATAATGTGGGGAAAAGGACAATTGTAAGTGCAAGTCACCTTGGAAGGACAGGAGGGCCATTTAACAGAATGCAAATGGATTTCATTGAAATGCCGGTGTGTGGTGGTTTGAGATACGTGTTGGTGATTCTGTGTATGTTTAGTCACTGGATTGAAGCTTATCCTACATGTAGAAATGACAGTCTAACAGTAGCAAAGCTTTTACTTAGGGAATTGATACCAAGGTTTGTTTTTCCAGCCTCTTTAGAATCAGACAGAAGAAGTCACTCCAACATTGAAGTAATAAAATTGCTGTGTTCAGCCTTGAACATTGAACAGAAGCTGCACTGTATCGACCGCCCTGAAGTGTCTGGATTACTAGAGCAAATGAATGGTACACCGAAAGCATGAATGGCAAAGATGTGTGCCTCCACAAATCTGAAATGGCCTGATGCATTGCCCTTGTCTCTGATGAGCACGAGAAACACGTCTGACAGGAAAACAGGACTTTCCCCACATGAGTTTCTCATGGGTAGAACAATGAGATTACCACCAGCGCCTGCGAATGCCCTTCTGAACATTACAGATGTTATGTTGCTGGATTACTGCATAAATCTAGCTGATGTGGTTCGCTCTTTCTTTGATGAGGTGGAAGCGACAAACTTGTCCCCACCCTAAAACCAGTGTCACAGTCTGTGGGCTGGCGACTAGGTGGTGGTCAAGAAGCACGTAAGGAAAAGTTGTCTCGAGCCTAGGTGGAAAGGCCCGTTCCAGGTGGATCTGATAACCACGACTGCTGTGAAGTGCGCAGGAATCCCAAATTGGATTCACGCCAGGCATATGAGAAAAGTGTGTTATCGACTGAAGGAAAATGAAGATTAGTTTTTGAGATTACCAACAACTAATGTGCAGCCTCAAGAGGCAAGGGGAGAGGCTATAGATACAGAATCACAGACAGTGCAAACTGGTGAAGATCGAGGTATATCTCCTAGAGATGATATAGAGGACCCTAAAGTTGCTCAAGAGGGAGCAAGCATAGAAGGAAAGTCAAGTCAGAGGAGGACTCTCCCAGAAGCAGACGAGTGGGAAGAGCAGTTGAGACGTATAACATTTCCCGAAACAGCTAATGAAGGAGTTGAGTTGGATCAAAGTCACACAGACTTGACTCCTCCAGATTTGGCAGATGGTGCAAGTACATCAAGTCAAAGTGTAAATCCTGCATTAGAAGTTAGTCTAGTTTCGCAAGAGACACTGCCTGACAAACTGTTGAAAGGAGACAATTGGCCAAAGTTGCAGACAAATGGAAAAGGTCTGGCTGTGCCTCAGACAACAAATGAAGAGCCAGACACAACAACAAGGGGCATTGCAGATGAAGATCTGGGCGAAGGAGAAATAAGTGTGAACAAAAGAACAAAAAGGAAAAGAACGGCAAACAGAAAGTACTCTGGTCCTGAATGGGCATATTATGCAACAGGTCAGTGGCAACAAGAGTTTTTGTCTTCTTGTTTTGATTGTGAGTTTCGAGATCAGGATTTCAGAACATGAATTTGCTTTTTACTTGAATGTTGAAAATAAAGTACCAGCTGAACAAGAAAAGCGTTACAAGGTACAAGTGCAAATTAAAAAGTTTATTTGAGAGACTATGATCTATTGATAGAGACTTTGAAACCTGATTTTGACAAGCTGCTGAGCTGAATTTTGACAACAACCCTGGAAAAGAGTTGAAAGCTGTAAATATTCGCAAGAAGATTATTTTGCTTCTGATTTTTGCTGCATAGCATCAAATGTTTTCCTTTTTATTACTTCTTCTTTCTGATTCTTTACAGGATGGATAACAATACAAGCAGATTTAAGCCTAAAGGGTGCGTGTTGATATGTGTATTGGTGATTGTAAGTATTACTGTTGATTACACACCCGACAGTGGATACATTAGTCTTACAAGGATCACTACATCTTTAGACTTAGATAGGTTTAGTAAAGATGAAAAGTATTAGCACTTAGATAGCTCACAAGGAAATCTTTCTTCTAATGTTTTCCATCTCTTGCAGTATGAATATGTTGAAACAATGGATGTGAGAGAGTTTTATGTGTGCACGCAAATTCCTTCATCTGTCCAAGAAGGGGTTACCTATCATAGTCTTCCTCTAACATATGGCATTAGTTGCAGTCTTTCACTAACAAGGTTCTATGATCAAGACAATATCCAGTATTTGTTTTCTAATATAGATGTAGTATTTCCTGCATTCCAGTTAACCAACACTTGAGCAAGATAGCTAGGGATAGAAAGATAGACATTGTGGGAGGTTTCTTTGAGACGACAAAGGCCTTCGGCACTGCTTATGTGCATCGCAATAAACGTACCTGCTTGCTTTCGCCAGTAAAAAAGGCTTTCTTAGATCATACTGACGACAGGAGAAAAGCATTAAAGGAGAAGTTAGAGAGGGGATTGAGAACCCACCAGAATGATTTTGCTTACACTGAAGTCAAAACACAAGGGAAGCTTGCTTTAGATTCCTTACACATAGGAAAGCTGTTTATATTTAGACCACAGTCAAAGACTGATACAAATTTTGCTGGAACGAGTGAGTGCAGACATGCATTTCTCTTTAAGTATATATGGGCCTTTATGCTTAATGGTGCTCACCCAGCCATTCCAGGTGTCTACTATATATGTATGAAAAATGCCTATTACGGTCTTCCTAAAGGATGCAATAGGACGTGTTACTTGGGAGATGTATTCCCAAAGATATATCAAGTTGACAAAATTGATGACAAACCAAATTTGAAGGAAACTCCTAAATTAAGAATGAAAAGGGAAAGTGATCTGGGAAGATTGGAGATATATTTGGAGCAATCATTCCCTCTGTGGGATTTGTCCTGAATTCTGTAAAGATAAGAAAGCTGTCTACTGTTGTAGATAACATGTTGACGAAAATTACTGGATGAGCAATGGTTCTTCCGAACTACCTTGCGTTAGACATCCTTTCAGCAAAGGAGGGTGGAGTCTGTAAATTTTTAAAATCTGGACATTGCTGTACATATATCCCAGATAACGGTAAAGGGATTGGGAACTTTATCACAAACCTGACAAACTTGAGAACTGATTTGAAAGATCTAAAAGAACCTGGGGTTTTGGAGAAAATTGGCAAGAGTGTTAAAAGTGTGAAAAATTGGCTAGGGAACATCGGAAAGGGAATTTTAGGGAAAATTGTGATTGTACGTGTCATCTGCACTACAGGAATTTATTATCTTTTCAAACTGCTCAAAAGAAAATGGGTGACAAATGATTTGAGGTGGGGAGGAAGCTACACTTGAAAATACCAGGACGAAATATGACCATGAAATGAGAAACCCTGATAGAAAGAGAAAAGAGAAATAAAAGAATTAATTGAAATGTTAGAGAAACACAACTTTAAGTATTAATTTGTGTGTGTTTGTGATGACATATAGAGTCATCAGAGGAGGGGTTGAGAAAATGTGTTTTATTCCTAACTTCGTTTGTGATTAATTATGTAGTTTGTGTATGTTTAGATCAAGTATAAATGAAATAGCATGAGCACATTTTTGTAAGAGGCCTACAACCTACTAATAAATGTACAATGTTACACGAATGTATGTGCAAAATAATGCACAAAAAAAATATAATCACACTTCACTATGCACAACAGTTTACTAATAATTTACGAAGTAATGATGTTTAAGTTTAAGGCTTCTGAAATGTTTTCACATTGCACATTTTAACTGTGTTCTTTTATTTCGAAATCTGTGTTAGGTTTAGTTAATTCAACATGTAGAGAAGACTCTAGAATTTATGATGTGAAGGGAAGATGCTATCTTGTCCTTTCCCAGAGCATAGCACATGAGAAATATTTCTTAGCTATAGTTTGCATTTGTGAACACAATGAGAAGTAGCTGGTGAAGTCCGCAACGTGGGAACAGGAGCCTGATAAGATGCCACAGAAGAAATATGTTACATTATGAAACTTATTTGGATTTCGATTGGTTCTTTCCTAGTCACCCTAGCAACTGGCCAATGGCAGACAATTTAGAGATTTTTTGTGACGTTGTATTGTGATGCAGGGAGGTGTGCAGTTAGTTATTCGCTCTTTTCAGCTTCTAGTAGTAGCTCTTTCTATCTGTCAGACATTGCGTTTCCAGTTTTCTAGCCCTAGCTCTTCCATCTTACTAGACTGTTGCTTTTTCCATCTTTTCAGTTAGTAGCTCTTCTGTCTTTCAGTCAGTCATTCTTTTATCTTTCAGACAGTTGTTTTCCTATCTCACAGTCAATTACTTTCTTACCTTTCGAGCTGGCTGTCTTTATGTTTTGCTGCTGTTTCTTTGTAGTTCATGTACTTTATATGTTTCTTTTCCTACTTTACCTCATATTTATTTCTTAGTTTTCTGCCAGTGATGGTTCAGATACCTTAAGCCCATTCTTACTGAACCATTCCCTTATGTCATTGTCCCGTCTGAAGCCAACCTCAGGAGTGTCCTGCTGAAGAAGAATCGCTGCTTTGCTGAACCCCATTAAGGATAGGAATATTCAAAAATTGCATTTGTGGTTTTTCTTTGCAGGTTTATGTGTTCCCTTTAGATGTCTAACCGCTTTTTTTCTTAGCGCCACAGATAGAAGTTTTCCAAATGGATTTTTGCCTATTTTTTTCTTTTGCATGAAGCCCAACATGCTCAATCTAATTAGAAGGTTAGTTTAGGGTGCCGCATTTTTCCAGAATTCAACAGTTACATGAGTTGATTGAATATTTCATATGCATTGACTAAATGTTTTTGATTGCTATTGTCTATCCAATATTGTTGTTGCTATGTATAATTGTTCTTGAGTGTGTATCTATCCACATATTATTGAAGTTGAACCTATTTAGAATGTTTGGCCTGCTGATATTGTTTGTGTATTGTTATCATATTGTTTTGCCTTTGATTTACATGACCTTAGCATTGTTAATCTAAAGGGCAATAAATGTTCAGTCTTTACCAAATTGGTGTGATGATTCATGGCCACATAGGTCATAATGAGTTATGGTTATTGACTCCATTGATCAGTTGACTTTATTATTGATTGGATTGTTTACTGATGAATTGTTTGTAACCATACCCTTTCTCTCTATCAAAGTCCAAAGGTTCATGCGGCCTCACAATGCGTCCCCTTAAAGATAAAGAAAATGCATAGAATCCCTGTATATTGATGCAATGTGTGTTTTTAAACTGAGAGGCTAATTATGAATGCCCTGCATAATTTGATTCCATAACTTATGCAGATGTTACCACACCAGCTGTGATAAACCCCTTTAGTTTTCCCAGGTACATTTTAGCCAGTAAAAACTGCAAGTGAAACCTTAACAGGGAACTGAATTGAAAGTGTGGGAGACTTATAGCTGCCCCTCTGTTTTCCCCTGACAGAACTTAGCAAGTCAAACTTGCTGAAATGTGTCATGGAAAGGCCTGGAAAAGCATTTACCACAGTCAGTAAATAGCACACACTGGAGTAAAATGTGATTAACACCCTAATCCCTTCACTTGTAATCGGGCTTAGCTGTGCAATGAATCTTCAAGATTGAAAGATTCATCTTGAGAAGAGCTAGGAAATCAGATACCAAACGTTTTCTTTAATTTCTTTAATCATGTAAACATTTTTCTAGGAAAATGGTATTCTGTTCAACATATTAAGTTTCAAAATTGATAATATTGTCCAGTGCTTAATTTGTGCTTTTTGTTTCCGGTGCTGAGCACTGGCACTTATTTTTGAGGGCCAGGGCTTATTCTTCTGTATCAAGCATTTGCTGCGAGTAAAAGACACATATGGAAAAGATGGGGGAATAGAAAAGCGAAAAAGCGTCACAAAGGTTGAAAGCAGAAAGCTGCAAGAGAGAGGTGACGGGGTGGGGAGTGGCTCTAAATGGATTGAAGAGGCCGAGATGGCTTCATGATTAGGCTGCATCAGTATTCAGTGCTCGCACATTTAAATGCAGCAGACGCGTGTTTAAGAGGAAGGCTTTGGGCACTGGCACCTTTATATTTACAAATTAAACACTGATGTTGTCGCTCTTGTCAACATTTTCTGCAAATCACAAACTTGCAGATTTTCAGGTGTAGTTTTAGAATTGCAGATAAGAGTGGGAAATGCATTAAGAATCCTTATAAATACCCACAATGCAGCAAATGTTTAGCTTTCATGTGCTTTACATTCCTATGGCTACATATCTGAGAATACCACGTAAAGCATTCCATAGTACTTCCACACGCTAAAATTAGGTGTTTTTGCTTTGCAAATCATGTCCTGATATCTCATGCTAAAGTTCAAACTTCTAAAATGCTTAAGTATTACTTGCATTCGAGGTGTTCAGTGTTTGTTGTACTCACTACTACCTTTATATTTCATCCATAGAATCACAGTTATCATAGAACCAGTCATCAGGCACTGCAAGACAACATCAATTATGGGTTTTTGCCATGTCTTCAATCTGTCTACGAGGTCTTAGGTATACTGTCTCCCCTTTTCAAAACCTGAAACTTTGAGCCTCAGCGTGCACAGCACAACCCTCAAGAGAAAACACTGCAAAATCGTTTTATACTACTGCAATTTCAAGGTAATTTATTACAGACATGTAGGAAAGTCCTTTTTTTTTGCCTGATCACCCCCACTCTTTCTGGATAGGTACTGGTGGTTACTGACTCTTGGCTATGCCCTGGGTACTGCTTACCAGTCCCAGGGCCAGTGCTCTGTGTAAAATGGATATGCAAATTAGGCTAATTATAATTGGCTAAGTTAACCTACCTATAAATCCCTAATATATGGTAGGGCATGTAGGTTTAGGGACCACAGCATAGGTGGTGCACCCCTAGGTGCATTGCTGAGGTGCCCAGTGTCATTTTAAAAGCAAGCCTGCCTTGCTGGCTGCTTTTAAATTAAAGTTATATGCAAATTCGACTTTGGAATTAAAGGTACTTCCAAAGTCTTAAACTACCTTATTTTTACATATAAGTCACCCCTAAGGTGTGCCCTATGTGCCCCTAGGGCTGGGTGCCATGTAACTATAAGCAGTGACTTTATAAAAATAGATTTATAAGCCCTGGTGAGGTAAAAACAGCCAAATTCGTTTTTCCCTCATTGAAGTAAATGGCCTTCATAGGCTAGAATGGGCAGACTTTATTTTAAATTTTAAAGTCTCCTTAAATGTTACATACCAAGAATTTGGTATCAAATTGATTGTTATAATAAATCCCACAACTTCCAGTTGTTGGATTTAATATAACTAGTGCAGGTAAAAAGTTTAGACTTTACCTAAAAAGTTGCCAATTTCAGCTCTGCATTGTTTTTGCTGCTGTGCTCTGATTGGCCAGCCTGCAGCAGCTTCTGCCAGGCTACTTTAATGAGGTGTGAAGTGGCCTGGCTTCACACAAAGGAATGTGCTTGGGGGAGAGAATCTCCCCTCAGCAGATGGTGAGGCAGGAAGGGGGAGGGCTGCCAAACTGGTCTTCAAAGGCAGAGAAGGACATCTGGAGCACCCAGCAACACCCCCACATCCTGCAACCCCAGACAGCTAGGTGCCCCCTTGATTAGATTAGGAGAGGGCAGGAGAGGGGTGTGTTTATGATTTTTAGCCACACCAGTGGGTGGGCTCAGCCAGATCTCTCCTCCAAAAATCAGATTCATCCATTTTGGATTTTTAGAGACTGTTGCCTTCTGGGATGGATTTTTGCCACACTTCCCAGGAAGTGGTCATCACAGGGGGACGACCCTGTCCCTGATTGGAGAACCAGGGCCCCCCTGCTTTTCACCCAGGAGCAAGGATAAAACTGGCAGACCTGCACCCACGCCTCAGATCCCCACCAAATTTCAAGAAGAAGGAACTAAAAGAAGAAGAAGGACTGCCCTGCTGGACCCCTGGCCTGCACCTGGACCCTGCACTCAGAAAGACTGCACCAGCTGCACACTTGGGCTTCACCACAAGAAGGACTTTGCCTGGCTTCCACTGGTTCAAGGAGGGACTCCCTGTTTGCTACAGGTGAAAAATTGCTATCCAGAGTCCCCTGCACCAACTCCTGAAAAAGTGACCAGCTGACCACTGTCCAGTGGCCAAAAAGGAGTTTGCGCCAGGTGCATTCTGGGAGTTGAAGTCCGCACTTCCCAAGGACCATCACAGAACTTCTGGACCCTTGGGGTGAGCTGTGGACCCCAAAAGAACCTTAAAAGAACATCTGGGTGAAGCCCCAGAAGTTTGGAAAAGATTGGAGAATTTTTGAAAAAAAGCTCCATAAAGTGACCGACCCGACGCGAAAATTCTAGCCGGCTTGCCTCAACCGCGACCCGGCCTGACTTCGGGGTTCGTCCCGGTAAAGAAAAACATCCAAAAAAGAGACTAAGTCCGAACGTAAAAAGTTGACCGGGACCTTCCAGCCATCGTATCCGAGAAGGGCTCCACGGACGTCGGATCAAGATCCAGGTTTACCCCGGTCGAAGGATTTTCATCTCGAAAAAACGACTAAGTCCGAAGGTAAAAATCACCACCGAGGAAACCGACTTCGCGTATCCGGACAAGGGCTCCAGGAGGTCGGATCCAACTGGCAGGTTCGTCCCGGGGAAGAAAAACATCAAAAAAGAGACTAAGTCAGAAGGTAACTTTTTAACCGAGGCCTCCCGCGACTTGTAGCCGAGCAGGGCTCCATCGCGGTCGGCCTGAAAGTTTGACTTTGCCCCGGTCCTGGTGCAACCAGATGACCCGATTGGCGCTTTTTGTTTCGAAGCGCTAGAAAATAATAATACTTTAAAAATTCATATCTCCGGTTCCCCTGAACCGATTTTAATTGTTTTTGTGTCATTTTAAAGATAAAAATATAAGCTATTTTTATAAATTGGTTTTGGATTTTTAAACTGTTTTCTGTGTTTTATTTAATTACTGTTTTGTGATATTTGAATGCTTTACACTTTGTCTCCTAAGTTAAGCCTTGACGCTCGATGCCAAGCTACCAAGGGTAGAGCTGGGATTAATTTACTGAGACCTAACTGTACTTATGTGGAGGTTTGTGGCTTGTTGCTAGGTGTAGGTACCTACCTGCCCTACCAATAACCCATTTTCCAACATAATTGGAAGCAGCGACGGGATCCTGTACTTGTGTTCAATATCACGTTACAGTTTTAGATAAAACAAATTAAAAATCCTTTAAATTGTCCTAGTGCAAAAATTGTTTTTAATTTTTAATTTTAATTTTTTTTATTAATTTGGATTAATTTCAATTATTGAATTTTTGTAATTTTTCTAAATTCTTGTTTCCAATTTTTGCAAAAAGTTTTTGTTGACACAAAACTAGGGAACCATGGAGCTTGATCTGGCTAGCCTATCCACACTGACAGTAGTCCAGCTTAGGGGGTTGTGTATTGAGAGAGGGTTGCCTGCAACCCCTGATCTCAGGAAGCAAATCCTGATTAAATCCCTGACAGCATGGGCTGAGGCCCAAGAGGTAGAGACAGAGGAAGCTCCAGAGGGGGAAGAAAAAGGGGAAGATGCTAACTCTAACCACTCAGGGGAGGGAAGGCATCCGAGCCTAAGTGAGGAAGAGGAGATGCTATCTGCACCAAGAAGCCCCCCACTGGTGGGCAATCCCAGGGGATTGCTAGTGTAGGGTTGGGGGTGGAAGTTGGCCCAGGGGTGGAATCAGGGTACACTGAGGTCATCTTAGTATCCGTGGGTGGGGTGGACATTGCAACTATGGCCACCTTACCTCCCATCATGGAGAGGTATAGGCAGAGGCCTAAAGTCAATGGGACTGAAGTGGAAGCTCTGAGAGATACAGGAGCCAGTGTGACAATGGTCGCAGAAAAGCTGGTTTCTCCAGAGCAGGTCTTACCTGGTGTCTTCCACCAGGTGACTTATGCAGATACCAGAACCAAACTCCATCCCATGGCTATGGTGAGTCTGGAATGGGGAGGTGTGACTGGCCCTAAAAAAGTAGCTGTAGCTCCTGCCCTCCCAGTAGAGTGACTACTGGGGAATGATCTTGAAGCATCTGAGTGGTCAGAAGTGGAAAGAAGGGTCCATGCACAGATGCTGGACCTCCCTGAATGGGTGTGTGCTGTGACCAGGTCACAGGCGGCACAACAGGGGAATGCTGGACACTTGGACCCTGGAACAATGGGCCAAGCCTCCAAGAAAAAGAGAAAAGGCACTGGGTCTGGCTTGCCAGCCCCAACAAGTACAGAGGGTCAGGAAGAATCCAACCCTGAGGGGGAGGATCTGAACTCTGAGGGAGGGACACCTTCCCTGCAAACTCTGCCTGACTTGGCAGAACTGCAAGGGGCAGGTGGGCCCACCAGAGAAGATTTGTGCCAGGGACAAAGAGAGTGTCCCACTCTTGAGGGCCTGAGACAGACTGCTGCCAGGCAAGAACAAGGGGATACCAGTGGTACCCACAAGGTTTACTGGGAGGATGGAGTTCTCTACACTGAGGCAAGGGCCCTTAAAGAAGGGGCTACTAGGAGAGTAGTGGTCCCCCAAAAGTATAGAGAATTCCTCCTTACCTTAAGCCATGATATCCCCTTAGCTGGTCATTTGGGACAGACCAAGACCTGGAACAGGCTGGTCAACCATTTTTATTGGCCCGAAATGTCAGAAAAAGTCAGGGAGTTTTGCAGCTCCTGTGTCACCTGTCAAGCCAGTGGCAAGACAGGGGGCAAGCCAAAGGCTCCCTTGATTCCACTGCCAGTGGTTGGGACTCCCTTTGAGAGGGTGGGGATTGACATTGTTGGTCCCCTAGACCCACCAACTGCTTCAGGTAACAGGTACATTGTGGTGGTAGTGGACCATGCCACCAGGTACCCTGAGGCAATACCCCTCCGGACAGTCACTGCTCCCACAGTGGCTAGGGCCCTACTTGGTGTGTTCACCAGAGTGGGATTCCCAAAGGAGGTGGTCTCAGATAGGGGCACAAACTTTATGTCAGCCTATCTGAAAGCCATGTGGGAGGAGTGTGGTGTTACTTATAAGTTCAGCACACCCTACCATCCACAGACCAATGGTCTGGTGGAAAGATTCAATAAGACCCTGAAGGGCATGATCATGGGTTTGTCTGACAAACTCAGGAGGAGATGGGATGTCCTCCTCCCATGCCTGCTGTTTGCCTACAGGGAGGTGCCACAGAAGGGGGTTGGATTCAGCCCCTTTGAGTTACTGTTTGGGCACCCTGTAAGAGGCCCATTGTGCTTGGTGAGAGAGTCTTGGGAAAAGCCTCTCAAGGAATCCAAGGAGAATGTGCTGGATTATGTATTAGGCCTGCGGTCTCGCATGGCTGAGTATATGAAGAAGGCAAGCAGAAACCTGGAGGCCAGTCAGGAGCTCATGAAGCTCTGGCATGATCAAAAGGCTACCATGTCTGAGTATCACCCAGGACAGCTGGTGTGGGTTTTGGAGCCCATGGCTCCTAGGGCACTACAGGCCAAATGGACTGGGCCCTATCCAATCCTAGAGAAAAAAGGTGAGGTCACCTACTTGGTGGACCTTGGCACCCCCAGGAATCCTCACAGGATCCTACATGTAAACAGGATGAAACCCCACCAGGACAGGGCAGACATGACCATGCTGATGGTCACTGATGAAGGGAAGGAGGAGGAGGGTGAACCTCTGCCAGACCTCCTGTCCTCAAAGGCAAAAGATGGGTCAGTGGAGGGAGTGGTACTCTCTCCCAAATTGACAGATCAGCAACAACAAGACTGTAAGCAAGTCTTGGGACAGTTTGCTAGTCTGTTCTCCCTGACCCCTGGACTCACCAATTGGTGTGTCCATGATGTTGACACTGGTGACAGCTTGCCTGTCAAGAACAAGCTGTACAGGCTGTCTGACCAGGTCAAGGCCAACATCAAAGCTGAAGTGGCTAAGATGTTGGACCTGAAGGTAATTGAGCCCTCTGATAGTCCTTGGTCCAGTCCAGTGGTACTGGTGCCCAAAGCTAATCCCCAAGGTGGGAAGAAAGAATTAAGATTCTGTGTGGACTACAGAGGTCTAAATGCAGTCACAAGGACTGATGCTCACCCCATACCTAGAGCTGATGAGCTCATTGACAGGTTGGGGGCTGCCAAATTCCTGAGCACATTTGATCTGACCTCAGGATATTGGCAGATTGCCTTAAGTCCAAGAGCTAAGGAGAGGTCAGCATTTTCCACACCAGAGGGCCACTTTCAGTTCAAGGTGATGCCCTTTGGCATGAAAAATGCTCCTGCCACCTTCCAACGGTTGGTGAATAGAGTCCTATCTGGGTTGGAATCTTTTAGTGCAGCTTATCTGGATGATATAGCTGTATTTAGTTCCACCTGGAAGGACCACCTGGTCCACCTGAAGGAAGTGCTTCAGGCCCTGCTTCAAGCAGGCCTGACTATCAAGGCAAGCAAGTGCCAGATAGGGCAAAGCTCTGTTGTGTACCTGGGCCACCTTGTTGGTGGAGGCCATGTACAACCTCTCCAGCCCAAGATCCAGACTATCCTGGATTGGGAGGCTCCAAAAACCCAGACTCAGGTCAGGGCCTTTCTTGGCCTGACTGGGTATTACAGGAGGTTTGTTCAAAATTTTGGGACCATAGTGGCCCCTCTAACTGAGCTTACCTCCAAGAAACAGCCCAAGAAGGTCATTTGGACCCCAGAGTGTCAAAAAGCTTTTGACACCCTAAAACAGGCTATGTGTTCAGCACCAGTGTTACTGGCCCCTGACTATAGCAAGGAATTTGTAGTGCAAACAGATGCTTCAGAGGAAGGGATTGGGGCAGTGTTAGCACAAGTTAATGAAGAGGGCCATGATCACCCAGTTGCCTTCATCAGCAGGCGACTACTCCCCAGAGAGAAAAAATGGAGTGCCATTGAGAGGGAGGCCTTTGCTGTGGTTTGGTCCCTGAAGAAGCTGAGGCCTTACTTGTTTGGCACTCACTTCCGTGTACAAACTGACCACAGACCTCTCAGATGGTTGATGCAGATGAGGGGGGAGAACCCAAAACTGTTAAGGTGGTCCATTTCCCTACAGGGGATGGACTTCACAGTGGAGCACAGACCTGGGACTGCTCATGCCAATGCAGATGGCCTTTCCAGGTTTTTCCACTTAGCTGATGAGGACTACCAGGGTGTAGGTTAGTACCCATCACCTTTCATCTGGGGGGGGCAGTGTAGGAAAGTCCTTTTTTTTGCCTGATCACCCCCACTCTTTCTGGATAGGTACTGGTGGTTACTGACTCTTGGCTGTGCCCTGGGTACTGCTTACCAGTCCCAGGGCCAGTGCTCTGTGTAAAATGGATATGCAAATTAGGCTAATTATAATTGGCTAAGTTAACCTACCTATAAGTCCCTAATATATGGTAGGGCATGTAGGTTTAGGGACCACAGCATAGGTGGTGCACACCTAGGTGCATTGCTGAGGTGCCCAGTGTCATTTTAAAAGCAAGCCTGCCTTGCTGGCTGCTTTTAAATTAAAGTTATATGCAAAGTCGACTTTGGAATTAAAGGTACTTCCAAAGTCTTAAACTACCTTATTTTTACATATAAGTCACCCCTAAGGTGTGCCCTATGTGCCCCTAGGGCTGGGTGCCATGTAACTATAAGCAGTGACTTTATAAAAATAGATTTATAAGCCCTGGTGAGGTAAAAACAGCCAAATTCGTTTTTCCCTCATTGAAGTAAATGGCCTTCATAGGCTAGAATGGGCAGACTTTATTTTAAATTTTAAAGTCTCCTTAAATGTTACATACCAAGAATTTGGTATCAAATTGATTGTTATAATAAATCCCACAACTTCCAGTTGTTGGATTTAATATAACTAGTGCAGGTAAAAAGTTTAGACTTTACCTAAAAAGTTGCCAATTTCAGCTCTGCATTGTTTTTGCTGCTGTGCTCTGATTGGCCAGCCTGCAGCAGCTTCTGCCAGGCTACTTTAATGAGGTGTGAAGTGGCCTGGCTTCACACAAAGGAATGTGCTTGGGGGAGAGAATCTCCCCTCAGCAGATGGTGAGGCAGGAAGGGGGAGGGCTGCCAAACTGGTCTTCAAAGGCAGAGAAGGACATCTGGAGCACCCAGCAACACCCCCACATCCTGCAACCCCAGACAGCTAGGTGCCCCCTTGATTAGATTAGGAGAGGGCAGGAGAGGGGTGTGTTTATGATTTTTAGCCACACCAGTGGGTGGGCTCAGCCAGATCTCTCCTCCAAAAATCAGATTCATCCATTTTGGATTTTTAGAGACTGTTGCCTTCTGGGATGGATTTTTGCCACACTTCCCAGGAAGTGGTCATCACAGGGGGACGACCCTGTCCCTGATTGGAGAACCAGGGCCCCCCTGCTTTTCACCCAGGAGCAAGGATAAAACTGGCAGACCTGCACCCACGCCTCAGATCCCCACCAAATTTCAAGAAGAAGGAACTAAAAGAAGAAGAAGGACTGCCCTGCTGGACCCCTGGCCTGCACCTGGACCCTGCACTCAGAAAGACTGCACCAGCTGCACACTTGGGCTTCACCACAAGAAGGACTTTGCCTGGCTTCCACTGGTTCAAGGAGGGACTCCCTGTTTGCTACAGGTGAAAAATTGCTATCCAGAGTCCCCTGCACCAACTCCTGAAAAAGTGACCAGCTGACCACTGTCCAGTGGCCAAAAAGGAGTTTGCGCCAGGTGCATTCTGGGAGTTGAAGTCCGCACTTCCCAAGGACCATCACAGAACTTCTGGACCCTTGGGGTGAGCTGTGGACCCCAAAAGAACCTTAAAAGAACATCTGGGTGAAGCCCCAGAAGTTTGGAAAAGATTGGAGAATTTTTGAAAAAAAGCTCCATAAAGTGACCGACCCGACGCGGAAATTCTAGCCGGCTTGCCTCAACCGCGACCCGGCCTGACTTCGGGGTTCGTCCCGGTAAAGAAAAACATCCAAAAAAGAGACTAAGTCCGAACGTAAAAAGTTGACCGGGACCTTCCAGCCATCGTATCCGAGAAGGGCTCCACGGACGTCGGATCAAGATCCAGGTTTACCCCGGTCGAAGGATTTTCATCTCGAAAAAACGACTAAGTCCGAAGGTAAAAATCACCACCGAGGAAACCGACTTCGCGTATCCGGACAAGGGCTCCAGGAGGTCGGATCCAACTGGCAGGTTCGTCCCGGGGAAGAAAAACATCAAAAAAGAGACTAAGTCAGAAGGTAACTTTTTAACCGAGGCCTCCCGCGACTTGTAGCCGAGCAGGGCTCCATCGCGGTCGGCCTGAAAGTTTGACTTTGCCCCGGTCCTGGTGCAACCAGATGACCCGATTGGCGCTTTTTGTTTCGAAGCGCTAGAAAATAATAATACTTTAAAAATTCATATCTCCGGTTCCCCTGAACCGATTTTAATTGTTTTTGTGTCATTTTAAAGATAAAAATATAAGCTATTTTTATAAATTGGTTTTGGATTTTTAAACTGTTTTCTGTGTTTTATTTAATTACTGTTTTGTGATATTTGAATGCTTTACACTTTGTCTCCTAAGTTAAGCCTTGACGCTCGATGCCAAGCTACCAAGGGTAGAGCTGGGATTAATTTACTGAGACCTAACTGTACTTATGTGGAGGTTTGTGGCTTGTTGCTAGGTGTAGGTACCTACCTGCCCTACCAATAACCCATTTTCCAACATAATTGGAAGCAGCGACGGGATCCTGTACTTGTGTTCAATATCACGTTACAGTTTTAGATAAAACAAATTAAAAATCCTTTAAATTGTCCTAGTGCAAAAATTGTTTTTAATTTTTAATTTTAATTTTTTTTATTAATTTGGATTAATTTCAATTATTGAATTTTTGTAATTTTTCTAAATTCTTGTTTCCAATTTTTGCAAAAAGTTTTTGTTGACACAAAACTAGGGAACCATGGAGCTTGATCTGGCTAGCCTATCCACACTGACAGTAGTCCAGCTTAGGGGGTTGTGTATTGAGAGAGGGTTGCCTGCAACCCCTGATCTCAGGAAGCAAATCCTGATTAAATCCCTGACAGCATGGGCTGAGGCCCAAGAGGTAGAGACAGAGGAAGCTCCAGAGGGGGAAGAAAAAGGGGAAGATGCTAACTCTAACCACTCAGGGGAGGGAAGGCATCCGAGCCTAAGTGAGGAAGAGGAGATGCTATCTGCACCAAGAAGCCCCCCACTGGTGGGCAATCCCAGGGGATTGCTAGTGTAGGGTTGGGGGTGGAAGTTGGCCCAGGGGTGGAATCAGGGTACACTGAGGTCATCTTAGTATCCGTGGGTGGGGTGGACATTGCAACTATGGCCACCTTACCTCCCATCATGGAGAGGTATAGGCAGAGGCCTAAAGTCAATGGGACTGAAGTGGAAGCTCTGAGAGATACAGGAGCCAGTGTGACAATGGTCGCAGAAAAGCTGGTTTCTCCAGAGCAGGTCTTACCTGGTGTCTTCCACCAGGTGACTTATGCAGATACCAGAACCAAACTCCATCCCATGGCTATGGTGAGTCTGGAATGGGGAGGTGTGACTGGCCCTAAAAAAGTAGCTGTAGCTCCTGCCCTCCCAGTAGAGTGACTACTGGGGAATGATCTTGAAGCATCTGAGTGGTCAGAAGTGGAAAGAAGGGTCCATGCACAGATGCTGGACCTCCCTGAATGGGTGTGTGCTGTGACCAGGTCACATGCGGCACAACAGGGGAATGCTGGACACTTGGACCCTGGAACAATGGGCCAAGCCTCCAAGAAAAAGAGAAAAGGCACTGGGTCTGGCTTGCCAGCCCCAACAAGTACAGAGGGTCAGGAAGAATCCAACCCTGAGGGGGAGGATCTGAACTCTGAGGGAGGGACACCTTCCCTGCAAACTCTGCCTGACTTTGCAGAACTGCAAGGGGCAGGTGGGCCCACCAGAGAAGATTTGTGCCAGGGACAAAGAGAGTGTCCCACTCTTGAGGGCCTGAGGCAGACTGCTGCCAGGCAAGAACAAGGGGATACCAGTGGTACCCACAAGGTTTACTGGGAGGATGGAGTTCTCTACACTGAGGCAAGGGCCCTTAAAGAAGGGGCTACTAGGAGAGTAGTGGTCCCCCAAAAGTATAGAGAATTCCTCCTTACCTTAAGCCATGATATCCCCTTAGCTGGTCATTTGGGACAGACCAAGACCTGGAACAGGCTGGTCAACCATTTTTATTGGCCCGAAATGTCAGAAAAAGTCAGGGAGTTTTGCAGCTCCTGTGTCACCTGTCAAGCCAGTGGCAAGACAGGGGGCAAGCCAAAGGCTCCCTTGATTCCACTGCCAGTGGTTGGGACTCCCTTTGAGAGGGTGGGGATTGACATTGTTGGTCCCCTAGACCCACCAACTGCTTCAGGTAACAGGTACATTGTGGTGGTAGTGGACCATGCCACCAGGTACCCTGAGGCAATACCCCTCCGGACAGTCACTGCTCCCACAGTGGCTAGGGCCCTACTTGGTGTGTTCACCAGAGTGGGATTCCCAAAGGAGGTGGTCTCAGATAGGGGCACAAACTTTATGTCAGCCTATCTGAAAGCCATGTGGGAGGAGTGTGGTGTTACTTATAAGTTCAGCACACCCTACCATCCACAGACCAATGGTCTGGTGGAAAGATTCAATAAGACCCTGAAGGGCATGATCATGGGTTTGTCTGACAAACTCAGGAGGAGATGGGATGTCCTCCTCCCATGCCTGCTGTTTGCCTACAGGGAGGTGCCACAGAAGGGGGTTGGATTCAGCCCCTTTGAGTTACTGTTTGGGCACCCTGTAAGAGGCCCATTGTGCTTGGTGAGAGAGTCTTGGGAAAAGCCTCTCAAGGAATCCAAGGAGAATGTGCTGGATTATGTACTAGGCCTGCGGTCTCGCATGGCTGAGTATATGAAGAAGGCAAGCAGAAACCTGGAGGCCAGTCAGGAGCTCATGAAGCTCTGGCATGATCAAAAGGCTACCATGTCTGAGTATCACCCAGGACAGCTGGTGTGGGTTTTGGAGCCCATGGCTCCTAGGGCACTACAGGCCAAATGGACTGGGCCCTATCCAATCCTAGAGAAAAAAGGTGAGGTCACCTACTTGGTGGACCTTGGCACCCCCAGGAATCCTCACAGGATCCTACATGTAAACAGGATGAAACCCCACCAGGACAGGGCAGACATGACCATGCTGATGGTCACTGATGAAGGGAAGGAGGAGGAGGGTGAACCTCTGCCAGACCTCCTGTCCTCAAAGGCAAAAGATGGGTCAGTGGAGGGAGTGGTACTCTCTCCCAAATTGACAGATCAGCAACAACAAGACTGTAAGCAAGTCTTGGGACAGTTTGCTAGTCTGTTCTCCCTGACCCCTGGACTCACCAATTGGTGTGTCCATGATGTTGACACTGGTGACAGCTTGCCTGTCAAGAACAAGCTGTACAGGCTGTCTGACCAGGTCAAGGCCAACATCAAAGCTGAAGTGGCTAAGATGTTGGACCTGAAGGTAATTGAGCCCTCTGATAGTCCTTGGTCCAGTCCAGTGGTACTGGTGCCCAAAGCTAATCCCCAAGGTGGGAAGAAAGAATTAAGATTCTGTGTGGACTACAGAGGTCTAAATGCAGTCACAAGGACTGATGCTCACCCCATACCTAGAGCTGATGAGCTCATTGACAGGTTGGGGGCTGCCAAATTCCTGAGCACATTTGATCTGACCTCAGGATATTGGCAGATTGCCTTAAGTCCAAGAGCTAAGGAGAGGTCAGCATTTTCCACACCAGAGGGCCACTTTCAGTTCAAGGTGATGCCCTTTGGCATGAAAAATGCTCCTGCCACCTTCCAACGGTTGGTGAATAGAGTCCTATCTGGGTTGGAATCTTTTAGTGCAGCTTATCTGGATGATATAGCTGTATTTAGTTCCACCTGGAAGGACCACCTGGTCCACCTGAAGGAAGTGCTTCAGGCCCTGCTTCAAGCAGGCCTGACTATCAAGGCAAGCAAGTGCCAGATAGGGCAAAGCTCTGTTGTGTACCTGGGCCACCTTGTTGGTGGAGGCCATGTACAACCTCTCCAGCCCAAGATCCAGACTATCCTGGATTGGGAGGCTCCAAAAACCCAGACTCAGGTCAGGGCCTTTCTTGGCCTGACTGGGTATTACAGGAGGTTTGTTCAAAATTTTGGGACCATAGTGGCCCCTCTAACTGAGCTTACCTCCAAGAAACAGCCCAAGAAGGTCATTTGGACCCCAGAGTGTCAAAAAGCTTTTGACACCCTAAAACAGGCTATGTGTTCAGCACCAGTGTTACTGGCCCCTGACTATAGCAAGGAATTTGTACTGCAAACAGATGCTTCAGAGGAAGGGATTGGGGCAGTGTTAGCACAAGTTAATGAAGAGGGCCATGATCACCCAGTTGCCTTCATCAGCAGGCGACTACTCCCCAGAGAGAAAAAATGGAGTGCCATTGAGAGGGAGGCCTTTGCTGTGGTTTGGTCCCTGAAGAAGCTGAGGCCTTACTTGTTTGGCACTCACTTCCGTGTACAAACTGACCACAGACCTCTCAGATGGTTGATGCAGATGAGGGGGGAGAACCCAAAACTGTTAAGGTGGTCCATTTCCCTACAGGGGATGGACTTCACAGTGGAGCACAGACCTGGGACTGCTCATGCCAATGCAGATGGCCTTTCCAGGTTTTTCCACTTAGCTGATGAGGACTACCAGGGTGTAGGTTAGTACCCATCACCTTTCATCTGGGGGGGGCAGTGTAGGAAAGTCCTTTTTTTTTGCCTGATCACCCCCACTCTTTCTGGATAGGTACTGGTGGTTACTGACTCTTGGCTGTGCCCTGGGTACTGCTTACCAGTCCCAGGGCCAGTGCTCTGTGTAAAATGGATATGCAAATTAGGCTAATTATAATTGGCTAAGTTAACCTACCTATAAGTCCCTAATATATGGTAGGGCATGTAGGTTTAGGGACCACAGCATAGGTGGTGCACACCTAGGTGCATTGCTGAGGTGCCCAGTGTCATTTTAAAAGCAAGCCTGCCTTGCTGGCTGCTTTTAAATTAAAGTTATATGCAAAGTCGACTTTGGAATTAAAGGTACTTCCAAAGTCTTAAACTACCTTATTTTTACATATAAGTCACCCCTAAGGTGTGCCCTATGTGCCCCTAGGGCTGGGTGCCATGTAACTATAAGCAGTGACTTTATAAAAATAGATTTATAAGCCCTGGTGAGGTAAAAACAGCCAAATTCGTTTTTCCCTCATTGAAGTAAATGGCCTTCATAGGCTAGAATGGGCAGACTTTATTTTAAATTTTAAAGTCTCCTTAAATGTTACATACCAAGAATTTGGTATCAAATTGATTGTTATAATAAATCCCACAACTTCCAGTTGTTGGATTTAATATAACTAGTGCAGGTAAAAAGTTTAGACTTTACCTAAAAAGTTGCCAATTTCAGCTCTGCATTGTTTTTGCTGCTGTGCTCTGATTGGCCAGCCTGCAGCAGCTTCTGCCAGGCTACTTTAATGAGGTGTGAAGTGGCCTGGCTTCACACCAAGGAATGTGCTTGGGGGAGAGAATCTCCCCTCAGCAGATGGTGAGGCAGGAAGGGGGAGGGCTGCCAAACTGGTCTTCAAAGGCAGAGAAGGACATCTGGAGCACCCAGCAACACCCCCACATCCTGCAACCCCAGACAGCTAGGTGCCCCCTTGATTAGATTAGGAGAGGGCAGGAGAGGGGTGTGTTTATGATTTTTAGCCACACCAGTGGGTGGGCTCAGCCAGATCTCTCCTCCAAAAATCAGATTCATCCATTTTGGATTTTTAGAGACTGTTGCCTTCTGGGATGGATTTTTGCCACACTTCCCAGGAAGTGGTCATCACAGGGGGACGACCCTGTCCCTGATTGGAGAACCAGGGCCCCCCTGCTTTTCACCCAGGAGCAAGGATAAAACTGGCAGACCTGCACCCACGCCTCAGATCCCCACCAAATTTCAAGAAGAAGGAACTAAAAGAAGAAGAAGGACTGCCCTGCTGGACCCCTGGCCTGCACCTGGACCCTGCACTCAGAAAGACTGCACCAGCTGCACACTTGGGCTTCACCACAAGAAGGACTTTGCCTGGCTTCCACTGGTTCAAGGAGGGACTCCCTGTTTGCTACAGGTGAAAAATTGCTATCCAGAGTCCCCTGCACCAACTCCTGAAAAAGTGACCAGCTGACCACTGTCCAGTGGCCAAAAAGGAGTTTGCGCCAGGTGCATTCTGGGAGTTGAAGTCCGCACTTCCCAAGGACCATCACAGAACTTCTGGACCCTTGGGGTGAGCTGTGGACCCCAAAAGAACCTTAAAAGAACATCTGGGTGAAGCCCCAGAAGTTTGGAAAAGATTGGAGAATTTTTGAAAAAAAGCTCCATAAAGTGACCGACCCGACGCGGAAATTCTAGCCGGCTTGCCTCAACCGCGACCCGGCCTGACTTCGGGGTTCGTCCCGGTAAAGAAAAACATCCAAAAAAGAGACTAAGTCCGAACGTAAAAAGTTGACCGGGACCTTCCAGCCATCGTATCCGAGAAGGGCTCCACGGACGTCGGATCAAGATCCAGGTTTACCCCGGTCGAAGGATTTTCATCTCGAAAAAACGACTAAGTCCGAAGGTAAAAATCACCACCGAGGAAACCGACTTCGCGTATCCGGACAAGGGCTCCAGGAGGTCGGATCCAACTGGCAGGTTCGTCCCGGGGAAGAAAAACATCAAAAAAGAGACTAAGTCAGAAGGTAACTTTTTAACCGAGGCCTCCCGCGACTTGTAGCCGAGCAGGGCTCCATCGCGGTCGGCCTGAAAGTTTGACTTTGCCCCGGTCCTGGTGCAACCAGATGACCCGATTGGCGCTTTTTGTTTCGAAGCGCTAGAAAATAATAATACTTTAAAAATTCATATCTCCGGTTCCCCTGAACCGATTTTAATTGTTTTTGTGTCATTTTAAAGATAAAAATATAAGCTATTTTTATAAATTGGTTTTGGATTTTTAAACTGTTTTCTGTGTTTTATTTAATTACTGTTTTGTGATATTTGAATGCTTTACACTTTGTCTCCTAAGTTAAGCCTTGACGCTCGATGCCAAGCTACCAAGGGTAGAGCTGGGATTAATTTACTGAGACCTAACTGTACTTATGTGGAGGTTTGTGGCTTGTTGCTAGGTGTAGGTACCTACCTGCCCTACCAATAACCCATTTTCCAACATAATTGGAAGCAGCGACGGGATCCTGTACTTGTGTTCAATATCACGTTACAGTTTTAGATAAAACAAATTAAAAATCCTTTAAATTGTCCTAGTGCAAAAATTGTTTTTAATTTTTAATTTTAATTTTTTTTATTAATTTGGATTAATTTCAATTATTGAATTTTTATAATTTTTCTAAATTCTTGTTTCCAATTTTTGCAAAAAGTTTTTGTTGACACAAAACTAGGGAACCATGGAGCTTGATCTGGCTAGCCTATCCACACTGACAGTAGTCCAGCTTAGGGGGTTGTGTATTGAGAGAGGGTTGCCTGCAACCCCTGATCTCAGGAAGCAAATCCTGATTAAATCCCTGACAGCATGGGCTGAGGCCCAAGAGGTAGAGACAGAGGAAGCTCCAGAGGGGGAAGAAAAAGGGGAAGATGCTAACTCTAACCACTCAGGGGAGGGAAGGCATCCGAGCCTAAGTGAGGAAGAGGAGATGCTATCTGCACCAAGAAGCCCCCCACTGGTGGGCAATCCCAGGGGATTGCTAGTGTAGGGTTGGGGGTGGAAGTTGGCCCAGGGGTGGAATCAGGGTACACTGAGGTCATCTTAGTATCCGTGGGTGGGGTGGACATTGCAACTATGGCCACCTTACCTCCCATCATGGAGAGGTATAGGCAGAGGCCTAAAGTCAATGGGACTGAAGTGGAAGCTCTGAGAGATACAGGAGCCAGTGTGACAATGGTCGCAGAAAAGCTGGTTTCTCCAGAGCAGGTCTTACCTGGTGTCTTCCACCAGGTGACTTATGCAGATACCAGAACCAAACTCCATCCCATGGCTATGGTGAGTCTGGAATGGGGAGGTGTGACTGGCCCTAAAAAAGTAGCTGTAGCTCCTGCCCTCCCAGTAGAGTGACTACTGGGGAATGATCTTGAAGCATCTGAGTGGTCAGAAGTGGAAAGAAGGGTCCATGCACAGATGCTGGACCTCCCTGAATGGGTGTGTGCTGTGACCAGGTCACATGCGGCACAACAGGGGAATGCTGGACACTTGGACCCTGGAACAATGGGCCAAGCCTCCAAGAAAAAGAGAAAAGGCACTGGGTCTGGCTTGCCAGCCCCAACAAGTACAGAGGGTCAGGAAGAATCCAACCCTGAGGGGGAGGATCTGAACTCTGAGGGAGGGACACCTTCCCTGCAAACTCTGCCTGACTTTGCAGAACTGCAAGGGGCAGGTGGGCCCACCAGAGAAGATTTGTGCCAGGGACAAAGAGAGTGTCCCACTCTTGAGGGCCTGAGGCAGACTGCTGCCAGGCAAGAACAAGGGGATACCAGTGGTACCCACAAGGTTTACTGGGAGGATGGAGTTCTCTACACTGAGGCAAGGGCCCTTAAAGAAGGGGCTACTAGGAGAGTAGTGGTCCCCCAAAAGTATAGAGAATTCCTCCTTACCTTAAGCCATGATATCCCCTTAGCTGGTCATTTGGGACAGACCAAGACCTGGAACAGGCTGGTCAACCATTTTTATTGGCCCGAAATGTCAGAAAAAGTCAGGGAGTTTTGCAGCTCCTGTGTCACCTGTCAAGCCAGTGGCAAGACAGGGGGCAAGCCAAAGGCTCCCTTGATTCCACTGCCAGTGGTTGGGACTCCCTTTGAGAGGGTGGGGATTGACATTGTTGGTCCCCTAGACCCACCAACTGCTTCAGGTAACAGGTACATTGTGGTGGTAGTGGACCATGCCACCAGGTACCCTGAGGCAATACCCCTCCGGACAGTCACTGCTCCCACAGTGGCTAGGGCCCTACTTGGTGTGTTCACCAGAGTGGGATTCCCAAAGGAGGTGGTCTCAGATAGGGGCACAAACTTTATGTCAGCCTATCTGAAAGCCATGTGGGAGGAGTGTGGTGTTACTTATAAGTTCAGCACACCCTACCATCCACAGACCAATGGTCTGGTGGAAAGATTCAATAAGACCCTGAAGGGCATGATCATGGGTTTGTCTGACAAACTCAGGAGGAGATGGGATGTCCTCCTCCCATGCCTGCTGTTTGCCTACAGGGAGGTGCCACAGAAGGGGGTTGGATTCAGCCCCTTTGAGTTACTGTTTGGGCACCCTGTAAGAGGCCCATTGTGCTTGGTGAGAGAGTCTTGGGAAAAGCCTCTCAAGGAATCCAAGGAGAATGTGCTGGATTATGTACTAGGCCTGCGGTCTCGCATGGCTGAGTATATGAAGAAGGCAAGCAGAAACCTGGAGGCCAGTCAGGAGCTCATGAAGCTCTGGCATGATCAAAAGGCTACCATGTCTGAGTATCACCCAGGACAGCTGGTGTGGGTTTTGGAGCCCATGGCTCCTAGGGCACTACAGGCCAAATGGACTGGGCCCTATCCAATCCTAGAGAAAAAAGGTGAGGTCACCTACTTGGTGGACCTTGGCACCCCCAGGAATCCTCACAGGATCCTACATGTAAACAGGATGAAACCCCACCAGGACAGGGCAGACATGACCATGCTGATGGTCACTGATGAAGGGAAGGAGGAGGAGGGTGAACCTCTGCCAGACCTCCTGTCCTCAAAGGCAAAAGATGGGTCAGTGGAGGGAGTGGTACTCTCTCCCAAATTGACAGATCAGCAACAACAAGACTGTAAGCAAGTCTTGGGACAGTTTGCTAGTCTGTTCTCCCTGACCCCTGGACTCACCAATTGGTGTGTCCATGATGTTGACACTGGTGACAGCTTGCCTGTCAAGAACAAGCTGTACAGGCTGTCTGACCAGGTCAAGGCCAACATCAAAGCTGAAGTGGCTAAGATGTTGGACCTGAAGGTAATTGAGCCCTCTGATAGTCCTTGGTCCAGTCCAGTGGTACTGGTGCCCAAAGCTAATCCCCAAGGTGGGAAGAAAGAATTAAGATTCTGTGTGGACTACAGAGGTCTAAATGCAGTCACAAGGACTGATGCTCACCCCATACCTAGAGCTGATGAGCTCATTGACAGGTTGGGGGCTGCCAAATTCCTGAGCACATTTGATCTGACCTCAGGATATTGGCAGATTGCCTTAAGTCCAAGAGCTAAGGAGAGGTCAGCATTTTCCACACCAGAGGGCCACTTTCAGTTCAAGGTGATGCCCTTTGGCATGAAAAATGCTCCTGCCACCTTCCAACGGTTGGTGAATAGAGTCCTATCTGGGTTGGAATCTTTTAGTGCAGCTTATCTGGATGATATAGCTGTATTTAGTTCCACCTGGAAGGACCACCTGGTCCACCTGAAGGAAGTGCTTCAGGCCCTGCTTCAAGCAGGCCTGACTATCAAGGCAAGCAAGTGCCAGATAGGGCAAAGCTCTGTTGTGTACCTGGGCCACCTTGTTGGTGGAGGCCATGTACAACCTCTCCAGCCCAAGATCCAGACTATCCTGGATTGGGAGGCTCCAAAAACCCAGACTCAGGTCAGGGCCTTTCTTGGCCTGACTGGGTATTACAGGAGGTTTGTTCAAAATTTTGGGACCATAGTGGCCCCTCTAACTGAGCTTACCTCCAAGAAACAGCCCAAGAAGGTCATTTGGACCCCAGAGTGTCAAAAAGCTTTTGACACCCTAAAACAGGCTATGTGTTCAGCACCAGTGTTACTGGCCCCTGACTATAGCAAGGAATTTGTACTGCAAACAGATGCTTCAGAGGAAGGGATTGGGGCAGTGTTAGCACAAGTTAATGAAGAGGGCCATGATCACCCAGTTGCCTTCATCAGCAGGCGACTACTCCCCAGAGAGAAAAAATGGAGTGCCATTGAGAGGGAGGCCTTTGCTGTGGTTTGGTCCCTGAAGAAGCTGAGGCCTTACTTGTTTGGCACTCACTTCCGTGTACAAACTGACCACAGACCTCTCAGATGGTTGATGCAGATGAGGGGGGAGAACCCAAAACTGTTAAGGTGGTCCATTTCCCTACAGGGGATGGACTTCACAGTGGAGCACAGACCTGGGACTGCTCATGCCAATGCAGATGGCCTTTCCAGGTTTTTCCACTTAGCTGATGAGGACTACCAGGGTGTAGGTTAGTACCCATCACCTTTCATCTGGGGGGGGCAGTGTAGGAAAGTCCTTTTTTTTTGCCTGATCACCCCCACTCTTTCTGGATAGGTACTGGTGGTTACTGACTCTTGGCTGTGCCCTGGGTACTGCTTACCAGTCCCAGGGCCAGTGCTCTGTGTAAAATGGATATGCAAATTAGGCTAATTATAATTGGCTAAGTTAACCTACCTATAAGTCCCTAATATATGGTAGGGCATGTAGGTTTAGGGACCACAGCATAGGTGGTGCACACCTAGGTGCATTGCTGAGGTGCCCAGTGTCATTTTAAAAGCAAGCCTGCCTTGCTGGCTGCTTTTAAATTAAAGTTATATGCAAAGTCGACTTTGGAATTAAAGGTACTTCCAAAGTCTTAAACTACCTTATTTTTACATATAAGTCACCCCTAAGGTGTGCCCTATGTGCCCCTAGGGCTGGGTGCCATGTAACTATAAGCAGTGACTTTATAAAAATAGATTTATAAGCCCTGGTGAGGTAAAAACAGCCAAATTCGTTTTTCCCTCATTGAAGTAAATGGCCTTCATAGGCTAGAATGGGCAGACTTTATTTTAAATTTTAAAGTCTCCTTAAATGTTACATACCAAGAATTTGGTATCAAATTGATTGTTATAATAAATCCCACAACTTCCAGTTGTTGGATTTAATATAACTAGTGCAGGTAAAAAGTTTAGACTTTACCTAAAAAGTTGCCAATTTCAGCTCTGCATTGTTTTTGCTGCTGTGCTCTGATTGGCCAGCCTGCAGCAGCTTCTGCCAGGCTACTTTAATGAGGTGTGAAGTGGCCTGGCTTCACACCAAGGAATGTGCTTGGGGGAGAGAATCTCCCCTCAGCAGATGGTGAGGCAGGAAGGGGGAGGGCTGCCAAACTGGTCTTCAAAGGCAGAGAAGGACATCTGGAGCACCCAGCAACACCCCCACATCCTGCAACCCCAGACAGCTAGGTGCCCCCTTGATTAGATTAGGAGAGGGCAGGAGAGGGGTGTGTTTATGATTTTTAGCCACACCAGTGGGTGGGCTCAGCCAGATCTCTCCTCCAAAAATCAGATTCATCCATTTTGGATTTTTAGAGACTGTTGCCTTCTGGGATGGATTTTTGCCACACTTCCCAGGAAGTGGTCATCACAGGGGGACGACCCTGTCCCTGATTGGAGAACCAGGGCCCCCCTGCTTTTCACCCAGGAGCAAGGATAAAACTGGCAGACCTGCACCCACGCCTCAGATCCCCACCAAATTTCAAGAAGAAGGAACTAAAAGAAGAAGAAGGACTGCCCTGCTGGACCCCTGGCCTGCACCTGGACCCTGCACTCAGAAAGACTGCACCAGCTGCACACTTGGGCTTCACCACAAGAAGGACTTTGCCTGGCTTCCACTGGTTCAAGGAGGGACTCCCTGTTTGCTACAGGTGAAAAATTGCTATCCAGAGTCCCCTGCACCAACTCCTGAAAAAGTGACCAGCTGACCACTGTCCAGTGGCCAAAAAGGAGTTTGCGCCAGGTGCATTCTGGGAGTTGAAGTCCGCACTTCCCAAGGACCATCACAGAACTTCTGGACCCTTGGGGTGAGCTGTGGACCCCAAAAGAACCTTAAAAGAACATCTGGGTGAAGCCCCAGAAGTTTGGAAAAGATTGGAGAATTTTTGAAAAAAAGCTCCATAAAGTGACCGACCCGACGCGGAAATTCTAGCCGGCTTGCCTCAACCGCGACCCGGCCTGACTTCGGGGTTCGTCCCGGTAAAGAAAAACATCCAAAAAAGAGACTAAGTCCGAACGTAAAAAGTTGACCGGGACCTTCCAGCCATCGTATCCGAGAAGGGCTCCACGGACGTCGGATCAAGATCCAGGTTTACCCCGGTCGAAGGATTTTCATCTCGAAAAAACGACTAAGTCCGAAGGTAAAAATCACCACCGAGGAAACCGACTTCGCGTATCCGGACAAGGGCTCCAGGAGGTCGGATCCAACTGGCAGGTTCGTCCCGGGGAAGAAAAACATCAAAAAAGAGACTAAGTCAGAAGGTAACTTTTTAACCGAGGCCTCCCGCGACTTGTAGCCGAGCAGGGCTCCATCGCGGTCGGCCTGAAAGTTTGACTTTGCCCCGGTCCTGGTGCAACCAGATGACCCGATTGGCGCTTTTTGTTTCGAAGCGCTAGAAAATAATAATACTTTAAAAATTCATATCTCCGGTTCCCCTGAACCGATTTTAATTGTTTTTGTGTCATTTTAAAGATAAAAATATAAGCTATTTTTATAAATTGGTTTTGGATTTTTAAACTGTTTTCTGTGTTTTATTTAATTACTGTTTTGTGATATTTGAATGCTTTACACTTTGTCTCCTAAGTTAAGCCTTGACGCTCGATGCCAAGCTACCAAGGGTAGAGCTGGGATTAATTTACTGAGACCTAACTGTACTTATGTGGAGGTTTGTGGCTTGTTGCTAGGTGTAGGTACCTACCTGCCCTACCAATAACCCATTTTCCAACATAATTGGAAGCAGCGACGGGATCCTGTACTTGTGTTCAATATCACGTTACAGTTTTAGATAAAACAAATTAAAAATCCTTTAAATTGTCCTAGTGCAAAAATTGTTTTTAATTTTTAATTTTAATTTTTTTTATTAATTTGGATTAATTTCAATTATTGAATTTTTGTAATTTTTCTAAATTCTTGTTTCCAATTTTTGCAAAAAGTTTTTGTTGACACAAAACTAGGGAACCATGGAGCTTGATCTGGCTAGCCTATCCACACTGACAGTAGTCCAGCTTAGGGGGTTGTGTATTGAGAGAGGGTTGCCTGCAACCCCTGATCTCAGGAAGCAAATCCTGATTAAATCCCTGACAGCATGGGCTGAGGCCCAAGAGGTAGAGACAGAGGAAGCTCCAGAGGGGGAAGAAAAAGGGGAAGATGCTAACTCTAACCACTCAGGGGAGGGAAGGCATCCGAGCCTAAGTGAGGAAGAGGAGATGCTATCTGCACCAAGAAGCCCCCCACTGGTGGGCAATCCCAGGGGATTGCTAGTGTAGGGTTGGGGGTGGAAGTTGGCCCAGGGGTGGAATCAGGGTACACTGAGGTCATCTTAGTATCCGTGGGTGGGGTGGACATTGCAACTATGGCCACCTTACCTCCCATCATGGAGAGGTATAGGCAGAGGCCTAAAGTCAATGGGACTGAAGTGGAAGCTCTGAGAGATACAGGAGCCAGTGTGACAATGGTCGCAGAAAAGCTGGTTTCTCCAGAGCAGGTCTTACCTGGTGTCTTCCACCAGGTGACTTATGCAGATACCAGAACCAAACTCCATCCCATGGCTATGGTGAGTCTGGAATGGGGAGGTGTGACTGGCCCTAAAAAAGTAGCTGTAGCTCCTGCCCTCCCAGTAGAGTGACTACTGGGGAATGATCTTGAAGCATCTGAGTGGTCAGAAGTGGAAAGAAGGGTCCATGCACAGATGCTGGACCTCCCTGAATGGGTGTGTGCTGTGACCAGGTCACATGCGGCACAACAGGGGAATGCTGGACACTTGGACCCTGGAACAATGGGCCAAGCCTCCAAGAAAAAGAGAAAAGGCACTGGGTCTGGCTTGCCAGCCCCAACAAGTACAGAGGGTCAGGAAGAATCCAACCCTGAGGGGGAGGATCTGAACTCTGAGGGAGGGACACCTTCCCTGCAAACTCTGCCTGACTTTGCAGAACTGCAAGGGGCAGGTGGGCCCACCAGAGAAGATTTGTGCCAGGGACAAAGAGAGTGTCCCACTCTTGAGGGCCTGAGGCAGACTGCTGCCAGGCAAGAACAAGGGGATACCAGTGGTACCCACAAGGTTTACTGGGAGGATGGAGTTCTCTACACTGAGGCAAGGGCCCTTAAAGAAGGGGCTACTAGGAGAGTAGTGGTCCCCCAAAAGTATAGAGAATTCCTCCTTACCTTAAGCCATGATATCCCCTTAGCTGGTCATTTGGGACAGACCAAGACCTGGAACAGGCTGGTCAACCATTTTTATTGGCCCGAAATGTCAGAAAAAGTCAGGGAGTTTTGCAGCTCCTGTGTCACCTGTCAAGCCAGTGGCAAGACAGGGGGCAAGCCAAAGGCTCCCTTGATTCCACTGCCAGTGGTTGGGACTCCCTTTGAGAGGGTGGGGATTGACATTGTTGGTCCCCTAGACCCACCAACTGCTTCAGGTAACAGGTACATTGTGGTGGTAGTGGACCATGCCACCAGGTACCCTGAGGCAATACCCCTCCGGACAGTCACTGCTCCCACAGTGGCTAGGGCCCTACTTGGTGTGTTCACCAGAGTGGGATTCCCAAAGGAGGTGGTCTCAGATAGGGGCACAAACTTTATGTCAGCCTATCTGAAAGCCATGTGGGAGGAGTGTGGTGTTACTTATAAGTTCAGCACACCCTACCATCCACAGACCAATGGTCTGGTGGAAAGATTCAATAAGACCCTGAAGGGCATGATCATGGGTTTGTCTGACAAACTCAGGAGGAGATGGGATGTCCTCCTCCCATGCCTGCTGTTTGCCTACAGGGAGGTGCCACAGAAGGGGGTTGGATTCAGCCCCTTTGAGTTACTGTTTGGGCACCCTGTAAGAGGCCCATTGTGCTTGGTGAGAGAGTCTTGGGAAAAGCCTCTCAAGGAATCCAAGGAGAATGTGCTGGATTATGTACTAGGCCTGCGGTCTCGCATGGCTGAGTATATGAAGAAGGCAAGCAGAAACCTGGAGGCCAGTCAGGAGCTCATGAAGCTCTGGCATGATCAAAAGGCTACCATGTCTGAGTATCACCCAGGACAGCTGGTGTGGGTTTTGGAGCCCATGGCTCCTAGGGCACTACAGGCCAAATGGACTGGGCCCTATCCAATCCTAGAGAAAAAAGGTGAGGTCACCTACTTGGTGGACCTTGGCACCCCCAGGAATCCTCACAGGATCCTACATGTAAACAGGATGAAACCCCACCAGGACAGGGCAGACATGACCATGCTGATGGTCACTGATGAAGGGAAGGAGGAGGAGGGTGAACCTCTGCCAGACCTCCTGTCCTCAAAGGCAAAAGATGGGTCAGTGGAGGGAGTGGTACTCTCTCCCAAATTGACAGATCAGCAACAACAAGACTGTAAGCAAGTCTTGGGACAGTTTGCTAGTCTGTTCTCCCTGACCCCTGGACTCACCAATTGGTGTGTCCATGATGTTGACACTGGTGACAGCTTGCCTGTCAAGAACAAGCTGTACAGGCTGTCTGACCAGGTCAAGGCCAACATCAAAGCTGAAGTGGCTAAGATGTTGGACCTGAAGGTAATTGAGCCCTCTGATAGTCCTTGGTCCAGTCCAGTGGTACTGGTGCCCAAAGCTAATCCCCAAGGTGGGAAGAAAGAATTAAGATTCTGTGTGGACTACAGAGGTCTAAATGCAGTCACAAGGACTGATGCTCACCCCATACCTAGAGCTGATGAGCTCATTGACAGGTTGGGGGCTGCCAAATTCCTGAGCACATTTGATCTGACCTCAGGATATTGGCAGATTGCCTTAAGTCCAAGAGCTAAGGAGAGGTCAGCATTTTCCACACCAGAGGGCCACTTTCAGTTCAAGGTGATGCCCTTTGGCATGAAAAATGCTCCTGCCACCTTCCAACGGTTGGTGAATAGAGTCCTATCTGGGTTGGAATCTTTTAGTGCAGCTTATCTGGATGATATAGCTGTATTTAGTTCCACCTGGAAGGACCACCTGGTCCACCTGAAGGAAGTGCTTCAGGCCCTGCTTCAAGCAGGCCTGACTATCAAGGCAAGCAAGTGCCAGATAGGGCAAAGCTCTGTTGTGTACCTGGGCCACCTTGTTGGTGGAGGCCATGTACAACCTCTCCAGCCCAAGATCCAGACTATCCTGGATTGGGAGGCTCCAAAAACCCAGACTCAGGTCAGGGCCTTTCTTGGCCTGACTGGGTATTACAGGAGGTTTGTTCAAAATTTTGGGACCATAGTGGCCCCTCTAACTGAGCTTACCTCCAAGAAACAGCCCAAGAAGGTCATTTGGACCCCAGAGTGTCAAAAAGCTTTTGACACCCTAAAACAGGCTATGTGTTCAGCACCAGTGTTACTGGCCCCTGACTATAGCAAGGAATTTGTAGTGCAAACAGATGCTTCAGAGGAAGGGATTGGGGCAGTGTTAGCACAAGTTAATGAAGAGGGCCATGATCACCCAGTTGCCTTCATCAGCAGGCGACTACTCCCCAGAGAGAAAAAATGGAGTGCCATTGAGAGGGAGGCCTTTGCTGTGGTTTGGTCCCTGAAGAAGCTGAGGCCTTACTTGTTTGGCACTCACTTCCGTGTACAAACTGACCACAGACCTCTCAGATGGTTGATGCAGATGAGGGGGGAGAACCCAAAACTGTTAAGGTGGTCCATTTCCCTACAGGGGATGGACTTCACAGTGGAGCACAGACCTGGGACTGCTCATGCCAATGCAGATGGCCTTTCCAGGTTTTTCCACTTAGCTGATGAGGACTACCAGGGTGTAGGTTAGTACCCATCACCTTTCATCTGGGGGGGGCAGTGTAGGAAAGTCCTTTTTTTTTGCCTGATCACCCCCACTCTTTCTGGATAGGTACTGGTGGTTACTGACTCTTGGCTGTGCCCTGGGTACTGCTTACCAGTCCCAGGGCCAGTGCTCTGTGTAAAATGGATATGCAAATTAGGCTAATTATAATTGGCTAAGTTAACCTACCTATAAGTCCCTAATATATGGTAGGGCATGTAGGTTTAGGGACCACAGCATAGGTGTTGCACACCTAGGTGCATTGCTGAGGTGCCCAGTGTCATTTTAAAAGCAAGCCTGCCTTGCTGGCTGCTTTTAAATTAAAGTTATATGCAAAGTCGACTTTGGAATTAAAGGTACTTCCAAAGTCTTAAACTACCTTATTTTTACATATAAGTCACCCCTAAGGTGTGCCCTATGTGCCCCTAGGGCTGGGTGCCATGTAACTATAAGCAGTGACTTTATAAAAATAGATTTATAAGCCCTGGTGAGGTAAAAACAGCCAAATTCGTTTTTCCCTCATTGAAGTAAATGGCCTTCATAGGCTAGAATGGGCAGACTTTATTTTAAATTTTAAAGTCTCCTTAAATGTTACATACCAAGAATTTGGTATCAAATTGATTGTTATAATAAATCCCACAACTTCCAGTTGTTGGATTTAATATAACTAGTGCAGGTAAAAAGTTTAGACTTTACCTAAAAAGTTGCCAATTTCAGCTCTGCATTGTTGTTGCTGCTGTGCTCTGATTGGCCAGCCTGCAGCAGCTTCTGCCAGGCTACTTTAATGAGGTGTGAAGTGGCCTGGCTTCACACCAAGGAATGTGCTTGGGGGAGAGAATCTCCCCTCAGCAGATGGTGAGGCAGGAAGGGGGAGGGCTGCCAAACTGGTCTTCAAAGGCAGAGAAGGACATCTGGAGCACCCAGCAACACCCCCACATCCTGCAACCCCAGACAGCTAGGTGCCCCCTTGATTAGATTAGGAGAGGGCAGGAGAGGGGTGTGTTTATGATTTTTAGCCACACCAGTGGGTGGGCTCAGCCAGATCTCTCCTCCAAAAATCAGATTCATCCATTTTGGATTTTTAGAGACTGTTGCCTTCTGGGATGGATTTTTGCCACACTTCCCAGGAAGTGGTCATCACAGGGGGACGACCCTGTCCCTGATTGGAGAACCAGGGCCCCCCTGCTTTTCACCCAGGAGCAAGGATAAAACTGGCAGACCTGCACCCACGCCTCAGATCCCCACCAAATTTCAAGAAGAAGGAACTAAAAGAAGAAGAAGGACTGCCCTGCTGGACCCCTGGCCTGCACCTGGACCCTGCACTCAGAAAGACTGCACCAGCTGCACACTTGGGCTTCACCACAAGAAGGACTTTGCCTGGCTTCCACTGGTTCAAGGAGGGACTCCCTGTTTGCTACAGGTGAAAAATTGCTATCCAGAGTCCCCTGCACCAACTCCTGAAAAAGTGACCAGCTGACCACTGTCCAGTGGCCAAAAAGGAGTTTGCGCCAGGTGCATTCTGGGAGTTGAAGTCCGCACTTCCCAAGGACCATCACAGAACTTCTGGACCCTTGGGGTGAGCTGTGGACCCCAAAAGAACCTTAAAAGAACATCTGGGTGAAGCCCCAGAAGTTTGGAAAAGATTGGAGAATTTTTGAAAAAAAGCTCCATAAAGTGACCGACCCGACGCGGAAATTCTAGCCGGCTTGCCTCAACCGCGACCCGGCCTGACTTCGGGGTTCGTCCCGGTAAAGAAAAACATCCAAAAAAGAGACTAAGTCCGAACGTAAAAAGTTGACCGGGACCTTCCAGCCATCGTATCCGAGAAGGGCTCCACGGACATCGGATCAAGATCCAGGTTTACCCCGGTCGAAGGATTTTCATCTCGAAAAAACGACTAAGTCCGAAGGTAAAAATCACCACCGAGGAAACCGACTTCGCGTATCCGGACAAGGGCTCCAGGAGGTCGGATCCAACTGGCAGGTTCGTCCCGGGGAAGAAAAACATCAAAAAAGAGACTAAGTCAGAAGGTAACTTTTTAACCGAGGCCTCCCGCGACTTGTAGCCGAGCAGGGCTCCATCGCGGTCGGCCTGAAAGTTTGACTTTGCCCCGGTCCTGGTGCAACCAGATGACCCGATTGGCGCTTTTTGTTTCGAAGCGCTAGAAAATAATAATACTTTAAAAATTCATATCTCCGGTTCCCCTGAACCGATTTTAATTGTTTTTGTGTCATTTTAAAGATAAAAATATAAGCTATTTTTATAAATTGGTTTTGGATTTTTAAACTGTTTTCTGTGTTTTATTTAATTACTGTTTTGTGATATTTGAATGCTTTACACTTTGTCTCCTAAGTTAAGCCTTGACGCTCGATGCCAAGCTACCAAGGGTAGAGCTGGGATTAATTTACTGAGACCTAACTGTACTTATGTGGAGGTTTGTGGCTTGTTGCTAGGTGTAGGTACCTACCTGCCCTACCAATAACCCATTTTCCAACATAATTGGAAGCAGCGACGGGATCCTGTACTTGTGTTCAATATCACGTTACAGTTTTAGATAAAACAAATTAAAAATCCTTTAAATTGTCCTAGTGCAAAAATTGTTTTTAATTTTTAATTTTAATTTTTTTTATTAATTTGGATTAATTTCAATTATTGAATTTTTGTAATTTTTCTAAATTCTTGTTTCCAATTTTTGCAAAAAGTTTTTGTTGACACAAAACTAGGGAACCATGGAGCTTGATCTGGCTAGCCTATCCACACTGACAGTAGTCCAGCTTAGGGGGTTGTGTATTGAGAGAGGGTTGCCTGCAACCCCTGATCTCAGGAAGCAAATCCTGATTAAATCCCTGACAGCATGGGCTGAGGCCCAAGAGGTAGAGACAGAGGAAGCTCCAGAGGGGGAAGAAAAAGGGGAAGATGCTAACTCTAACCACTCAGGGGAGGGAAGGCATCCGAGCCTAAGTGAGGAAGAGGAGATGCTATCTGCACCAAGAAGCCCCCCACTGGTGGGCAATCCCAGGGGATTGCTAGTGTAGGGTTGGGGGTGGAAGTTGGCCCAGGGGTGGAATCAGGGTACACTGAGGTCATCTTAGTATCCGTGGGTGGGGTGGACATTGCAACTATGGCCACCTTACCTCCCATCATGGAGAGGTATAGGCAGAGGCCTAAAGTCAATGGGACTGAAGTGGAAGCTCTGAGAGATACAGGAGCCAGTGTGACAATGGTCGCAGAAAAGCTGGTTTCTCCAGAGCAGGTCTTACCTGGTGTCTTCCACCAGGTGACTTATGCAGATACCAGAACCAAACTCCATCCCATGGCTATGGTGAGTCTGGAATGGGGAGGTGTGACTGGCCCTAAAAAAGTAGCTGTAGCTCCTGCCCTCCCAGTAGAGTGACTACTGGGGAATGATCTTGAAGCATCTGAGTGGTCAGAAGTGGAAAGAAGGGTCCATGCACAGATGCTGGACCTCCCTGAATGGGTGTGTGCTGTGACCAGGTCACATGCGGCACAACAGGGGAATGCTGGACACTTGGACCCTGGAACAATGGGCCAAGCCTCCAAGAAAAAGAGAAAAGGCACTGGGTCTGGCTTGCCAGCCCCAACAAGTACAGAGGGTCAGGAAGAATCCAACCCTGAGGGGGAGGATCTGAACTCTGAGGGAGGGACACCTTCCCTGCAAACTCTGCCTGACTTTGCAGAACTGCAAGGGGCAGGTGGGCCCACCAGAGAAGATTTGTGCCAGGGACAAAGAGAGTGTCCCACTCTTGAGGGCCTGAGGCAGACTGCTGCCAGGCAAGAACAAGGGGATACCAGTGGTACCCACAAGGTTTACTGGGAGGATGGAGTTCTCTACACTGAGGCAAGGGCCCTTAAAGAAGGGGCTACTAGGAGAGTAGTGGTCCCCCAAAAGTATAGAGAATTCCTCCTTACCTTAAGCCATGATATCCCCTTAGCTGGTCATTTGGGACAGACCAAGACCTGGAACAGGCTGGTCAACCATTTTTATTGGCCCGAAATGTCAGAAAAAGTCAGGGAGTTTTGCAGCTCCTGTGTCACCTGTCAAGCCAGTGGCAAGACAGGGGGCAAGCCAAAGGCTCCCTTGATTCCACTGCCAGTGGTTGGGACTCCCTTTGAGAGGGTGGGGATTGACATTGTTGGTCCCCTAGACCCACCAACTGCTTCAGGTAACAGGTACATTGTGGTGGTAGTGGACCATGCCACCAGGTACCCTGAGGCAATACCCCTCCGGACAGTCACTGCTCCCACAGTGGCTAGGGCCCTACTTGGTGTGTTCACCAGAGTGGGATTCCCAAAGGAGGTGGTCTCAGATAGGGGCACAAACTTTATGTCAGCCTATCTGAAAGCCATGTGGGAGGAGTGTGGTGTTACTTATAAGTTCAGCACACCCTACCATCCACAGACCAATGGTCTGGTGGAAAGATTCAATAAGACCCTGAAGGGCATGATCATGGGTTTGTCTGACAAACTCAGGAGGAGATGGGATGTCCTCCTCCCATGCCTGCTGTTTGCCTACAGGGAGGTGCCACAGAAGGGGGTTGGATTCAGCCCCTTTGAGTTACTGTTTGGGCACCCTGTAAGAGGCCCATTGTGCTTGGTGAGAGAGTCTTGGGAAAAGCCTCTCAAGGAATCCAAGGAGAATGTGCTGGATTATGTACTAGGCCTGCGGTCTCGCATGGCTGAGTATATGAAGAAGGCAAGCAGAAACCTGGAGGCCAGTCAGGAGCTCATGAAGCTCTGGCATGATCAAAAGGCTACCATGTCTGAGTATCACCCAGGACAGCTGGTGTGGGTTTTGGAGCCCATGGCTCCTAGGGCACTACAGGCCAAATGGACTGGGCCCTATCCAATCCTAGAGAAAAAAGGTGAGGTCACCTACTTGGTGGACCTTGGCACCCCCAGGAATCCTCACAGGATCCTACATGTAAACAGGATGAAACCCCACCAGGACAGGGCAGACATGACCATGCTGATGGTCACTGATGAAGGGAAGGAGGAGGAGGGTGAACCTCTGCCAGACCTCCTGTCCTCAAAGGCAAAAGATGGGTCAGTGGAGGGAGTGGTACTCTCTCCCAAATTGACAGATCAGCAACAACAAGACTGTAAGCAAGTCTTGGGACAGTTTGCTAGTCTGTTCTCCCTGACCCCTGGACTCACCAATTGGTGTGTCCATGATGTTGACACTGGTGACAGCTTGCCTGTCAAGAACAAGCTGTACAGGCTGTCTGACCAGGTCAAGGCCAACATCAAAGCTGAAGTGGCTAAGATGTTGGACCTGAAGGTAATTGAGCCCTCTGATAGTCCTTGGTCCAGTCCAGTGGTACTGGTGCCCAAAGCTAATCCCCAAGGTGGGAAGAAAGAATTAAGATTCTGTGTGGACTACAGAGGTCTAAATGCAGTCACAAGGACTGATGCTCACCCCATACCTAGAGCTGATGAGCTCATTGACAGGTTGGGGGCTGCCAAATTCCTGAGCACATTTGATCTGACCTCAGGATATTGGCAGATTGCCTTAAGTCCAAGAGCTAAGGAGAGGTCAGCATTTTCCACACCAGAGGGCCACTTTCAGTTCAAGGTGATGCCCTTTGGCATGAAAAATGCTCCTGCCACCTTCCAACGGTTGGTGAATAGAGTCCTATCTGGGTTGGAATCTTTTAGTGCAGCTTATCTGGATGATATAGCTGTATTTAGTTCCACCTGGAAGGACCACCTGGTCCACCTGAAGGAAGTGCTTCAGGCCCTGCTTCAA
Organism: Pleurodeles waltl; assembly: GCF_031143425.1. NCBI lineage: Eukaryota > Metazoa > Chordata > Amphibia > Caudata > Salamandridae > Pleurodeles > Pleurodeles waltl. Next base: position 621,264,622 of record NC_090450.1, read on the forward strand.
GCAGGCCTGACTATCAAGGCAAGCAAGTGCCAGATAGGGCAAAGCTCTGTTGTGTACCTGGGCCACCTTGTTGGTGGAGGCCATGTACAACCTCTCCAGCCCAAGATCCAGACTATCCTGGATTGGGAGGCTCCAAAAACCCAGACTCAGGTCAGGGCCTTTCTTGGCCTGACTGGGTATTACAGGAGGTTTGTTCAAAATTTTGGGACCATAGTGGCCCCTCTAACTGAGCTTACCTCCAAGAAACAGCCCAAGAAGGTCATTTGGACCCCAGAGTGTCAAAAAGCTTTTGACACCCTAAAACAGGCTATGTGTTCAGCACCAGTGTTACTGGCCCCTGACTATAGCAAGGAATTTGTAGTGCAAACAGATGCTTCAGAGGAAGGGATTGGGGCAGTGTTAGCACAAGTTAATGAAGAGGGCCATGATCACCCAGTTGCCTTCATCAGCAGGCGACTACTCCCCAGAGAGAAAAAATGGAGTGCCATTGAGAGGGAGGCCTTTGCTGTGGTTTGGTCCCTGAAGAAGCTGAGGCCTTACTTGTTTGGCACTCACTTCCGTGTACAAACTGACCACAGACCTCTCAGATGGTTGATGCAGATGAGGGGGGAGAACCCAAAACTGTTAAGGTGGTCCATTTCCCTACAGGGGATGGACTTCACAGTGGAGCACAGACCTGGGACTGCTCATGCCAATGCAGATGGCCTTTCCAGGTTTTTCCACTTAGCTGATGAGGACTACCAGGGTGTAGGTTAGTACCCATCACCTTTCATCTGGGGGGGGCAGTGTAGGAAAGTCCTTTTTTTTTGCCTGATCACCCCCACTCTTTCTGGATAGGTACTGGTGGTTACTGACTCTTGGCTGTGCCCTGGGTACTGCTTACCAGTCCCAGGGCCAGTGCTCTGTGTAAAATGGATATGCAAATTAGGCTAATTATAATTGGCTAAGTTAACCTACCTATAAGTCCCTAATATATGGTAGGGCATGTAGGTTTAGGGACCACAGCATAGGTGGTGCACACCTAGGTGCATTGCTGAGGTGCCCAGTGTCATTTTAAAAGCAAGCCTGCCTTGCTGGCTGCTTTTAAATTAAAGTTATATGCAAAGTCGACTTTGGAATTAAAGGTACTTCCAAAGTCTTAAACTACCTTATTTTTACATATAAGTCACCCCTAAGGTGTGCCCTATGTGCCCCTAGGGCTGGGTGCCATGTAACTATAAGCAGTGACTTTATAAAAATAGATTTATAAGCCCTGGTGAGGTAAAAACAGCCAAATTCGTTTTTCCCTCATTGAAGTAAATGGCCTTCATAGGCTAGAATGGGCAGACTTTATTTTAAATTTTAAAGTCTCCTTAAATGTTACATACCAAGAATTTGGTATCAAATTGATTGTTATAATAAATCCCACAACTTCCAGTTGTTGGATTTAATATAACTAGTGCAGGTAAAAAGTTTAGACTTTACCTAAAAAGTTGCCAATTTCAGCTCTGCATTGTTGTTGCTGCTGTGCTCTGATTGGCCAGCCTGCAGCAGCTTCTGCCAGGCTACTTTAATGAGGTGTGAAGTGGCCTGGCTTCACACCAAGGAATGTGCTTGGGGGAGAGAATCTCCCCTCAGCAGATGGTGAGGCAGGAAGGGGGAGGGCTGCCAAACTGGTCTTCAAAGGCAGAGAAGGACATCTGGAGCACCCAGCAACACCCCCACATCCTGCAACCCCAGACAGCTAGGTGCCCCCTTGATTAGATTAGGAGAGGGCAGGAGAGGGGTGTGTTTATGATTTTTAGCCACACCAGTGGGTGGGCTCAGCCAGATCTCTCCTCCAAAAATCAGATTCATCCATTTTGGATTTTTAGAGACTGTTGCCTTCTGGGATGGATTTTTGCCACACTTCCCAGGAAGTGGTCATCACAGGGGGACGACCCTGTCCCTGATTGGAGAACCAGGGCCCCCCTGCTTTTCACCCAGGAGCAAGGATAAAACTGGCAGACCTGCACCCACGCCTCAGATCCCCACCAAATTTCAAGAAGAAGGAACTAAAAGAAGAAGAAGGACTGCCCTGCTGGACCCCTGGCCTGCACCTGGACCCTGCACTCAGAAAGACTGCACCAGCTGCACACTTGGGCTTCACCACAAGAAGGACTTTGCCTGGCTTCCACTGGTTCAAGGAGGGACTCCCTGTTTGCTACAGGTGAAAAATTGCTATCCAGAGTCCCCTGCACCAACTCCTGAAAAAGTGACCAGCTGACCACTGTCCAGTGGCCAAAAAGGAGTTTGCGCCAGGTGCATTCTGGGAGTTGAAGTCCGCACTTCCCAAGGACCATCACAGAACTTCTGGACCCTTGGGGTGAGCTGTGGACCCCAAAAGAACCTTAAAAGAACATCTGGGTGAAGCCCCAGAAGTTTGGAAAAGATTGGAGAATTTTTGAAAAAAGCTCCATAAAGTGACCGACCCGACGCGGAAATTCTAGCCGGCTTGCCTCAACCGCGACCCGGCCTGACTTCGGGGTTCGTCCCGGTAAAGAAAAACATCCAAAAAAGAGACTAAGTCCGAACGTAAAAAGTTGACCGGGACCTTCCAGCCATCGTATCCGAGAAGGGCTCCACGGACATCGGATCAAGATCCAGGTTTACCCCGGTCGAAGGATTTTCATCTCGAAAAAACGACTAAGTCCGAAGGTAAAAATCACCACCGAGGAAACCGACTTCGCGTATCCGGACAAGGGCTCCAGGAGGTCGGATCCAACTGGCAGGTTCGTCCCGGGGAAGAAAAACATCAAAAAAGAGACTAAGTCAGAAGGTAACTTTTTAACCGAGGCCTCCCGCGACTTGTAGCCGAGCAGGGCTCCATCGCGGTCGGCCTGAAAGTTTGACTTTGCCCCGGTCCTGGTGCAAC